>NC_059222.1:2480000-3100000 GCF_020615455.1 Coregonus clupeaformis
TTGACAAGGCTATTCAGCGAGGTTCTGCCGGATGTCCAGAAGCTCTCGGGTTGGGTGGAGGTCAGCGAGGGCGAGGATTCCAAAACCAATGAGGAAGACCTGGGTCACCTGGAAGACGACGACTTGGATGATGGCGATGCCAGAGTGGGAAGCAGCCGGGATCAGTCCGAGATGGCTGGGGATGACGACGACGACGTTGACGTCGACGATGAGGAGTGTGGGGATGAGAACGAGGAGGGAGACACACTCAAAAAGCGCGGGCCAAAGAAACCCAAGATGACGCAAGCACGGATTGAGCGCTCCAAGGTGCGGCGTCAAAAAGCCAACGCGAGAGAGAGAACGCGTATGCACGATTTGAACTCTGCGCTGGACAATTTGCGCAAAGTGGTCCCCTGTTATTCCAAAACGCAAAAACTCTCCAAGATAGAGACGCTGAGACTGGCCAAGAATTACATTTGGGCGCTCGGGGAGATCTTGCGCAATGGGAAAAGGCCAGATGTACTATCCTACGTGCAGACACTGTGCAAGGGCCTGTCCCAGCCCACCACAAATCTAGTAGCTGGTTGTCTGCAGCTCAACTCTCGGAACTTCTTGACAGAGCAGTGTCCTGACGGGGCCCGGTTTCATGTCCCCAACTCCTCTTTTTCCGTGCACCCTTACTCCTACCAGTGTCCCCGTCTTTCTAGCCCTCAGTGCCAACCCGGCTCCAGTGGGCATATGAGGACCCATAACTACGGCTACGGCGACGCGGTCTACCCAGGGGCCATCTCCCCGGAGTACAATAGCCCAGACTATGACGGCCATCACAGCTCGCCTGTGTGCGTCAGCGGCAACTTTTCCGTGAGGCAACAGGAGTGTGGGTCGCCGGACACAGACAGGAACTATCACTATGCTATGCACTACTCCGGACTGTCTGCCTCGCGCGCACCTGCTGTCCACGGCCTAGCGTTCGGCCCATCGGGAGCGCGCAGCGGTTCCGCGCACTCTGAAAACGTGCCGCCGCCATTTCATGACGTGCACTTATTACACCATGACAGGACGCCCGTGTACGATGAACTGAACTTCCCTTTCCACAACTGAATCCCTCAAAACCCTAACAAACCCACCGGACCCCTAAATACCCAACTAACAATCGTAATGTTAGGCTATAATAGCCTACCCATTTTGACTCTGGATGAGGTTTTTAGAAAACGGGAGGTGGGGTGGCAGGAATTGAGAGAAAAAGCCCAATATTCTCAATGTTGGTCCTCTGTTTTATTGATGTCATTCCTGAATTGTCATAATGTACATTTTAAGGTATGTCAGAAATCAATATTTCCAATCTAATGTCGATGTGTATGCAGAATACGAGTGCAATCAAAATAAAAGATGTAGGCCTATAGGCCTACATGAACGAAACATGTTATAAAAATAAAACAATATTTTATAACTGTCTGACATGAGGTGATTGACCAAATAAGTTATTTCTGACTTGAGAAATTGGGTGAAAAATCTCACTGTATGCTGAAGGGCAAGAGCTCCACCATGGAATCACAAATACAGTATTTGAGTACATACATAGACTATTCCACGGGAGTAATTCATAACTGAGTTAATTAAACTATTATTTCAGTGATAACAACCACTTTCTGCAGCAGGTTCGTTTCCAAATCCAATATGGAAACGAATGACAATTTATCATTCAACTGACCAAACGTTTAATCCGCGTTTTAGGAATAGGCCTATAGCCTAGTCTACACTCTAAAAAGAAAAGGTTCCTGGAGGATCCTTCAGCGTAATTTAAAGTAATGAACCTTTAGGTTCCTGTAGGATCCTTTAGGATAATATAAGGTTAAAAAAGGAACCTTAACTTTAATTTAAGAACCCATAGTCTGCCATCAGTTCGTTTTTTAAACTTTGTAGACTTAAGGGGTGCTTTGAAGAACCCTTTTCAAAAGAGGGGTTCATTTTGGAACCAGCAGTGCGCTACTGAGTAAATAGCGCTAGTGCGTATAATTCGAATTATAAAACGGGTTGTTTGGATCCTGGATGCTGATTGGTTGATAATAACTCCTGCAAAATACCATGACGTGTTATTGTCATAATTCCACTGTCTGCAGCCCAGGCAGCAAATTCATACACTTAATCTCCCTCGGGAAAACGTCGTCTACACATAATTTTCCATTGCTACTATTTGGTTTGCAACAGTTGAGGGTTGTATAAACATACCTGTCTGCCTCTACAACCTGTGCAACAATGTATCATTTTTGAAATGCGATCTCTCCCGTGCCAGCAAAGAAGACGCAAGCACTGGCTGTCGCCAACCAGCGCCAGGACCATGGACAGTTCTTCCACTCGTGTGCCATCAACGGAAACGTCACTATTAACATCACCAACTACCTTGGTTAGCTCGGACTCGCCAACCATAATAGTTGATGCCTATGTATGCCTATTGGATATTTATTCAATCATTATTTATTGAAGTTCTTATCTCTCATCATCATTGAATCTCTGCTAGCTAGCTACCTGGCATTTTTTTGTTTAGCATAGCAACTTCGAATGAATAGAATGTTTAGAATGAACGACTGGGTCAAAACATGAGAATAGAACTCATGACCAGCCTGCTTGGGTATCAACTTCAGAATGCAAAAACGAATTTACTCGTTAAGATAATGTTTTTAATTGTAAAATGTAATCAATATTTGTATAAATATGTTGGCAACCGTTTTATAAAAGCAATAATGCCCTCGAACCCGGGAATTATCGTGTGACAACTCCCTCCAAGGATCGACGTGAAAGGTAATAATTTATCAAACTAGCTACTATGAATTTTTTTATAATACTAATAGTATATAATGTAATGTACTCTTCGTTTTTCATCAGCTAGCCAAGCTACATAGCCTGTAAAGTTTGCTGGTAATTGTTGTATATTTGTTGGTAGGCCTACGATTTAGCTAACGTTAGCTAGCTAGTTGAAGTTACTGTAACGTTAGCTAACTTAACGCTAGATAGATTCAATATTGAGAAATGTTAGTCCTCATTTAAACCCATGATACACTCTCACCATTTTCCTTCCGTCCTCCTCCAGTCCCTGTCTTATCCTGCCCCTATCCAGTTAAGTTGTAGAGAGTTTGGGTGCTGTGAGAAACTCAGCCTCCACAAACAGGTAAGACACACAGACACACACACACACACACACACACACACACACACACACACACACACACACACACACACAGAGAGAGAGAGAGAGAGAGAGAGAGAGAGAGAGAGGAGCGAGAGAGAGATGACCCAATCTAGGTTATGTTAAACTTGCCAAAAATGAAAACACATTTAGATGTTACATTTGATATCAATTACTCATGTTGAATGTGTCAAATGTATGTATTTCAGGCTGGTGTGTTGGGGCGACCTGCTTTGATAGAGAAAATCAACCTCTACAAACAGGTAAAACACACACACAGAAGACCCAATCAAGGTTATGTTAAACTTGCAACCCAGGATACTGGGTTGTAAACTTTACAAAAATATTTAAACACATGATACACTCTTTAAACCTCTCTTTCCATCTTCCTCCCTTTAGTCCCTGTCTTATCCTGCCCCTGTCCAGTTAAGTGGTGGAGAGTTTGGGTACTGTGAGCTGTGATAGAGAAACGTATCAACCTCCACAAACAGGTAAGGCACACACAAACTGCGAGAGAGAGAGAGAGAGAGTGTGTGTGTGTGTGTGTGAGAGAGAGAGAGAGAGAGAGAGTGTGTGTGTGTGAGAGAGAGAGAGAGAGAGAGAGAGAGAGAGAGAGAGAGAGATGACCCAATGTAGGTTATGTTAAACTTGACAAAAATAATAATAAATAAAACAGATCAGATTAGTTAGATGCATTTGATATCGCATACTCATGTTTTTGATGTTGTGTTTGTGTCTAATTTATGTCTTTAAGGCTGGTATATTGTGGTGGCCTGTTCTGTCCTCTGTATTTCAGACGAAATCAAGACAATGTTTAAAGCTCACTATGGATCTACAAACAGGTTAGCCTCTATAAAGTCTTTGGATGTATTTGCAGTGTGATTATAGTGTTCTGTGCTTTTCTTTGTCTTTTCCAATACTAACTGAATAGTGAATGAATTTACAGTGTGATTATTGTGTGTTCTGTTACCCTGTCTTTGTCCTCCATACTTTCCCTCTCCATACTGTCTTGTTATAATCACTACAGCTGATTGCATAGCACATACTCAACTTTTAATTGATGATAATCAACACCATAAATCATTGTCATTTTTATTACAAAAATAATTGTTAGTCTAAATGTAATCTTGTATGTTTCTCTTATGCTTTAGGTATCCCACTACCTAAAGTGTGCACAGCACTCTTTCAAAAGTAGTCACACACTAAAAAACTTCTATACACCATTGTGCCTACCCAGACCATGATGTGCTGGCTTGGATATTTTCTTCTCAAGTTTATTCAGTCACATTTACAGCAGCTTAACAAGACCATCACTAGTTATGCACAGTAATTGACTAAGTATGCTCCTCTGACCTCGGTCCCAACAATCTGTCATGAAATTTCTCATGTACCCTTTACAGTATGCAGCCGCTCTAATTCCATTTATTATAATCCAGCCTTTTTATTACACACCCTCCCATTTAAGGTATCAAGGTCACTGAAGCCATTTAGCTCCTCCTCTACTTCCTCAAAGAAGATCCAAGTGGGCTGTACGTCACAGACAGGGTATGTATTTCCCAGCAGACAAATAAATACATGGAAAATTAGTAGTAATACTGTGTATGGAGGTAAATTACCAACAATGGGAAACTTTTTGCTGTAGAGAGGGATAGCGGAGCACAAAGTAACTCGAGGTCAGTTGTAACAGCCACATTACTCAAATTAGAAACCATTTAGAAAGCTGTTATTCGATGTGCTAAAGCTTTGTTAGTGTCTCTACATGCCTATGAGTTTCATTTTTGACCTGTGACATATTCTCCATGTATCTAAACATTTCATTCTTATCAGTAAGCTGGGGTCTTTTGATTGGTATGGTTAATGACAATAATTATTATTGTATTTTTAGTATAGGCTCCTATCTTGTGGTCGATACACATCAAATATGAATGTCCGTCAAGGGTTGACATTGTACTTTATTTATTGATTGCATATTTGGATTTCTGTGACTTTCAAAGACAATAAAATTAATTTGTGACTGTAAGATTCTGTATTTATTTTCTTAGTCAACCTTGTGTTCTTGAACATAGCCCTGTTTCTTTGTGTTCTTGAACATAGCCCTGTTTATTTGTGTTCTTGAACTAGACCTGTTTCTTTGTGTTCTTGAACGTAGCCCTGTCTTTCATTTTTGTTCATTGATTTCACCTGTGTTAGTTACTCACCTGGTCTCATCAGCTCCTTATTTAGTTCAGTTCATTATGTTTGTGCCTTGTGAGGTATTGTTCGTTTTGACTCTACTTAGCCTTTTCCTAGCTCATTTGTGAGATCCAGTTATAGCCTCCAGTCCTAGTTTTGATTCTCCTGCCTGTTTGCCTACCGGTGTATGACCATTGTCTGCCTGTGACCACGATTCCTGCCTTCTGCGAAGGCGAAATAAACACCTGCCGCGCTCTGCGCGTGAATCTACACCTTTTTCTCCCTGAGTATTCATTACAGAATACCTCACCAAAAAAACGGAATGGATTCAGCGGAGCTACAGCGGCGCCTAACCCAGCAAGAGGAGTGTATGGAGGAAATCTGCCATCTTCTCCACCAGCCTATCCCTACTCCTCCGATGCCAGGTATCGTATCCCATAGCCCTCCTTCATTCATATCCATGCCTGGAAAATATGACGGTTCACCTGGGAAAGGTCAGGGATTTCTAATGCAATGCAGCAAATAGATTGAGCACAACCCCACTAACTTTGCCACCAACAAGAGCAGGGTGGATTTTGTTGTCTCTACTCACAGGCAAAGCCCTGGATTGGGCCACCGCCATATGGACTGCCAACAGCACAGAACTCAGATCCAAGACCCATTTCCACACCCTCTTCAAAGAGGTATTCGATCAGTCTCCTTCCGGTCGTCCTATAGGAGACCTCCTCATAAAACTTAAACAAGGACACAATTCAGCTGCCGAGTATTCCCTCGAGTTCCGCACCATGGCTGCAGTGAGAGGATGGAGTGAGGCTGCTTTACTTACCATCTACCGAAGAGGGCTCAACAGGAAACTTCAGGCGGAGCTGGCCTGTAGAGATGACCTTCAGGATTTAAATCAATACATTCGTATGTCCATCTCCATCGACCACCTCATAGCCGACCGCCAAAGAACTCTGCCACCCAGGAACCCGAAACCTTCTCTTTCCATGATTCCATCATCCCATCCGAGTCTTCCAGAACCCATGCAGTTGGGCCATGCTCCTCTCCCGTTTATCAAACGTCAAAGTCGGATCCAAGAAGGGCTCTGCCTATACTGTGGAGGGAAATATCATCTACCCAGCCATTGCCCTGTTCGCCCTCCCCACGGAGAGATGAGAAGGGTCCCTCCGCTGCCATGCAGGTAGGCGTGTCCTTGTTGATAAATATCTCCCAGAAGCAATTCTCCATCCCAGTATTGATAACCGGGAAAGGGGTTACTAAGTACGAGGAGGGCTTGATAGATTCGGGAGCAGCAGGTCATTTTATCGATCACCAGCTAGTACAAGAGCTTGACATTGATCTAACACCTGTCACCCCTCCCTTAAGGATTAACACACTGGATGGGCAGCCATTGGGCTCGGGCTTCATTACGCACCTGACACAGAGCGTCACCCTCCAGATTGGAGTCTTCCACACCGAAACCATTCAACTCATGGAACTCTCATCCCCCAAACAGCCACTCCTGGCTTTGTCGTCACGACCCTGCCATCTCGTGGCGACCAAGGTGAACTACTGTCCTGGTCTTCTACCTGCTTCACCAGTTGTCTCAGCCTACCCTGCAGAGCCACCACAATTGAGGACTCTGCCTCTGTAGTGCCACCCACCATACCATATGAATACGCCCAGTACAGCAATGTCTTCAGCAAAATCAAGGCCTCCACTCTGCCACCACATCGCCCAGGGGACTGTGCTATTGACTTACTCCCTGGAGTGGAGTGTCCCCACCGAAGGGCCGTGTTTACCCCCTATCTATCCCGGAAAATCATTCATCATTCTTCTTCCCCGGCTGCGTCCAGCTTCTTCTTCGTTGGAAAAAAGAATGGTGGTCTTCGTCCATGTATTGATTACCGTTCCCCGAATGACGTCAAGAACCGTTTCCCTCTGATCCCAGCGACCCTTGAACAAGTGGGCCGTGCCAACATCTATAAAAAACTCGACCTGCAAAGTGCATATAACCTTGTCTGTATAAGTGAAGGCGATGAATAGAAGATGGCCTTTATCACCGCACGAGGACACTACGAATACCTGGTCATGCCCTACGGCCTTACTAACGCCCCCGCCGTCTTCCAATCCTTTATGAACGAGGTTTTCCAGGATATAACCAACCGCTTTCTCATCGTCTACATTGATGACATCCTAATTTACTCCCACTCCCTGAAGGAACACATACAGCATGTACAAAAGGTTATTCAATGGCTCCTTGACCATAACCTTTATGTGAAGACTGAAAAGAGTACCTTCCATGTAACCTCGGTAAACTTCCTCGGTTTCGTACTGACACCTGGAGGGGTCAGCATGGATGAGAACAAAGTCTCCACTGTCAGTAACTGGCCCAAACCCACCACCGTTAAGGAACTCCAACGTTTCATTGGGTTCTCCAACTTCTATCGCCGGTTCATTTGGAACTTCAGTTCTACTACCGCTCCCCTCACTGCCATTACCAGACAAAAGATCCGGACCCTTCAATGGACTGATACCGCCCTGACTGCGTTCAACAACTTGAAACGCCTCTTCACCTCAGCTCCCGTCCTTCGCCAACCTGATCCAACCCTTCCTTTCATCCTGGAGGTGGATGCCTCCGAAGTAGGTGGGAACACCTCCAAAATCACATCCCTGTGCCTTTTTCTCCAGGAAGTTATCCTCCGCTGAGAGGAATTATGATGTGGGGAACAGAGAACTCCTCGCCCTCAAGCTGGCCCTCGAGGAGTGGCGCCACTGGTTGGAGGGCGCACAACATCCCTTTCTCGTCCTAACAGCTCATCGTAATCTGGAATATATCAAAGGGGCCAAGAGGTTAAACTCCAGACAAGCCCACTGGGCTCTTTTCTTCACACGCTTCCATTTTCATGTTACTTACATCCCTGGAAAGAAAAACGTAAAAGCTGATGCTCTCTCCCGCCAGTTTGACCTTCCGACCAGTAACTCAGACCCTACACCCATTCTTCCTTCCTCTTGCATTATGGGACCGGTACTGTGGGAGGTTCACTCTGCCATACAAGAAGCCCTAACCTCAGACCCGGCTCCTCCTGAGACCCCAGCTGGGAAGAGTTACGTACCAGCAGCTGTTAGACCCCAACTGATGCAATGGTGTCACACGTCCTTGGGGTCAGGACATCCAGGCATTACACAAACCACCAAACTTCTAGCCCGTAACTTCTGGTGGTCCTCACTGGCATCCAACGTAAGGGATTACGTACTCTCCTGTCCAGTCTGCGCCCAAACCAAAAGCCCTCGTCATCTCCCTTCCGGTAAGCTTCAACCTTTGCCAATCCCTCACAGACCCTGGTCCCACATAGCTGTTGACTTCATCACAGACCTTCCTGAATCCTCTGGTAACATCACCATCCTTGTCATAGTAGACCGTTTTTCAAAAATGTGTCATCTGGTTCCTCTTCCTCATTTACCTAACGCCATGGAATTGGCTGAGTGTATGTTTAAGCAGGTGTTCCGTCTGAATGGGATTCCGGAGGACATCGTCTCTGACCGCGGGCCCCAGTTTGTCTCCCAGGTGTGGCGAGCCTTCTGTGACCAACTGGGGGTCGCCCTCAGCCTCTCCTCTGGGTACCATCCCCAGACCAACGGGCAAACTGAATGCCTGAACCAAGAAATGGGGAAGTACCTAATCCAACAATGTTCTGTCTCTCCACACGACTGGAGTCGGTTTATGGCCTGGGCCGAATACACTCAGAACTAACTCATGCATTCATCCCTCCACCTTACTCCATTTCAGTGTGTACTTGGTTACCAACCCCCCATGTTTCCCTGGGAGGCGGAGCCTGGTACTGTCCCAGCTGTCGACGACTGGTTTCGGCATAGTGAGCGGGTATGGGAGACCGCTCACCGGCATCTGCAGGAAGCCTCTAATACCCAGAAACGCTTTGCCGACAGACGCTGCCGACCTACGCCACTCTTTCACCCCGGACAGCGTGTGTAGCTCTCTACCAGAGACATTCGGTGCCACCTCCGCTGCAAAATGTTCTGTCCTCGCTTCATTGGTCCCTTCAAGATAACCCATCGCATCAACCCTGTCACGTACCGCCTCCAGTTACTACGTCAGTATAAAATCTCCTCGTCCTTCCATGTGTCTCCGGTCACCTACAGTCCTCTTCATCCTCCAGTCTTAACCCGCAGTGCGCCCCCACCGTTGAACGTTGGAGGGGAACCTGCCTACGCAATTCAGGCTATCCTTGATTCCAAACGCCTGAGAGGTGGCATCCACTATCTAGTGGACTGGGAAGGTTATGGGCCTGAAGACCGGTCCTGGGTCCCCGACCAGGACATCCTCAACCCAGAGATGATTCAGGCATTCCACCGTAACCGTCCGGATCGTCCCGCTCCCCGACCTCTGGGTCGACCCCCGAACAGACCCACTGGACATCAGCCTCGACGCAGAACGTCGGGTCAGTCCATGACCTTGTAGAACCGGGGTGGGGGGGTTCTTGTGTTCTTGAACATAGCCCTATCTTTCATTTTTGTTTGCCTACCTGTGTATGACCATTGCCTGCCTGTGACCACAATTCCTGCCTTCTGCAAAGGCGAAATAAACACCTGCTGCGCTCTGCACGTGAATCTACACCTTTTTCTCCCTGAGTATTCATTACAGTGACTTTACAAGTTTGCCACTCAATGTTATTTGTATTATTATTCATAATAGAATACATGGGACATAAAACGTTTCCTACAGGAACCTTAAAACCCTAGAAGTTTCTTTGAGGAACCTTTTGAAAAGGTTCCTGGAGGCACCTTTAGGGGTTCCGCTGGTGTTGCACTCTGAGGAACCTCTAAAGGTGCCTCCAGAATTTTAATATTTTTTATAGCTATAGCCCTGTTTTCATCTTGTGGTGGTTTTCATCTGCGTTTCCCCACTCAAGTTTAATGAAAGAGCGATTCAAATCAAATTGCATTTGTCACGTGCTTCGTAAACAACAGGTGTAGACATCAGTGAAATGATTACTTACAGGCCCTTCCCAACAATGCAGAGAGGAAAAAAGATAAATAAATAGAAAAACAACACAAATCAATACACAATGAGTAATGATAACTTGGCTATATACACGGGGTACCAGTACCGAGTCGATGTGCAGGGGTACTAGGTAATTGAGGTAGGTATGTACATATACTGTAGGTAGGGATAAAGTGATTAGGCAACAGGATAGACAAACAGTAACATAAAGGGGTCAATGCAGATAGTCAGGGTAGCTATTGAACTAACTATTTCATGGAGACTATAAACTATAGGATATTCCGTGTAACTTTCCTATTTCTTTAAATTCGTTGGGATCCCATTTTGCGCAACTCACTGCATTCTAAATAAGTTTCATTGCATATCCCTCTAGAGAAACGATACAGGCTACTCATACATTGACAGATGGAAATGTGATTTATGCTAATTTAGACTTTGAGCACCACCCACAGTGATTTTAGAATCAATGTGGGCTACACAGTGATATGATAGCCTATAAAAACGGACGACACATTTATGATGAAAACAAAATACAACCATACCATTTTTTTTGGCTCATTTAGGAAGATGAAGTTTAATAGAAAACCGATTGAGTCAAGCAAGGAAAATGGCTAATAGGCCTATAGGACCTAAACTTAGAGTTTCATAATATTCCCTATTTGGTTTTTTAGACCTATAAGAATGAGCTCCAATGTCCCCAAATACCTATAGGCTACGAGTTCACTGTAACTTCTGCGTAGACCGGAATCTCAAATCAGTCACTCTTACACTTCGGGGTGAAGACAAGGACACAATAGTCTTCACCATGGGAATTCCATTTAGGAACTGAGTCTGAACACTTTAAATGGTATAGTTTTTCCAAACATCTCAGTAAAGCTCCAATAAAAAGGAAAAACTAAAAGAAAAATCTCACTAGGTGATTGGTAAGGTTGAGGTTTATGACGCACTGCAATACAGGGTTTAGTGACATGATGGAGTTAACCTGGGTGCCAGTCTGTTTATGCTTCTTACCAACTCCTTATGGAATTGTCACGCCGTCATGTTTTGCTTGACAATGACAATGGAGTAAGGAAAAGCACCAAACTGATCTGGGACCAGGCTATGATGGAGTGACAGGTAGCTTAGTGGTTAAGAGCGTTGTGCCAGTAACCGAAAGGTCACTGGTTCTAATCCCCGAGCCGACTAGGTGTAAAATCTGTTGATGTGCCCTTGAGCAAGGCACTTAACCCTAATTGCTCCTGTAAGTCGCTCTGGATAAGAGCGTCTGCTAAATGACTAAAATGTAAATGTAAATCTATCGGATATGTTGGCTCCATTAAAAGAAGGAAATAATGCAGGAATCAAATGATAAGCTAAATGTCATAGTGTAATTACAGTGAAGCATGCACATTGTTACAACTTGTCTAGGCCTACCTATTACACAGAGAAATTCTAGCATACTGCAAAACAAACTCAACCCAATATTTATTTCCAAATCTTTTAAACGGGGCATGCCGCAAATAGCCTAGTTGTTCGTAGCCTAACATTATCAACAATAGGCTTATTTCTCGGTAATGAGGTTTTGGCACCCTAATACCCGCCAATTGAGGATAACTGACCTTTTTCAATTGTATCATTTCATTATGGGACATATTGGCCTATCGCAAATTGCTTTCAGCATATACAGTGGGGAGAACAAGTATTTGATACACTGCCGATTTTGCAGGTTTTCCTACTTACAAAGCATGTAGAGGTCTGTAATTTTTATCATAGGTACACTTCAACTGTGAGAGACGGAATCTAAAACAAAAATCCAGAAAATCACATTGAATGATTTTTAAGTAATTAATTTGCATTTTATTGCATGACATAAGTATTTGATCACCTACCAACCAGTAAGAATTCCAGCTCTCACAGACCTGTTAGTTTTTCTTTAAGAAGCCCTCCTGTTCTCCACTCATTACCTTTATTAACTGCACCTGTTTGAACTCATTACCTGTATAAAAGACACCTGTCCACACACTCAATCAAACAGACTCCAACCTCTCCACAATGGCCAAGACCAGAGAGCTGTGTAAGGACATCAGGGATACAATTGTTGACCTGCACAAGGCTGGGATGGGCTACAGGACAATAGGCAAGCAGCTTGGTGAGAAGACAACAACTGTTGGCGCAATTATTAGAAAATGGAAGAAGTTCAAGATGACGGTCAATCACCCTCGGTCTGGGGCTCCATGCAAGATCTCACCTCGTGGGGCATCAATGATCATGAGGAAGGTGAGGGATCAGCCCAGAACTACACGGCAGGACCTGGTCAATGACCTGAAGAGAGCTGGGTCCACAGTCTCAAAGAAAACCATTAGTAACACACTACGCCGTGATGGATTAAAATCCTGCAGCGCACGCAAGGTCCCCCTGCTCAAGCCAGCGCAAGTCCAGGACCATCTGAAGTTTGCCAATGACCATCTGGATGATCCAGAGGAGGAATGGGAGAAGGTCATGTGGTCTGATGAGAAAAAAATAGAGCTTTTTGGTCTAAACTCCTCTCGCCGTGTTTGGAGGAAGAAGAAGGATGAGTACAACCCCAAGAACACCATCCCAACCGTGAAGCATGGAGGTGGAAACATCATTCTTTTGGGATGCTTTTCTGCAAAGGGGACAGGACGACTGTACCGTATTGAGGAGAGGATGGATGGGGCCATGTATCGCGAGATCTTGGCCAACAACCTCCTTCCCTCAGTAAGAGCATTGAAGATGGGTCGTGGCTGGGTCTTCCAGCATGACATCGACCCGAAACACACAGCCAGGGCAACTAAGGAGTGGCTCCGTAAGAAGCATCTCAAGGTCCTGGAGTGGCCTAGCCAGTCTCCAGACCTGAACCCAATAGAAAATCTTTGGAGGGAGCTGAAAGTCCGAATTGCCCAGTGACAGCCCCGAAACCTGAAGGATCTGGAGAAGGTCTGTATGGAGGAGTGGGCCAAAATCCCTGCTGCAGTGTGTGCAAACCTGGTCAAGACCTACAGGAAACGTATGAACTCTGTAATTGCAAACAAAGGTTTCTGTACCAAATATTAAGTTCTGCTTTTCTGATGTATCACAAATACTTATGTCATGCAATAAAATGCAAATTAATTACTTAAAAATCATACAATGTGATTTTCTGGATTTTTGTTTTAGATTCCGTCTCTCACAGTTGAAGTGTACCTATGATAAAAATTACAGACCTCTACATGTTTTGTAAGTAGGAAAACCTGCAAAATCGGCAGTGTATCAAATACTTGTTCTCCCCACTGTAGATGGGGAATATTTACACCAGAGTTTATGACACATTTGGATATGCCTTTCCGCTACTATTTTTGTTTTAGTGTAATTTTTTGGTTGAATTGAATATATTTGAAACAAACTTATTTCCCCAGTTACAAGCAATTAGTTACAGGCCTACATGTATTTACATATTTTAAAATAAGATGAGTAGTTAATGACAGTAATGAAAGTAATAACTGGTAGGCCGAAACTGTCTCACCTGTTATCCACAATGTATGTTAAAACCAGTTGCAACTAATCATTTCATTTGAACAAAATTAACCACCATGCATTGACCCATGTAACAAATTCCAATAACATTGCATTCTCGCCGAGATAGCTTTTGCAAATAACAAACACAAGACACATTTATAACAACATGTATATCTTTAGAAATGTGGCAAATGTTATATTATATTGCTTCCAATATTCTCATTTTATAGCATAGAACCATGCGTGTTTGTAGATGGTTAGTCTTTTATAAGCATGATGGATTTAATATTGTCAGTGGTTGCTTACTGAAAGGACCCGCCACTTTGGACTGCTGCCCCGGGACCCATATGACCCACCGTCCTTCCAAGGGAATGATCAGCAGCGGGCACTGGGGTGCACGAAGAGGGGTCTGGCCCATCAAGGCCTGCCCCTAAACAAAAAGGGAATAATTAGCCTAATATATTGTGCTGCACAGATATATTTTTTTGTAACATTTTCTGTTCAGAAGCTAGCCTAATGATTTTCATATGGTATCAAATACAATGGTCAGATGGCTCAGAATATGCAGAAAAACTGTGGTGATATATGCTAAAATAATGGGCCTAAAATAACACGCTTATGTGGGGTATTCAGGCAATAGTCAGTGGCCAATAAAACGATAACATTAGAAGTTCAATAGTGTTGAGTAGCCTAGCCTATGTGTGAGACCTTGCCTCAGTCTACCTTTATTGTTGGTTCCGATGCAAAATTATATTTGCCAGAAATAATATATATATATATATATTATCGTGCCATATAGGCCTTACTTATATCTAAGCGTTTTAACATCAAAGGGGCCATGGGCACTTTGGCGAGGCAATAGGCCCACCACATTTAAGATAACAGCTTGCTAGGCTACAACTTGGCAGGTCCTCAAATGTAGGCCTAAACGTGTCTGAACCAAACTAAAATATTGCTCTCCCACCAACAGATATCAATATGAATTAAATTATACGAATACCAGTTACTTCATGGGACAAATGACCGTATTTACAGGCTTACCCGTCGTCGATTTGCTATTCACGTTTCACTATTTGTTACCTTTCTCTTCAGGAAGGCTTTCTGTTGATATCTGTGCTCCTTGGTGTCCTTGTCCTTTGTAGCGTCAGCTGTGTCCTTTACCAGTTACCCTGTCGAGTTGTGTCAAGTTTTTTTCTAGCCTATTTGGTTTTAATTTTAATTTCATGCACTAAGATTATTCTGTATAATGAAAAGCACTTTACAAATGTTATAAATTATTAGGCCTATTATTATTATTTTGAAGAATTCACTGAAAGTCAACAGTGAGAAAGGGCGCGCAGAACACCACAGGTTACACGAGAGCTGATTACGTCGCGATTCGGGAATGCATGTGTGTGATTTCAATTTCTAAAATAACGTTTGGTGTTATCTTTATAGATTACCCCAACTTGCAGTTGTAGCCTATGAAGTAAAAAAATATATAAAACAACAACATTGCAGCCTAATGACCTGGGGCCGGTTTCCCAAAAGCAATTTAAAAATAATAATAATAATTAAAACACTACGTCATCATGCACAGCCTTTTATCTGCAACAAGTCAATTTGATGGAAACACAGCTCTGGTGGGAAAATGCGCATATTGTTTTTATGCGGATTTCAGAATATTCGCAAGAAAACGTATCGCCAATTGGATGGAAACCAAGCTATTGCGGCACAAAATTACAGACAGTAGCCTAGTCGCAAAAAATCAACTGGGAAAGAGGCCTTGACCAATTTTTGTCTAAACTTGTCTAAACGCAAATATAATTTCGATAGCCAAATAAACTATAGGCATAGGGCTAGCCTCTAACAAAATATAGGCTCTTTATTTGGAATTCAGTTAATTTTAGCTTCTAATAAAAAAAAATATTTCCACAGTCAAGGGTGAAGGGCAGGCCATAAAGGACACAGGAGGAAAGTGTTATAATGTTATTTGATTGATTTAAATTCTATCTGCTAATTTCATAGCTGATTTATCCCAACAACAAAAAAACGAGTGGGGCGTGCAATAGTTTTGTGCTATCCCCTCACTCAAACTGTAATGTACAGTTTGGGGGGTGGTGGTTGGCATTGGGGTGGTGGCGACCGCTGCTACAACGCTAAATGTCTCAGCACGAGTAGGCCTAACTAAGCACGAGAAAGGGAGCCCGCCATCGCGCTGCCAGCTGCAGCAAGTGCCAGCCAAAGCGCCCGGCCAAAGTGGTACTTTGGGAGGGGCGAGTATTTATTTCCTAATTCAGTGGCATCTGTTCATTATTCTCAACCGTTATAGGCTGAAGAAGGGCTGTGTGCGCTTTCAAAAGCGACCATTTTATTAATGTATTTATTTACAGTGAACTGCAGAGCTGTTGTCTGGGCGTTTCTGGAAGCGAGAAAGAGATACGTTCCATAGCCGTAGGGGGTTCGCTCGATAGGTCTATGGGGCCTGATGAAAATACAACCCCTTTTGCTGTGGATAGCTTTCATGAAAAAAAGATCACGTTTATTTTCACATAAATTAAGCCTATATTCACTGAAATTAATGTAAAAGAGATAAGAAAATGGAAGTCGAAAGATTTGCAAAGAAACAGCTCATATAATATTAATAGGATAATAATAATAATAATAATACATTCATACTGACATCTAATATGTAATTAGATTATTAGCTATGATATTAACTATTGATTTTGGTGTAGATTGGCCTAACAATAAAATGTATATGGTCGTTATAAAATAATTCATTTGTTTTTAACCAACCCTTGTGGGCAACAAATTAGATGTTTCAATTACTTTCAAAATTGCCCATAAAAATCTGGTTTGCTATTTATTTTCCATACCTTTAGTATAAGATAAAAAGGATAAGATCAACTTTTGAGAGGAGATAAATAGGAAAATATGAGTGGGCCTACTTTATTCAAGTTTGAGAAAATATTGCTGATTAATGAAACAACAAATCTCTAGTAACCTAATCCTCATGCTAAATAAAAGTGTTTTGCTTCACACCCCCGATGAAGCAGATGACAGCAAAATAGGCCTATATAGTCCATGAGCCAGGGGGTCGGTCGGGCTCACTTGGGGTGACGATGTCTCATAGTGATTTTCTTGAAGGTCTATGTCCCTAGAGTTGGAAAATGTGTGATAGCAGTGCAGCAATGGGAGCTTTCTCTGTTATCACTCTCTCATTCATCCCTCCATCCCATTCATTTGTCCCATAGGGATTTTACTCTATGACAAACAATCTCAGTATACAACACGTTATTGTTCATGTATACCCATTAATCATATATCATTGGAAAGCTTTGATTCACAGCTATCAATCAGACACATTTGGAATGTTCACAAGACTCGACAGTTTCCCGTGTGTATCAAGAATGGTCCACCACCCAAAGGACATCCATCCAACTTGGCACAACTATGGGAGGCATTGGAGTCAACATGGGCCAGCATCCCTGTGGAACGCTTTTGACACCTTGTGGAGTCCATCCCCCGACGAATTGAGGCTGTTCTGATGATATCCAGAAACAAAATGCAATAATCTGTTTTAATCTGGACTAACTATTCTGCAACTACGACCAATTTTCACTAATCAGTTACTATATCCATGATCCACTGAAATTATGCCACACGTGGATTGGACACTATGTTCCAAATTGGATTTAAAATGCTCAACTCGCCATCTGTGTCGTTTATTTCAAATGATCAGATTAAACATTTTCTCTGATTAATATCTTAATTATTTTGGGATTAAATAATCGCTCACGATGGTTAATCATTTTCATAGTACCATATAAGCACAAAACCTATAGCCCACTTTTAGCTTGCTATGTGAAAAATCCATTATCATAATGAAAAGGCATAAACTAGGCAACATACAGCACATGCCCCTGATTTCTAAAGTGGTTAAATATTCAAAATAACAATTTAAATATTTCAAGGTGAGTGACAACATTTTGTAGTGAGGTCATCATCACTCGAGCAATGCCTCCTGTGGATACTCTGGCCGCTATGTGCCCTCTTGAGTGAGACACACACACGCAGACACACACACAGACACACACACACAGACACACAAACGGACAGACGGACAGACGGACGGACGGACAGACAGACAGACACACACAGACACACAGACACACACACACACAGACACACACACACACACACACACACACACACACACACACACACACACACACACACACACACACACACACACCAGCCAGGTCACCCATGATACAAGTCAGTATTCAACGTCCATCCATGTCTGAGAATGTTGGGAGATGATGTGGAAACGGGCACTAGGGGCAACAGTGAGCGCTGTTACCTTCAAGGAGGTTTCAGTTTTGCAGAAGTGTTGTGGACAGGGATGGTGAATTGGTGTAAGAATCTGCCTCTGATTCCTAAGGTTGCAAGTTCAAATCCAGCAATAGAAAGTTGGTTTCAAGATTTTTGTAACTCTGAAATCTTAAGGTTAGGCATTAACTCCAAATGGTTAAGGTAAGGGTTAAGGTTTGGGATAGGCTTAAAACAAAAATCTCAAAAACAACTATCTGTCACTGTATTGGAACTTGCAACCTTTGGAATCAAAGGCAGATGCAAGTTTGAATCAAGCAATAGAAAGTCGTTTTTGAGATTTTAGCTTTAATTAAGCCTATCACAAACCTTAACCCTTACCTTAACCATTCGGAGTTAATGCCTAACCTTAAGATTTCGGAGTTAATTCCTAAACTTAACCCTAACCACTTCGAAATTTGACGTTTGCAACAAATTCGAAATTTGACGTTTGAGAAACGGATGAACGTCTAATTCTGACGTGAGAGCTAGTTGCACACACACACACACACACACACACACACACACACACACACACACACACACACACACACACACACACACACACACACACACACACACACACACACACACACACACCAAATTGTATAAAGTTATTATAAAGTATTAAGCCTATGAAAAACATGGGCACCACATTGTGAATGACTACACCTACAGAGGTCAATTCCTCCGCAGTGGGCACTGGCTCCCACCTCAGCCCTGCCCATCCGCCTGCCTGGCCATCTCATTCTGCCAGCCTATATGCCACACCCAGTGCCCAACGAGGAACAGAACTGGCACAGGCGTGGCAGTGAGGCAGTCGAAATTCTACTGCATCAGTGCACAATGGCGGCAGGTGTGTGTGACTCTCAAATCCTCACAGGAGTTTTCTCTTATGTGTGTTGTCCTGTATAGTACAGTATACCATGTATGGTTAAACATTAGTGTGCCACTTCACCTTAGTCTCTACATCTCAAATTCCCAATTAATATTGTAGACCTATGCAGTTGATTCTGTCAAGTTACCTTGTATTGATGTGTGTGTGGACCATATCGCAGGTGCGTGTGTGTACCTGCAATATATGTGTGTTTGTTTATACATCAGGAGTGTGTGTATACAGTATTATGTGCATGGGAGGGTTGTTGCTGGTCTGCACAGATGGTGGGGTGTGGGGGGGATTTTGAATGGGCAGCTCTGAGGATGCAATGCCACGGTGGTCACATGGGCAGCTAGTAATTGGCACCCATATTGACCAGTTTGCAAAGCTGTGGGGCGGGTAGCCTCCAAGCTGGACCTGTCAGATGACATTGCATCCAGCTCATTGCCCTCTCCTCTCTTCCTCTTCCTCTATCTCTCTCCCTCTCTTTTGTCTCTTTTTCTCTCTTTTTGTCTTGGTCTCTCTCTCATATGTGCACGTATGTACATCCAGTACGCTCTCGCTCTCTCTCTCTCTCTCTCTCTCTCTCTCTCTCTCTCTCTCTCTCTCTCTCTCTCTCTCTCTCTCTCTCTCTCTCTCTCTCTCTCTCTCTCTCTCTCTCTCTCTCTCTCTCTCTCTCTCTCTCTCACACACACACACACACACACACACACACACACACACACACACACACACGTTCTCCTTTCTCTCTTCTGCTCTAAACTTGATCATTAGCCTATGACATGAATATGTTTTCCACACTACAGTATGTCCTCTGATTTTGGGGAGGGGGGAGGGGTTCTATGCTTGACATAAGGAATTGTTATAAGATGGTCATACCATGGATCATTTACCCCTTTAGGTATCCCCAAAAAATATATAAAAGATATTTGATAAAATATTGAATTTGGCCTTTATTACTATAGCCCATAGAAAAGCATTGAATTACACATTCATAAAAGACAGTCAAAAATAATCATAAGGAATAACATTTTGGAGTGTCTGTCCTATATTGTGTTCATGAGAGTCTCCCCTTTCCATAGAGTGGTCATAGGCTACAGACGTTTTTGTGAGAAGACCGGTTTATCTCATGGTCTGACAAACACTGCACTAGCTCTGCCACGTTTCACCACAGATGTGGAAGTGTGATATCGGCGGATGCAGTGGTTTGAGACGCATCCAATGCAAAAACATATCTGTAACTTAAACTGACGGATTTTGATGGGGATTTTTTTTAAATATGTTACTTAGGGAGATTTATAAATCTAATGTGTTATTTATGTCAAGATTTTAGCCTGTTATTACTGCAAGGTATCAATAAAAATCACAGCACAGATTACAGGTCCTCTGACTGAGAGTATTTTAATTATTTTACTGATTTAACCTTTAATTAAACTTGTAAGTCAATTAAGAGATTCTTTATTTGCAATGATGACCTGTCAGAGTAGCATATCCATATGAGCATATCCCTCTTTTTGTTCGTTAAGGGGAATTACAAATGTCAGCCAGGAATCAATCCGACCTGGCAACGTGTGGCTCCTAGGAGTAATATTGGGAGACAACATCAGAGGAACGTTGCTGCAATGAATAAATTAGATAGACAGAGGTTAGATAGAGAGAATGTGTCAGAAAATGATCTAAATTCATTGTTCTTGTACTCTAAAAGAGCAGGAGGTTGACAATTCTTGGTTCAGTCTCAGGAATGAATGTGTGTGTGTCTATGTGTGTGTATGTGTGTGTATGTGCATGTGTGTATGTGTGTGTGCATGTGTATGTGACAGCTGTTCATTAGCACATTACAACCACACCCTGGTTATTTCCAAAACAGGCAGACACACAACCAGACCGCCAGACTGGCCGCACCACTGGGTATAATGGAATGGCCTGTTTCCTCAATGAATGAAATGAAGAAACAATGGCCCAAAAAGAGGAAGACTGTCGCTGTCCACCATCCTTTGGTGCTGAATGTCCGCTATGGGCTTCTTTGTTTACTTTAGAATTGGACCTTTTACTACTGTAACAAAGTCACCTCAAGTCACCTCAAGTCACCTCAAGTCACCCCAGCCCAAAACTAGCACACCTAATTCAACTAATAAAGGGCTTAGTGATAGGTTGATTAGTTGAATCAGGTGTGCTGGTTCTGGGCCAGAACAACAGAAATATGCAATCTTGGGGGTACTCAAGTAATGGATTAGGTCTACTGAATTGACACATAGCTTACACAATAATGTCTACTAAATTGCCATTAATAAGTCCCTGTCTGAGTCAGAATGGCCCATAGGGCAGGATCTTCTGTTTCTGTAGCATGAGGCAGCTTGATGTACAAGTACACCCCCTGGACAGGACACTAGTCTATCGCAGGGCCCTAGTCTATTTTATTATCATACAACAACATAATATACATTTTATTTTCATGCTGAAATAAGAAATAAAAGACCATGGAAGAACACAATGACTGCATAGTCCCCTGTAGCTCAGTTGGTAGAGCATTGGGCTTGCAACGCCAGTGTTGTGGGTTCGATTCCCATGGGGGGCCAGTATGAAAATGTATGCACTCACTAACTGTAAGTTGCTCTGGATAAGAGTGTCTGCTAAATATGTAAAATGTGATGTCCACACAGTATGTCTGACGTAGCTACATCTATAATGCTTGCATGTGCGTACAGGGTTTCTCGAACATATGACCGGTGGACATTTCTATGAGCTGTAAATTAAACTATAAAAACACCTGGCTGTACCTGGAGTTTCACTAGCACTTCTTTTCAGTATGCTAGTTTCTGCAGTACAGAGTGTCATTGTTGGCAAGGGTTTGCGTCCCGAGTTGGCTGTGGGATGTCAAATTGGCACATATTCCATACCTCCCCTTCCTGTCTCTCCCTATGGCTCACCATCTCTCTTAGCCATTCACCTGTCTTCATTCAGTGCTCTCCCCCTTACTGCCTGTTGTCTTCTCGCGCTCTCTCTCCATCTCTCTCATGACACCGCAAGAGAAGCAAACACATCCATGTGTGGTTCCCTGCCTTTCTCTTTCACTCCATCTCTCTTCACCCATCACCCCCAGCTCTCTCTCCCTCTGGTCTCTGTCTTCTCTGTCTTCTCTCTCCTCCATAAGAGGAGTAAACACATCCATGTGTGTGTCCTGATGTGAGGCTTGAGATGCTTGAGATAGAGTGTTGACACAGCAGGCACTGTAGCCTCTCTCTGATTAAAAGAGATTATAGGACGGGAACAAGATAGAAGTCTCACGCCAGGAGAGAATCGAGGGTCGTGTTCAGCAGAAAACGGAAGAAAATGTGCCGAAACAGGAAGGTATTGTCTGAACTTCTTCAAGTGCAGTCGCAAAAACCATCAAGCGCTATGATGAAACTGGCTCTCATGAGGACCGCCACAGGAATGGAAGAGTTACCTCTGCTGCAGAGGATATGTTCATTAGAGTTACCAGCCTCAAAAATTGCAGCCCAAATAAATGCTTCACAGAGTTCAAGTCACAGACACATCTCAACATCAACTGTTCAGAGGGGACTGTTTGAATCAGGCCTTCATGGTCGAATTCCTGCAAAGAAACCACTACTAAAGGACACCAATAATAAGAAGAGACCTGCTTGGGCCAAGAATCACGAGCAATGGACATTAGACCAGTGGAAATGTGTCCTTTGGTCTGGAGTCCAAATTGGAGATTTATGGTTCCAACCGCTGTGTCTTTGTGAGATGCGGTGTGAGTGAACGGATTATCTCCGCATGTGTAGTTCTCATCGTAAAGCATGGAGGAGGAGGTGTTATGGTGAGGGGGTGCTTTGCTGGTGACACTCTCTGTGATTTATTTAGAGTTCAAGGCACACTTAACCAGCATGGCTACCACAGCATTCTGCAGCAATACGTCATCCCATCTGGTTTTAATAATAATTTGTTTTTCAACAGGACAATGACCCAACACACCTCTTGGCTGTGTAAGGGCTATTTTACCAAGAAGGAGAGTGATGGAGTGCTGCATCAGATGACCTGCACTCCACAATCCCCCGACCTCAACCCACTTGGGATAGTTTGGGATGAGTCGGACCGCAGATTAAAGGAAAAGCAGCCAACAAGTGCTCAGCATATGTGGGAACTTACTTGCAAGTAATTTGGACATGGGTTGTGGAAAAATCATTGGGGTTTATTATTTGTATTATTTTAATGTGGTACATTAAAAATGTGATAATATAGATCTTGAACCTTATGTCTGTTGCATTGGTGGAGTCATTTATTGTTTCAGTTTCATTTAATGCATGGGAAAGCATATCCTTATAAAAATAACAAAATCTATAATGATTTTTATTTTTTTAATCTAAAGTAATACCCTATTTGTCATCACCCCAGCAAGTTTACAATAGGTATTCTTATTGGAGATGTCCTTCTCACCTAATATCCCATGCTGTTCAGATATTCTAAGTAAGGTAATATTGTGAGCGTCAAATTCGAGCCTGGTGAGAGGGTTACATTTTTGGGGGCTTGTCAGGGAATTTTGTTATTGTTGATGGATATTTTCAGAAATGACTCTGGTGTAATTTATTTTCACTGTTTTCACTGCTGACATCTATACTATGATTCTACACTGACTCACCATTTGAACATTTTGAATGGAATTTCATTGCTGTATAGGCATAAACCTACAACATGGATGTTGAAGAGATTGTTACCTGGTGTAGAGAGAAACAGCTAGCTACTAATCGTGCAGTTGTCCTTAGCAGTGTTACAGATGATGTGTCTGATGAGGTTCTGCTGGAAATGCTGATTTATGTTAAGGCTTTTGGTAAAATTAGACTGCGTGGTCGTTGTTCTTGTTCAGCTGGTAACAAGCAGTATGTTTTGGTAGAGATATCAAACAACCTTAACGAAATAGTTGTGCAAAGTGTTGTTGGGATACCTGGAGAGTTGAGTCCCTGGCCTGTACATGTAGTTTCACAAGTAACATCTCCTGTTGAGAGAGAGGGTGAAGATTTTCAGGCGAAGCTATTATCCCTTCTGAGATATGAAGGGAAGACTGTGGCTGATGTTAAAGGCCTGGTGAGTCCCTCTGGTGCTGACCTCAACGCTGAACTGGTTACTGCCATAAGTTCACTGGTAGAGAAATGCAACAATGTGCCATCTGAGACTCGGAGTTACCGTAAGCTACGTATGTTCTCAGGTGTGAAGCCCACTCCTAGTGGAGAGGAAGAGTATGACGCATGGGCTGAGCAAACCACCAATTTTTTAGAGGAATGGCAGTGCACCGACGTTAAGTTTCCCACGTATCTTGTTAAGTTTTGACCAATGAGGTAGCTTGTTAAGTTGTGTCTATTTACCAACACAAACCGATGCTGGCACTAAGATTGCACTCAATGAGCTGTATAAGGCCATAAGTAAACAGGAAGACGCTCATCCAGAGGCAGCGCTCCTAGTGGCCGGGGACTTTAATGCAGGGAAACTTAAATCCGTTCTACCTAATTTCTACCAGCATGTTAAATGTGCAACCAGAGGGAAAAAAAACTCTAGATCACCTTTACTCCACACACAGAAGCACGTACAAAGCTCTCCCTCGCCCTCCATTTGGCAAATCTGACCATAACTCTATCCTCCTGATTCCTGCTTATAAGCAAAAACTAAAGCAGGAAGCACCAGTGACTCAGTTAATAAGGAAGTGGTCAGACGACGCAGATGCTAAGCTACAGGACTGTTTTGCTAGCACAGACTGGAATATGTTCCGGGAGTCTTCCGATAGCATTGAGGAGTACACCACATCAATCACTGGCTTCATCTATAAGTGCATCGATTACGTTGTCCCCACAGTGACTGTACATACCCCAACCAGAAGCCATGGATTACAGGCAACATCCGCAATGAGCTAAAGGGTAGAGCTGCCGTTTTCAAGGAGCGGGACTCTAACCCGGACGCTTATAAGAAATCCCGCTATGCCCTCCGACGAACCATCAAACAGGCAAAGAGTCAGTACAGGACTAAAATTGAATCGTACTACACCGGCTCTGACGCTCGTCGGATGTGGCAGGGCTTGAAAACTATTACAAACTACAAAGGGAAGGCCAGCCGCGTACTGCCCAGTGACGCAAGCTTACCAGACGAGCTAAATCACTTCTATGCTCGCTTCGAGGCAAGCAACACTGAAGCATGCATGAGAGCATCAGTTGTTCCGGATGACTATGTGATCACACTCTCCGTAGCTGATGTGAGTAAGACTTTTAAGCAGGTCAACATTCACAAGGCTGCAGGGCCAGACGTGTACTACGAGCATGCTCTGACCAACTGGCAAGTGTCTTCACTGACATTTTCAACATGTCCCTGACTGAGTCTGTAATACCAACATGTTTCAAGCAGACCACCATAGTCCCTGTGACCAAGAACACTAAGATAACCTGCCTAAATGACTACCGACCCGTAGCACTCACGTCTGTAGCCATGAAGTGCTTTGAAAGGCTGGTCATGGCTCACATCAACACCATTATCCCAGAAACCCTAGACCCACTCCAATTTGCATACCGCCCCAACAGATCCACAGATGATGCAATCTCTATTGCACTCCACACTGCCCTTTCCCACCTGGACAAGAGGAACACCTACGTCAGAATGCTATTCAATGACTACAGCTCAGAGTTCAACACCATAGTTCCCTCAAAGCTCATCACTAAGCTAAGGACCCTGGGACTAAACACCTCCCTCTGCAACTGGATCCTGGACTTCCTGACGGGCCGCCCCTAGGTGGTAAGGGTGGGTAAC
The DNA here is from genome assembly GCF_020615455.1 of Coregonus clupeaformis. Taxonomy (NCBI): domain Eukaryota; kingdom Metazoa; phylum Chordata; class Actinopteri; order Salmoniformes; family Salmonidae; genus Coregonus; species Coregonus clupeaformis. The sequence goes on from NC_059222.1 coordinate 2,505,852, forward strand.
AACACATCTGCCACGTTGATCCTCAACACGGGGCCCCTCAGGGGTGCGTGCTCAGTCCCCTCCTGTACTCCCTGTTCACCCATGACTGCGTGGCCAGGCACGACTCCAACACCATCATTAAGTTTGCCGACGACACAGCAGTGGTAGGTCTGATCACCGACAACGATGAGACAGCCTATGGGGAGGAGGTCGGAGACCTGGCCGTGTGGTGCTGGGATAACGGCCTCTCCCTCAACGTGATCAAGACAAAGGAGATGATTGTGGACTACAGGTAATAAAAGAGGACTGAGCATTACATTTACATTTTACATTTACGTCATTTAGCAGACGCTCTTATCCAGAGCGACTTACAGTTAGTGAATACATAATTATTTTTTTTTATATTCTGGCCCCCCGTGGGAATCGAACCCACAACCCTGGCGTTGCAAACGCCATGCTCTATCAACTGAGCTACATCCCTGCCGGCCATTCCCTCCCCTACCCTGGACGACGCTGGGCCAATTGTGCGCCGCCCATGAGTCTCCCGGTCGCGGCCGGCTGCGACAGAGCCTGGATTTGAACCAGGATCTCTAGTGGCACAGTTAGCATTCTCATCGACGGGGCAGTAGTGTAAAAGGTTGAGAGCTTCAAGTTCATTGGTGTCCACATCACCAGCAAACTATCATGGTCCAAACACACCAAGAAAGCCTGTTCCCCCTCAGGAGACTGAAAGGACTTGTCATGGGTCCTCAGATCCTCAAAAAGTTCTACAGCTGCACCATCGAGAGCATCCTGACTGGTTGCATCACCGCCTGGTATGGCAACTGCTCGGCCTCTGACCACAAGGCACTACAGCGGGTAGTGCCTACGGCCCAGTACATCACTGGGTCCAAGCTTCCTGCCATCCAGGACATCTATACCAGGCGGTGTCAGAGGAATGCCCTAAAAATTATTAAAGACTCCAGCCACCCTAGTCATAGACTGTTCTCTCTGCTACCGTATGGCAAGCGGTACTGGAGCGCCAAGTCTAGGTCCAAAAGGCTTCTTAACAGCTTCTACCCCCAAGCCATAAGACTCCATAAGACTCCTGAACAGCTTATCATGGCTACCCGGACTATTTGTTTATTATTTATGCATAGTCACTTTAACTCTACCCACATGTACATATTACCTCAATTACTTTGCATTGTTGATTAAGGGCTAGTAAGTAAGCGTTTCACTGTAATGTCTACACCTGTTGTATTCGGCGCATGTGGCAAATACAATTTGATATGATTTGATTTGAGAGTTAACTGCTTAACAGGAAGGCCTGAAAGGAAGGAGAGGGAAACGTTGAAAGGAAAGAGAGGAGAGACGTTATCGGTGTTAGAAAAACGATTAAAGGAAACGATAAAGAGAGAACAAAAACATACCTACAGTGTTTTGAAAGGATTTTTTTAAAATAAGAGAGTATTATTGTTTTGTTAAGAAAGACCTAGTGGATACTGAAGCAACCTTCGCATTGTGGAGACATTCGACATCCTCGAGGTTAGCCTAGCATCGTGCGAGACCTGGAGAGAATTGCTTGTGGACGATCGACGAGTTCGGGTTTCCACGGGATGTCTGTTGCTGCTACGGAGTACTGGCTGCATTGATAGCTGTGTTTGCTGTAGATCTTGTGAGGACACGTGCAAGGAACTGCTATACTTTGCTGAGGCAATATCTACGAGTAGTGAGTAACTACAAATGTGGGGCACTTCGGGACTTTATCTATGACGTCATTTGTTTTAGCTCCAACGCGCGCAAGTAATTTGGACATGGGTTGTGGAAAAATCATTGGGGTTTATTATTTTTATTTATTTCGATGTGGTACATTGAAAATGTGATAATATAGATCTTGAACCTTATGTCTGTTGCATTGGTGGAGTCATCTACTGTTTCAGTTTCATTTAATGCATGGGAAAGCATGTCCTTATAATAATAACAAAATCTATAATCATTTTATCTGAAGTTAATACCCTAGTTGTCGTCACCCCAGCGAGTTTACAATAGGGATTCTTATTGTAGATGTCCTTCTCACCTAATATCCCATGCTGTTCAGATATTCTAAGTAAGGTAATATCGTGAGAGTCAAATTCGAGCCTGGTGAAAGGGTTACGCATAGTTTGATGTCTTCACTATTATTCTACAATGTAAAAAATAGTACAAATAAAGAAAAACCCTTGAATGAGTAGGTGTGTCTAAACTTTTGACTGGTACTGTATAAGTAGGCCTTAGAAATATCCTTCCAAACGTTGATCCTTAGAAGTCAAATAGACCCTTACAAGTCTTTGAGAAAAGTCTCACTTATATGGCGTGAGAAAACTAGGCCTTTAAATTTTCAACAGTTTCCTAGGGAGTTTCTCAATTGGATTTGCTCAACACTTTCTCTCCTCCGTCCTCTATGGCCTCCTTTTGAAAAAGGTCAAAAGTAATCGAGTAGAGGCGGCAAGGAGAGGGAAAGTGCACAAATATGCGTTCACAGGGTGAAATCCCAAAATAAATACACTGCTCAAAAAAATAAAGGGAACACTTAAATAACACAATGTAACTCCAAGTCAATCACACTTCTGTGAAATCAAACTGTCCACTTAGGAAGCAACACTGATTGACAATACATTTCACATGCTATTGTGCAAATGGAATAGACAACAGGTGGAAATTATAGGCAATTAGCAAGACACCCCCAATAAAGGACTGGTTTTGCAGATGGTGACCACAGACCACTTCTCAGTTCCTATGCTTCCTGGCTGATGTTTTGGTCACTTTTGAATGCTGGCGGTGCTTTCACTCTAGTGGTAGCATGAGACGGAGTCTACAACCCACACAAGTGGCTCAGGTAGTGCAGCTCATCCAGGATGGCACATCAATGCGAGCTGTGGGAAGAAGGTTTGCTGTGTCTGTCAGCGTAGTGTCCAGAGCATGGAGGCGCTACCAGGAGACAGGCCAGTACATCAGGAGACGTGGAGGAGGCCGTAGGGAGGGCAACAACCCAGCAGCAGGACTGCTACCTCCGGCTTTGTGCAAGGAGGAGCAGGAGGAGCACTGCCAGAGCCCTGCAAAATGACCTCCAGCAGGCCACAAATGTGCATGTGTCTGCTCAAACGGTCAGAAACAGACTCCATGAGGGTGGTATGAGGGCCCGACGTCCACAGGTGGGGGTTGTGCTTACAGCCCAACACCGTGCAGGCATTTGGCATTTGCCAGAGAACACCAAGATTAGCAAATTCGCCACTGGCGCCCTGTGCCCTTCACAGATGAAAGCAGGTTCACACTGAGCACGTGACAGATGTGACAGAGTCTGGAGGCGCCGTGGAGAACATTCTGCTGCCTGCAACATCCTCCAGCATGACCGGTTTGGCAGTGGGTCAGTCATGGTGTGGGGTGGCATTTCTTTGGGGGGCCGCACAGCCCTCCATGTGCTCGCCAGAGGTAGCCTGACTGCCATTAGGTACCGAGATGAGATCCTCAGACCCCTTGTGAGACCATATGCTGGTGCGGTTGGCCCTGGGTTCCTCCTAATGCAAGACAATGCTAGACCTCATGTGGCTGGAGTGTGTCAGCAGTTCCTGCAAAAGGAAGGCATTGATGCTATGGACTGGCCCGCCCGTTCCCCAGACCTGAATCCAATTGAGCACATCTGGGACATCATGTCTCGCTCCATCCACCAACGCCACGTTGCACCACAGACTGTCCAGGAGTTGGTGGATGCTTTAGTCCAGGTCTGGGAGGAGATCCCTCAGGAGACCATCCGCCACCTCATCAGGAGCATGCCCAGGCATTGTAGGGAGGTCATACAGGCACGTGGAGGCCACACTTTGACTTGTTTTAAGGACATTACATCAAAGTTGGATCAGCCTGTAGTGTGGTTTTCCACTTGAATTTTGAGGGTGACTCCAAATCCAGACCTCCATGGGTTGATACATTTGATTTTCATTGATAATTTTTGTGTGATTTTGTTGTCAGCACATTCAACTATGTAAAGAAAAAAGTATTTAATAAGATGATTTCATTCATTCAGATCTAGGATGTGTTATTTTAGTGTTCCCTTTATTTTTTTGAGCAGTGTATATAAAGTGATACAAATTAATTGACCTAGTTGTGCAATACATTTGATAGATAAAATGATAAGTAGCATATTGTTTTTTAAATGTTTGCATGCATTTCTCCTTCGAGAACACAATAGCTGATTCAAAGGGGGTGTGGCAGTTTTCAAACTCTTTCGCGAAAGACTCAGGTAGGATACACATGCTTCCTAGCCAAAAGGAGGCTATGAAGAAGGGGAGGACTGTCTTCCATTTGCCTACTAACGAATTGACACTCTCCTCAACCACTCGACCACTTATAGGTTTCCGGGTCACGGAGGAGAGAGGACGGAGGAGAGAGGCCGGAGGACAGACTTTTGCCCAAATGATAAAAGGCCCTAGTCACAAACATTGCCTTCTAGTGCACGCAGTCAGAAATAGCTCCGCCTTACCTGACACACCCATGTCCTATATCAACTCAAACCAGGAAGTGTCTATGGGTGTGGCTAGGGAGTTACTTGGGCAGAGCCCACAGCCTATACACACTCAAGGAGTCATGGAACCTTGTGGGTTACACGGTAGATATACTACACTGAACAAAAAAATAAATTTAACATGCAACAATTTCTAAGATTTTACTGAGTTACAGTTCATATAAGGAAATCAGTCAATTGAAATTAATTCATTAGGCCCTAATCTATGGATTTCACATGACTGGGAATACAGATATGCATCTGTTGGTCACAGATACCTTAAAAGAAAGGTAGTGGCGTGGATCAGAAAACCAGTCAGTATCTGATGTGACCACCATTTGCCTCATGCAGCGTGACACATCTCCTTCACATAGAGTTGATCAGGTGGTTGATTGTGGCCTGTGGAATGCTGTCCCACTCCTCTTCAATGTCTGTGCGAAGTTGCTGGATATTGGCGGGAACTGTAACACGCTGTCGTACACGTAGATCCAGAGAATCCCAAACATGCTTAACGGGTGACATGTCTGGTGAGTATGCAGGCCATGGAGGAACTGGGATATTTTTGGCTTCCTGGAATTGTGTACAGATCCTTGCGACATAGGGCTTTGTATTATCATGCTGAAATATGAGGTGATGGCGGCGGTTGAATGGCACGACAATGGGCCTCAGAATCTCGTCATGGTATTCTGTGCATTCAAATTGCCATCGATAAAATTATATTGTGTTCATTGTCCGTAGTTTATGCCTGCCCATACCATAACCCCACCGCCACCATGGGGCACGCTGTTCACAACGTTGACATCAGCAAACTGTTCTCCCACACGACAGATGTGGAGGTCCTGGGCGGGCGTGGTTACATGTGGTCTGCGGTTGTGAGGCCGGTTGGATTTACTGCCAAATTCTCTAAAATGACGTTGGAGGTGGCTAATGTTAGAGAGATTAACATTAAATTATCTGGCAACAGCTCTGGTGGACATACCTGCAGTCAGCATCCCAATTGCACACTCCCTCAAAACTTGAGACATCTGTGGCATTGTGTTGTGTGACAAAACTGCACATTTTACAGTGGCCTTTTATGGCCCCAGCACAAGGTGCACCTGTGTAATGATCATGCTGTTTAATCAGCTTTTTCATATGCCACACTTGTCAGGTGGATGGATTATCTTGGTAAAGGAGAAATGCTCACTAACAGGGATATTAACAAATTTGTGCACAAAATTTGAGAGAAATAAGCTTTGTGTGCATATGGTAAATGTCTGGGATCTTTTATTTTAGCTCATGAAACATATTGCAAATGTAACAACACGTAACAATGTAACAATACGATAGCTCTCCAGGAACAGGGTTGGAGAGCCCTGATATAACTTAGATGCCTCATGAGCTTAGTTTAACTGTCATACATTCCCCATCAGAACCCAAAATATAAGCTTGTTTTAAGCAATTAAGCAAACACTGTATAGTCTCCAAACATGGTTAAAGCTATACTTTTTATATCATGGATGGTCAGTCCTTGTATCCATAGCTCTGTCCATGAGTTTGAACATGGTAAAATGTTTCCAGCCCCATCCCTCAGCTGTTTACCAAGTCAGTGGCGGGTGGCTCTTTCTTATTGCAGATTGCCCCTTCTAAGGATCACTTAACTTAAAAAAGGCGTCATCATCACAGTTTTTCTCTGTGCTCTATTTTGAAAACTTGACTTCTGACAATCACTTTTTTGGGGGGGACTTATGAACAAAATACTTAAATATCGTTTTTGAGTAAAAAAAAAAAGAATGGATGGACAAACACAGAAAATCACAACTCATAACAGTCAGAAGTGATCAGACGCATCATTGCATTTCCAATCCCACATCACAGTGAATGGGAGTGTGAATCAGCATCCACAACAATGAATAAATCAACAGATTCCTGTGAGTTAATCTCTCTTTATTGACGCACCTGTGCATCAATCTAAGTAACATAATACAAAAATCCCCATCAAAATCAATCAGTTTAAGCAAGAGATATCTGTTTTTTTGCATGGGCTGCGTCTCAATCCACCGTATCCGCCTGTGTTGGGTAGCCTAGCAGTTAAGAGCGTTGGGTCAGTAACCGAAAAGTTGCTGGTTCGAATCCCAGAGCCAGTTAGGTGGAATAATCAGCTGTTCCGCCCTTGAGCATAGCAGTTAACCCCCAACAACAACTGCTTCCCGGGCGCTGATGACGTAGACGTCGATTAAGGCATTCCCCGCACCTCTCTGATTCAGAGGGTTTGGGTTAAATGTGAAAGACACGTTTCGGTTGAATGCATTCAGTTGTGCAACTGACTAGGTATCCCCTTCCGCATCTGCCGTGGAAAGTGGCAGAGCTGTTTGTCAGAGGAGACATCCCGAAAATCGGTCTTCTCACGAAAACGTCTGTAGTGTTTGGGCTACAAACGAATATGACCCCATTGTGGAAAGGGGGAGACTCTCACGAATACGATGGTGTTCTCCATTTAGTCTACTACCCCCACAACTGTCACGGAACTTGTCTGAAAGTAACCCGGTTCCAGTTTAAAAAATTAACGGAAGTTCGGAGGTAATTTTGTGCCAACAATAAAAGGGGTTAAATGTGTGTCCAAAAAACAAAAGTATTTCCTGAGCTTTCTGATATCTCCTAGATATAGGACAGGCACTTCAAAACATTATTCCTTATAATATTTTTGGGACTGTCAGTTTAAAAAATATATATCAATGTGTTATTCAATGCGTTCCTATGGGCTATAGTAGTAAAGGCCAAATTCAATATTATAATAAATATATTAATAATAAAAACTATACCTACATGGGTCCTAAAATTCTAAATCAAATAGCTAAATGATCTATGGTATAACCATCTTAAAACAATTCCATATGTTAGCTTAGTAGAACCCCCAAAGGCTTTTAGAGGTTAAGTTTGGATTTCATTACAAATGTGCTCGGGCATCTCCATGGTAACAGGAATTTTACGAGCATTCCCAAGCGCATTGGCAACTCACTACAGAAGGTTGGTGTGACATGCACTGCCACACCGACCCTCAAAGTGTGTATGTGACACACACACACACACGCTCTCAAGCACACTCACAAAAACACACACACACACACAAACCATGACACACAAACCCGTAGGTCATACTAACAGTGACTTGTATCATCCATACAGACAATATAATATGCACATTATTTTGTTAACTGTTCAACAGCAGCTTCACAGAATAACAGCATTCCCTGTACCCAAATTGCGATGTACAGTACACACACACACTTTCACATTTTACACACTTTACACACACACAGTCCCCCCTCCCCAACACACACATACTCACACACTTAACAAAAATACGTAGACCTACATTACAATATACAGTACAGAGGTCTGGGTATTCCTGGTTTTCCCAATTCCTGCATGGCTTTCAAATCCGCAGCTGCCAGACATGGCAGAGTTGGCACAGTCGGAGCGGTGGTGCCAGGGGGAATGGATTGCCACATGGCACACCCGTGCCAGGCCAACTCAGGGGGGAGAGGTAGAAGGGGGGACTGAGGGGAGGAGTGGGGAACTTTTGCATCTTAAACTCCACAACGTCTGTTTGGTAGGCACTGGCAGCACAGTATAGTGAGGATGCTGGTGGGTTTGCAGGTGAGCACTTTAATTGGGGGTTGGTGTGTGTGTGTGTGTGTGTGTGTGTGTGTGCGTGCATGCGTGCGTGTGTGTGTGTGTGTGTGTGTGTGTGTGTGTGTGTGTGTGTGTGTGTGTGTGTGTGTGTGTGTGTGTGTGTGTGTGTGTGTGTGTGTGCATAAGGTGGGGGTTATGGAGGGATGGGAGTGTGTGGGAGTGTGTGTGAGGAGGGGTGGGTTGATGATAAAAGGCACATATTTTATTTTACCGTTTTTGGTTAGGCAATGTTTAGCGTGTTAAGAATGGTCTTGAACAAATGGAAGAAAATCTCTGCATCAGACTTTTGGCATGAAATCTGACAACGACATCAAAATTGGTAGTGCAATAAAGCAACGGATGAGAGTGATTTAAAAAAAGCTGAGTATGGTTAATTTGTAGTTGAAAATGGCTACATTCTTGCATTGTGGTTACAAGGGATCATGGTTTTCATCTCTTGTCCACTGTCCTTATTCTGATACCGTCAAAGGTCTACACACTCTTCTTGACTTGAATTTTGGGAGGGAGGGGAGGGCAGGGGGGCAATGAAGCTTCACCCTTCTCACAATGAGAAATTGGGTTTCACACACACTCGCACACACGTAACCTACAACCTACCCCCCCCCTTCCCCCTCTTCTCACTATGGGGAAAAGTACCCCTCCATTTATCTGTCCGTCCCCTCCCCTTCCCGATGCCAGCCGATGGCCCTCGTGGCGTGCCATCTGCTGCGCCCCCCTTCCCAAACTCCTCAGCATCCTACCCATAAGCCATCTCTCTAGCCCGGTTCTGGGCATCACCAAACAGGATGCTTTAGCGCGGATCACTTCATCTTTAATACTCCCGCCAGCCAGCACACAGGAGCAGGGAGGGAGAAAACCAAATACACATACGTATGTCTACATGAACACACATGCACATACAGCATAATACACATCATTTGTATCAACACACGTCTGCACACACACACACACACACACGTATCAACACACATCTATACACTCGGATGTAGCCTCCAGTTTACATATACAGATATCCAAAAACTAAGACATAATACAAGAACATGTATGCCTCCATTCACAATGTATGTAGTGCACAATGTAAATGGCCAGATGCACATGAACGCACACGCCCACACTCGCACACTCGCACGCACGCACACACACACACCAACACAGGACACAGATAACACTGTGTACATTGCAACCAAAATGTATATAGTTTATATTTTGACCGTCTAGCCGTCTGACTTTGCACACCAGCCTAATGCCTTTAAAAATCTAGATATGTAATATATTACAAACATAGATCCATACTAGAGTAAAACATGCATGTGGTGTTGGGTGTTGATCAGTCTCATGCATGTTTAATCTGCTAAACTCTGCTCTAATAAGGGTGAGGTCTTTCAAATCCCTCCCCCCCAACACCTTGGGGGTAAAAGTGAAGCCATGCCAAAAGTGTAATTAAATGTTTTTAAACCTGTCCCCTTGGAGGACACAGAATGGTGCAGGATAAATTTATGAGAGAGACCTACAGCTATTGTAAGCGTAAGGGGATGTGTTATGTATGAGGGTTTAAATGTAGTTTTTAATCCAGTAAATTCAGGTGAATTGAAACTGAAATTCATGAATTGAACATTTTTCAAACATGGGATGATTTCCAATTAATTTATTGAAATTCAGGAAAAATGTGATAACCAATCAGGGCATTCGCTCGATATCTGAGCAAATAATCGGAATATCTCCTCATGTGGTTTAATGAGATTAAGCACAAATTGCTTCACCAGACCATTGGGTACATAGCTCGCTTTGTATGTGGTGTGGACGGCCTGGCAAAGGTTGTAAGGGTCAAATTCATTTGCAGCAGCACAGGTCCTTGCTCCTTTTTCCAGTATTCTACTAATCATCAATATACAGGCTACAGTATGTGGATGGACTCACCTCAATACATACTTGTGCTCTGCTGCCTATACAGTTGTATTCAGATGGTCATGACTGAAGGGAATGAGGAAAGGAAGTGATGCACTATTGGGATGGAGCCTGGGTTTCCGTGGCACCCAGCATGTTGTCGGTGCGTGAAGGCTTCTGTGAAGTCAGGCTGGCTGTGTGGGAAGAGGGGGGGGCTGAGAGAGAGAGAGAGAGAGAGAGAGAGAGAGAGAGAGAGAGAGAGAGAGAGAGAGAGAGAGAGAGAGTAGAGAGAGAGAGAGAGAGAGAGAGAGAGAGAGAGAGAGCAGAGAGAGAGAGAGAGCAGAGAGAGAGAGAGAGACAGAGAGAGAGAGAGAGAGACAGAGAGAGAGAGAGAGAGAGAGAGAGAGAGAGAGAGAGAGAGAAGTAACTTTGCCATTGATTAGTGTCACTATCTATACACTACTTTTCCAATCTCCCCTTTCCCAGACCCCCCCTCCACACTCTCCAAAAAATAGCATTGTCTCTTAGTTTCTCCCCCTTACACTCCCCCTCTTTTCTCTCTCCCTCTTTCTATCTCTCACTCTCTCTCGCTCTCTCTCTCTCTCTTTCTCTCTCTCCCTTCGTATGAAATACTGCATGACTAATGAGCGGAGCAGGTTGCAATCCTGGGGAAGATGTCCTTGGAAGATGAATGCATTTTCAGCAGAATAATTAAGTTAATTAACAAATTCTCATGCATATTCATCAGCCTTTTAATGTCTTCTTTTAATGTCTTCTCCGCAAGGCTTGATGAACAGTGGGGTAATAAGGAAAATGCCGGGAAGAAAAAAACAACAACAAACAAAAACAAAACATGAGGAGACGTGAGAGGAAAGCAGAGAGATGGGTGATGTTAGGAGGGACGGTCCACATGAGCCCCTCCCCCCGACAGATTTACTTTCTGAGACATCTCTGCTCTGTCGTCTTCTCTCTTCCTCAGTGCTTCTGTCTCTGTCTCTCTTTTCTCTCTCCTTCTTTCCCCTCCTACACCTCCCACCCACTCGCTGCCTTGTCTCTGTCACCTCCCCCCCACTTTGTCTGTTTCTCTCTCTCTCTCTCTCGGTTGCTCTCTCTCTGCATGTCATATTTCCTTTGTTTGTCTCTTTCTCTCTGTATGTTTCTGATATGCATATCGGATGAAAACAATGTAATCATGTGAGGGTGTAGGAGTCTTTTCATTACTCTCTCCCTCTCATTTACAATTTTTATTTATTTCTCTCTCTCTGTCATTGGTAGTGACTAAGCAACAGGGCAAGTGGGGACCATCAGAGCGTTGCCGTCTGGCAGAGTAGAGTACAGTGGTGGCGAGCAGGGATGAGGGATGCAGCGATTGAGCTATAGAACATTAGCCAGTGTCAGGAGGAAATTAAAGGCCAGATCACTTTCTTACTCAGAGCACAAGCACTGTGTTAGAGGGATTAGGTCGACAGCTGCTGAGTTTCTCTCTCTCTCTCTCTTTCTCTCTCTCTCTCTCTCTCTCACTCTTTCTCTACCTCCATCTTGACTCTCACGACTACGCCTTCTCCTCACTCACTCGTCCTCTCTCTCACTCTTTCTCCTTCATCGTCACCCCCTCCCCCTTTTCTCTAATGAGGGAATTAAACTATGTTTCTCACGGTTTCTGTTACTCTCTTCCGTGTTCGGTCACCACCTCTGTTTCTCTCAAACGTCATCCCCCTCCCTCCTGTCCTCTCCCACTTCAACCCTCTCTTCCTCCTTCTCTGTCATACCACCCCCTACCCCTCCCTCCTTTTCTCACCTGTGCCAGACATGGGCTTTGGCCACCTGTCAACACTACTAACTTCACCTCACAATGACCTTTCCTGAAATTCTCACAGACTGACATACGCTTAAAATTATTTTTTATACTGACATTTACACATGTCAGTTATGTGACACATTATTACGGGAAATGGACCAGTGCCACTTGCTTCATTGTTTCAATCTAGCATTTTACAGCACCACATTATAAGACACATTTGTGTTTGTTCCCGTGTACTAACATTTAGTCAAATACTGTATGTTATAATGAGTTATGACTAATGCATGTTTGACACAGTACTTATGACATGATAGTATATGCTAATACCATATGTTATGATATGGGGGGAAGTTTGGTGTTATCACATAGATGGACAGTGCACTATCACTACCACATCCCACCCCCAGGTGGCAGCAGCACCCGTGTCCTGATGATGTGCCAGTACCTTGATTATCACACAGGGCAATCAGGATGATCTGCATTCAGTGAGGGAGATATGGCTTGGAGCATCTTGGCCTAACAGTGTTTGTTTTGTGTTAGTTAACCTCTTTAGTTTTGGCATGCCTTTTTGCATTTTCCTTTTTGTATATATTTGTGTTCGTCACCCTAACCTGAACAAATAATAATCCGCTTGGACGGAACGACCCTAATGAGTCATGACTGAGCTGGCCCTGGACCCAGGTAAGTTTGCTGTCTCCTGGGCAGATGCACACAACACAATCTGCATACTTTGACTTCTCAAGTAAACGCACACATTAAATCAGTTTACAGACCATTTAGCTAGGCCTAGGACCATAGACATAACGAGTGTAGCAAAATCAGTAGGCTAGCTAATTGGTTTCGTAACACATACAGTGCATTCGGAAAGTATTCAGACCCCTTGACTTTTTCCACATTTTGTTACGTTACAACCTTATTCTAACATTTATTTAATTGTTTTTTTCCCTCATCAATCTACCAAGGATTTCAGCAAAAACAGGATTTCAGAAATGTCTGCAAAAACTGAAATATCACATTTACATAAGTATTCAAACCCTTTACTCAGTACTTTGGCAGAGATTACAGCCTCAAGTCTTCTTGGGTATGATGCTACAAGCTTGGCACACCTGTATCTTGGGAGTTTCTCCCATTCTTCTCTGCAGATCCTCTCAAGCTCTGTCAGGTTGAATGGGGAGTGTCGCTGCACAGCTATTTTCAGGTCTCTCCAGAGATGATCGATCGAGTTCAAGTCCGGGCTCTGGCAAGGACATTCAGAGACTTGTCCCAAAGCCACTCCTGCATTGTCTTGGCTGTGTGCTTCTGGTCGTTGTCCTGTTGGAAGGTGAACCTTCGCCTCAGTCTGAGGTCCTGAGCACTCTGGAGCAGTTTTTGAGGGAGATTTTTTAGTGGACTATGAGATAAAACTGAGTTAATCACGAACATATAGTTAGAATTCTCTGTTGCTAGGCAAGAACTTAATTGGGTCATTTCACTGTGTGTGTGTGAAGAGGGAATCTGACCTAGGGTCGAATTGCTCGCTCTTACCTAAATCCATGGCTGTCCTACCTTATCAGAGACTGAAACCAGACTGTTGCCTAATGCAACTCTCCTCAGTGAACCTGTCATGTCCAACAATCAATCTTCAGGTCAAGCTCGGGAGAGCTGGGGTTGAACAGAGTTTAAACTAAACATGAGTGTTTTTGCAAGATAAGGGATTGATTGTATTACTATTGATTCTGAACTGAATGAAAGTTGAATTTAGCCACCATCATAGACAAAGGAAGTGGGCGGAGAGATAGAGAGCGGGAAACTGAAGAGGGAGGGGTTTTGAGCTAGAAGGGATGAGAATGGGACTATATAGATGGGGAGCAGAGACAGAGGAGGGAGGCTACTCTGCAGACCAGCACAGCTTTGTTTGAATTGTAATAAAGTCAATCTTGATTCTACAAAAACTCTGGAGGAACTTTGATTTTTAATAAAGTATAGTGATTATTTTCCACATCATAATTGGCGCCCAACTCATGGGGCTGGAAAGAGATTGTTGAGTGCTTTGCCATCAGAGGAGGTTTTGACGAATCACACAGATACAGTGGTCACTGTTAAATAAAGGTAAGCGACGTTCTTACTATTAGCATAGAACTGTGTCATTCGAGCAAGCTGAATCTGAGGGTTAGGTACGAGAGGGGTCTCTCCAGCATTAAGGACTACATTTAGGAAAAGTACAGTTTTTGTTGGAATAAGAAATAAGCATGCATGCAATGTTATTGTTTATAAGTGTAAATAAGTTTAAGCAGGCTAGTGGACGAGCATGCTAGCATACACGCAGGCTAGTAGAAAATAAGCGTGTCCTGATTAGAAGAAAATCAGAAGGTGTGTGTGTGTCCTGATTAGAAGAAAATCAAAAGGTCTGTGTGTGTCCTGATTAGAAGAAAATCAAAAGGTGTGTGTGTGTCTGAATCAGAAGGGGATTCGAAGGTGTGTGTGTCTTTTCCCGGAGGGGTATGATAAATCTTGTTGGAGGAATAGGTCACATGTACGGGTGTGAGCTCATGACGTATACACATTGTATTTTGGCCAATCATTACATTTGGGAAATTTAGAAGTAATGTAGGATTATAGTAAAATTGACCATAGTGAAATGTCAAACATGCTAGGGTTAACATTCCAGATTTGGGCACTTTTATAGAAAACATTCCTGCAGATTATACAAATATTGATTGTGTGTTGGGAAATAACGTGGTGCGAATGTGAAATGAGAGTAGTGTGAATATGGAAATGAGTTAATCTGAAGTTTGGATAATAAGCTTTTGATATAATGATACCTTGGGGTTTGTTAGTTCAGGAAATAGTGACCAGTCTATAGGATTCTGGGAGGATTTTATGACTGAGGGGCAGGGTCTAAGTAGTTAGAGTTGATGTTCCACTGGGACTAGATTATGGTAAACTAACTTGTGGCAAGCAAGAATCATTAGAAATACGAATGGTTTGGTTGATATGAATATATTAAAATATGATGAATGTCATGTGCGGGTAATTGATCACTAGAGATTGGATAAAAGTGGAATAATATGACTTGCGCGCCCAAACACGTAGACGTACGTGGGGGGTGGGAGACAGTACATAGATCATGTGATAGAAATAAGATTAAGCATTATAATAACTATCTATCATTTCGGAGCAGAGGTGATATAGTAAAGGAATTTTTGTATATTAGGGGGAAAAAACATAATCCATTTGATTAAATTCGTTAGATCTGTTTCCAAATCAATGAATGTAGATTTGACTCGTTGACTGCTAGGTCATTCCCTTTGAGCTAGTGGGATCTTTGTCCTGTAAAGCAATTTTCTGATAATTGTGTTATGTGCCAGATGTTAAAACTACAGACCATTATAATTGGAATAAAGGAGGATTTACTTGTCATTTCAATTAAGCATAGATTCTGCATTACTGACAAAATCTAGATTTTCTGATTATAGTTCAACTATGGTTATGGGTTATGTAGATTGATAGAACAGTCAGTGTTGATTTTGTGATGTAAGACTGGGATTTAGTAGTTTGCGGGGTTCGAATTGAACGACTCACTTATTCAACAGGAATAGTGGGAGGAGCAAGAGAGTCATTTTTTGTGTTGCCTAATGAGTTGATAGTTTAAAAACTACTGAGAATAGAGTTGTAATGTGGACTATTGAATTGAATATGGATATGAATTAATTGTATGCTTGTCAACTATAGCAAGTATTTGTTTTATTCATTAGAGCCTAATCAGAAAGGACAGTTACATAAATTGAATAGCGGATTGGCAATTGCCATGATTTGAATTAATAACAAAGGAAAGTAATTTAATAGGGAAGTTAGAATTTCAACTGTGAATTGGTTGGGTAGACTGAAAGGAAAGTAATGTATTTTAGTAATATGAATGCAAATATACTATTAGTTATTGGTGGTTTGTGAATAGACTTTACTAATGCTATGTTCTAGTTAGCGGGTAAAAGAGAGACAGTCCAGCGAGTACGAATCGAGCTGTAAGAGACATTTGAAGCAGAATGTTTGTCATATTTAGAAAATCCTAAATATAAACAATTTTGTAATCAACCAGGATGGGGAGAGAAGTGTAAACAATTAGATGTTAGCATAGGAACAAGGAAAAGGGAAACGCCAGAGTAATATCAAATAGACTATGAGCAAATATAGGAGTGTTACAATAAAACAATTGGGTTATAGAATTTGGGAGAATTCAAGGGAGAATGTGAAACGATATGGCATTTATACAGATAGCCTTTGAAATGCAGACATCCCCTCAAAAGAAAAATATATCAGGCAGCAGGGTCAAGTATTAGAAAATGGTATTAAGAATGATTGGTGAAAGATAATCATTTGTCATATAGTCAATGCTTATAGGGATTTTTTGGATTGGAAATGAACTTAACTAAACTGTTATGATTTGTCCTTTCTCGAGGTTACTACGGATGGTGTCTTGATGCATAGCAGAGATAATTCGGTCCAGAACGGTGTGAACCTCAATAAAAATAAAAATAAACTCTACCCAGCTGAAAAGGAGCAACAAAGGCGTTGAAGATGTTCCTGTCCAGCACCACCTCTACCAGGAGATCTGAATCAGAACCAGCATCCAATCGAAGCAATCAACTGCCTTTTCTCTTATGCCTTTTCTCTCAAGAATGTGACAGGAGTCCATGTGGAGTGGGCAGGAAGAGAGATCTATTCAAATATAACATTTCTCATAGTTTGGGTATACTGGTTGGCAAAATGGACAAAACATAATAGAGGTAGAGGTGGGGCGGCTCAGGTGTGACATTAGAATTGGGACATTGTCATGGGCAATACAAGTTGAACTATGAAGCTATCTGAAGAACATAATGAAAACACGCCAGAAGATTGAGTGCCGGGGGAGGAAGGGATTGTTATTTGAGGTAGTAGGTTGATTAAGGAGGTATTATACACTGCTAAATGTATAGTAATTTAGACTAAGAATGCATTGAGATACTGATCTGTAGTTATTCTCCTTATGAGGAAGCTAATAATTATACTGTATGTTAATACAAATATACATTCTGCCAGTGTCAATGGGTGCTAAGGTGAGGGTTTTAACTTTGAGTGATGGAACCAAGGTGAATAATGAAGAATTGTCATTCTAAATTTGTTTTGGGTAATTCATTTGATTATGAATTGTAAGATGACTGACTGATTTGAATAAGTTATTGAGATGTTAATAACTAAAGATGTTGACATTATTCTCAACATGCCCTAGGTAGTATGGTTAAAACAACACTACGTTAGTTTTAATGTGTTAGGATACCAACACTTATATGGGAATCTTTTTCAGTAGAAATGCTGCTATTGTTTATTGTGAGTATAACCTTAAATGCAAGGATTGTGTCTGATATCATGACCATAATTAGTCTTATGTTAGTTACTATATTAATCATTATATACTTTTGTGGAGTTGTGGGACTAATGATAGTCCCATTGGGGGGAATATGAGGGATAGTTTTTAGTTGACTATGAGATAAAACTGAGTTATAATATAATATGCCATTTAGCAGACGCTTTTATCCAAAGCGACTTACAGTCATGCGTGCATACATTTTTGTGTATGGGTGGTCCCGGGGATCGAACCCACTACCTTGGCGTTACAAGCGCCGTGCTCTACCAGCTGAGCTACAGTTAATCATGAACATATAGTTAGAATTCTCTGCTGCTAGGCAAGAACTTAATTGGGTCATTTCACTGTGTGTGTGTGAAGTGAGAATCTGACCTAGGGTCGAATTGCTCGCTCTTACCTAAATCCATGGCTGTCCTACCTTATCAGAGACTGAAACCAGACTGTTGCCTAATGCATCTCTCCTCAGTGAACCTGTCATGTCCAACAATCAATCTTCAGGTCAAGCTCGGGAGAGCTGGGGTTGAACAGAGTTTAAACTAAACATGAGTGTTTTTGCAAGATAAGGGATTGATTGATTGTATTACTATTGTTTCTGAACTGAATAAAAGTTTAATTTAGCCGCCATCATAGACAAAGGAAGTGGGCGGAGAGATAGAGAGCGGGAAACTGAAGAGGGAGGGGTTTTGAGCTAGAAGGGATGAGAATGAGACTATATAGATGGGGAGCAGAGACAGAGGAGGGAGGCTACTCTGCAGACCAGCACAGCTTTGTTTGAATTGTAATAAAGTCAATCTTGATTCTACAAAAACTCTGGAGGAACTTTGATTTTTAATAAAGTATAGTGATTATGTTTTCATCAAGGATGTCTCTGTACTTTGCTCCATTCATCTTTCCCTCGAACCTGACTAGTCCTCCAGTCCATGCCGCTGAAAAACATCCCCACAGCATGATGCTGCCACCACCATGCTTCACTGTATGGATGGTGCCAGGTTTCCTCCAGACGTGACGCTTGTCATTCAGGCCAAAGAGTTCAATCTTGGTTTCATCAGACCAGAGAATCCTGTTTCTCATGTTCTGAGTCCTTTAGATGCCTTTTGGCAAACACCAAGCGGGCTGTCATGTGCCTTTTACTGAGGAGTGGCTTCCGTCTGGCCACTCTACCATATAGGCCTGATTGGTGGAGTGCTGCAAAGATGGTTGTCCTTCTAGAAGGTTCTCCCATCTCCACAGAGGAACTCTGGAGCTCTGTCAGAGTGACCATCGGGTTCTTGGTCACCTCCCTGACCAAGAACCTTCTCCCCTGATTGCTCAGTTTAGCCAGGCGATCAGCTCTAGGAAGAGTCTTGGTGGTTCCAAACTTCTTCCATTTAAGAATGAAGGAGGCCACGGTGTTCTTGGGGACCTGCAATGCTGCAGAAATGTTTTGGTACCCTTCCCCAGATCTGTGCATCGACACAATCCTGTCTCGGAGCTCTACGGACAATTCCTTCGACCTCATGGCTTGGTTTTTGCTCTGACATACACTGTCATCTCTGGGACCTTTATATAGACAGGTGTGTGCCTTTCCAAATCATGTCCAGTCAATTGAATTTACCACAAGTGGACTCCAATCAAGTTGTAGAAACATCTCAAGGATGATCAACAGAAACAGGATGCACTTGAGCTTTCGAGTCTCATAGCAAAAGGTCTGAATACTTATGTAAATAAGGTATTTCTGTTTTTGATTTTTAGTCAATTTGAAAAAATGTCTTAAAACCTGTTTTCGCTTGGTTAGTATGGGGTATTGTCACGATCGTCATAATGATTGGACCAAGGCGCAGCGTGATATGCGAACATCTTTTTAATAGTGTACTGGCAACACGATACAAAATACAAAACAACCAAACGAAACGTGAAGTCCTCGGTTAACAACACAAACCAACACGGAACAAGATCCCACAAAACACAAATGCACAACAGGCTGCCTAAGTATGGTTCCCAATCAGAGACAACAAGTAACAGCTGATTCTCGTTGCCTCTGATTGAGAACCACCCCGGCCAACCTAGAAAACACATGAACTAGAAACAGAACATAGAACACAAAACATAGACCCTACACACCCTGGCTCAACATATAAGAGTCCCCAGAGCCAGGGCATGACAGTACCCCCCAAAGGTGCGGACTGCGACCGCACCAACATAAACCCAACAGGGGAGGGGCCGGGTGGGCATTCCGCCTCGGAGGCGGATCCGGCTCCGGGCGTGACCACCACCCTCTAACAACCCCCCCGTAGCGCCCCTGGTCTGGTCCCGCTGGCTGGAGCTGGACTGGACATCGGTGGAGCGGATTGCTTAGACTCCGGTGTGGAGCAGCTGACCGGTACCTGACCAGGCACCGGTGAAACAGGAACGGGCTGTGCCGGACTGACGACGCGCACCACAGGCTTGGTGCGGGGAGCAGGAATGGGCCGGACCGGGCTGACGAAGCGCACCACTGGCCTGGTGCGGGGAGCAGGAACAGGCCGGGCCGGGCTGACGACGCGCACCATTGGCTTGGTGCGGGGAGCAGGAACAGGCTGGGCCGGGCTGACGACGCGCACCATTGGCTTGGTGCGGGGAGCAGGAATGGGCCGGACCGGGCTGACGAAGCGCACCACTGGCTTGGTGCGGGGAGCAGGAACAGGCTGGGCCGGGCTGACGACGCGCACCATTGGCTTGGTGCGGGGAGCAGGAACAGGCCGGGCCGGGCTGACGACGCGCACCATTGGCTTGGTGCGGGGAGCAGGAATGGGCCGGAGCAGGCTGACGAAGCGCACCACTGGCTTGGTGCGGGGAGCAGGAACAGGCCGGGCCGGGCTGACGACGCGCACCATAGGCTTGGTGCGGGGAGCAGGAACAGGCCGGGCCGGGCTGGCGACGCGCATCACAGGCTTGGTGCGAGGGACAGGAACAGGCCGGACCGTACTGGGAACACACACCACTGGCCTTGTGTGGGGATCAGGAACGGGCCGGACCAGACTGGTAACATACCTCAGTACCTCTCGCCGTGCCTCTACACTCTCCTTCCCTCTACTGACCAATGGCCCCCGTAACCTGGTGGCCTTCTCTCCTCGTCCACAAACCTCCAGCAGCCCCGTCGTCCATGGCGTGTGCCCCCCAAATTTTTTTATTGGGGGTGCCTCTCGCCTGTCCGACGACGGCCCGGTTGGCGCCGCTTCTCCTCTCCTGCCTGGGTCTCCCCCTTCATCGCCCTTCGGTAACGGACGGCCTCCTCCTCCGTGATCTGCCCCCAACCGAGGAGGACATCCACTAACGTTACCTCCGGCGTTTGCTCCTGGACACGCTGCTTGGTCCTGTATTGGTGGGATCTTCTGTCACGATCGTCATAATGATTGGACCAAGGCGCAGCGTGATATGCGTACATCTTTTTAATAGTGTACTGGCAACACGATACAAAATACAAAACAACCAAACGAAACGTGAAGTCCTCGGTTAACAACACAAACCAACACGGAACAAGATCCCACAAAACACAAATGCACAACAGGCTGCCTAAATATGGTTCCCAATCAGAGACAACAAGCAACAGCTGATTCTCGTTGCCTCTGATTGAGAACCACCCCGGCCAACCTAGAAAACACATGAACTAGAAACAGAACATAGAACACAAAACATAGACCCTACACACCCTGGCTCAACATATAAGAGTCCCCAGAGCCAGGGCGTGACAGGTATGGTGTGTAGATTGATTAGGACTTTTTTTTACTTAATCCATTTTAGAATACGTCTGTAACGTAACAAAATGTGGAAAAAAGTAAATGGGTCTGAATACTTTCCGAATGCACTGTAGATTCCTGTCCATCCCAACTTGATGTTTTCTCCGTGTAAAGGAAATAATGAATGGGGCCATGTATAGTGAGATTTTGAGTGAAAACCTCCTTCCATCAGCAAGGGCATTGAAGATGAAACGTGGCTGGGTCTTTCAGCATGACAATGATCCCAAACACACCGCCCGGGCAACGAAGGAGTGGCTTCGTAAGAAGCATTTCAAGGTCCTGGAGTGGCCTAGCCAGTCTCCAGATCTCAACCTCATAGAAAATCTTTGGAGGGAGTTGAAAGTCTGTGTTGCCCAGCGACAGCCCCAAAACATCACTGCTCTAGAGGAGATCTGCATGGAGGAATGGGCCAAAATACCAGCAACAGTATGTGAAAACCTTGTGAAGACTTACAGAAAACGTTTGACCTGTGTCATTGCCAACAAAGGGTATATAACAAAGTATTGAGAAACTTTTGTTATTGACCAAATACTTATTTTCCACCATATTTTGCAAATAAAATCATTAAAAATCCTACAATGTGATTTTCTGGATTTTTTTTTCTTATTTTGTCTGTCATAGTTGACGTGTACCTATGATGAAAATTACAGGCCTCTCTCATCTTTTTAAGTGGGAGAACTTGCACAATTGTTGGCTGACTAAATACTTTTTTTCCCCACTGTATATATGCGAGAAAAAAAAAACATGGTGGATTGGAAGTGATGCAGACAATTACATTGATGGAAGTTACAATCTATCTGCAATATTAAAGCTGATCTACCCCCTAAAAAAAAAAAATATATATATATATATATATATATTTTTTAAACATTTGGGAAAAAATTTGTTTGACCAGATACAATGCTATTTCACAGTAAACAAATTAACAACAGACTTTCAGCACGCTTATAGGGAAGGGCATTCAACATGTATGGCACATACACACGTGACTTATGATTGGCTGAAATAAATAGATAATAAGAAGATAGTGGTAGATGTTTTGTTAGACCAGTTCAGCTTTTGACATAATCGATCATAGTCTGCTGCTGAAAAAACTTGTGTTATGGATTCACATCCTCTGCTATATAGGTGGATTGAGAGTTAACTGTCTAACAGAAAAGAGGGTGTCCTTTAATGGAAGCCTTTCCAACATAGTCCAGATAGAGTCGGGCATACCCCAGGGCAGCCGCCTACGCCCCTTACTTTTTTAAAATATTTTCACTAATGACATGCCACTGGCACTGAGTAAAGCCTGTCTATGTATGCTGATGACTCAATATTATACACGTCAGCTACCACAGCAAGTGAAATCCCCCCCGGGACCAACCATACACAAAAATGTATGCACGCATGACTGTAAGTCGCTTTGGATAAAAGCGTCTGCTAAATGGCATATTATTATTTTATTATTATTAAATCCCTGCAACACTTAACCAAGAGCTGCAGTCAGTTTTAGAATGGGTGACAAGTAATAAGCTAGTCCTAAACATTTCAAAAACTTAAAGCATTGTATTTGGGACAAATTTACATTTTTACATTTTACATTTTAGTCATTTAGCAGACGCTCTTATCCAGAGCGACTTACAGGAGCAATTAGGGTTAAGTGCCTTGCTTAAGGGCACATCGACAGATTTTTCACCTAGTTGGCTCGGGGATTAGAACCAGCGACCTTTCGGTTACTGGCACAACGCTCTTACCCACTAAGCTACCTGCCGCCCATCATTCACTAAACACTAAACCTCAACTAAATATTGTAATAAATAATGTAGAAATTGAGCAAGTTGAGAAGACTAAACTGCTTGGTGTATCCCTGGATTGTAAACTGCCATGGTCAAAACATATTGCTGCAACGGTACATAAGATGGGGAGAGGTCTGTCCGTAATAAAGCGCTACTCTGCTTTCTTGACATCGCTATTAACAGAACAAGTCCTACAGGCCCTGGTTTTATGGCACCTGAACTACTGCCCAGTAATATGGTCAAGCCCCACAAAGAGGGACATACTGTAGGCAAATAACAGTTGGCCCAGAACAGAGCAGCATGGTTGGCCCTTAAATGTACAAGGAGCGCTAACATCAATAACATGCATGTCAATCTCTCCTGGCTCAAAGTAGAGGAAATACTGACTGCGTCACTACTTGTCTTTGTGAGAGGTATTGAGATATTGAAAGCACCGAGCTGTCTGTTCAAACGACTAGCACACAGCTCAGACACCCATGCATACCCCACAAGACATACCACCGTTGGGTCTCTTCACAGTCCCCAAGTCCAGAACAGACTCTGGGAAATGGACAGTACTACATAGAGCCACGATGACTACATTAAACTCTATATCACATTAGGTAACTGATGCAAGCAGTAGAATCAGATTTAAAAAATCTGAAAAAAAATGCACCTTATGGAATGGCGGGGACTGTGAAGAGACACACACACACACACGCTAACAAATGCACTCTACACACACATACAGTGCCTTCAGAAAATATTCACATTCCTTTACTTTTTCCACATTTTGTTGTGTTACAAAGTGGGATTCAAATGGATTTAATTGTCATTTTCTGTCAACGATCTACACAAAATACTCTGTAATGTCAAAGTGGAAGAACATTTCTAAAAAATATTAATAAAATATGGAAAAATAAAACACTAATTTATCTTGATTAGATAAGTATTCAACCCCCTAAGTCAATACATGTTAGAATCAGCTTTGGCAGTGAGTAAAGCTGTGAGTCTTTATGGGTAAGTCTCTAAGAGCTTTGCACACCTGGATTGTACAATATTTGCCAATTATTCTTCAAATAATTATTCAAGCTCTGTCAAGTTGGTTGTTGATCATTGCTAAACAGCTATTTTCAAGTCTTGCCATAGGTTTTCAAGCCAATTTAAATAAAAACTGTAACTAGACCACTCAGGAACATTCAATGTCGTCTTGGTAAGCAACCCCAGTGTATATTTTACCTTGTGTTTTAGGTAATTGTCCTGCTGAAAGGTGAATTTGTCTCCCAGTGACTGAACCAAGTTTTCCTCTAGGATTTTGCATGGGGTTAGCTCTATTCCATTTATTTTTATCCTAAAAAAACTCCCTAGTCCTTGCCGATGACAAGCATACCCATAACATGATGCAGCCACCACCATGCTTGAAAATATGAATAGTGGTACTCAGTGATGTGTTGTTGGATTTGCCCCAAACATAATGCTTTGTATTCAGGATATAAAGTAAATTTCTTTGCCACATTTTTTGCAGTATTACTTTATTACATTACACTATTGCAAACAGGATGCATGTTTTGGAATATTTTTATTCTGTACAGGCTTCCTTCTATTCACTCTGTCATTTATGTTAGTATTGTGGAGTAACTACAATGTTGTTGATCCATCTTCAGGTATCTCCCAACACAGGCATTAAACTCTGTAACTGTTTTAAAATCACCATTGACCTCATGATGAAATCCCTGAGCCTGTATCTTTGTAGTGACTGGGTGTATTGATACACCATTCAAAATGTAATTAATAACTGCACCATGCTCAAAGGGATATTCAATTTCTGCCCTTGTATACCCATCTACCAAAAGGTGCCCTTTTTTACAAACTATTGGAAAACCTCCCAGGTCTTCGTGGTTAAATCTGTACTTGAAATTCACTGCTAGACTGAGGGACCTTACAGATAATTGTATTGGTGGAAAAAGTACCCAATTGTCATACTTGAGTAAAAGTAAAGATGCCTTAATAGAAAATGACTCAAGTAAAAGTGAAAGTCAAAAGTTTATGTAATTGCTAAAATATAGTATTAACAGTAAAAGTATAAATCATTTCAAATTCCTTATATTAAGCAAACCAGACATTATGATTTTCTACTAAGCTAACATATGGAATTGTTTTAAGATGGTCATACCATCAATCATTAAGCTATGTGATTTTGAATTTTAGGATCCCTTTAAGTATCAAAAAAATATACAGTACCAGTCAAGTTTGGACACACCTACTTATTCAAGGGTTTTTCTTAATTTTTACTAGTTTCTACATTGTAGAATAATAGTGAAGACATCAAAACTATAAAATAACACACGGAATCATGTAGTAACCCAAAAAGTGTTAAACACATCACAATATGTTTTATATTTTAGATTCTTCAAAGTAGCCACCCTTTGCCTTGATGAGAGCTTTGCATACTCTTGGCATTCTCTCAACCAGCTTCATGAGGTAGTCACCTGGAATGCATTTCAATTAAAAGGTGTGGCTTCTTAAAAGTTAATTTTGTAAACATTTCTAAAAACATAATTCCACTTTGACATTATGCCTATTGTGTGTAGAGCAGTGCCACAAAATCTTGATTTATTCCATTTTAAATTCAGGTTGTAAAAAAAAAGTCAAGGGGTGTGAATACTTTCTGAAGGCACTGTACATTGTAATGTTGTAGTATTGTTGTATTGTGGTAGTATACATTTTGTATCGTAGATATGTAGAGGTAGAGTAGTGGTGTAATAATGTGTTGTATGATGTACTGTTGAATTTTTTTTATTGATGTAATTGCCTTAATCTTGTTTGGACCCCATGAAGAGTAGCTGCTGCCTTGGCAGCAGCTAATGGGATCCTTAGTAAATAAAATAAAAAAGTGACATACTCTCCCCCTTTTACTCTCTCTCTCTCATTCACTCGCTCTCTCGCTCTCTCTCTCTTGCATTTTGCGTTTACTCTCTTGCTTTCCCCATCCCTATTTGAATTTAGAAATGGTTGACATGACAATGTTTCTCTACCTCCGGTCTGTGGACTGGTGTCCGTCCGTGAGACACAAACTGACAGTTATTTAATAAGTTCTGCTAGTGTAACAGAGAGTCCACAGCTAGCTTGAAATGTTGCCAATGGAGCTATCGAATTGGAACCTTTAAGATGGCTCAACTGGTTGGTACATTGTCAAGGAGGACGGACATGTGTATTTGCGAGTGGAGGACCACAAGTTCGAGCTCAGTAAGGGTACAGGGACAGTGGAGGAAGCTATACTGTAAGCAGCACACTGATGTTGGTTTCACAAGTTATAATGTAAGTGGTCCCCCAAAATAACTTACCGGTTCCTGACACAAAAGAGGCCGTAGCTTGCCAGTCCCTGGTATAAAATCATGCTCTAGGGTCACCATCCTTGAAACTAGCGAGAATTGGATAACTAGCCTGCACTTTCACTTTTTTAAGTGTTCTTCTTTTAAAAACAAATATATTTGTAAATATTTTCACACAGACAGAGGGTAATCTAGCAGAAAAATGGTCAAGTAGCCATTTAATGGAGAGAGTGTTGTGCCTCACCATCCAATGAAAGCACTACATAAAATACCAATGAGCTGCTCAATTCATTTATCCATCAATCATTATGTGACCTTTATTTATCCAGATTAATCATATGCTTAATTTCAGAAATGTATGCTAAAAGGTTTGTGTGCGGCTCATAGAAAGTATGTTGGCAGGCTGCTCATCTCACACGTGTACATATTAGTACATAACTATATTCTGTTCTGTACAAAATAAAGAAAATAAAACTAAGAACAGTACACTATATTGTAAATACCTGGGGCAAGAAAAATTATAGGCCTACTACCACAAAACAAAGGCAATAGAATAGAATGGATATGTCTTACATTTTTGACCTTACTGCAAAGTTGTGAAAAAGGCATTGCTACAGCTGGAGTATTAACAATAAAAGGTCAATTTTATCCCTTCGTCTTTGCTCCTCTACAGTATCAAAAACAAAACGGCGAGGACTACAACAAACGGGACACTGTCTCAAAATGGCGGTGGATCGCCAACTCCCGTACTGTACCCACTCTCTGCCAGCATGCTTGCTCGCCACGCTACTCGATGGCAGTGATACACTGACACTGATGTTTAGGGAGGGCTTACCAACTGTGCCAGCCTTACCCCCTCTACCCCTCAGCTCAGAGGGGGGTCCCCGCTGGCATGGCAGGGTGAAATACCCCCTGATTGATGGCACAGTTTCAGACCAATCTGCCCGTGTGGTGCAGCAGCCCATTCCCCAAGGCCCAGGCCTCCCTTTATACTGCTGCTGTCTTGGCATCGGTGCTCATCTCCCCCCTCCCTCCTTCTTCCCCCTATCCCCCTGCTTGCCAGCCAGCTAGCTCCTGGTGGGCACGTCAATTACAAGCACTGCACCTTCCCTCCTCTCCTCCTCAGTCTGTCTGTCTTCTGTCTACTGTCTCGGACTATCCCAATCTGTTCTCTTCTCTGTTCTTCTCTGTGTGTGTGTCTCTCTCTCTCTCTCTCTCTCTCTCTCTCTCTCTCTCTCTCTCTTTCTCTCTCTCGTTGCCTTTCCTTTTCTTTGTCTCCGTTTGCTGCCGCCCATTTTCAGTTGTCTTTTGCTGATGCTGATCGGTGTCTAACCATATATCACACAATATCGCAACACTTATTCCCCCTCACACAAACGAACACACACACAAAACACACACAGAAACAAGGAAGCATCACTCATAGTACTGCACACTCCCTTAAACATATTATGGCTGGTGGGGATATCTCCCTAGAGACCCTCCACTACCGTAGGCTCAGCTGTCCAGTGTGTGTGTGAGTGAGTGGAGTGAGTGAGAGTGGGGTGAGTGAGTGAGTGAGTGAGTGAGTGAGTGAGTGAGTGAGTGAGTGAGTGAGTGAGTGAGTGAGTGAGTGAGTGAGTGAGTGAGTGAGTGAGAAGGCTCAGATTTCTGGCCTATGATGATGAAAATGGTAGCCCTTGCTTTTTTTTTTATGCGCGTGGAGAAAAAAAACACTGCAAAAATAATCCACGAGACTTGCTTGCTAAGGTCGCCCTCTGCTGTTCATATATAGTCATTACTCTGGCAAAAACCTACACTTTTGTTTCACTCGGCTTGTGAGATTTTGGTTGCATTTACATTTGTATAAGGTGATACTTCAGTGACCTCACTATGTTTTTAGCTTTGAGGCTACTACTTACCTCTCGAAACTTACCTCCCGAATTCATCCTAGGACCAATTCGCCAAAAGTCTTCCGAAGTACCTCAACTCCTCCATGGAGTTGAGAGCAGACTAGAATTTTCTAAATTAACCCTCCAACTCCTTCGAGTTATGCATCGATACTTCAAGAATGTAAATTCTTAAACCATTACCGTGTACCTATTTTTGTCCTCTGTGGTTGTGTGCCTTTCTTTGTTTGCTGAAATCCATATTTTTGAATAAATGTTTATAAAATACAACTACCGACTGTTTCCTCATTGCTGTTGCTCTAAGATGGCATCTCAGTGTGAATGTGCATGTGCCAATTGAATCTCAACAAGGAAACAGTGGTTGTATTTGATTAACGTTTTATTTCAGCAAACAAACAAAGGCACGCAACAACAGAGGACAAACAGGTACACAGTAGGGGTTTAAGAATAAAAAAAAATTAAGTAGCAATGCCTAGCGAGTCAAATGTTAATTTCAAAAACTCTAGTCTGCTCTCAACTCCATGGAGGAGTTGAGGTACTTAGAAACCAACCAGGACAAGCGGTCGCCTGCTCGTGCAAAACCGAAGATTTTCTATTAGCCTATGTTGACAAGATAGTCCAGAGACTGCTCTAACAATGGAAATACATTTCCTCAAAGATGGAAGGCAGGTGGGAGGCGAAGTCGACCATTCTAGCCAATGACAGGGTGCATGTGATCAACAGGCACAACTCCAAAAACTTCGTGGCATTCAATTGGCACGTGTGTATTTTCCTTAGTTGTTATGATTCTTATTTGTCACATGTGCATATCATATAGATACAGAGCCTAGTTTGTGCGGAAAATATGACAGACAGCCTAGAGCTGCTACAGGTCCTGTTTTTCTGCTGGAGTTGGGCTTTTATAAGCCCAATCATTGCACAACAATTCTAAATGCAATCCTGTGTTAAAAACAGTTTTGATGGCCACAATTAAAAAGAGCTACTATTTTTATTTCTCAGCTGGTCATTAAAGCGTGCTTCCCATTCACCATTCAAGTGCTTAGGCCAGGGGTTCCCAAAGTTTTTTACTCAGGCTCCCCTTCCAGCATTTGGGAACATCCTTCACGTGTAACAGCTGTCCAGCGAAGACTGGTCTCGGCACCAGTGAAATATTTTATTTCAGCTCATGAAACATGGGACCAACACCTTACATGTTGCGTTTATATTTTTGTTCAGTATAGTTGGATTATCATGGCTCGCAGTGCAGTATCTCATGGATTCTGTTCAAATATGTTTAGAACGTATCTTTCCTTCCTCGCTTCCTTGAAGTAATCATGTCGTGGAGAGACTTTGATTTCACTTATCCAATCATGTAAAAGCTAGTGATACCTCAATGAAAGGAGGAAGAGAAGAAGAAGTAAAAGTACTGGAATGGGGCCCTCAGAGTAGTAGCGCTGTTCTAGGATCTGTTCTTCTATTTAAATCATAATGAAAACGTTTATATGGACAGGGGGGACCTGATCCTAGATCAGCACTCATATTCTGTGACACTCTTTTAATGTGGCCCTGGCTTCCTAACCTTTCCAACACAGTCAGTTGACATTTTGACCTTTCACCTTACCCCAACTCTGACGATGCAGTCGTAGCTAACACGGGCGTACGTTGCTGACACAGCTAATTTGAACACTGCCCTTACTGAAACACAGGCTTCTGGCAAACAGTTGTGGCAAACCTTTAGCTCACATTTTCACATGCAAATTAGTTTTGTGGCAAACTGTTGCGGTACATTTGCGGCAACTTGTGAACTTCTGGCAAACAATTCTAGGAAACTGCAAACTCAGTATGAATATGCAAATTAGATCTGTTTTTTTGGTTAGTGTGTGTTAAAAACATTGAAATGTGTCTACACAAACCAAATCACATAACTTTAAATGAACTTACTTCGCAGAGAAAAAACTAAAACATGAAATGTACACTGAACATAAATATAAATGCAACATGTAAACAGGTCAAAGAATGTGCCATGGGAGCTTGCTGCAGCCCTTCCTACACTGGTTTGTACTTAGGTAAATGGGAAAATGACTTCAGTTTGGATCCTTCTAAAACCAGTTCTTTGACCGGATTATATGGTGGGGACGCTATATCGATGATGTTAGCCTGTTCTTGTCTGGCACAGAAGATGAACTTATTTCCTTCCACCAATACCTTAACATCATTAACCTTAACATCAAACTAACTATGGACTACAGCAAGTATAACATTCATTTTTTTGGACCTTGACATCAGTTAAAATGACAAAGGTTTTTTGCACACATCAATCTTTAGGAAGCCTACAGATGGGAATACCATTCTGAGGGCAGACAGATTTCACCCCAAAAGGCTAAAAGAGAACATTCCATATGGCCAATTCCAAAGAAACAGACTGTGGTGTGAAATCTGTGAATGTATTGTAAAAAAAATGAATGGTATAACTGCCTTAATTTTGCTGGACCCCAGGAAGAGTAGTACACTAATGGGGATCCATAATAAATACAAATACAAATACTACAGTGTCAAATCTGCTGAATTGGAGAATCGCTTCTTGAATCGGGGTTACAGTGCTCAGGTCCTGACAGATGCAGATATAAGGGCCAGACGACTTGACAGAGAGAACTTGTTGCGAAGGGCAGTGCCTCGTGATGCACCAGAGAGAGTGTACTTTGTTACAAAATACAGCACTGAAGCAGATAACTTTCAAATAATCATAAAAAATAATTGGGGAATCATCCAAAGTGATACGCAACTATGCCAAGTCTTTCCTGAGCCACCAGTCACAAAGCTTTAAGAGATGTCCTACCCTAAATGACAAATTAGTCCACAGCTATCTTGATGGTGACTCTCAGAAAACTTGGCTAGAACACAAACCCAGGGGCTCTTTTAAATGCAACCAGTGCAACCATTGCAGAAATATTGAACAGAAAAAGTGTTTTGTTGACACATCTTATAAAATGGAGTATCAAGTCAAGCATTTCATTAATTGCAAAACCACTCATGTCATCTACAGATTGGAATGTTCACAGTGCAAGGTGTTCTACATTGGACGGACAAAGAGACGCCTTCAAGACCACTTAGCGGAACACAAGTACGCCATACAGGTAGGCAATAAAGAC
The DNA here is from genome assembly GCF_020615455.1 of Coregonus clupeaformis. NCBI lineage: Eukaryota > Metazoa > Chordata > Actinopteri > Salmoniformes > Salmonidae > Coregonus > Coregonus clupeaformis. Next base: position 2,536,948 of record NC_059222.1, read on the forward strand.
TACTACTTTTTTGTGTATGGGTGGTCCTCTGTAGCTCAGCTGGTAGAGCACGGCGCTTGTAATGCCAAGGTAGTGGGTTCGATCCCGGGGACCACCCATACACAAAAAAACATGTATGCACGCATGACTGTAAGTTGCTTTGGATAAAAGCGTCTGCTAAATGGCATATTATTATTACCCCATGGCAAGGCACTACAAGTCCTTACACCATGGCAACCCTGCCTCCCTACAAGATATGGGTATTGATCATGTTCCGGCCTCAATTAGAAAAGGGGACCATCTTAAACAGCTAAACCAAAGGGAAAGTTTTTGGATTTACAAACTACAGGCCACTAAGTATACTGGTTTAAATGAAGATATGGATTTCTCACCTCTCCTGTAGGGTCGTGAGAAGTCCCTTTGCTGCCATCTAGTGGATATATTGCTCTATTGACCTCAGCTATGTTTAGACTATTGTGGTCCATGTTTGCTGTGTTCTAGTGTACTATAAAATAGATGGCTCTCCTATTCTTAACACTTTGCCCAGTCATATTCAAGGTTAGAACTACCTTGATTTGCATTTTTGATAACATATCTACAGTATTTAACTTTTTAATGTGTATAGTATTGCTTACTAGGTGTTGTCCAATGAATTCTGTAACCACTCCCTCTTCAAATCAGGGTTGATTGGAAAAAGCTGTTCAAAAGAAGACATTGTATTATTATATCTTAGTGCTCCCTGACGAAGGCCATGCAGCCGAAACGTGTCGGAGTTATTAAACTTTGTTTCCATTGAACATGCCATACAAATTAAGGCATTTTAATTAATTATATGGTCCTTCTTTCTTTTTAACCTTTCACGCGAGAGTTCCTTGGACAGCGCCTTGGATTGTCTGGAGGCTCCTGCACATCCTCAGTGTGTGCTTGCTCCATAATAGTTTCTGCTATAGCAGCACCTTCATCCACACGTTCCCTTCTTTCAGCCTGGGGTCTCTGTACTGCCCCACCGTCCTCTACAGTACCATGTGTGTCACTCACAGGAGCTCTCTGTGCCTGTTCTCTCTCGATTGTTGTGCTGTTTTCTGTGGAATGCATTTGGTTAATGTGACGCCGCCGCATTATGTCTGGGCTCACTTGAACCTGGTAAGTTCTGGATCCCGTTTGTGCATGTACGGTCCCTCTTGTCCATTTCCCTCCCTTTCTGTAGTCTCGCACCATCACTTCCTGTCCTGTTCGGAGATGGCGCACCCGGCCACTGGAGAGCATCTTGGCTTGTTTGTTCAGCACTTCATTACGCCTGTTTGGCTTCATGATGTCCAGCTGTGTGCGGAGAGGCCACCCGAACATCAGTGCTGCTGGGCTTTCATTTGTCGTGGCATGTGGGGTGTTTCGGTAGGAGGCCAGGAACTTGGCCAGTTTTGTTTGCAAAGTCCCTTCGTCTCATTTTGCTGCATGGAGTCCTTGCTTTAGGGTTTGCACAAAGCGTTCTGCCAGCCCATTGGTGGCAGGGTGGTACGGAGCTGAGGTTGAGTGTTTGATTCCGTTTACTGACATGAATCTTGTAAACTCGTCACTTACGAAAGCTTGCATGTTGTCGCTTGCCAGCTGCAGAGGCAATCCGAAGAGTGCAAACGTTGTTCTGAGACACTCTACAGTCTGAGCTGAGGTGAAGGTGTCAGTGCAAAACACCTCTGGCCTTTTGGAATGGGCATCAACTATAACCAGAAAGATGTGCTTTTCAAAGGGGCCAGCGTAGTCCACATGAATTCTCTGCCATGGCTCTGTGGGCCATTCCCATGGGTGGACTGGAGCAGGAGCAGGCATGTGAAGCGTTTCCAAACATCCGCTACAGTTCTTCGCCATGTTTTCTATCTGTTGATGCAGACCGGGCAACCAGAAGTGCCAAGAGTGTGCAAAGCTGTCATCAAGGCAAAGGGTGGCTAATTTGAAGAATCTCAAAAATAAAACACATTTTGATATATTTAACACTTTTTTGGTTACTACATGATTCCATATGTGTTATTTCATAGTTTTGATGTCTTCACTATTTTTCTACAATGTCGAAAATAGTACAAATTAAGAAAAACCCTAGAATGAATAGGTGTGTCCAAACTTTTGACTGGTACTGTATGTACTAACACCCTCCCCCTCATTCTGGTCTCTCTTGTGGAAAAGAAAACGTTCCGCGATGAGGAGTGGTTTAGGTGATAGGTGATTTTGCAATATCTCCACAACCTCTGCAAATGTTTTATTGGAGGGCTTCAGAGGGGCAGTCAGATCTCACTCCAATCAAACTCAACAACGCTGGTACTCTCTTGTTATCAGCAATGTAGTTTGCAATGAAGTACTGTTCCAGTCTTTCAATGTAAGTTGCTCACCTCAAACTGGATGAAATATTTTTTCTGTAATGAGTCCGACGCGAAGGATATATTGCTTCTGCGAGACCAGACTAAAATCCCTGTCATTCGCGTGAAGAAAAGACGGAAATACAGGGGGCGGAGATCGGTGTGCCTTGTGAGAATTTGTCTGTGAGTGGGTAACCCACCTCTACCATCCGTTCTATTGGCCAACGTGCAATCACTGGAAAATAAACTGGATGATCTCCGCTCGAAACTATCCTACCAACATGACATTAGAAACTGTAATATCTTATGTTTCACCGAGTCGTGGCTGAACGACGACATGGATAATATTCAGTCAGCTGCGTTTTCCGTGCATCGGCAGGGCAGAACAGCTACGTCTGGTAAGACGAGGGGAGGGGGTGTGTGTCTATTTGTCAATAACAGCTGGTGCGCAATGTTTCATATTAAGGAGGTCTCGAGGTATTGCTCGTCTGAGGTAGAGTACCTCATGATAAACTGTAGACCACACTATCTACCAAGAGAGTTTTCATCGTCGTCCCCACAGTGACCGTGCGTACATATCCCAACCAGAAGCCATGGATTACAGGCAACATCTGCACCGAACTAAAGGCTAGAACTGCCGCTTTCAAGGAGCGGGACACTAATCTGGACGCTTATAATAAATCGCGCTATTCCCTCAGATGAATTATTTCGTTTCACTGCATGTTTTTTTTCAAAGAAAGATTCAGAAACAGCATTCAGCAGCCTCTCGATTTCTCCTATCCACCCTTAGTTTGATAACACTGTACATATGAATTCAATATAAACTTAAATAATATCATAGAATCCCCAGTTTCCAGTTGGCTTATTCAATCCCATTCATCCCTCTCTGGAACTCTTCCCAATGTCAATGAGAACGCATTCTCAGCATGTTCATTTGGTACAAAATGAAAGAAAACAGACTGAAACAGGGAAGGGACTACCTGGACTTATCCAATAAGAAACACTATTGTTTTCCCCCAGTTGCCAAACGTTTTACAGCATTTTCCATTTTGTATCCTAATAAACACGACCCTGCTAAAATAAGTGTGAAGTAAATAAGATAAATTAATACATATTCTGCCACCCAGAACCCCCGAGGTTCCACAGAGCACAAGTTCCCGTCCATCGTTGAGACCAGAGGAGGTCTCCATGACGACAAGGACGAGTACTACCATATATCGCCGGCGTCCCGCACCTGCCGCGCCAACCTCCTCCTGCGCCTCACCTCCCTGGGCAACCTGCTGGGTGATGAGCTGAGACAGTTCAATGCCCTGCGCCGCTGCCGCTCGCCCAACTTGAGCTGGGGATGCCTACCCCGGGGCCACAGCCTGTCTTCCCCACAGCCGGCCCCGAAAACGTAGCACAGTATCCCAGGGGCAGCCACCGCTAGCCCCCTCTGCCTCGGGGGATTTGGGGGCAAGGAGTCAGGGCCGCAAGCCCTCCAAGCTGCTGATTCCCACTGTCAGCTGTTACGCGCCGCCAGATCTCAGTCCCAGGTAAAGGACACACAGAGACACATTTTGTTGGACTTTCACTTTATCTCTGTCCCAATATCCAAACTTGTGCACTAGGTAGTATGAAGTGCACAGGCGGCTGGTGGCACCTTAATTGTGGAGGACGGGCTCATAGTAATGGCTGGAACAGAATAAATGGAATGCTATCAAACATTCCATTGTATTCACTACATTCCATCATTTATTATGAGGTGTCTTCCCCTCACCAGCCTCCTGTGATAAGGTAATGTATTGGCAAAGTGTATGAAGTAGTGTGCTATTAGGATATAGTCTTTTTTTGTTGTTGTCATTAGCCAAGGCTAAACTGGACAAATTGCAGTTTAAAAAAAGCCTATCTAGACGTAAACTTCAACCACATTTTCACAGCGCAATTATAGCTCAGTAGCAATGCATACACAGTGTAATGATATGTGATTGCATTAACAAGCTTCTCCAATAGCATATAAATGCAAATGTAATAGCATCTCTCACCATGCCCGTATCCACAAAGTGTCTCAGAAAAGGTCCTAGGAATCCTGTTAAAACCTGTTTTAAGACTATAAGGATGTTAAGACACTGCTCAGGCAAACTGAGCAAGGAGTAAAATCAACTCATAACAGTTTATCTCAGCATGTAATCACAACAGCTTGAGGTACCGCAAAGGAAAGATAGTGGTTATTCCCCATCATTTGCAACAATGTCAATGAGTGTCATGCTCTATAGCACGCTTCAGACAACCATGTTGCAATGAAACGTTTGATAAAATCTTCACTTGACACGATTATTTTGCCTACTCTTAATTCTTGCCTAATATGTTGGCATGGATTTTTTTTTAAACCAATTCTGATATTTTGAATAATGTGATAGACATATTGCACTGAATCATGAATGAATAGTTGAAATAACGATTGAGGTAGCTACAGTATGTAATCTAACTCAAAACGTAACTACTATAAATGGATTTAAATTACAATAAATAAAGGTTAACTTGTTTTTTGCTGTTGTGGCAGCACAAGTGGGCATTTGATTTGCTAACTCATCACATGATCAGCATTTCGTCAACAACACTAAAAAAGTACTTCCGGATCACGAAATTTCTGAAATGTTCAAAATAAAAGTCCACCACGTAATAGTAGAAAAGTGTCAATAACCATTTATGATACATGAAAAATAATTGTCTAAACATTAACAATGATTCATATTTAAGTGACATTTGCGTTACATTTCAGTTCTCAAACATGTTCCAAGGTCAAATAAATGCCCCTAATGCTAATTACTATATTACTACATATTGGCTTAGAGCAAGAACTATTCTGGGTGCCGCAGTAAAAGTATTATAGGGAATACCCAGTAGGGTCTGTAGAATCCATATATGGTGTCATTTCATGGGGTTCTGAATAATACGGAGTGTTGCTGGCCTTTTACCCCGCCCATTCCATCGGTGGCCGAATCACATCACATGTGCGCTTACTGCACTACAGAAAACCACTAATCAAACAGTGCAGGGCACGCTCACTGAATTAAAGGGCAACTACACTCAAAAATCAAAGCCTCTTAGATTTTTCCCAGACCTCAAAAGTCATTCCCACGATATTGGGAATTGAACCCAATACCGTGGCTTGCAATGTATGACAGGGTTATAAATGCTTGGTAAAACCTCAATTGAATATGATTTATAAGGCATTTATTAAGCGGTTCTTATGCCATTTTCTATAGTGGGTTATGTCACTTTTGACATTGGTGGTTATGTCACACAGTCACAAAGTTATGCCACATTTATGAAGCCTTTATAAAACATGACAACCGGTTATACAATACCACTAAAAAGTTTGGACACACCTACTCATTCAAGGGTTTTTCTTTATTTTTACTATTTTAATAGTGAAGACATCAAAACTATGAAATAACACATATGGAATCATGTAGTAACCAAAAAGTGTTAAACAAATCAAAACATATATTATATTTTAGATTCTTCAAAGTAGCCACCCTTTGCTTTGATGACAGTTTTGCACACTCTTGGCATTCTCTAAACCAGCTTCATGAGGTATTCACCTGGAATGCATTTCAATTAACAGGTGTGCCTAGTTACAAGTTATTGTGTGGAATTTATTTTCTTCTTATTGCGGAAGGGGGGGTGTATACAGAAGATAGTTGGTTGAGAGAATGCCAAGAGTGTGCAAAGCTGTCATCAAGGCAAAGGGTGGCTACTTTGAGGAATCTCAAATATAAAATATATTTTGATTTGTTTAACACTTTTTTGATTACTACATGATTCCATATGTGTTATTTCATAGTTTTGATGTCTTCACTATTATTCTACAATGTAGAAAATAGTAAAAAATAAAGAAAAACCCTGGAATGAGTAGGTGTGTCCAAACTTTTGACTGGTACTGTAGATGATTTGTAATACATTTATGTGGTGTTTATGAAGGCTTTATGAAGGCTTTATAAGCTGCACATAATTTAAAGCGGTTTATTATTTATTAGCCTAGCGATTACAGTATTTAGGCATAAGCCCAAGAGATACTGTTGCATATAGGTCTAGATTATTTATGAGTTGATCATATAGAAATATCAAAACATTCTTTCAACAACTCAAAAGCAGTTGCCTGTCTATGGCGCAGGAATCACTGACTTTTTCTATTGTCAAGCCATCTGCTGGTAACTAGTTGGGACTCTTATGACTAAAGAGGCTGCATGCATAGATTTTACTTTTACCCATACGAGTAAAAGGCCTCTATTCTCAGCACTTACAACCACTTTTCTACATGGCCGGCTGCCAGTGGGGCTCCAATTGTGACTCTTTGGGTCGGGTGGCGATGGATGATCATTTGATAATTGAAATGGGCTCTACTGTTATTGTCCCTTCCTCCCACCTCTCCCGCCCTCCCTCTCTCCCCATCAGAGTTATCGATGGCACTGAGGACTAAAGGTGCAAAATCCTCTTCAACGTGGAGCACAGCGGGCCCAAGGACAGCGCCACGGGACGCCCCAGTGAAAGTAACCCTAAACCGTCTTGAACTCTGCATTGGCCGCACCCTGACTGCACCCACGGCGGGAACCTCCCCGGGATGCCAGGTGGCTTGAAGGTGAACGTGGGGTTCAAACTGGGGCCAATACCATAATGTCCCTCTACATATGTGGAACGTAAAACGTAAGAGAGGTGAAATGACATCTCAGGTGTCTTCAGAGGTGAGATAAGGCAGTCAAGGACAAATTAGTGGATGTGATTCAATCAAAACCAGTTACCAAGATTCCAGGGTTTGGCCTAAAACAGTATTCCTCCCATGCTGAAAGAAAATGTGTTACGATTTAGTTAGTCTTTTATTTCACAAATTAAACATTCAATTACTCCAAGCACTTGAATGAAATGTAAGAAAAAAATTTATATTACAGTGGCTTGCGACTGGCATTTTTCCTATTTTGTTGCCTTTCAACCTGGAATTAAAATGGATTTTTTGGGGGTTTGTATAATTTGATTTACACAACATGCCTGCCATTTTGAAGATGCAAAATATTTTTTATTGTGAAACAAACAAGAAATAAGACAAAAAAACAGGAAACTTGAACGTGCATAACTATTCACCCCCCAAAGTCAATACTTTGTAGAGCCACCAATTACAGCTGCAAGTCTCTTGGGGTATATATTAGTGTAAATAGTCCGGGTAGCTATGATTAGCTGTTCAGGAGTCTTATGGCTTGGGGGTAGAAGCTGTTGAGACCTTTTGGACCTAGACTTGGCACTCCGGTACCGCTTGCCGTGCGGTAGCAGAGAGAACAGTCTATGACTAGGGTGGCTGGAGTCTTTGACAATTTTGAGGGCCTTCCTCTGACACCACCTGGTATAGAGGTCCTGGATGGCAGGAAGCTTGGCCCCAGTGATGTGCTGGGCCGTACGCACTACCCTCATTCCAAGACATTTAAATGTTTCCCCTTAAACCACTCGCGTGTTGCTTTAGCAGTATGCTTAGGGTTATTGTCCTGCTGGGAGGTGAACCTCCGTCCCAGTCTCAAACCTCTGTTAAGGCTGAAACAGGTTTCCCTCAAGAATTTCCCTATATTTAGCGCCATCCATCATTCCTTCAATTCTGACCAGTTACCCAGTCCCTGCCGATGAAAAACATCCCAACAGCATTATGCGCACACCACCATGCTTCACTGTAGGGATGGTGTTCTCAGGGTGATGAGAGGTGTTGGGTTTGCGCCAGACATAGCGCTTTCCTTGATGGCCAAAAAGCTCAATTTTAGTCTCATCTGACCAGAGTACCTTTTTCCATATGTTTGGGGAGTCTCCCACATGCCTTTTGGCAAACACCAAACGTGTTTGCTTATTTTTTTCTTCAAGCAATGGCTTTTTTCTGGCCACTCTTCCGTAAAGCCCAGCTCTGTGGAGTGTATGGCTTAAAGTGGTCCTATGGACAGATACTCCAATCTCCGCTGTGGAGCTTTGCAGCTCCTTCAGGGTTATCTTTGGTCTCTTTGTTGCCTCTCTGATTAATGCCCTCCTTGCCTGGTCCATGAGTTTTGGTGGGCGGCCCTCTCTTGGCAGGTTTGTTGTGGTGCCATATTCTTTCAATTTTTTAATAATGGATTTAATGGTGCTCCGTGGGATGTTCAAAGTTTCGGATATTTTTTTATAACCCAACCCTAATCTGTACTTCTCCACAACTTTGTCCCTGACCTGTTTGGAGAGCTCCTTGGTCTTCATGGTGCCGCTTGCTTGGTGGTGCCCCTTGCTTAGTGGTGTTGCAGACTCTGGGGCCTTTCAGAACAGGTGTATATATACTGAGATCATGTGACAGATCATGTGACACTTAGATTGCACACAGGTGGACTTTATTTAACTAATTATGTGACTTCTGAAGGTAATTGGTTGCATCATATCTTATTTAGGGGCTTCATAGCAAAGGGGGTGAATACATATGCACGCACCACTTTTCCATTATTAATTTTTTAGAATTTTTTGAAACAAGTTATTTTTTTCATTTCACTTCACCAATTTGGACTACTTTGTGTATGTCCATTACATGAAATCAAAATCAAAATCAATTTAAATTACAGGTTGTAATGCAACAAAATAGGAAAAACCAAGGGGGATGAATACTTTTGCAAGGCACTGTACATCTCAAACTCAACTAATATCTAGTATTGTTGATCAATCAATCACACACAGCCAATCAATCAACCAATGAATCAATCAACCCCACCAAACAACCAATTACCCAATCAATATCCATGGTTTTATGAGTCTAAGAGGTATTTGTCTTTTTCTTTCTCTTCCTCCACAGATACGAGGCAGGTGAATGCCACTTTTCTCCTGGAGTCTGAGGAGGTTAGACAGAGCATCAGTCAGCTTAACCAGAAGGTACAGTACACTACAGCAGAGTAAGCCTCAGTGCAGCCCACCTGCTGAGAAAAAAGCATAACACTTCTCCAATGTTTCTTGCTGAGACTATTGTTTCTTGCTGAGACCACTACTATGTTTCTTGCTGAGCAGACACTTCTGTCTAAAGCCACTTTCAAAGCATTTCCCTATTCTGTACAAGGCAGTGAAGGCTTGATATGTTGATACAACAAGTTCCATTGCTGAAGGGCACCGGCAGGATTTGAACACCTGATTTGTGCACTTTTTAAAAGAAATGCATAGGTCAATCTGCCTATCTGCTCTACCAGACTTCTTTTTAGTTTGACATATGCAAACTTTTATGTATGCCCTTATAAGGACCCTTATAAGTGTGCAACGACTCTTCATATTACCTGTTTCATCATTTACTTGCACTGCAGTTGGCCTCTTTAACATGAAGCCTTTTTAGACAGAAACCGGAATGGCTATACCGATGCAATATGTATATAAGTGCATGAATATGTATTGTACAATATGTATTGCAACGATCTCGGGTTCAACAGACGCTGGGAGAAGGGAAGCAAGTACAGGGTGATGATTTAATAAATAAAAGACATGGAACAAAACACGGACAGCGTCTGGACCGGGGAAACTAAACAACATCAATGCAGACACCGGGATCAAACTGGGGAACAGACAGATATAGAAGGGGCAATCAACAAAGTGAAGGAGTCCAAGTGAGTCCAGTGAGTGCTGAAGCGCGTAATGATGGTAATTATTTTCCAACTCTATGTTATTCTATTCCAATTCTATTATTTTGTATAAATTCTATTTGATTCTATTCTACTCAATTCTACTTTATTCTATTACATTCTATTATATTTCTCCCTTATGTAGGCCGTCATTGTAGGCCGTCATTGTAAATAAGAATTATTTGTTCTTAACTGACTTGCCTAGTTCAATAAAGGTTAAATAAAAATAAATAATAAATGAATGTAGCACAATGTGTTCTTGGATCCCAAATGTGGATGCAAATGTGTGGCAGGTGGAGCTAGAGTATACAGATGGTTCGAGGTAGGCCCTGTCTGAAGTAGATATTAAAGTGGAACTGACAACGTTTTAACTACTTTGCAGATATGAAACAAACAGACAATCATAATTTCAATCAAAACAATCAACTTCCCAGTTTATGCTACAAAACCAACTTTATGAGAGGTTTTAAAAATAGGTTCTACTTGACTTAACATTCCATGACGTACACTAAGGCATTGTTGGCAGAACAGATGGATGCAGTTCAATGCATGATTAATATAATTCACCAATACATTTCTTGGTAGACAAAAACATATTGCTATCAGGTTGTAAATCACAGCTGGCCTGGTACATTGTTTGCTGTCTCCATTCGGGATGCACTGTTTCAGTTTCAATGACTCAATATTTTGGACAAAAACGGACGAATGTAAGTAAGGCTGGGAATGTCAATACAATCAAACTAGCAAGGGCCATGATCACAAGTCAGTCATAACGTGGCTAATAGGCTAGCGTATCTATTTATGTAGCAAGCTAAAAACATGGAGCCTAACGTTAGCTAGATCGCTAGCTGCTAGGAGGATGTCATGTCATGTCATTGGAGGAGTGGGTGAGTGACTGACTTGTTCCCCTCCTATCGTTTTTCGGTGGCTATACAAAGCTAGAGATGCAGGTGTCATTTGGTAAGCTAGAAATAACTTGAACGACTGTTATCCAGTTAGCATATCTCTTGCGTTCGCAAATTCACTCTGGCTATCTACTCCGATTTCAGAGCACACTGTCTGAGTTTGCCAGAGCGCATAATAACTGATGAATTTACACAATACCCGCTGAATATGACCGGTGTCAGTAAACGTAGGCAAAACAATAGTTAGTCACAAACGCTCTAGATAACATGTAAACAGCCTAGCTAACCAGCTCTGCTAGGGCAAGTAAAATGGTCAGAGTGAGGTGTTCTCTCATTTGTGTTTGGAAGTAGCTAGCTAGTCAACTTTAGCCAGCCAGGCAAGCGGCAGAAAGACATGTAGGCTACAATTCCCCATCGTTTATCAGTGCAATTTTGGCGGCCAACTAACTGAAAAGGTTTTAGAGGGTTTAATGTTCCTTCGTTATATTTCAGCTTATCTTGCTCTGGCTAGCATTAGTTGTTGATCTTGTTGTTGTTGATGTGCATAACTGAGGGAGAGAGGGCCCACCTTTTCATGGTTGTTTGATCAATAGCACTGTAAAGTTCCCAAATGTAAGACGACTCCCGCGGTATTGATGTATTTGCAGAAATCCATTCAGGTGTATTTTTGGGCAAATGCGTTCCAATTATCTAAAGTTGCGCTGTTGCAAACTACTTGTAAACCCAGTCCAGTTCAAAGTGAATGATGGCAGGCCTGTGTGGCAATGGCTTGTTTGCATAAAGGTGTATGGTAGCTCTGATTGGCTATGATGCACCTGTCTGCGTAGACTCCGGTGCTGGACAAGACAGGTGTTTTTTTTTTTTTTTTTTACGCTTTATTTACTGCAGTGTCTATTAATTGTCCAAACGCACGGCCCCTTTCCAACTCTATATTGCTATAGAATTTTCACAAATGCCTTAGTATACGTAATTCCCAAACATTCTAAGAATTTTAAAAAAAACTTGAAAATTACCATATCTAAGTGATTGCTTGTCAGAAAATGTTTTTAAAAGTGTCATTTTCTTCCTGGGGTATATATTAACAGATTTTAATATGATTTCATGTTGCTAAAATGCTGTCAGTTCCACTTTAATTAATCAGCAGGGTGCCTCTGCATTACAGAGAAAAATCTGCAAGCACTGACTTGACAATACCAAAATATCTGATGATGACACCCCACTCTCTCCACGGATTCTTTCTATTCCCTTCCACTTTCCTCCCTATTTGCGTCAGTTACAATCTCTCCCTCCCTCTCTCTTGGGGGTTTTGGGCCGCAAGTGAAATAAGTCATTTCTTAGAGAGTCGCAGAAAAGAGTAGCTAGACAGTGTTTGGTTGACGTACTTGGTGCAAGCTTTAGAGAAGTAGGAGTCACACTGTGAGGTAATAGAAATACGTTGAAAATAAATGTATGAGAGAAGAAAAGTTGCTGTTGTTTGGTTTGGCTATTTTGTAAGTGGTGGAAGTGTTATGAAAATTGTCTACAGTGCCGTGGTCATTTCAGACGCACAGTAATTGTGTTAAATATTAAACAATTTAATATGGACAATTTTTTGACTTGAGATTCTTGCAATAAACTCTTGACTTTCGCGTAACTCAATTAGTGATGTCAATGGGAGACTTGCACAAATATTAGACTAATGTGCAGATCTCAAGTCTGAATACATGAATATGTTGTCTCTCCCCCCTCTCCAATCTAACTGCTGAGTAAATGTAATATCTTCCTAGATGGGAAACTTGAACCAAGAAGTATCTCAGCTGACCAAGGACCTCCATCACATGATGCACTTCCTGCAGGCCCAGGTGGCTGTGCACCACTATACAGCTTCCCTCTCCTCCTCCTACCCCTATGCCGTCCACATGGTCTCCAACCCCGACCCCACCGCCACTGCCAGCACTGGCACTGGCACAGCCTGCAACCTAATCCCCACAGCCTGCACCTCCATTAGGATCCTGGGAGCCTGGAGGGGGGACACAATGACACACTCCACCCTGGCTGGGGCTACAGTGGGGCCCCAGGGGCCAGCTGCCAAGCTAGGGCCACTGGGGGGGCACAGCCAGAGGGCCACTACCAGCCCCAGCCCCAACCTCAGTCTTCTAGCCCAGGGCCCTCTAGCTTCTACCAATCCCATATTACAGACTTGGTGGCCGTTCCAGGACCCTGCCTGGGCCCTGGTAGCACCACACCCCATCCCTGGACTGGACTGGACTGGTCATTCCTTGTTAAGCATTAACCCAACCTTACAGGGTGGTGGTAGCTAAAAACTGGACAGGGAACTGAACAATCTTTATCAAGACAAAACTGGATATGTTACACAGAGCATTATGGGTACTTTAGTACATCGTACTACGCTATGGACATGCAATTTTGAGTGTTTGACTATGGTGTGTTTTTACACATTTTGGGGGTTCACTTGTTTGTCCACATTCAGGCGACGTACAGCTCTACTATGCAAATGCATGTCATTTTGTGCGTTACCTTGGATTTGTTCAAGTGTGTCCTTTTAGACTTTGCTCATTTTGAGGAGTTTTTATCTTTGATTGAAAGATCAGCTTGAAAATGTGTATTATTGAAGTTGAAATCACGTTTGAAGTTAGAAGTGATTGTGACATAGGTCGATAGAAATGTTCTTGACTGAAACACCCCTATCAAATATTAGTGTGTTACAGTGGTCATTGTTGCGCTCCTACACAAGTCCTCCATAAACGGGAATTAATCAAATACAAACCATGAATATATGATAAGCAAATACAAAACAAGAATATATAAATATATGAAAATATAATTAGATGCCTTCAGTTCAATGAAACAACGTTACACTTGGCTGAAATGGTTACTTTTACAAAAGTCATCAAATAATGCAAACAAAATGTATTCACGTCTCAAGAAAATAGATTATAAATCCAGAAAACAGGTAATCATTTATTTTTGATTGTCTTTTTTTTTTTGCGTTTTGTTTCTCTTCTGATTAATAAGGTTCGAGGCCACTTACTATAGCCATACTAAAGGTGTTATATTATGAACATCATGAATAAATATTTGTACTACACATAGGGACATTTGCTTGTTGAACCAAAAGATTACTACTTACACATTAATTTGTCAAGCAATACCACAACCATCAAGCTAATGTTATTGTTAAGCTAGTGTAGTGTGTGTCCCAAATGGCACCCTATTCCCTATATACAGTTGAAGTCGGAAGTTTACATACACTTAGGTTGGAGTCATTAAAACTCGTTTTTCAACCACTCCACAAATTTCTTGTTAACAAACTATAGTTTTGGCAAGTCGGTTAGGACATCTACTTTGTGCATGACACAAGTAATTTTTTCAACAATTGTTTACAGACAGATTATTTCACTTATAATTAACTGTATCACAATTCCAGTGGGTCAGAAGTTTACATACACTAAGTTGACTGTGCCTTTAAACAGCTTGGAAAATTCCAGAAAATGATGTCATGGCTTTAGAAGCTTCTGATAGGCTAACTGACATAATTTGAGTCAATTGGAGGTGTACCTGTGGATGTATTTCAAGGCCTACCTTCAAACTCAGTGCCTCTTTGTTTGGCATCATGGGAAAATCTATAGAAATCAGCCAAGACCTCAGATTTTTTTTTTTAGACCTCCACAAGTCTGGTTCATCCTTGGGAGCAATTTCCAAATGCCTGAAGGTACCACGTTCATCTGTACAAACAATAGTACGCAAGTATAAACACCATGGAACCACGTAGCCGTCATACCGCTCAGGAAGGAGACGCATTCTGTTTCCTAGAGATGAACGTACTTTGGTGCGAAAAGTGCAAATCAATCCCAGAACAACAGCAAAGGACCTTGTGAAGATGCTGGAGGAAACAGGTACAAAAGTATCTATATCCACAGTAAAACTAGTCCTATATCGACATAACCTGAAAGGCCGCTCAGCAAGGAAGAAGCCACTGCTCCAAAACCACCATAAAAAAGCCAGACTACGCATGGGGACAAAGATCGTACTTTTTGGAGAAATGTCCTCTGGTCTGATGAAACAAAAATAGAACTGTTTGGCCATAATGACCATCGTTATATTTGGAGGAAAAGGGGGGTTGCTTGCAAGCCGAAGAACACCATCCCAACCGTGAAGCACGGGGTGGCAGCATCATGCTGTGGGGATGCTTTGCTGCAGGAGGGACTGGTGCACTTCACAAAATAGATGGCATCATGAGGAAGGAAAATTATGTGGATATATTGAAGCAACATCTCAAGACATCAGTCAGGAAGTTAAAGCTTGGTCGCAAATGGGTTTTCCAAATGGACAATGACCCCAAGCATACTTCCAAAGTTGTGGCAAAATGGCTTAAGGACAACAAAGTCAAGGTATTGGAGAGGCCATCACAAATCCCTGACCTCAATCCTATAGAAAATATGGGCAGAACTGAAAAGGCGTGTGCGAGCAAGGAGGTCTACAAACATGACTCAGTTACACCAGCTCTGTCAGGAGGAATGGGCCAAAATTCACCCAACTTATTGTGGGAAGCTTGTGGAAGGCTACCCAAAATGTTTGACCCAAGTTAAACAATTTAAAGGCAATGCTACCAAATACTAATTGTGTGTATGTAAACTTCTGACCCACTGGGAATGTGATGAAAGAAGTAAAATCTGAAATAAATCATTCTCTCTACTATTATTCTGACATTTCACATTCTTAAAATAAAGTGGTGATCCTAACTGACCTAAAACAGGGAATTTTTACTAGGATTAAATGTCAGGAATTGTGAAAAACTGAGTTTAAATGTATTTGGCTAAGGTGTATGTAAACTTCCGACTTCAACTGTAGTTTACTACTTTTGACAAGGGCCTGTACACTATATAGGGAATAGCGTGCCTTTTGGGACAGAGCCATACACAACTAAAGTGTGAATTATTGGGTGCCCTTAAGATATTCAGTCGAGATAAAGCCTCTCGATATTGCTTCCCTACAAAAGGTTATTTACCTTCACCTGCTCCACCACAGCTGGTTATTAAGCACAACACGAGTTCCATAGGAATTTCGAGAAGATAAAATATCTACCTTTGTTTCAGCCATAGGGCACATATTTTTAGTGATGTGCTCTGTATAGAAGTGTGTCTCTGCACTCCAAACCAGACAGGGCTCACCTGGAAGGAGGCATCCAAAATAGCACAAGACAGGAAGAAATGGAGGGACCTTGTGGAAGCATTATGCAGCACTTGGCGCGATGAGGCCTAAACAACCTCTGCACTCACACAGATATACAGTACAGTGCCTTGAGAAAGTATTCATACCCCTTAACTTATTCCACATTTGTTCTGTTACTCCCTGAATTCAAAATGGTTTAAATATATTTTTTCCTCACCCATCTACACACAATACCCCATAATGAAAAAGTGAAAACGTGTTTTTAGAAATTGTTGCAAATGTATTGAAAATGAAATACAAAAATATCTAATTTACATACAGTGGGGAGAACAAGTATTTGATACACTGCCGATTTTGCAGGTTTTCCTACTTACAAAGCATGTAGAGGTCTGTAATATTTATCATAGGTACACTTCAACTGTAAGAGACAGAATCTAAAACAAAAATCCAGAAAATCACATTGTATGATTTTTAAGTAATTAATTTGCATTTTATTGCATGACATAAGTATTTGATCACCTACCAACCAGTAAGAATTCCGGCTCTCACAGACCTGTCAGTTTTTCTTTAAGAAGCCCTCCTGTTCTCCACTCATTACCTGTATTAACTGCACCTGTTTGAACTCGTTACCTGTATAAAATAATCCTGTCCACACACTCAATCAAACAGACTCCAACCTCTCCACAATGGCCAAGACCAGAGAGCTGTGTAAGGACATCAGGGATAAAATTGTAGACCTGCACAAGGCTGGGATGGGCTACAGGACAATAGGCAAGCAGCTTGGTGAGAAGGCAACAACTGTTGCCGCAATAATTAGAAAATGGAAGAAGTTCAAGATGACGGTCAATCACCCTCGGTCTGGGGCTCCATGCAAGATCTCACCTCGTGGGGCATCAATGATCATGAGGAAGGTGAGGGATCAGCCCAGAACTACACGGCAGGACCTGGTCAATGACCTGAAGAGAGCTGGGACCACAGTCTCAAAGAAAACCATTAGTAACACACTACGCCATCATGGATTATAATCCTGCAGCGCACGCAAGGTCCCCCTGCTCATGCCAGGGCATGTCCAGGCCCGTCTGAAGTTTGCCAATGACCATCTGGATGATCCAGAGGAGGAATGGGAGAAGGTCATGTGGTCTGATGAGACAAAAATAGAGCTTTTTGGTCTAAACCCCACTCGCCGTGTTTGGAGGAAGAAGAAGGATGAGTACAACCCCAAGAACACCATCCCAACCGTGAAGCATGGAGGTGGAAACATCATTCTTTGGGGATGCTTTTTTGTAAAGGGGACAGGACGACTGCACCGTATTGAGGGGAGGATGGATGGGGCCATGTATCGCAAGAGATCTTGGCCAACAACCTCCTTCCCTCAGTAAGAGCATTGAAGATGGGTCGTGGCTTGGTCTTCCAGCATGACAACGACTCGAAACACACAGACAGGGCAACTAAGGATGGCTCCGTAAGAAGCATCTCAAGGTCCTGGAGTGGCCTAGCCAGTCTCCAGACCTGAACCCAATAGAAAATCTTTGGAGGGAGCTGAAAGTCTGTATTGCCCAGAGACAGCCCTGAAACCTGAAGGATCTGGAGAAGGTCTGTATGGAGGAGTGGGCCAAAATCCCTGCTGCAGTGTGTCCAAACCTGGTCAAGACCTACAGGAAACGTATGATCTCTGTAATTGCAAACAAAGGTTTCTCTACCAAATATTAAGTTCTGCTTTTCTGATGTATCAAATACTTATGTCATGCAATTAAATGCAAATTAATTACTTAAAAATCATACAATGTGATTTTCTGGATTTTTGTTTTAGATTCCGTCTCTCGCAGTTGAAGTGTACCTATGATAAAAATTACAGACCTCTACATGCTTTGTAAGTAGGAAAACCTGCAAAATCGGCAGTGTATCAAATACTTGTTCTCCCCACTGTATGTATTCACACCCCTGAGTGAATACATGTTAGAATCACGTTTGGCAGCGATTACAGCTGTGAGTCTTTCTGGGTAAGTCTCTAAGAGCTTTGCACAACTGGATTGAACAATACTTGCACATTATTCTTAAAAAAATTATTAAAGCTCTGTCAAGTTGGTTGTTGATAATAATTAATAATTAGTCATTTTAGCAGACGCTCTTATCCAGAGCGACTTACAGGAGCAATTAGGGTTAAGTGCCTTGCTCAAGGGCACATCGACAGATTTTTCACCTAGTCGGTTCGGGGATTAGAACCAGCGACCTTTCGGTTACTGGCACAACGCTCTTAACCACTAAGCTACCTGCCGCCCTACATTGATCATTGCTAGACAGCCATTTTCAAGTCTTGTGATAGATTTTCACAACTATTTAAGTCAAAACTGTAACCAGGCCACTCAGGGACATTCAATGTCGTCTTGGTAAGCAACTCCAGTGTCTATTTAGCCTTGTGTTTTAGGTTATTGTCCTGCTGAAGGGTGAATTTGTCTCCCAGTGTCTGTTGGAAAGCAGACTGAACCAGTTTTTCCTCTAGGATTTTGCCTGTGCTTAGTTCTATTCCATTTCTATTTATCATAAAAACTCCCTAGTCCTTGCTGATGACAAGCATACTCATAACATGATGCAGCCAACACCATGCTTGAAAAAATGAAGAGTGGTACTCAATGATGTGTTGTGTTGGATTTGCCGCAAACATAAAGCTTTGTATTCAGAGTATAAAGTTAATTTCTTTGCCAATTTTTTTTTCCAGTTTTATTTAGTGCCTTATTGCAAACAGGATGCATGTTTTGGATTTTTTATTCTTTCTGTACAGGCTTCCTTCTTTTCACTCTGTCATTTACTGTAGGTTAGTATTGTGGAGTAACTACAATGTTGTTGATCCATCCTCAGTTTTCTCCTATCACAGCCATTACTCTGTAACTGTTTTAAAGTCACCATTGACCTCATGGTGAAATCCCTGAGCGGTTTCCTTCCTCTCCGGCAACTGAGTTAGGATGGACGCCTGTAGCTTTGTAGTGACTGAGTGTATTGATACACCATCCATTAAGTAATTCATAACTTCACCATGATCAAAGGGATATCAATGTCTGCTTCATTTTTTAAAACCAATTTACCAATAGTTGCCCTTCTTTGCAAGGCATTGGAAAACCTCCCTGGTCTTTGTGCTTTAATCTGTGTTTGAAATTCACTGCTCGACTGAGGGACCTTACAGATAATTATATGTGTGGTGTACAGAGATGAGGTAGTCCTTCAAAAATCATGTTAAACACTAATATTGCACACAGAGTGAGTCAATGCAACTTATGTGACTTGTTTACTCCTGAACGTATTTAAGCTCGCCATAACAAAGGGGTTGAATACTTATTGACTCAAGACATTTCAGATTTCCATTTTTTATTAATTTGTAAAAAATTCTAAAAACATAATTCCATTTTGATATTATGGGGTATTATGTGTAGGCCAGTGACACAAAATATCAATTTAATACATTTAAAATTCAGGCTGTAACGCAACAACATTTTGAAAATGTCAAGGGTGTGAATACTTTCTGAAGGCACTGTAATGCTTACAAGTATACAAGTTGAAGTATACTTTTAGGCTTCCTCACAGAGGAATTGGCTGTTATTATGACCTATTAACTCCTTGCATGGTAAAGTTGCTTATTCTTTTTCCTAAGGAAATCAAATCCGACTTAATGTGCTAGCATTCTATTTTACATACTGTAGACTGAATGGATGAATACTGTACTTGCATGACAGGTCGAGGCCGGCTGATTCACACAGACGGTTGGATGGTTTGACTTACTATTACGTACTGGTCATATACGTTTTCAGAATAAAGAATATATATATTTATTGTTTTTGGTTGACATGTTGTTTAAAAAATAAATAAATTAGTTAAGGCATGTTTATGTTTGAAGAAAAAATAGGGGTTTTATTCCTAACATCTGTAAGTGTACAATTTGACACCCTTACACAAAGCACATATAATATGACCATTTAAATCAAGCTGAAAAAATGCAGTGTACATCCCTTTTGAAAGTTTACACTATTCATTCCTAGCTGGGAAAACAGTTCCCTGGGTAAATATATTTCATATATTCTAACTATAACTTCCAAACTATTCATGCCTGAGGGGTAAAAAAACATAATCTCACGTCAACATTCCGAGTATACTGACTTTTTGTTTGAGCTGTTTTCTCCTTGACTGACATAATAAAACATCTTGACAAATTGTACTCTGTATTTTACTCGCTTAACTTTCTTTAATGTCCCGTTGGTAGCATATCCGTGATCGTAGGTCGTCCATTTTGTTTTCCAATGATTGTACGTTGGCTAATAGGACTGATGGAAGAGGCAGATTACTCGCTCGCCGTCAGATCCTTACAAGGCACCCCGACCTACATCCACGATATCGCTGTCTCTTTATCATGCGAATGACGGGGATTTGGACCTTGTTGGGTGTCTGTAGAATATCCTTCACGTCCGACTCGTGAAAGAAAAAAATCTTCGTCCAATACGAGGTGAGTAATCGCTGTCCTGATATCCAGAAACTCTTTTTGGTCATAAGAGACGGTGGCAGAAACATTATGTACATAATAAATTACAAATAACGCAAAAAAACACATAATAGCACAATTGGTTAGAGGGCCGTAAAACGGCAGCCATCTCATCCGGCGCCATTATGAGTACAGCGACTGCAATCGGATGGCATAATGTTAATGTTACTACTTAGCTTTTTTGGTTGGTGGAGGTCCTATAGAACCATGTCCAGGGTGACAAAGTTGAATGAAAAAGGTTGAGCGAGGAAAAAGTTAAGACGTTGGTAAATGTATTAAAAGTAAAAAATGAAAAGTTTGGCAGATAGCCAAGTAGCAACAAACAGCACAGCAGCACGGAGACAAGTCCGGAAGTTGAGGGCGGAGCCACTGTCTCCTGTATTCCTGACCCTGTGTTGGCGCTAGAAAATGTATCCTCCATATTTATTCCTCTGGCAGATAAACAAGCCCCTTTTAAATAATTCAGAGTCAAAGATAGATCTAACCCTTGGTTTTCTTCTGAGTTATCTGAGCTCATTCGGATGAAAAATCAGGCCTGGGCCAAAGCAAGGAAAACTCACTCTGTAGTTGACTGGCAATCTTTCAGACAATTGAGAAACAGATTAAGACAGCTAAATCAAGCTAATTTTTAAGCTCTGACTCTACTGGTGATCCTTCTAAATTTTGTGCACTGAAGCGTACAAATTCCTCTTCTTCCCTAAGCAAGTTCTGTCTGACTCTGGCATCATAACTGAGAAGAATGGGATAAGTGATGTTTTAAATCATCATTTTATCTCGGCAGGCTTTTTATTTGAGAGAAACAGTGGGGTAGTTGACCCTGGTCAGTCAATCGACTGCTCTTCTCTCTGCCAGCCTCTAGCTGACACGACGGTTAATCCATCAACTTCTAGTGGATCTTTGTTTTCTTTTTAACAATTTACTATCTGATGATGTGCTAGATGCCTTGCTTCTAATGTATATAAAACAATCCACTGGAGCTGATATGCTTGGTCCATTTTTGCTGCAGTTCTCTGTCACCCTGATTTCTGAATCATTAACCCACATTTCTAACCTGACGATTATATCTGGTACAATCCCCAAGGTTTGGAAGGCGGCCCATATTCTCCACCTTCACAAAGGTGGTGACCCTTGTGACCTAAATAATTATCAGCCTATTTCTAAACTTTCTTGCCTAGCTAAATTATTACAATCCTTGATTACAGTGGGGGAAAAAAATATTTAGTCAGCCACCAATTGTGCAAATTCTCCCACTTAAAAAAATGAGAGGCCTGTAATTTTCATCATAGGTACACGTCAACTATGACATACAAAATGAGAAAAGAAAATCCAGAAAATGTACATTTACATTTACATCATTTAGCAGACGCTCTTATCCAGAGCGACTTACAAATTGGTGCATTCACCTGATAGCCAGTGGGATAACCACTTTACAAATTTTTCTTTTTTTTCTTTTGACAATGACACAGGTCAAACGTTTTCTGTAAGTCTTCACAAGGTTTTCACACACTGTTGCTGGTATTTTGGCCCATTCCTCCATGCAGATCTCCTCTAGAGCGGTGATGTTTTGGGGCTGTCGCTGGGCAACACGGACTTTCAACTCCCTCCAAAGATTTTCTATGGGGTTGAGATCTGGAGACTGGCTAGGCCACTCCAGGACCTTGAAATGCTTCTTACGAAGCCACTCCTTCGTTGCCCGGGCAGTGTGTTTGGGATCATTGTCATGCTGAAAGACCCAGCCACGTTTCATCTTCAATGCCCTTGCTGATGGAAGGAGGTTTTCACTCAAAATCTCACTATACATGGCCTCATTCATTCTTTCCTTTACACGGATCAGTCGTCCTGGTCCCTTTGCAGAAAAACAGCCCCAAAGCATGATGTTTCCACCCCCATGCTTCACAGTAGGTATGGTGTTCTTTGGATGCAACTCAGCATTCTTTGTCCTCCAAACACGACGAGTTGAGTTTTTACCAAAAAGTTATATTTTGGTTTCATCTGACCATATGACATTCTCCCAATCCTCTTCTGGATCGTCCAAATGCACTCTAGCAAACTTCAGACGGGCCTGGACATGTACTGGCTTAAGCAGGGGGACACGTCTGGCACTGCAGGATTTGAGTCCCTGGCGGCGTAGTGTGTTACTGATGGTAGGCTTTGTTACTTTGGTCCCAGCTCTCTGCAGGTCATTCACTAGGTCCCCCGTGTGGTTCTGGGATTTTTGCTCACCTTTCTTGTGATCATTTTGACCCCACGGGGTGAGATCTTGCGTGGAGCCCCAGATCGAGGGAGATTATCAGTGGTCTTGTATGTCTTCCATTTCCTAATAATTGCTCCCACAGTTGATTTCTTTAAACCAAGCTGCTTACCTATTGCAGATTCAGTCTTCCCAGCCTGGTGCAGGTCTACAATTTTTTTCTGGTGTCCTTTGACAGCTCTTTGGTCTTGGCCATAGTGGAGTTTGGAGTGTGACTGTTTGAGGTTGTGGACAGGTGTCTTTTATACTGATAACAAGTTCAAACAGGTGCCATTAATACAGGTAATGAGTGGAGGACAGAGGAGCCTCTTAAAGAAGAAGTTACAGGTCTGTGAGAGCCAGAAATCTTGCTTGTTTGTAGGTGACCAAATACTTATTTTCCACTATAATTTGCAAATAAATTCATTAAAAATCCTACAATGTGATTTTCTGGATTTTTTTTTCTCAATTTGTCTGTCATAGTTGACGTGTACATATGATGAAAATTACAGGCCTCTCTCATCTTTTTAAGTGGGAGAACTTGCACAATTGATGGCTGACTAAATACTTTTTTCCCCCACTGTATGTACATGAAGGCGGGGTAAAAAAAAACTAGGCATCAGGATGATACGAGTAAACTAAAGAACAGAGTAGCAGCAGCAAATGATGAGTGTAGAAATGTGCGTGTCTGAGTGTGCATGTGTGTGTGTGTAATGTGTATGTATGTGTTGTGTTGGTCTGCGTGTTTGACTTATGTGTGTGTGGGCGCATGAAGTGTATGTGAATGTGTGTGGGTTTTGTGTGGGAGTGTCAATGTTAGTGAGTGTGAGTGTGTATATTGTTTGTATATATAGCCTAGTGAGCGTGCATAGGGTCAGTGCAAGATAGAGTCAGTGCAGATAGTTTGGCTACCATTAATTAACTAGGGCTTGAAGAAAAGCCTGCACACCCAGTTGCTATCCTGGAGGATGGTTGCAACCCTTGATATAAAATATTGCAACATTACAACCAAATACTTTTGTCTTTATACAATTATTCCCTCATTTTATTAATTAAGGATCAAATGGATAAGGTAGGCTATTTCAAAGCAAGGTATCTACAGTGGTGGAAAAAGTACCCAATTGTCATACTTGAATAAAAGTAAAGATACCTTATTTGAAAATGACTCAAGTAAAAGTGAAAGTCACCCAGTATCCTACTTGAGTAAAAGTATTTGGTTTTAAACAGTGGTGTAAAGTACTTAAGTAAAAATACTTTAAAGTACTACTTAAGTCGTTTTTTGGGGTATCTGTACTTTACTTTACTATTTATATTTGTGACAACTATTACTAAGCATTTGTGTTTAGTGAGTCTGCCAGATCAGATGCAGTAGGGATGACCATGGATGTCCTCTTGATAAGGTTGTGAATTGGACCATTTTCTGTCCTGCTAATTATTCAAAATGTAACGAGTACTTTTGGGTGTCAGGGAAAATGTATGGAGTAAAAAGTACATACTTTTCTTTAGGAATGTAGTGAAGTAAAAGTAAAAGTTGTCAGAAATATTAATAGTAAAGTAAAGTACAGATACCCCAAAAAAATACTTAATTAAGTAGTACTTTTAAGTATTTTTACTTAAGTACTTTACACCACTGGGTATCTAACATGTTTATATATAAGGCTCAAACATTCATGTTTCAAGGGAGATCTACGCACAGCACGTTATTCTCAGAATATTTTTTACGTTGTTGCAATTACATGGCTGCTGTATAATAGAGGGGAATCCCAGTTTTCCAACAGTGCAGATTTATTTAGGCTATCTATAGTGCCGATGGAAAGGCGACAACGACATTAATGCTTAGTTAGCTATAGTTAACTAGCGAGATAACTGTTATGTTTTGAATTGGCTATCTAGTTAGTCTGTTGTCTGTCATTATTTTATACCTGCTGCTGAAATATCATGCTCGCTCTCCTCCGGCAACGACCCACTTGCACAGGCACACAGAAGGGTCATTCCGATTATGGATGATATGTAGATTTTTTAATGAGTGATAATATTTAAAAGTGTGCCTTAATGAATTACATTAACAAAAATTATTAAACTAATTTCCATAACTTTTCATGAATTTACAAACCCTCATTTTTTACTATTTGGAACTGCTTGCATTCAGACTGGCGCATTTTCAATCTGCACAATCTCGAACAGTTTACTGTCACACACAAATTAACATACTAGCAGCAAATAAACAGGAACAAAACTGTATCAGGAAATGAATGCCCACTCTTCATTGGTATTCAATGCAGATCCCGCCTTCATTGTGCTTTGATCAACCTTTTTTGCCTGTTTTATAGAGGAGCTGGTAAACAATTCCCAAAAATTGAGATGCCAGTATGTGCAAATTTGAGGTGCTGGTATGGCGCTTCAAAATGGCCCAAATCAAGCACTGGGCATTATATGATTTCAATAGATGAGGTGCTTGATTTGGGCCATTTTGAAGCGCCATACCGGCACCTCAAATTTGCACATACTGGCATCTCAATTTTGACCTTCCAGAGTCGACTAATCAAGACTGGTCAATATCTGTTTTTATTTTGGCTTCTATCCTACTTCTTAACATTAAAGATATTGTACACACTCGGAAACAGGCCATTTTACGCAGTGAATGTGTTTTGAGAAGGAGGCGATGAGAGAGGACGGAAGGAGGATACAATTGAGATTATCCCAGAGCCCCGTTTCAGGAAAGAGGTGGGTGTAACCCGGATGTTCGGTTAGACAACGCGGAAGTACGGGATAGAGTGATTTGCTTAACTGAAAAGTGAACCAAACAGCAAAAACAATCCGTTGAAAATCTTGGGCATAGGCATATTTGAGTATATAACTACGACTGCAATCCAAATAGGTAAGAAACAACACAATCCCCCTCTAAATAATAGTTGTTAATTGTGTACCTTGAGCTAGCTACGTCAGTCAGCTAGCTAGCTAGATGGATAGAAATGCTATACTAAAATGCACCAGCCATTGCTGCTAGCCAACGTAAGTTAACGTTACCTATTAATGCATTCCCACTTGTTGTTTTTGACCACAGCAAATGTGTTTTTACTTTCGATATTGGGAGTTCGCTTGTGAATTATCCAGAATCAGATGACGGTAGAGAACAGAACGGTAACGACGTTACACGCTTAAAAAAAAAAAAAAAGTAATTAAATGTTTTACCGAGAGTCGAACTATTTCCTTAACAGATCATGAGGCAATATGCTGTTTTCTGGCGCTTGGGTGGTTTAGGGACCGTCGTAAAAGTGCAATACTGGTGATTGGCACAAATGTTTTTGCATTTCCATTCAGGAGGATTAGCCTATCCCTTGATCACGACTCTCAGTTCCATTCCATTACACAAGAGTCATTGGATGAAGGCTTGCCTGGAAATCCGAGGTTGATTTGCATATAATTCTACTTCGAGCAGAAATTAGCATTTGAATCAGGAAACGTACCTCTCATTACCTCTACAAGCCAGAATGTTGAATAAAATTATATTTGAACGTACTTTACCAATGGTCTATGCGGTTGGTCCTTTTGGCGGTAGGAATGTGAGACAGTATATCCACAGGAAAGGATAATTGCATCAACTTTACAAAGCGCTGGTAATGCGTTCAGATTTCTATCACCTGAAGCATATATATTTTTTTTTTTACCTTTATTTAACCAGGTAAGCCAGTTGAGAACAACTTCTCATTTACAACTGCGACCTGGCCAAGATAAAGCAAAGCAGTGCGATAAAAACAACAACACAGAGTTACATATGGGGTAAAAAAACATAAAGTCAAAAAATACAACAGAAAATATATATACAGTGTGTGCAAATGTAGCAAGTTATGGAGGTAAGGCATTAAATAGGCTATAGTGCAAAATAATTACAACTAGTTTTAACACTGGAATGCTAGATGTGCAAGAGATTATGTGCAAATAGAGATACTGGGGTGCAAAAGAGCTAAATAAATAACAATATAGGGATGAGGTAGTTGGGTGGGCTAATTTCAGATGGGCTGTGTACAGGTGCAGTGATCGGTAAGGTGCTCTGACAACTGATGCTTAAAGTTAGTGAGGGAGATAAGCATGCACATAACCATGGAAACATGTGCACGAGCTTGGCAAGTATGCATGCGTCTCGTGCATTTAGGTGATAGAAATCTGAATGCGCTACCAGCAACTGTGATAAAACCGGTTAAAACAGTGTACAGTAAGTGTATATTTTGCATTTGAGAAATTATTTTGATGTGATATGAAAGTAAAGGGCTTTATGTTTCTAAAACCATATCGCAATTGAGAATCGATTCACGTTTAGATGGAGTATTTGGCTGTTTTATCTGCCAGAGCCAGTCTACCGCTGAAAAAACAGTGTCTTCAGAAAGTATTCATACCCCTTGACTTATTCCACATTTTGTTACAGCCTGAATTCAAAATTGATTAAATTGATATATTTTTTCTCATACATCTAAACACAATACCCGATAATGACAAAGTGAAAACATGTTTTTAGAAGTTTTAGAAAATGTATTGAAGTTTAATTACAGAAATATCTCATTTACATAAGTATTGACACCCCTTTGCTATGACAGTCCAAATTGAGCTCAGGTGCATCCAATTTCCTTTGATCATCCTTGAGATGTCACTACACAGGTTCACCTTGTGCTGGGGACAATAATAGGCCACTCTAAAATGTGCAGTTTTGTCACACAACACAATGCCACAGATGTCTCAAGTTTTCAATTGGCATGCTGACTGCAGGAATGTCCACCAGAGCTGTTGCCAGAGGACTGAACATTAATTTCTCTACCATAAGCTGTTTTAGAGAATTTGGCAACCGCCCTCACAACCCAACCGCAGGCCACATGTAACCACGCAAGCCAAGGACCTCCACATCCGGCTTCTTCACCTGCGGGATCATCTGAGACCAGCCACCCGGACAGCTGCTGAAACTGTGGGTTTGCACAACCGAAGAATTTCTGTGCAAACTGTCAGAACCGTCTCAGGGATGCTCATCTGTGTGCTTTTCGTCCTCACCAGGGTCTTGACCTGACTGCAGTTCGGCGTCGTAACAGACTTCAGTGGGCAAATACTCACCTTCGATGGCCACTGGCCCGCTGTAGAAGTGTGCTCTTCACGGATTAATCCCGTATGGCGTCGTGTGGACGAGCGGTTTACTGATGTCAATATTGTGAACAGAGTGCCCCATGGTGGTTATGGTATGGGCAGGCATAAGCTACAGATAATGATCACAATTGCATTTTATTGATGGCAATTTGAATGCACAGAGATACGTGACGAGATCCTGAGGCTCATAGTCGTGCCATTCAACCGACGCCATCCCCTCATGTTTCAACAAGATAATGCACGGCCCCTGTACACAATTCCTGGAAGCTGAACATTTCCCAGTTCTTCCATGGCCTGCATACTCACCAGACATGTCACCAATTGAGCATGTTTGGGTTGATCTGGATCAAAGTGTACGACAGAGCATTCCAGTTCCCGCCAATATCCAGCAACTTCGCACAGCCTGATGAACTCTATGCGAAGCAGATGTGTTCACGCTACATGAGGCAAATGGTGGTCACACCAGATACTGACTGGTTTTCTGATCCACGCCCCTACCATTTTTTAAGGTATCTGACCATCAAATGCATATCTGTATTCCCAGTCGTGAAATCCATAGCCTAATTTATTTATTTAAATTGACTGGTTTCCTTATATTTTACATTTTAGTCATTTAGCAGACGCTCTTATCCAGAGCGACTTAGAGTTAGTGAGTGCATACATTTTTCATACTGGCCCCCCGTGGGAAATTAACCCACAACCCTGGCATTGCAAGCGCCATGCTCTACCAACTGAGTTACACTGTAAAATCTTTACAATTGTTGCATGTTACGTTCATATTTTTGTTCAGTGTACTAAAGCCGACCGATATGGGATTTTTGAGTCCTACTGATACCGATTTTAGGGAGGCAAAAGCAGGGTTTGCACAAGGTGCTTGAGGGGCTTAAAGTACTTGAATTTGTCACTCTGAAATTCAAGTACTGGAATACCTTGAAAATCTGACATTCTCTCAACTTGGTACTTGAAAAGTACTTGAGTAAAATTCAGAGGAGAACAGACAATGAAATATGAAAAATATTAGAAAAATGTATTGGTCTTGCAAATACATTTCCAGGAAAACTACAGAGTTTTATTTCCTCACGTGTTTCACCCTCTGGTAGCCAGGCGAGCTAGCTCATTCCACCCACACTGCCACTCATCCAGGCAGGTACAGAACTGACTGATTAGGCGCCGCCAAACATCACATCAATAGCTAAAATGCCGGGCAAATGTAGATTCAACCCTGCCAGCCAGGATATTGATGTTTATGAATGGGTTTTGCCAGACCCTACCAGGGCTGTGTAGTGGAGGGTAAACGCCGTTTACACTTTTTTGTTGTTGTGAAATAGCGTTTACTCACCTTTTTATTTAGTTAATGATCGTTTACCCACTTGTTGCGTTGATCAACGCTCTGAAGGCTTCTTGATCTGAGTTCCAATCGCGCCTACCTCTGTGGATGAGTGGAATCATGAATGATACATGTATGCTCGTTATGTTTTCTGCTCCCCCGGATTTGCCTTGTTAGCAGCGCATTCATTCACCACTCTGTCCAACGGGAAACTCTGCCCACAACATAGGCCGAGAGGTGAAACGAACTACCTCAGCCCAGCCCTTTTTATTTTTTTACATTCCTCGACTCCTGCTGTGTCAAGACATCCCCTAAACAAAAACCCCCAGACTCTCAGAGAATGTGTGTACAACTGGTGAATAGTAGCTGATATTTCAGTCAGATGTCTAGGTAGCTCTGGCTGTTAGCCAGGTAGCTAGCTATAACTAGCTGGCTAGAAGGATGAAGTTAGAAGCTAATGTTGAATGGAGCCTGTCCTCAGCAGGATGGGCTACATAAACAATAAGTTCTCATAACAAAATACCTTTTCTTTACAGAGAGTAGTGAGACAGACAGTGGTGAGTCAGGCTGCAATGAAGGAGGCAAAGGAGATATACAGAGAGAGGAAGTATTGAAGCAAGCAGGGAGAGAGGTTAGTAGTACAATGGTTCCCAAACTTGGGGTCGGGGACCCATGTGGTCTCGCCTAACATTTGAAATAGGGTCCCCTGAGAGATTCTTTAATCTTATTAAACACAATAACTTGTTTCTCTTCAAATGAGTATAGAATACAACATTTTAGAGTCAACTAAGGGCCTTTTACACTGTTAGAATTCACTTTCATGTCATTATGTGTTGGGACAGCCTGTGGGACATAACATTTAGTGAAATATAAAGAACATCTTAATATGAAGACAATTTAATATTATAACCATGTACACTGAACAAAAATATGAACGCAACAATTTAAAAGCTATTACTGAGCTACAGTTCATATAAGGAAATCAGTCAACATCAGTACTGACTTACCACTCATGTATGTAGTAAACAAGTAGTGAAACACGTATTATTAAGTTGAACTTGTAAGGTAGTGATAATTAGTATGTTAGTCGTTTTTTTGAGGTTGTGGTCATATACTGCCATCCGGTGGCAATTAAAAACAATTGCATAATAGGAACTAATACAAATTGATGGTCCTTGAAAATAAATATTAGTGCTTAAAAAAGTACTTAAGTCCTTGAATTTGACTGGCCACTGTCTGTACGAACCCTGCAAAAGTCACCAATTACCGCTATATCTGCTGATATATTTTTTTATAGGTATAATGAAAAACATACCTTTTTTCCACAAATTGTGCTCCAAAGGATTAACGGTAACACTTTACTTGACACCCAGCGTCATAACATATAATGATACGGTCATAACCATGTCATATGTCATAACCGCTGCCATAATTTGTCATAACCGGTTATAATATGGTCATAACACTGTCATGACACATATATTTAGACCGATCGTGACATTTATGGCTGGTTATAGCACCTAACTGCTGCCACTCTAATCTGGTGGTCCATGCGCGCACGACCCACGTGGAGTTCCAGGTCTCCGGCAGCCTCTGGAACTGCCGTTCTGCGGTCAACAAGGCAAAGTTCATCTCAGCCTATGCTACCCTCCAGTCCCTTGACTTCTTGGTGCTGACGGAAACATGGATTACCACAGAAAACACTGCTACTGCTCTTTCCTCGTCTGACCATGTGTTCTCGCAAACCCTGAGAGCATCTGGTCAGCGCGGCGGTGGCACAGGAATCCTCATCTCTCCCAAGTGGACATTCTCTCATTTTCCCCTGACCCATCTGTCTATCTCCTCATTTGAATTCCATGCTGTCACAGTCACTAGCCCATTCAAGCTTAACATCCTTGTCATTTATCGCCCTCCAGGTTCACTTCGAGAGTTCATCAATGAGCTTGACGCCTTGATAAGTTCCTTTCCTGAGGATGGCTCACTCCTCACAGTTCTGGGTGACTTTAACCTCCCTACGTCTGCCTTTGACTCTTTTCTCTCTGCCTCCTTCTTTCCACTCCTTTCCTCTTTTGACCTCACCCTCTCACCGTCCCCCCCTATTCACAAGGCAGGCAATACGCTTGACCTCATCTTTACTAGATGCTGTTCTTCTACTAATCTCACTGCAACTCCCCTCCAAGTCTCCGACCACTACTTTGTATCCTTTTCTCTTTCGCTCTCCTCCAACACTACTCACTCTGCCCCTACTCAGATGGTAATGTGCCGTCGCAACCTTCGCTCTCTCTCTCCCGCTACTCTCTCCTCTTCCATCCTATCATCTCTTCCCTCTGCTAAATTCTTCTCCCTCCGATCTCCTGATTCTGCCTCCTCAACCCTCCTCTCCTCCCTTTCTGCATCTTTTGACTCTCTATGTCCCCTATCCTCCCGGCCGGCTCGGTCCTCCCCTCCTGCTCCGTGGCTTGACGACTCATTGCGAGCTCACAGAAGAGGGCTCCGGGCAGCCGAGTGGAATTGGAGGAAAACTAGACTCCCTGCGGACCTGTCATCTTTTCACTCCCTCTGTTTCCGCTGCTAAAGCCACTTTCTACCACTCTAAATTTCAAGCCTCTGCCTCTAACCCTAGGAAGCTCTTTGCCACCTCCTCCCTGCTGAATCTTCCTCCTCCTCCCCCTCCCTCCTCTCTCTCTGTGGATGACTTCGTCAACCATTTTGAAAATAAGGTTAACGACATCCGATCCTCATTTAAGTCAAATGACACCGCTGGTCCTGCTCACACTGCCCTACCCTATGCTTTGACTTCTTTCTCCCCTCTCTCCAGATGAAATCTTGCGACTTGTGATGGCCGGCCGCCCAACAACCTGCCCGCTTGACCCTATCCCCTCCTCTCTTCTCCAGACCATTTCCAGAGAACTTCTCCCTTACCTCACCTCGCTCATCAACTCATCCTTGACCGCTGGCCATGTCCCTTCGGTCTTCAAGAGAGCGAGAGTTGCACCCCTCCTCAAAAAACCTACACTCGATCCCTCCGATGTCAACAACTACAGACCAGTATCCCTTCTTTCTTTTCTCTCCAAAACTCTTGAGCGTGCAGTCTCTAGCCAACTCTCCTGCTATCTCTCTCAGAATGACCTTCTTGATCCAAACCAGTCAGCTTTCAAGACTGGTCATTCAACTGAGACTGCTCTTCTCTGTGTCAAAGCTCTCCGCACTGCTAAAGCTCTCTCCTCCTGCTCTTATCCTTCTAGACCTATCCGCTGCCTTTGATACTGTGAACCATCAGATCCTCCTCTCCACCCTCTCCGAGTTGGGCATCTCCGGCGCTGCTCACTCTTGGATTGCGTCCTACCTGACAGGTCGCTCCTACCAGGTGGTGTGGCGATAATCTGTCTCCGCACCACGTGCTCACCACTGGTGTCCCCCAGGGCTCAGTTCTAGGCCCTCTCCTATTCTCTCTATACACCAAGTCACTTGGCTCTATCATATCCTCACATGGTCTCTCCTATCATTGCTACGCAGACGACACACAATTAATTTTCTCCTTTCCCCCTTCTGATAACCAGGTGGCGAATCGCATCTCTGCATGTCTGGCAGACATATCAGTGTGGATGTCGGATCACCACCTGAAGTTGAACCTCGGCAAGACGGAGCTGCTCTTCCTCCCGGGGAAGGACTGCCCGCTCCATGATCTCGCCATCGCGGTTGACAACTCCATTGTGTCCTCCTCCCAGAGTGCAAAGAACCTTGGCGTGACCCTGGACAACACCCTGTCGTTCTCCGCTAACATCAAAGCGGTGACCCGATCCTGCAGGTTCATGCTCTACAACATTCGCAGAGTACGACCCTACCTTACACAGAAAGCGGCACAGGTCCTAATCCAGGCACTTGTCATCTCCCATCTGGATTACTGCAACTCGCTGTTGGCTGGGCTCCCTGCCTGTGCCATTAAACCCCTACAACTTAGCCAGAACGCTGTACCCCGTCTGGTGTTCAACCTTCCCAAGTTCTCTCATGTCACCCCGCTCCTCCGCACACTCCACTGGCTTCCAGTTGAGGCTCGCATCTACTACAAGACCATAGTGCTTGCCTACGGAGCTGTGAGGGGAACGGCACCTCCTTACCTTCAGGCTCTGATCAGACCCTACAGCCAAACGAGGGCACTACGTTCATCCACCTCTGGCCTGCTAGCTCCCCTACCTCTACGGAAGCACAGTTCCCGCTCAGCCCAGTCAAAGCTATTCGCTGCTCTGGCACCCCAATGGTGGAACAAGCTCCCCCACGACGCCAGGACAGCGGAGTCACTGACCACCTTCCGGAGACACTTGAAACCCTACGTCTTTAAGGAATACCTGGAATAGTATAAAGTAATCCTTCTCCCCCCCAAAAAAAGTGGTTGTCCCACTGGCTATCATAAGTTGAATACACCAATTTGTAAGTCGCTAACTGATGTAAATGTAAAAGAACAAAACAAAACTACCACAGTAGTTATTGTATTGCTGGTTATGACACCTACATAAGTGTCAAAACCAACAGAACCTACCACACAAGACAAAACATTCCAGTACACCATAGCCTACGTGTCAACAGTATGTTTGTTAAATATATATTTTTAAATTGACCATATTAAATTATCATTGTAATTGCGCACACATTGATGCACCTACCCCAATGCTCTGTTGCTGTTGACTGGGATGAATGCAGGAGCAGATTTCAGGAGCAGGACAAGACTGATGACTGATATAAGAGCATGTATGTGATAGGCATATCTGGCTTACAGTGCATTCGGAAAGTATTCAGACCCCTTGACTTTTTCCACATTTTGTTACAGCCTTATCAAAAAATGTATTAGATAGTTTTTTTTTTCTTCTCATCAGTCAACACACAGTACCCCATAATGACAAAGCGAAAACAGGTTTTTAGAAATGTTAGCAAATTTATTAAAAATAAAAACCAGAGTTCCAGAGTTCCTCTGTGGAGATGGGAGAACCTTCCAGAAGGACAACCATCACTGCAGCACTCCACCAATCAGGCCTTAATGGCAGAGGAGCCAGACGGAAGCCACTCCTCAGTAAAAGGCACATGACAGCCTGCTTGGAGTTTGCCAAAAGGCACCTAAAGGACTCAGACCATGAGAAACAAGAATGTCTGGTCTGAGGAAACCAAGATTGAAGTCTTTGGCGTGAATGCCAAGCGTCATGTCTGGAGGAAACCTGTTTTTCTGTGCATGTTTTTCAGCGGCAGGGACTGGGAGCCTGGTCAGGATCGAGGGAAAGATGAATGGAGCAAAGTACAGAGAGATCCTTGATGAAAATCTGCTGCAGAGCGCTCAGGACCTCAGACTGGGGGCGAA
Source organism: Coregonus clupeaformis (assembly GCF_020615455.1). Taxonomy (NCBI): domain Eukaryota; kingdom Metazoa; phylum Chordata; class Actinopteri; order Salmoniformes; family Salmonidae; genus Coregonus; species Coregonus clupeaformis. The sequence continues at coordinate 2,571,536 of NC_059222.1, forward strand.
GGTTCACCTTTCAACAGGACAACGACACTAAGCACACAGCCAAGACAACGCAGGAGTGGCTTTTGGACAAGCCTCTGAATGTCCTTGAGTGGCCCAGCCAGAGCCCAGACTTGAACCCGATCTAACATCTCTGTAGAGACCTGAAAATAGCTGTGCAGCGACGCTCCCCATCCAACCTGACAGAGCTTGAGAGGATCCGCAGAGAAGAATGGGAGAAACTCCCCAAATACATTTACATTTACGTCATTTAGCAGACGCTCTTATCCAGAGCGACTTCCAAATTGGTGCATTCACCTAATAGCCAGTGGGATAACCACTTTACTATTATTATTATTTTTTTTTGGGGGGGGGGGTACAGTTGTGCCGAGCTTGTAGCATCATACCCAAGAAGACTTGAGGCTGTAATCGCTGCCAAAGGTGCTTTAACAAAGTACTGAGTAAAGGGTCTGAATACTTATGTAAATGTGATATTTCAGTTGTTGGTTTTTATATAAATGTGCAAAAATGTCTAAAAACCTGTTTTCGCTTTGTAATTATGGGCATTTGTATGTAGATTGAGAATTATATATATTTGTATCCATTTTAGAATAAGGCTGTAAGGGATCTGAATACTTTCCGAATGCACTGTATATTATTATGATGGTCATAATGCTTCTTGACAGTCTCATAAATTGTATTTCATAAAGTGAGCAATGACAGGGAAACACTGCTGGTTTGACAGTCTGCTGTCGGCCCCGCCTCTCAGTACCTGGGTGTGTGCGCTTTGGTTGCAGTAACATTTCTACTCGGAAGGAGAGAGCATGAATTTGAACGTCCCATTTAATGTGGTGTTGATGAGTCGAAATCCACTAAGCCTATTGTTTTCTGGCATATTCATTTATTTTATTTCGTGTGCAGGCTCCGAAATAAACGCGAGCTGTCCAGAGCAAAAATAAGCGCCCATCAATCTACTTGCTGAACTTATTTATTTTAGGGAAAGTGTTTAAAGTAAACTTTCAATAGTGAACATACTAGCAATATGCTGGCTACTGTTGATAATCTTCCAAAAAGAATGCAACAAAAAGACACCTAGCATTCGTTTTGGCTAGATTACTGTAGCCATGTCGATCTCTCTGTTGGAACGTTTGTCTTCAAGCGGCAGTGTCCTATTTTCAAATCTTCTCAGAATGTCATACTTTAGAAACAAAAATGGATGCAATTAATACAATGGAATTCTAAAGAATGGAGTAATGATTTGCATTGCTAAATTATATTACACAGCTTTTTAATACATATCATAATAATCAAATGTAGCCTATTAATTGCTGAATATAGAGATAATGCATGCCAACCTATAGGCCCTGCATGACCCCATTGCGTTTAAGAACTACACCATGTTTGGGCCAGTAGAAATTCTGTTCGGGCAAGTAGATTTTTGGCCAACTGGCCTGACTAGGCCAGTGAGGAAAAAAAGTGAACATTGGACCCTGGCATGTTTTCTATGCAGCCACGGAGTGGTGGCGGATAGGCTATTTACTGTGCTTTGATTGACGAACAGAAAGCTTGACTAGTTTATAAAAGGTGTGGAACTAACTGAATAAAGTCGATCTCATATCCTTGTCATTCATAAATCATAACGTAGTTAGCCTATATGTCCACGGTATCGCATCCAGACAAGTGAACTAAAGATCTCGTTTGTGAATCCTCCTCACTGCAGGAACAATGTGGAGCGATAGCCTCACTCTGGTACAAAGTATGATAAAAGAAAACAGATTGAATTATTTTAAAAGCTATTGATACTTGTGTTTTTTTCAAAGATATTGATTTAATCAAAGTGTTGACAATGGAGTAGTCAACTGCTGCTTTCTGTGTAGCAAAGCCCATGTTCTCGATATGTGGTCCTCTGTAGCTCAGCTGGTAGAGCACGGCGCTTGTAACGCCAAGGTAGTGGGTTCGATCCCCGGGACCACCCATACACAAAAAAAATGACTGTAAGTCGCTTTGGATAAAAGCGTCTGCTAAATGGCATATTATTATTATATTATTATATTATATTCTCTCCATTCTTTAATCATACCTGTATTGCAGCTAACTGAGAAAATGCCTGTTAATAGGAAGCTTGAAGCCTGTGGAAGTCAGCAGACTCTTACAGGATTCTTTAAAGGCCCAGTGCAGTCAAAATGTAGTTTCTCCTGTGTGTTATCATATTGAACAGCTAATGAAACCAAGACTGTAGAAGTGTGAAAAAATTGGACCAGTGTTATTTTCTGATAGTTGCTGGTTCAAAATACAATCTAGCATTAGAATGTACCAGAGGCCACCATCTAAGATGGTGGGTGTCAACCTCTTTCTTGTGCTTTTTGAGGTGGAACAATCCAAATGGCATTTCTAATGGGTGTACTATGGAGGAGGGAGGTCAGTGACCTAACATCAAGCGGTTTTAGATGAATATGTCATTTGGACTGGAAGCCAAGGAAATTAAGATCTGTACGTGAATTAATAACCACAGCTGTAATTGCAGAAATATTTGTAGAAAATCAAAGGGGAGAAATATTGAACAAATAAAAAGTGTATCTTTCATAAGAGAGGTCAAGGAACCCACCACACGGGTCTGTAGATATATAGCTCATATGTACAGTGAGCTATTTAAAATTAGACCTATCACAGGAAATATGCATGTTAATCAGTTAAATGAAAAATTTTATTTCTAATGAGTGTACTATGGAAGAGAGAGGTCAGTGACCTAACATCGAGTGGTTTTAGATGTATATGTAATTTGGACTTGAAGTTCTTGAACATTTAATCTGTATTTAAATGAATAACCACAGCTGTAACAGGAAAAATATCAAAGGGGAGGAATTTTGAAAAAGTGATTTGCTTGATAATAGAGGTCAGGGAACACACAGCACTTGTCTGTAGATCTGTTGGAACTTGTGGTTTGGAAGCCATCAAAAATTATAATTATTACTGGAAATATTCATTTATAATCAGGGAATTTTAAAATGGGAATTCTAATGAATGTATCATGGATTAGGGATTTTGGCTCTGTAGGTCATGCAAGTATGCTACCGTAGGTTGCAAATATTGTGAGAGAGATCATAGGCCTATTTATTTTTTATGAGCTTGTATATTTACATAGAATCCATGAAAAATAAACACAATCCATTTTTTAAATGTAAATGTTGTGAGGAAAAAAAGTTGCTTTATGATCTCTAGATCATTTAATTAAGACAAAAGTAAGTTTTTCTGTAAACACCAGGTTCTGTTGATTGCCCTTTTTAAGATGGTCCCTTAGTGCATAATGTTCCCCCATTGAAACCAACATAGTCACTTTTTGAAAACAGAACAGAAGGGAGAAAACAAAGGCTGTACCTTGCTCTCTATCGTCATCTGATTCTAGTTATATCACTCTAATCATCCTAGGACCTTACGTTGAAGTGGTATTGACGAGAAAACTCTGAATATCAAACCAATATCCAAACTGAAAACAAATTGAATGCAGTGTTTTGTCATCTAAGTTAGGTAGATAACTTAGTGTGAACTTAAACGACTAAAACCAGATATAAAGTATGTAGAAAAGATAATGGTGCAATATATCTTTTTTAAAGATCACCTTTGACAACTAACAATCACCAAAATAAAAACGAGACATTCAGGAAGAATCCAAAATTCAAAAAATGGCATGGCATGGGGCCCTCGTTGATTTTGTTATGTTTGAGTCACTCCGATAGCATAAGAACAAGGCATAGGCCATGGCAAAATGTGTAGAATTGCAGGAAATTCGCTTTAAAACAGCAACATTTCGTCTCTGCGGCCAAGAGGAGGGCCTCTAAAACCGAGCCATTGAGTTATCAATATTGACACTCTTATCATGCCAGGAAGATAAGGCGGCCAATGTCAAACCAATAGTAAGACTGATCTCACACCTGGATCAGTGTGGTTAGCCTAACTTCCACTTTCATCTATACCTGCAGGGACTTTCCAGCCAGACCAACTGTGGTATTTTTTTATGCGACTACTTCTTGTCAATAATCATTTATATATTTTTTCTCCACGCCAGCCTCCCAGTTGCTGCACTTCTTCACTTTACTTCAACTGTTTCCCGGCTCCAATCAGCTGCCCCCACGTATCGGAATTCCACTGCTGCTCCAGACCCCCCCTGCTGCCTCTCGGCGTGGCCCAGCCCAGGCCCTTTTATTCAGGATAGCATCTGCACAGCTCCATGGCAGGTCGTGGAGCACCGGCACGACCCAACAGCCCGGCGGCAGGCAACAAGATCTGCCAGTTCAAGCTGGTGCTGCTGGGAGAATCGGCGGTGGGCAAGTCCAGCCTGGTGCTGCGGTTTGTCAAGGGACAGTTTCAGGAGTACCAAGAGAGCACCATCGGAGGTGAGTTATTCAGTCTTTTTGAAAAACATTGTTTGTGCAGGTGGTTGGTTGTGACCCACTGCAGGTTTCCCTATTCCATCAAGTGGTCTTTTTATATCTGTGATAGTTGGCTTTACTAGCTCTCATTGCTAGAATGGCATCACCATATCATGGCTGTTAAAATCAAAGCATGTTAACAATGGAGGTTGATTTCTTTCTATGGGGATTACCGGTAGTTGTTTTTAATACAAGTGGAAAGAGGGGTCACTGAAAGGCATTGCATGTTGGTGTGGCTTTTGTAGTCAACACAAGGTATGCCCAAGCAAGTCAATGTAGCGTATGATGCTACAGCGCTGGGGATTTCATTAACGTCTCAATAAATGAAATGGATTGACACTGTAGAACAGAGTCTCTGCCTATTATTAGCCTATTGTACAATAGTGAGCTCCAGTCAACAGAGTACAATAGAGGGCACAGGAAATGACCGCAATGGAAGAAGTGTTAAAGGATTCAAAGGGTGCCATGTCTCATGGGACCTCTTTACCGCTGGAGAAATGGGCTGTCATGACTCTCCTGGGTGAGGATCAAAGGCCTCAGATCAGCTTAAATAACAGTCATCATATTAATGAAAGTCACGTCACGACAGGGCTCTGTTCAAAAAATGCTTTCTCCTTCCCTCCTAGTGGTAATCACTGATTTTAATAGCTTTCACCGACCCAGTCATGTCAGTGATTAGGCTCAATAAATGGAGGTAGGAAGGAAAGACGTCAATGAATTGGAATGAGGCCATGGACTCTGTGCTGTCATGTGATTGTGGACTTCTCAGAGAGCCCAGGTAAATGTTTGCAGCCTACAGACATGGGATTAGCATTTTCTCCATGGCTCTGATCCTTAGAAGCAGCAGTGCTGTGCTCGTTAGGAAGTTAAACCTACAACCTGTTTGGAAGGCCTCCGTTAAAAAGCACAAATGAAATGAGACCCAAACTTTAATTTTTCTCAAATCGCCTTGCATAACATTATGAGCATATTAGAAAGTACCTTTTATTGTTGGTAGTATCCATTTTTGGTTCCACCTCTTAGTCTCTATGTAGACTATCAATGCAAGTCACTTTGATACTGTTCTAACGTCTGTGCCATTTTTAACGGTTGTGTACGAGCGTGTGTGTAGTCAGTTGGTAGGCCTCTGCCTAGAGCAAATTGAGGAACTGCAACTTTGAAAGCTTTGTCTCTACACTGGATAGGTTCTCAAGTGACAGAAATGGCTAAACAGATGTTGACATTAAATGGAGTGGGAGAGATTGACCTGTGAACCCTGCATTGAGGCACACTCAATGGGGTGCAATGTAATTGCCTCTCTGTTAATAATGTCAGCTCTATATAAGACATTTCCAAACGTTCATGAATACAGCCCTGTTTCCTCCACTGACATATCCTCTACCTCTTCTTTTTTTTCCCTCCCTTCCTCCATCTTGCTCTTTTCCAGCTGCCTTCCTCACACAGACTGTCTGCCTGGATGACACAACGGTCAAGTTTGAGATTTGGGACACAGCAGGCCAGGAGCGATACCACAGTCTGGCGCCCATGTACTACAGGGGAGCCCAAGCGGCCATTGTGGTCTACGACATCACCAACACAGTGCGTAAAGGCTCTTTATCTACCACTGTGTAGGGTGGCCGCCCAATTGAATTGAAAGACCAGTGAAACCAATAGTTTTGATCCTTCAAGAATATCACTTCTCAATGCCTTATGAGCTTATTTCAGCTCTCTTACCCTAGCATAACCTTAATGTAAATTATACATTCTGTGCCTTTGCGTGTTTCACCAGGACACTTTTACGCGAGCAAAGAACTGGGTGAAGGAGCTGCAGAGACAAGCCAGCCCCAACATCGTCATCGCTCTGGCCGGGAACAAGGCCGACATCGCCAACAAAAGAGCCGTCGAACTCCAGGTGAGAGCAATTCCCAACCTGTGTGTGTGTGCACGTGTGTTGGCAAGTGTTATCTGTTAATATGCATTATTCATTGATGTTTGACCACATAACAAAACAGTTAGCATGATATTAATATCAGATGTTGATTACAATTTACTTTGACTTGTGTCATAGCCCAAATGGTCTAAATTTGGTGTGGTACAACAATAGTGTACATTTAATAAAACAATTAACATCCCATCATGATTAGGGTCTGTATAAAAATTTTGGGCATGCCATTATTTTGGCTACCATGGCTATGCCCCCATAGGATAACAATGCCCCTATCCACAGGGCATGAGTGGTCATTGAATGTTTGATGAGTATGAAAATGATGTAAACCTTATGCCATGGCCGTCTCAGTCACCAGATCTCAACCCAATTGAACACATATGGGAGATTCTGGAGCAGCGCCTGAGACAGTGTTTTCCACCATCAACAAAACACCAAATGATGGAATTTCTTGTGGAAGAATGGTGTCCCATCCCTCCAATACAGTTCCAGATACGTCTAGAATATATTCCAAAGTGTATTGAAGCTGTTCTAGCTCGTGGTGGCCTTACGCCCTATTAAGACACTTTATGTTGGTGTTTCCTTTATTTTGGCAGTTACTTGTATGTAAAAAATAAAATAGATTGTTGTCCACATATTGTCATTTAGGGCCAATTTCCTGGACACAGATTATGCAGACCTGCCAACCTGCACGCCTTTTGCGTACCATGCACGTAATTTGGTGTCAAAGTACGTTGGTATGAAACACTACCCTAAAATACGCAAAAATAATATTTTAGTTGACACATTGTAGTTTTTGACTCAACCGTCGGAAGATGGAGCTGAGTCAAACAGAGAGCTTGGGCGAGTAGGAAAAATCTCTAGCTCAGGGCCTGCCCATGTACTGTTTTCCTCCCTCGAGCTGGATGGCAGCTCTCCACTTTGTCCGTTCATACCACTGATGTGTGAGGGAAAAGGGTAGGGAAAATGAAGAACTAACTGTTTGCCAATTACATTTTCCAAAATGTTATGTGTTAGTCAAGCACATAATGATGGTTATGTTTTAGTCGGCGTTTTATCTAAGGCGTCATTACGACGAAGGTAGTTTGCTACGGCGTGGATGGAACCGGACATGGCAGAAAGTTATGTTCTGCTAATACCGTCCTTCACAGAAAGTTATGTTACTATTATTAAAGACTGTGAAAGATTTAGTAGGCCAATGTTAATTAATCAGTTATTGATCTGTCCTCTTAATATAGCTGTATATCAACAGTAGGCTGCTAATGATGTGATAAGTCAGTTCACCAATAACAACAAGGCATGTTGAATGAATGGTAGCCTAGTAGTCAGACTTAACTTGATGGATTAGGTCAGGGATGGAGATCTGAAACAAGCTCAGATAGGTCTAGTTCAGTTCTTTCATATTCCAAATAGCCTACAGTAAGCTAGACTAATACATTGCATCCAGTAATTTAATTATTCAGAATTTTCTTCCCAAACAAAATTAAGAAGCCAGGTTACACTTTAACTAGACTATCCACATAAAGACACATTCATTACAATAATCATTAACCCTATATTTAACCTAGGAAGTGTCATTGAGACCACCCCAATTTCACTTAGGATCAAACACAAGACTTCTGTGTTGGCTACATTGTTTGATATCATTTAAGACTCTAGGTTTCACGAAATGGCAGTTACAGGATTTTCAAAAATGCTAAATGCTCCAACTTCCTGAGGGGGAAGTTTACTGACCCCCTCCGGACCTCCCTCCTACCCATCATTAGGACTACATCAGCACCACCTTGTCAGAAAATCCTAGGGAGAGCCCTGATTGTACATTTAAACGTATTTCTAGTTAGGTACTGAAGAGCAGCCAATAAACAAGTACCCATAACAGTCTATAGCCTACCATTCCTGCTGAGGCAGCCTTCTGCCAACATCATTATTAGGCAAAAAAAAGGTGCATTTGCCTATGATTTGAGCATTGTGGGTGTCGCACAAGCTTCATCATGGGGGACCAGGGCTGTCGCTGCGCTGAAGTTGTAATCATAAAAATTCTTCAAGGTTGGCAGGTCTGGATTATGCCTAGTCCTGGGCTAAAAAGCATTGTTAATGAAGAATCTCCATCGAAATAGCTTTTTAGCCCAGGTCTAAACTTAATCCGTGTCCGGGATACCCCCCTTAATGTTGAAGAACCTGGTAGAGCCTTGAATAATCCTACAAAATTACAGTGGGGGAAAAAAGTATTTAGTCAGCCACCAATTGTGCAAGTTCTCCCACTTAAAAAGATGAGAGAGGTCTGTAATTTTCATCATAGGTACACGTCAACTATGAAAGACAAATTGAGAAAAAAAATCCAGAAAATCACATTGTAGGATTTTTTATGAATTTATTTGCAAATTATGGTGGAAAATAAGTATTTGGTCACCTACAAACAAGCAAGATTTCTGTCTCTCACACACCTGTAACTTCTTCTTTAAGAGGCTCCTCTGTCCTCCACTCATTACCTGTATTAATGGCACCTGTTTGAACTTGTTATCAGTATAAAAGACACCTGTTCACAACCTCAAACAGTCACACTCCACTATGGCCAAGACCAAAGAGCTGTCAAAGGACACCAGAAACAAAATTGTAGACCTGCACCAGGCTGGGAAGACTGAATCTGCAATAGGTAAGCAGCTTGGTTTGAAGAAATCAACTGTGGGAGCAATTATTAGGAAATGGAAGACATACAAGACCACTGATAATCTCCCTCGATCTGGGGCTCCACGCAAGATCTCACCCCGTGGGGTCAAAATGATCACAAGAACGGTGAGCAAAAATCCCAGAACCACACGGGGGGACCTAGTGAATGACCTGCAGAGAGCTGGGACCAAAGTAACAAAGCCTACCATCAGTAACACACTACGCAGGCAGGGACTCAAATACTGCAGTGCCAGACGTGTCCCCCTGCTTAAGCCAGTACATGTCCAGGCCCGTCTGATGTTTGCTAGAGTGCATTTGGATGATCCAGAAGAGGATTGGGAGAATGTCATATGGTCAGATGAAACCAAAATAGAACTTTTTGGTTAAAACTCAACTCATCGTGTTTGGAGGACAAAGAATGCTGAGTTGCATCCAAAGAACACCATACCTACTGTGAAGCATGGGGGTGGAAACATCATGCTTTGGGGCTGTTTTTCTGCAAAGGGACCAGGACGACTGATCCGTGTAAAGGAAAGAATGAATGGGGCCATGTATCGTGAGATTTTGAGTGAAAACCTCCTTCCATCAGCAAGGGCATTGAAGATGAAACGTGGCTGGGTCTTTCAGCATGACAATGATCCCAAACACACCGCCCGGGCAACGAAGGAGTGGCTTCGTAAGAAGCATTTCAAGGTACTGGAGTGGCCTAGCCAGTCTCCAGATCTCAACCCCATAGAAAATCTTTGGAGGGAGTTGAAAGTCTGTGTTGCCCAGCGACAGCCCCAAAACATCACTGCTCTAGAGGAGATCTGCATGGAGGAATGGGCCAAAATACCAGCAACAGTATGTGAAAACCTTGTGAAGACTTACAGAAAACGTTTGACCTGTGTCATTGCCAACAAAGGGTATATAACAAAGTATTGAGAAACTTTTGTTATTGACCAAATACTTATTTTCCACCATAATTTGCAAATAAATTCATTAAAAATCCTACAATGAGATTTTCAGGATTTTTTTTTCTCATTTTGTCTGTCATAGTTGACGTGTACCTATGATGAAAATTACAGGCCTCTCTCATCTTTTTAAGTGGGAGAACTTGCACAATTGGTGGCTGACTAAATACTTTTTTTCCCCACTGTATGTGATGATAATAATATATACTGAACAAAAATATAAACGCAACATGTAAAGTGTTTGTCCCATGTTTCATGAGCTGAAATATAAAATCCCAGAAATATTTTTCACAAATGTTGTGCATAAATTTGTTTGCATCCCTGTTGGTGAGCAGTTCTCCTTTGCCAAGATAATCCATCCACCTGACAAGTGTGGCATATCAAGAAGCTGATTAAACAGCATGATCATTACACAGGTCACCTTGTGCAGGAGACAATAAAAGGCCACTCTAAAATGTGCAGTTTTGTCACACAACACAATGCCACAGATGTCTCAAGTTTTGAGGGAGCGTGCAATTGGCATAGTGACGGCGGGAATGTCCACCAGAGCTGTAACCAGATCATTTAATGTTCATTTCTCTACCATAAGCCACCTCTAACATTGTTTTACAATATCCTTCCATATCCTTGTCTGTACATAATGCCCTGAATCTTTTCTATAACACCCGGAAATCTGCCCCCTTTATTCTATGTACCCAACGCACTAGAAGACCAGTTCTTAAAGCCTTTAGCCGTATCCTTATTCTAGTCCTCCTCTGTTCCTCTGGTGATGTAGAGGCTAACCCAGGCCCTGCAGCCCTCAGTATCACTCCTACTCCCCAGGCGCTATCATTTGATGACTTCTGTAATCGCAAAAGTCTTGGTTTCTTGCACATAAATATCAGAAGTCTACTTCCTAAGTTTGAGTTATTCACTGCGTTAGCACACTCTGCCAACCCTGATGTTCTAGCAGTGTCTGAATCCTGGCTCAGGAAGGCCACCAAAAATTCTGAAATTTCCATCCCCAACTATAACATTTTCCGTCTAGATAGAACTGCCAAAGGGGGTGGAGTTGCAATCTACTGTAGAGATAGCCTGCAGAGCTCTATCATACTATCCAGGTCTGTGCCCAAACAGTTTGAGCTTCTACTTCTAAAAATCCACCTTTCCAGAAATAAGTCTCTCACTGTTGCCGCTTGCTACAGACCCCCCTCAGCCCCCAGCTGTGCCCTGGACACCATATGTGAATTGATTGCCCCCATTTATCCTCAGAGTTTGTACTGCTTGGTGACCTAAATTGGGATATGCTTAATACCCCAGCCATCCTACAATCCAAGCTAGATGCCCTCAACCTCACGCAAATTATCAACGAACCTACCAGGTACAACCCTAAATCCGTAAACATGGGTACCCTCATAGATATCATCCTGACTAACATACCCTCTAAATACACCTCAGCTGTCTTCAACCAGGATCTCAGCGATCACTGCCTTATTGCCTGCGTCCGTAACGGGTCCGCGGTCAAACGACCACCCCTCATCACTGTCAAACGCTCCCTAAAACACTTTAGCGAGAGGCCTTCCTAATTGACCTGGCCCAGGTATCCTGGATGGATATAGATCTCATTCCGTCAGTAGAGGATGCCTGGTTGTTCCTTAAAAGTAATTTCCTCTCAATCTTAAATAAACATGCCCCATTCAAAAAATACAGAACTAAGAACCGATATAGCCCCTGGTTCTCCTCAGACTTGACTGCCCTTGACCAGCACAAAAACATCCTGTGGCGTACAGCATTAGCATCAAATAGCCCCCGCGATATGCAACTTTTCAGGGAAGTTAGGAACCAATATACACAAGCAGTCAGGAAAGCAAAGGCTAACTTTTTCAAACAGAAATTTGCATCCTGTAGCACTAACTCCAAAAAGTTTTGGGACACTGTAAAGTCCATGGAGAATAAGAGCACTTCCTCCCAGCTGCCCACTGCACTGAGGCTAGGAAACACTATCACCACCGATAAATCTACAATAATCGAGAATTTCAACAAGCATTTTGCTACAGCTGGCCATGCTTTCCATCTGGCTACCACTAACCCGGCCACCAACTCTGCACCCTCTGCTGCAACTTGCCCATGCCCCCCCCGCTTCTCCTTCACACAAATTCAGACAGCTGATGTTTTGAAAGCGCTGCAAAATCTGGACCCCTACAAATCAGCTGGGCTAGACAATCTGGACCCTTTCTTTCTAAAACTAGCCGCTGAAATTGTCGCTACCCCTATTACTAGTCTGTTCAACCTCTCTTTCATAACGTCTGAGATCCCCAGAGATTGGAAAGCTGCCGCGGTCATCCCCCTCTTCAAAGGGGGTGACACTCTAGATCCAAACTGCTACAGACCTATATCCATCCTGCCCTGCCTTTCGAAAGTATTCGAAAGCCAAGTTAACAAACAGATCATCGACCATTTCGAATACCACCGTACCTTCTCCGCTATGCAATCCGGTTTCCGAGCTGGTCACGGGTGCACCTCAGCCACGCTCAAGGTCCTAAACGATATTATAACCGCGATTGATAATAGACAGTACTGTGCAGCCGTCTTCATCGACCTGGCCAAGGCTTTCGACTCTGTCAACCACCGCATTCTTATTGGCAGACTAAATAGCCTTGGTTTCTCAAATGACTGCCTCGCCTGGTTCACCAACTACTTCTCAGATAGAGTTCAGTGTGTCAAATCGGAGGGCCTGTTGTCTGGACCTATGGCAGTCTCTATGGGGGTGCCACAGGGTTCAATTCTTGGGCCGACACTTTTCTCCGTGTATATCAATGATGTCGCTCTTGCTGCTGGTGACTCTCAGATCCACCTCTACGCAGACGACACCATTTTGTATACATCTGGCCCTTCATTGGACACTGTGTTAACAAACCTCCAAATGAGCTTCAATGCCATACAACAATCCTTCAGTAGCCTCCAACTGCTCTTAAACACTAGTAAAACTAAATGCATGCTTTTCAATCGAACGCTGCTGGCACCCGCCCACCCGACTAGAATCACCACTCTCGACGGGTCTGACCTAGAGTATGTGGACAACTACAAATACCTAGGTGTCTGGTTAGACTGTAAACTCAACTTCCAGACTCACATAAAGAATCTCCAATCCAAAGTTAAATCTAGAATCGGCTTCCTATTTCGCAATAAAGCCTCCTTCACTCATGCTGCCAAACATGCCCTCGTAAAACTGACTATCCTACCGATCCTTGACTTCGGCGATGTAATTTACAAAATAGCCTCCAACACTCTACTCAGCAAATTGGATGTAGTCTATCACAGTGCCATCCGTTTTGTCTCCAAAGGCCCATACACTACCCACCACTGTGACCTGTACGCTCTTGTTGGCTGGTCCTCACTACATGTTCGTCGGTCAAACCCACTGGCTCCAGGCCATCTATAAATCACTGCTAGGCAAATCCCCGCCTTATCTTAGCTCATTGGTCACCATAGCAGCACCCACCCGTAGTCTGCGCTCCAGCAGGTATATCTCACTGGTCATTCCCAAAGCCAACACCTCCTTTGGCCGCCATTCCTTCCAGTTCTCTGCTGCCAATGACTGGAACGAATTGCAAAAATCTCTGAAGCTGGAGACTCTTATCTCCCTCAATAACTTTAAGCATCAGTTGTCAGAGCACCTTACCGATCACTGCACCTGTACACAGCCCATCCGAAATTAGCCCACCCAACTACCTCATCCCTATATTGTTATTTATTTTGCTCTTTTGCACCCCAGTATCTCTATTTGCACATAATCTCTTGCACATCTAGCATTCCAGTGTTAATGCTATTGTAATTATTCTGCACTATAGCCTATTTATTGCCTTACCTCCATAACTTGCTACATTTGCACACACTGTATATATATTTTCTGTTGTATTTCTGACTTTATGTTTTTTTTTTTACCCCATATGTAACTCTGTGTTGTTTTCATTGCACTACTTTGCTTTATCTTGGCCAGGTCGCAGTTGTAAATGAGAACCTGTTCTCAACTGGCTTACCTGGTTAAATAAAGGTGAAATAAAAATAAAATAAAAAAATTAGATAATTAAGCAGTACGTCCAACCAGCCTCACAACCGCAGACCACGTGTATGGCGTTGTGTGGGCGAGTGGTTTGCTGATGTCAATGTTATGAACAGAGTGCCCCATGGTGGCGGTGGAGTTATGGTATGGGCAGGCATAAGCTACAGACAATGAACACAATTGCATTTTATCAATGGCAATTTGAATGCACAGAGATACCGTGACGAGATCCTGAGGACCATTGTGAGGTCCATTGTTTTTGTTTTCTGTGACCAACATATGTACAGTACCAGTCAAAAGTTTGGACACACCTACTCATTCAAGGGTTTTTCTTTATTTGTACTATTTTCTACATATATTTGTACTATTTTCTACATTGTAGAATAATAGTGAAGACATCAAAACTATGAAATAACACATATGGAATCATGTAGTAAGCAAAACAAGTGTTCACTACGTGCTTCTACATCTGCATTGCTTGCTGTTTGGGGTTTTAGGCTGGGTTTCTGTATAGCACTTATGAATACAATTTGAATGATTGGTTAAACAAATCAAAATAAATTTTATATTTGAGATTCTTCAAAGTAGCCACCTTTTGCCTTGATGACAGCTTTGCACACTCTTGGCATTCTCTCAACCAGCTTCATAATGTAGTCATCTGGAATGCATTTCAATTAACAGGTGTGCCTTGTTAAAAGTTAATTTGTGGAATTTATTTCCTTCTTAATGCGTTTGAGCCAATCAGGTGTGTTGTGACAAGGTATGGGTGGTATACAGAAGATAGCCCTATTTGGTAAAAGACCAAGTCCATATTATGGCAAGAACAGCTCAAATAAGCAAAGAGAAACGACAGTCCATCATAGGTACACTTCAACTGTGAGAGACGGAATCTAAAACAAAAATCCAGAAAATCACATTGTATGATTTTTAAGTAATTAATTTGCATTTTATTGCATGACATAAGTATTTGATACATCAGAAAAGCATAACTTAATATTTGGTACAGAAACCTTTGTTTGCAATTACAGAGATCATACGTTTCCTGTAGGTATTGACCAGGTTTGCACACACCACAGCAGGGATTTTGGCCCACTCCTCCATACAGACCTTCTCCAGATCCTTCAGGTTTCGGGGCTGTCGCTGGGCAATACTGACTTTCAGCTCCCTCCAAAGATTTTCTATTGGGTTCAGGTCTGGAGACTGGCTAGGCCACTGCAGGACCTTGAGATGCTTCTTACGGAGCCACTCCTTAGTTGCCCTGGCTTTGTGTTTCGGGTCGTTGTCATGCTGGAAGACCCAGCCACGACCCATCTTCAATGCTCTTACGGAGGGAAGGAGGTTGTTGGCAAAGATACATGGCCCCATCCATCCTCCCCTCAATACGGTGCAGTCGTCCTGTCCCCTTTGCAGAAAAGCAACCCCAAATAATGATGTTTCCACCTCCATGCTTCACGGTTGGGATGGTGTTCTTGGGGTTGTACTCATCCTTCTTCCTCCAAACACGGCGAGTGGAGTTTAGACCAAAAAGCTCTATTTTTGTCTCATCAGACCACATGACCTTCTCCCATTCCTCCTCTGGATCATCCAGATGGTCATTGGCAAACTTCAGACAGGCCTGGACATGCGCTGGCTTGAGCAGGGGGACCTTGCGTGCGCTTCAGGATTTTAATCCATGACGGCGTAGTGTGTTACTAATGGTTTTCTTTGAGACTGTGGTCCCAGCTCTCTTCAGGTCATTGACCAGGTCCTGCCGTGTAGTTCTGGGATGATCCCTCAACTTCCTCATGATCATTGATGCCACACGAGGTGAGATCTTGCATGGAGCCCCAGACCGAGTGTGATTGACCGTCATCTTGAACTTCTTCCATTTTCTAATAATTGCCCCAACAGTTGTTGCCTTCTCACCAAGCTGCTTGCCTATTGTCCTGTAGCCCATCCCAGCCTTGTGCAGGTCTACAATTTTATCCTTGATGTCCTTACACAGCTCTCTGGTCTTGGCCATTGTGGAGAGGTTGGAGTCTGTTTGAGTGTGTGGACAGGTGTCTTTTATACAGGTAACGAGTTCAAACAGGTGCAGTTAATACAGGTAATGAGTGGAGAACAGGAGGGCTTCTTAAAGAAAAACTAACAGGTCTGTGAGAGACGGAATTCTTACTGGTTGGTAGGTGATCAAATACTTATGTCATGCAATAAAATGCAAATTAATTACTTAAAAATCATACAATGTGATTTTCAGGATTTTTTAAAAGATTCCGTCTCTCACAGTTGAAGTGTACCTATGATAAAAAATGACAGACCTCTACATGCTTTGTAAGTAGGAAAACCTGCAAAATCGGCAGGTATCTGTTTTCCCAGTCCTATGAAATCCATAGATTAGGGCCTTTGAAATTTTTGCATGTGGAATTTATGTTTTTGTTCAGTAATAATTGACCTCTGTCTTTACAGGAAGTACAGGCCTATGCTGATGATAACAGTCTACTGTTCATGGAGACTTCAGCCAAGACTGCTATGAATGTCAATGAAATCTTCATGGCCATAGGTAAGGGCAACTGTCTACCTAGTGAGTCCCAACTTACTCCAAGCACTATAGATAGGCCTATAGTCATCATCAATAGTCATATGTATGATAATTCTATGGATTTATCACAATAGTCTGAATAGACCTCCACCGTTACATCTTTGCTACTTTGAAAAGACCGGTATAGGGTGAATTCAAAATGGCAGATGCCATTATTTAGCAGACAGTCAAGAACAACTTAGTCTTACAGTCAAGATCAACCAATAAAATGCAAACAGTATAGGAATTGGCTTTCAGCTACTAGGTATTGGCTTTCCAGATGGAGAGGAATCCACTTTATATAATTATTTGACCTTTACCTAAAGGGTTTTTAGCTATTCTTGTGCTGCATTCAAGTGCTCCTCTGAAATGGGAAATTCATAACATCCAGACTAGAAATCCCGGTGTTACCTGAGTTTCCCCACCCCCGTATTTTAGACTTCGGAAGCTCATAATGAACGGTTTTGGACAACAGAAATTCCAGTAGCTGTTCCTTCCTAGTTTCCCATTTGGGATGTTCCGTGTCTCGGATAATTCCAGGACCACACGGATGCAGCATTAATGCCCACTCTTCTCTCTGTCCTTATAGCCAAGAAGCTGCCCAAGAACGAGGCGCAAGGTGGAGGCGGGGCAGGGGGCCGGACCAGGACTGGAGTGGACCTTCAGGAGCCCGCCCCCCAGGGCCGCAGCGGCCAATGCTGTGGCGGGAGCAATTAGCCGATAGCCAATGAACTGACCAAGCGAGCCCAGAACACGAATATTGTCAAGACGACAACGGTTCACGGCATAGAGAGGAATGACGCGGGAACCGTTCTCACCGACCATACTTAAACTGAGATTAACAGCCGAGCTGATCTGTTACCCCCCCCCCCTTGAATCAAAAGGAGTCCCTTTTTTAAACCATAAGCTAGAGGGAATCAATGCGACCCTCTCACATACTCTCTATCCCTCTCTCTTTTACCCTCAATCAATCCCTCTACTATACTGCCCTTTCAATCATCCCCCTCTCACTTTATTTGAATACTAACTGGATTATGTCTTAATGCTCTTTTTAAAGGACATCAATCATACCATCAGCTATTAGCCTTTTTGTCCAGGTGGCAGGAGCATTTTGCGATTCTTTTTTAAAATCTTTTTTTTCTTCTTTTATCCAATCATTTTCTTCCTTCTATGTTGATCTTCTTCATCTGGAAACAGGAAAAGATGCTCCAAGGGGACAATGTGTCTTACACTGTTTCTCCAGATCTGTCCATTTTATAAATGATTATTAGCCTATGTTTATTATTACCGCTGTTCTTCTGGCACGTGTGGGGGATGATTTGATAGAACACACCTAATGTGGTTTCCGACACATGATACAAATTCAACTGTAACGGTAACGCAGTGTGCATTTCACAGCTAGTACACCATACAGTCATCTTTAGCATCATGTTTTTGAATCTAAGATAAATGTAAGAATACATTGTAAGACCTGAAAATAATAAAAGAAGATGGCAAGATTGTCTTGGCCAAAATGTAAATTGTGTATGGGATTACGTTTTTAATAGTATAACAATAATTTGTTTACCGCCAATCAAACAAAAATTATTCTGATATTATAAAACATCATTGGAAAAGAGATCAATGGTGAAACCGCTTTAACCTTCCCTGAATAAAAAAACAGACAATAAGGATATTTTTTTTAAGGGAGTGGAATCCCATTCTCTTTTTTTATAAGATAAATTATAAATGAGATGGGGAGACAGACATTCAAACTCCCGCTACTCCCGCTTTTGGAGGGCATGTGCTAGTTCAGCCTCCGACATGAGACATGTAATCACCTCCAAAATCATTGGCACCCTTGAAAAAATTTGCAAAAAATACTATAAAATATATCATGCAAATACTGAGCTAAATTGAATGCTAAAAAAAAACTGGAAATTTAAGATTATTTTATACTAATAAAATTGCTCAGAGAAAAATATTTTGTTTAATAAGTAATTTTTTACAAATCCCCAAAAGATAGGTGTCAATTATTGTTTTCAATACATTCCTCCATATAGAACCTTTCCAGATCCTTGATAGCCTTCAACCTGCGCTAATGGACTGCCTTCTTCTATTTAAACCACAGGTTTCCAATGGGGTTCAAGTCCGGAGACTAAAATGTTTATTTTGTGGTCAATTAACCATTTCTCTTTGGATGTTGATGTGTGCTTCGGGTCATTGTCTTGCTGGAAGTTCCACTTGCGGTGAAGTTTTAGCCTCCTGGCAGAGGCAACCAGGTTTTTGGCTAAAACTGATATTTGGTAGCTTTCATGATGCCGTTGACCTTAACAAAGGCCCCAGGACCACTGGAAGCAAAACAGCCCCAAAACAAAGATCCAACACCATATTTTACAGTAGGTATGAGTTTATTTTCTGCATATGCATCTTTATTTAGAGGCCAAACCCACCACTGGTGTGTGTGGCCAAAGAGCTCAGTTTTCGTCTCATATGACCATAGCACCCGGTTCCGCCTGGAGAGATTTGAAAATAAATGTCCTGCTTTGTAGCATTTCGCGAAGGCTCCATGTTATACTGATCGCACTATACATTTTTGTGCGCGTAGATATGGTTGTCCTTGTTCGATATAGCCATTGGACGTCTTTAAGCGATGTTCCTATCGGCGGATTCATTGCTAAATATACAAGCTGACAAATGTTTCCAGTCTCTGAAAGACTACAACTCGTGTGGGGCGGTGCTTCATGCTCTGGCCCCATCTCTCCCCCAAGGCAGGCTTTTTTGAGAGGGACACTAACAACACAATCCTTTTGGCAAAACTGAAAGAACTGACCAGACCTTAATGGCTTCGAGTGATTCCTCTCATCAACACGAATTCGACAATGGAGCATTTTGTTCTATGTTCTATTAGCTACATGGAGACATTCAACCATACGTGTTTCAACCGGAATATAGCGAAGAGGATTCGAAACAAAGAGTTGGATTTAGCTAGAAGCTCAGCTTCAGCCGATGCAAGCACCAAGAGGGCAGATGACAAATACGGTGCCTAGCTAAGTAAGTTATTTTTCCTGCAAGCCACCTAGCTAGCTAGCTAACTTTAGTCTATCTACTAAAACCCATGTTGTGTATTGCTGGCTAATATACTACTGTGTTACAGTGGGGGAAAACATTTTTGTGTATTCTGTTTGCTAAGTTAGCTAAACAACTACAGGTAGCCATATCTATGACTTAAAAATAGAAGAGGTTTTACAATCGGAGATCTATTGTATCTCGATTGTAAAACCTGCTAACTTGTTATGCGCCACGCCTCGCATTTGTAACTTCTTAGCAAACGTGTAACATCAGCAACTGTAAATAATTTTACTAGCTAGCTATGTAACATAATTGACGAGGGTTGACATTGGTTATGATTCTGGATGTATTTCAATCTCACAAAGTATAGGCATGATGCAAGATAGGATTCCAAACAGATGTAAATAACAATTATTTTTGCTAGCTAACAGTTTACTGCTTCGTTTTTAAAATAATTTTTGCTCCATGAAGTAATCCAACAAAGTGTATGCCGCCATCTTGTCTATTTCAAATCTGCTCTCATTGTCTACGGCACTTTGGGGTGGACACCCACCTGTCTCGATCAATGTGCCCTGTGTAGCTCAGTTGGTATAGCATGGCACTTGCAATGCCAGGGTTGTGGGTTCGTTTCCCACGGGGGGCCAGTATGAAAAAAAAATGTATGCACTCACTAACTGTAAGTCGCTCTGGATAAGAGCGTCTGCTAAATGACAAAAATGAAAATAAATAGAAGAATTGAAATAGACGAGATGGCGGCTACACTTTGTTGGATTACTTCATGGAGCAAAAATTATTTATTTTAATAACGGAGCATTTTCTAAATTCAAATGGACCTCCTGCAACTGGACACTGACATTTTATGAGACTCCTGTTTCCACAAATCGAGGACAAAGACAGTATCGCCAAGGTTAGTCTAAAATTATCTGTGCTACACCAAACAGTACCTATCATGTAACTCCCAGTAATGGATACCAAAAACCTTTGGTTAAATCATTGTTACACCAAATAATCTGTAGCTACAGTTATTTCCAATGTCGTTTTAGAGAATTTGGCAGTACCTACAGCCAGCCTCACAACCGCAGACCACGTGTAACCATGCCAGCCCAGGACCTCCACATCCGGCTTCTTCACCTGCGGGATCATCTCAGACCAGCCACCCGAACAGCTGATGACACTGAGGAGTATTTCTGTCTGTAATAATGCCCTTTTGTGGGGGAAAACTCATTCTGATTGGCTGGGCCTGGCTTCCGAGTTGGTGGGCCTTAGTCCTCCCAGGCCCACCCATGGCTGCGCCCCTGCCCAGTAATGTGAAATCCATAGATTATGGCCTAATGAATTGATTTCATTTCACTGATGTGTAGTAAAGTAAAATCGTTGAAATTGTTGAATGTTGCGTTTATATTTTTGGTACAGTGAGGGAAGAAAGTATTTGATCCCCTGCTGATTTTGTACATTTGCCAACTAACAAAGAACGTATCAGTCTATAATTTTAATGGTAGGTTTATTTGAACAGTGAGAGACAGAATAACAACAATAAAATCCAGAAAAACGCATGTCAAAAATGTTATAAATAAATAAGTATTTGACCCCCTCTCAATCAGAAAGATTTCTGGCTCCCAGGTGTCTTTTTATACAGGTAACGAGCTGAGATTAGGAGCACACTCTTAAAGGGAGTGCTCCTAATCACAGTTTGTTACCTGTATAAAAGACACCTGTCCACAGAAGCAATCAATCAATCAGATTCCAAACTCTCCACCATGGCCAAGACCAAAGAGCTCTCCAAGGATGTCAGGGACAAGATTGTAGACCTACACAAGGCTGGAATGGGCTACAAGACCATCGCCAAGCAGCTTGGTGAGAAGGTGACAACAGTTGGTGCAATTTTTCGCAAATGGAAGAAACACAAAATAACTGTCAATCTCCCTCGGCCTGGGGCTCCATGCAAGATCTCACCTCGTGAAGTTGTAATGATCATGAGAATGGTGAGGAATCAGCCCAGAACTACACAGGAGGATCTTGTCAATGATCTCAAGGCAGCTGGGACCATAGTCACCAAGAAAACAATTGGTAACACACTACGCCGTGAAGGACTAAAATCCTGCAGCGCCCGCAAGGTCCCCTTGCTCAAGAAAGCACATATACAGGGCCGTCTGAAGTTTGCCAATGAACATCTGAATGATTCAGAGGAGAACTGGGTGAAAGTGTTGTGGTCAGATGAGACCAAAATCGAGCTCTTTGGCATCAACTCAACTCGCCGTGTTTGGA
This sequence comes from Coregonus clupeaformis, assembly GCF_020615455.1. Classification (NCBI taxonomy): domain Eukaryota; kingdom Metazoa; phylum Chordata; class Actinopteri; order Salmoniformes; family Salmonidae; genus Coregonus; species Coregonus clupeaformis. The sequence continues at coordinate 2,593,398 of NC_059222.1, forward strand.
GGAGGAGGAATGCTGCCTATGAGCTCAAGAACACCATCCCCACTGTCAAACATGGAGGTGGAAACATTATGCTTTGGGGGTGTTTTTCTGCTAAGGGGACAGGAGAACTTCACCGCATCAAAGGGACGATGGACGGGCCGTATACCGTCAAATATTGGGTGAGAACCTCCTTCCTCAGCCAGGGCATTGAAAATGGGATGGATGGGTATTCCAGCATGACAATGACCCAAAACACACGGCCAAGGCAACAAAGGAGTGGCTCAAGAATAAGCACATTAAGTCCTGGAGTGGCCTAGCCAGTCTCCAGACCTTAATCCCATAGAAAGTCTGTGGAGGGAGCTGAAGGTTCGAGTTGTCAAACGTCAGCCTCGAAACCTTAATGACTTGGAGAAGATCTGCAAAGAGGAGTGGAACAAAATCCCTCCTGAGATGTGTGCAAACCTGGTGGCCAACTACAAGAAACGTCCGACCTCTGTGATTGCCAACAAGGGTTTTGCCACCAAGTACTAAGTCATGTTTTGCAGAGGGGTCAAATACTTATTTCCCTCATTAAAATACAAATCAATTTATAACATGTGTTTTTCTGGATTTTTTTGTTATTCTGTCTCTCACTGTTCAAATAAACCTACCATTAAAATTATAGACTGATCATATCTTTGTCAGTGGGCAAACGTACAAAATCAGCAGGCGATCAAATACTTTTTTCCCTCAAAAGTCACTTCACAAAAAAAACAATTTTTTTGTCCATTAAAATAACATCAAATTGATCAGAAATACATTGTAGACATTGTTAATGTTGTAAATGGCTATTGTAGCTGGAAACTGCTGATTTTTAATGGAATATCTACATAGGCGTTTTTGAGGCCCGTTATCAGCAAACATTAGTCCTGTGTTCCAATGGCACGTTGTGTTTGCTAATCCAAGTTTATCATTTTAAAAGGCTAATTGATCATTAGAAATCCCTTTAGCACAGCTGAAAACTGTTGTGCTGATTTAAAGAAGCAATAAAACTGGCCTTCTTGAGACTAGTTGAGTATCTGGAGCATCAGCAGTTGTGGGTTCGATTACAGAATCAAAATGGCCAGAAACAAAGAACTTCCTTCTGAAACTCGTCAGTCTATTCTTGTTCTGAGAAATGAAGGCTATTCCATGCGAGAAATTGCCATGAAACTGAAGATCTCATACAACGCTGTGTACTACTCCCTTCACAGAACAGCGCAAACTGGCTATAACCAGAATAGAAAGAAGAGTGGGAGGCCCCAGTGCACAACTGAGCAAGAGGACAAATACATTTGAGTGTCTAGTTTGAGAAACAGGTGCCTCATAGGTCCTCAACTGGCAGCTTCATTAAATAGTACCTGCAAAACACCAGGCAATAAGGGTGTGCAGGGTGTATACATGGTCTGCCGTACAGTATTGTGTTAAGAAGCCAATTTGACATTTGCTCAGGACATTGTTTTCACTGAGGAGATGTAGTCTGCTGTTGATGATACTGCAGAGGATTTTTCAGAGATTGCTGCTGACGCATATTCCACTGTAATTTTTGGAGTCAAATTTGTCTCCACTTTTGTGGATTGGGGTGGTCAGGCCTTGGTTCCAAATATTAGGGAAGATGTCAGAGCTGAGGGTAATGTTGAAGAGTTTAAGAATATACAATTTGAATTTGTGGTCTGTATATTTGATCATTTTGTTTACCATCACACCACAGGCCTTTTGGGGTTGGAGGATTTGTATTTTGCCCCAATGTAATTGGAGAATCCAGTGGGTTCTGGTAGTCTTTAATAGCTGATTCTTTGTTATATGGCCGAAAAGTTTGGAGAAGTGGTTTATCCATACATCTCCATTTTGGATAGATAGATCTTTGTGGTGTTTGTTTAGTGCGTTCCAATTTTCCCAGAAGTAATTTGAGTCTATGGATTTTTCAACCACAATGAGCTGTTTTCTGTCATGCTGATAGGTCAAATATATTGTTCAGGCTTCCTACTGCTAAGTTTACACCTTCACTATTGCAGGAAAACATTTTGTCCAGGAAGTTGTCTAGGAGGGATTGGATTTGTTGTTGGCCAATTGTTTTTTTGGTAGGTTTCTACACTACCCTCCTTCCATCTGTAGCATTTCTTAATCGTATGCAGTTTGTTTGGCTTCGATGCCTCATTGTTGATTATTGCTCCGTTCAAGTAGTTTGTGATTTTGCTGTGATCTGATAGGGGTGTCAGTGGGCTGACTGAACGCTCTGAAAGACTCTGGGTTGAGGTCGGTGATAAAGTAGTCTACAGTACTACTGCCAAGAGATTAGCTATAGGTGTACCTACCATAGGAGTCCCCTCGAAGCCTACCATTGACTATGTACAGTTGAAGTCGGAAGTTTACATACACTTAGGTTGGAGTCATTAAAACACGTTTTTCAACCACTCCACAAATTTCTTGTTAACAAACTATAGTTTTGGCAAGTCGGTTAGGACATCTACTTTGTGCATGACACAAGTAATTTTTCCAGCAATTGTTTACAGACAAATTATTTCACTTATAATTCACTGTATCACAATTCCAGTGGGTCAGAAGTTTACATACACTAAGTTGACTGTGCCTTTAACCAGCTTGGAAAATTCCAGAAAATGATGTCATGATTTAGAAGCTTCTGATAGGCTAATTGACATCATTTGAGTCAATTGGAGGTGTACCTGTGGCTGTATTTCAAGGCCTACCTTCAAACTCAGTGCCTCTTTGCTTGACATCATGGGAAAATCGAAAGAAATCAGCCAAGACCTCGGAAAAAAAATGGTAGACCTCCACAAGTCTGGTTCATCCTTGAGAGCAATTTCCAAATGCCTGAAGGTACCACGTTCATCTGTACAAACAATAGTATGCAAGTATAAACACCATGGGACCACACAGCTGTCATACCGCTCAGGAAGGAGACGCGTTCTGTCTGCTAGAGATGAACGTACTTTGGTGTGAAAAGTGCAAATCAATCCCAGAACAATAGCAAAGGACCTTGTGAAGATGCTGGAGGAAACAGGTACAAAGTATCTATATCCACAGTAAAACTAGTCCTATATCGACATAACCTGAAAGGCTGCTCAGCAAGGAAGAAGCCACTGCTCCAAAACCGCCATAAAAAAGCCAGACTACGGTTTGCAACTGCACATTGGGACAAAGATTGTACTTTTTGGAGAAATGTCCTCTGGTCTGATGAAACAAAAATAGAACTGTTTGGCCATAATGACCATCGTTATGTTTGGAGGAAAAAGGGGGTTGCTTGCAAGCCGAATAACACCATCCCAACCGTGAAGCACAGGGGTGGCAGCATCATGCTGTGGGGGTGCTTTGCTGTAGGAGGGACTGGTGCACTTCACAAAATAGATGGCATCATGAGGAAGGAAAATTATGTGGATATATTGAAGCAACATCTCAATACATCAGTCAGGAAGTTAAAGCTTGGTCGCAAATTGGTCTTCCAAATGGACGATGACCCCAAGCTTACATCCAAAGTTGTGGCAAAATGGCTTAAGGAAAACAAAGTCAAGGTATTGGAGTTACCATCACTAAACCCTGACCTCAATCCTATAGAAAATGTGTGAGCAGAACTGAAAAAGTGTGTGCGAGCAAGGAGGCCTACAAACCTGACTCAGTTACACCAGCTCTGTCAAGAGGAATGGGCCAACATTCACCCAACTTATTGTGGGAAGCTTGTGGAAGGCTACCCGAAACGTTTGACCCAAGTTAAACAATTTAAAGGCAATGCTACCAAATACTAATTGAGTGTATGTAAACTTCTGACCCACTGGAATGTGATGAAATAAATAAAAGCTGAAATAAATCATTCTCTCTACTATTATTCTGACATTTCACATTCTTAAAATAAAGTAGTGATCCTAACTGACCTAAGACAGGGAATTGTTCCTAGGATTAAATGTCAGGAATTGTGAAAAACTGAGGTTAAATGTATTTGGCTAAGGTGTATGTAAACTTACGACTTCAACTGTACATATCCTTTTTTTAAATATATTTCCCTTTATTACTTTCCAACCCCACGACCCCTTCCCTAATTGGAGTAAATTAGTGAACAAAACGCTTAGGCCTCTACTTCCAGCTTATACATTTGTTTTTACTCCTGAACTTCCTCTACCCTCAAACTCTCCGATCATTTTCATTATGTCCATCCGGTTTGTTTCTGAATGTCTTATCTTTCTAACTGTGCTCTTTCACAAAAGCTCTTAACCTATAACCTATATACTTATTATGGACACAGTATGCTTTATATTAGTTATCTTGTTGTTATTAGTTGTTGTTATTAGTCCCATCCTTCAGCTCCACTCAACACCACCATCTATCTCTTAACACCATCCATGTTGGATTTCTACTTGCCATATATTTGTCAACTGTACTGTGATGTTTCACAAAAGTTCTGAACCCTTCTATTGTCATTGTTTCTACAGATTGTAAATTGAAAATAAACATTTTTGCTAAAAGTATTATTATACTATTGATCGATTGACTATGACTTTTCAGATCACCCAGTAGTGCTATCTGCAGGGTTAGCTCCAGGTAAATATTGCAATCCTTCAGCCATTTCTGGACCTGTGACCAAAAACAAGCTACAAATGGACAGTACCAAAACAAATGATCTAATGATTCTGTCTCTTCGCAGCAAAATCTGCAGAGCTAGGAAGATTGTATCACCCATATAAATAACATTTTATTCGTAGCAAGAATTGTATATAATAATTTAAATTCTCCTGAGTGGCGCAGTGGTCTAAGGCACTGCATCGCAATGCTAACTGTGCCACTAGAGATCCTGGTTCGAATCCAGGCTCTGTCGCAGCCGGCCGCGACCGGGAGACTCATGGGCGGCGCACAATTGGCCCAGCGTCGTCCAGGGTAGGGGAGGGAATGGCCGGCAGGGATGTAGCTCAGTTGATAGAGCATGGCGTTTGCAACGCCAGGGTTGTGGGTTCAATTCCCACGGGGGGCCAGTATAAAAAAAATATGTATGCACTAACTGTAAGTCGCTCTGGATAAGAGCGTCTGCTAAATGACTAAAATGTAAATGTAAATTGAAAAATTATAAATTTTGAATCCGGCGTCGTTTTGCGTATCAGTTCATAAACACTATGCCATGGAATCGGTACGTCAAAAATCTACTATTTTGCAATCTATATGGGACGGCTGTCAATCCTTTGGTCCTTAAATGAAACTGGTATACTTTTTTATTTATCACAATTTTCTTTAACCAATTATGTTAATTAATGCAGGGCCGACAGACAAGTTCCTTACTTTTTCCCCCTTCCACTTTCCTCTTCCATTTTTGCGGTAATGCTGCAATTATTTGGTTGTAATTTTGGGTAGAGCAGACATTTCCATATGTTTTTGTTAGCTGCATGTGCGACATAACTCCACCAGTCCTACCTATGATATCATTTACGAAGATTATACCTTTTTTAAACATTTTTTCAAAATATATTTTTTTTTATCAATTAGTATATTTGAGTTTAACCATAATATTTGTTGCATTATTTGTTCTGTAGTTTAGGATTAAATTGAAATTGCAACCAACTTTCTATGGCTTGTTTTAGAAATTGTGATATTTGGGAGAGTATTTCCTTTTAAAATAACTGAAAGTGAGAGGTTGTAATCTGAATAAAGGGAAAAGGGCCATTCTTGAACATGGGGTGAGACAATCTTACTAGTTCGGAATAAAGTATAACTTTTGTATGACTGAAGCTTTTAGTGATAGGTCTAAGTATCTAAGATGTTAAGGAATATATACAGGGGGAACATCTTCACAAAATAACACATTCACATAGCATCTAAGGATGCATACACTGACACTGACATTGTACTGTATGTTATCTGAAAGTAGCATAAGTATATGTAAAGAGTTTACAACTTTGTTTAAAAGTTTAGAATCTTTCTCTTGTGAATATTGAGACTTGGTACATACACTACCAGTCAAAAGTTTGGATACACCTACTCATTCAAGAGTTTTTCTTTATTTTGACTATTTTTTATATTGTAGAATAATAGTGAATACATCAAAACTATGAAATAACATATATGGATCATGTAGTAACCAAAAAAGTGTTAAACAAATCAAGATATATTTCATATTTGAGATTCTTCAAATAGACACCCTTTGCCTTGATGACAGCTTTGCACACTTTTACGGTAGCCATAAAAAAGGGTTTAAATACTTATTGACTCAAGACACTCCACAATACTAACCTAAATGACAGAGTGAAAAAAAGGAAGGAAGCCTGTGCAGAATACAAATATTCCAAAACATGCATCATGTTTGCAATAAGGCACTAAAGTAAAACTGCTAAAAATGTGGCAAAGAAATTAACTTTACTTCCTGAATACACAGCAGTATGTTTGGGGCAAATCCAACACAACACAACACATCACTGAGTACCACTCTTCATATAGAATGCAGACCCTCTATATGCAGTATAAAATACAGTGGGGGAAAAAAGTATTTAGTCAGCCACCAATTGTGCAAGTTCTCCCACTTAAAAAGATGAGAGAGGCCTGTAATTTTCATCATAGGTACACGTCAACTATGACAGACAAAATGAGAAAAAATAAATCCAGAAAATCTCATTGTAGGATTTTTTATGAATTTATTTGCAAATTATGGTGGAAAATAAGTATTTGGTCAATAACAAAAGTTTCTCAATACTTTGTTATATACCCTTTGTTGACAATGACACAGGTCAAACGTTTTCTGTAAGTCTTCACAAGGTTTTCACACACTGTTGCTGGTATTTTGGCCCATTCCTCCATGCAGATCTCCCCTAGAGCAGTGATGTTTTGGGGCTGTCGCTGGGCAACACAGACTTTCAACTCCCTCCAAAGATTTTCTATGGGGTTGAGATCTGGAGACTGGCCACTGTAAGTGTAGATGGTAAAATGTGTGAATATTGTGATGGTGCAAAGTTTGCAACTCATCCATTGGACAGTAGGTGTCCAGATGCCTTACAGATTAAGGGGGACTCCTGTTTGAACACACTTCAATATTTCATGTAACTGAGAATGTTTGTGTAGACATAATTCATGATGTATTAGAAGGTGTGGCCCCTTTGGAAGTAAAACTAATGTTACGAAAACATTTCTATGATGATAAACTGTTCACTTTTGAACAGCTAAAAAAAACGAATATCAAGTTTGGATTACGGTTATGGAAATGAGAAGAATAAGCTCAGCGTAATTCTGAACTTGAGAATATCGGAAAATGCCATAAAACAAACAGCCACTCAAATGTGGCGTCTCATCCTTTTCTTGCCTTTCTTACTAGGAGACCTTGTTAGTGTGCAAAGTCTGCATTGGCAGTTGTTCATTCTTCTGCTGGAAATATGCAGCATAATATTTGCCCCTGTAGTCACAAATGAACTAGCCGTGTTTTTAAAGCAGTTCGTCATAGACCATCTCAACCTATTTAAAACCCTCTATCCAGACAGGCCCCTCATCCCTAAGCATCATTTCATGATTCATTATGGGCGTATGGTTGTAATGTTTGGACAACTTGTAAAGTTATGGCGCATGAGATTTGAAAGTAAGCACTGCCCAATGAAACGTCTAGCTCATGTAGTTTGCAACTTAAAACTAATACATTCGTTTACAAGAACCAAGTACAGAGTATGTTTAGCTGGAAATTGAGAGAGTTGTTAATTTAAAAAGTTACTGTCCTAAATGCCTTTCATTTCATGGTAGGATCTTTGCAAAAAAAGTGAGCTGCTCCTTCAAAACCTGCAAACTATTAACAATGATATTGGAATTTGTTGCACTATCCATGTTGCACACTCAGTGTGTTGGGTCAGACATAGAACAGGGGTGTCAAAATACATCACAATGACAATTATACTGAACAAAAATATAAATGCAACATGCAACCATTTCAATTTTTTTTACTGAGTGACAGTCCATATAAGGAAACAAGTCAATAGAAATGCATGTATTAGGCCCTAATCTATGGATTTCACATGACTGGGAATACATATATGCATCTGTTGGTCAGAGATACTGTATCTGTGACCAACAGATGTAATCTGTATTCCCAGTCGTGTGAAATGCATAGATTAGTGCCTAATGAATTCATTTTAATTTACTGATTTCCTTATATGGAGACTCAGTAAAATCTTTGAAATTGTTGCATGTTGCGTTTATATTTTTGTTCAGTGTAGTTTTCATTTGGAAGGCAGGTGAAGGGTTTTTATCAAACACAACTTTTGCATGTGAAAACACAGAATCCTACTCATTACTCCACGTGCTCTTACGTCACTTTTCTTTTGATCCGATTTTGCCATGCGCTTTGAACAGGGCATCTGGCTCACGCCCGAAAAGAAGGCCGGTTCCAAAACGAATGCAATTAACTTTAACCCGGGTCAGATTAATCGAATCCCCTAATTTTTCTCCACGATTTGACCGTTTACCAACCTCTCCATTGTGATTGGTTTTATACTTTGATTGACTACTAAATATGACGCTCTGATTGGCCCAGAGCATTCCCGCAAACCGAAAACTTCCTGTTCGACTGCATGTTGACCAAACTCGTATTTTATTTCACGGATGCATGTACCGGTTTCGTTTGAGTTTACTGTGATCAAAATGAGATTTAGATGCATTTATAGCCTTGCTTTGCTCGTAGTAGTCTGTAATATATCAGCACAATGCGAGTTTCAGACTCTGGCGCATTTAAAACCGCAAGCCAACGACAAGACTCAGGGAAGAGCTGTAGTGGAACTTCTCAAGCGTCTGCTTGGAAATAGATCGCGTGAGTTCATAGTGTCAGTCAACAGAACTTTATCCAATGACAGTTTGGACGTATGTGAGCTCCGGTCAGCGAAAAACAATAGAATCTTAGCCACAGGCAGCACTGGGGTGGCTGTCGCCTCTGGGATTTACAATTACTTGAAATACTTCTGTAATTGTCACGTGTCCTGGTCAGGTAATCAACTAAACATTCCGTGCCCTTTGCCGCAAATCACAGGCCTACTGCGCATCAACACCCAACACAGGTAGGTGCACGAGACTTTACGGATGCCGAGATTAATTTAGTCTGACAGGATGCATTGGGGATGTATGCAGAAGTCAACGCCATATTGTGCATTATCAATATAATTTGCATGTAAACTAATTGTTCTAGTTTAACAAATCCAAATATCCCAAATAAGGCCACATGTTTTAATTGAATGTGAAGTGGGTTTAGAAGCAGGAAAAAGCAGCTCAGCTGTAATGTGTGAATCTTGTTCCATCACAAATATGAGAATGTTATGCATTTTATACATACAGCCTTTAAAGCTGTAAACGTTCCTGGGAACACATTCCACAAATAGTATTGTAACAACCCTTTTGTTGTTACGATCTCCTAGTGAGTTTACCTTATTGGAGCAGTGAGTAAGTGTGCCTACGGGCTGGGAGACCCGGTTCGTGACCCACAAGGGGCATTGCATTGTAGTCATTCGCTACATTGGTGTCCGAGAAGCACATACATTTGCAATAGTAAAGCATGGAGACGCACTCCTGAACGGAGAGGATAGTGTAATGACCCAAGCCTGCTCGTTACGATCTAGGCTCGTTCATTAGATCAGCAGACAATAGCGGTGAAGGTGTTAATACAAAAACATGTCACACATTCGAATAGAGATTCGTGATTGGAATGAATTTGGAAATGTAGTCCATCTTTCGAGAGCTGACACCACATCTTTGAGATTCTTGTTGTAATTATTTGTAACTATGGATTGGATTGTGGGGTGGATATCAACTCCCAGACATCTAAACTGTTTTACTACCATAGTGCCAAGTGTTGCCGTTGGATAATCTCACATGTTAGAGGTATGTATGCACGCATGACTGTAAGTCGCTTTGGATAAAAGTGTCTGCTAAATGGCATATTATATTATTATTATTATAGGTAAAAGGGCAGACTTGACCCAGTTGATTTTATAGCCAGAAATGTGGCTAAATTCACAAAAGATGTAAAGAATATGAGGGAGGTTGCTGTGTATTTTGGCAGAATAACAGGATATTCTCTGCATATATGGAGATGTAATGCTTGGTGTCATATGTAATGATTGGTGTGTTCAGATCTATGTTTAAGTGATTGAAGTCTGTTCTTATGTTGCGTTCATGAATTTTGTCTGGGGTGGTACATATATACATACTTGCTTCTTCTAATTGTGACAGTTTTGTTTCGAGGTCAAGTACTCTACGGTTTCAATCCTTGTTGAGACCAGATATGAACGCTATTGACCTTTCCCTAATAAAGCCCTTCACTGCATCCCACAGCATACAGGAGTCAGATACAGTGCCTTCAGAAAGTATTCAGACTCACCTACACACAATACCCAATAATGACAAAGCAAAAACAGGTTTTTAGAAGTTTTTGCTAATTTATAAAAAATAAAAAAACTGAAGTATCACATTTACATAAGTATTCAGACCCTTTACTCAGTGCTTTGTTGAAGCACATTTGGCAGCGATTACAACCTCAAGTCTTCTTGGGTATGATGCTACAAGCTTGGCACACCTGTATTTGGGGAGTTTCTCCCATTCTTCTCTGCAGATCCTCTCAAACTCTGTCAGGTTGGATGGGGAGCGTTGCTGCACAGTTATTTTCAGGTCTCTCCAAAGATGTTCGATCAGGTTCAAGTCCGGGCTCTGGCTGGGCAACTCAAGGACATTCAGAGACTTGTCCCGAAGCCACTCCTGCGTTGTCTTGGCTGTGTGCTTACGGTCGTTGTCCTGTTGGAAGGTTAACCTTCACCCCAGTCTGAGGTCCTGAGCAGGTTTTTTTTATCAAAAACCTCTCTGTACTTTGCTCTGTTCATCTTGATCCTGGCTAGTCTCCCAGTCCCCGCCGCTGAAAGACATCCCCACAGCATGATGCTGCCACCACCATGCTTCAACGTGGGGATGGTGCCAGGTTTCCTCCAGACGTGACGCTTGGCATTCAGGCCCAATAGTTCAATCTTGGTTTCATCAGACCAGAGAATTTTGTTTCTCATGGTCTTAGTCTTTAGGTGCCTTTTGGCAAACTCCAAGTGGGCTGTCATGTGCCTTTTACTGAGGAGTGGCTTCCGTCTGGTCAACTACCATAAAGGCCTGATTGGTGGAGTGCTGCAGAGAAGGTTGTCCTTCTGGAAGGTTCTCCCTTCGCCACAGAGGAACTCTAGAGCTCTGTCGGAGTGACCATCGGGTTCTTGATAACCTCCCTGACCAAGGCCCTTCTTCCCCGACTGCTCAGTTTGGCCGGGCGTCCAGCGCTAGGAAGAGTCTTGGTGGTTACAAACTTCTTCCATTTAAGAATGATGGAGGCCACTGTGTTCTTGGGGAACTTCAATGGTGCAGAAATGTTTTGGTTCCCTTCCCCATATCTGTGCATCGACACAATTCTGTCTCGGAGCTCTACGGACAATTCCTCGACCTCATGGTTTGGTTTTTGCTCTGACATGCACTGTCAACTGTGGGACCTTATATAGACAGGTGTGTGCTTTTCCAAATCATGCCCAATCAATTGAATTTACCACAGGTGGACTCCAATCAAGTTGTAGAAACATCTCAAGGATGATCAATGGAAGCCGGATGCACCTGAGCTCAATTTCGAGTCTCATAGCAAAGTGTCTGAATACTTACAGTACCAGTCAAATTTGGACACCTACTCATTCCAGGGTTTTTCTTAATTTTTTTTACTATTTTCTACATTGTAGAATAATAGTGAGGACATCAAAACGATGATATAATACATATGGAATCATGTAGTAACTAAAGTGTTAAACAAATCAAAATATATTTGATATTCTTCAAAGTAGCCACCCTTTGCCTTGATGACAGCTTTGCACACTCTTGGCATTCTCTCAACCAGCTTCAACTGGAATGCTTTTCCAACAGTGTTGAAGGAGTTCCCACATATGCTGAGCACTTGTTGGCTGCTTTTCCTTCACTCTGTGGTCCAACTCATCCCAAACCATTACAATTGGGTTGAGGTCGGGGGATTGTGGAGGCCAGGTCATCTGATGCAGCACTCCATCACTCTCCGTCTTGGTCCAATAGCCCTTACACAGCCTGGAGGTGTGTTGGGTCATTGTCCTGTTGAAAAACACATGATTGTCCCACTAAGCCCAAACCAGATGGGATGGCAATATCGCTGCAGAATGCTGTAGTAGCCATGCTGGTTAAGTGTGCCCTGAATTCTAAATAAATCACAGACAGTGTCACCAGCAAAGCACTCCATCACACCTCCTCCTCCGTGCTTCACGGTGGGAACTACACATGCAGAGATCATCCGTTCACCTACACTGCGTCTCACAAAGACACAGCGTTTGGAACCAAAAATCTCAAATCTGGACTCCAGACCAAATTACAGATTTCCACCTGTCTAATGTCCATTGCTCGTGTTTCTTGGCCCAAGCAAGTCTCTTCTTATTATTGGTGTCCTATAGTAGTGTTTTCTTTGCAGCAATTCGACCATGAATGCCTGATTCATGCAGTCTCCTTTGAACAGTTGATGTTGAGATGTGTCTGTTAGTTGAACTCTGTGAAACACTTATTTGGGCTGCAATTTCTGAGGCTGGTAAGTCTAATGAACTTATCCTCTGCAGCAGAGGTAACTCTGGGTCTACCTTTCCTGTGGCGGTCCTCATGAGAGCCAGTTTCATCATAGCGCTTGATGGTTGTTGCGACTGCACTTGAAGAAACTTTCAAGGTTCTTGACTTTTTCCGTATTGACTGACCTTGATGTCTTAAAGTAGTGATGGTTTGTCGTTTCTCTTTGATTATTTGAGCGGTTCTTGCCATTACATGGACTTGGTCTATTACCAAATAGGGCCATCTTCTGTATACCATCCCTACCTTGTCACAACACAACTGATTGGCTCAAACACATTAAGAAGGAAAGAAATTCCACAAATTAACTTTTAACAAGGCACACCTGTTAATTTAAATATATTCCAGGTGACTACCTCATGAATCTGGTTGATCGAATGCAAAGAGTGTTTAAAGCTGTCATCAAGGCAAAGGGTGGCTACTTTGAAGAATCTCAAATATAAAATATGTTTTGATGTGTTTAACACTTTTTTTGGTTACTGCATGATTCCATATGTGTTATTTCATAGTTTTGATGTCTTCACTATTATTCTACAATGTAGAAAATAGTAAAAAAATAAAGAAAAACCCTTGAATGAGTAGGTGTGTCCAAACTTTTGACTGGTACCATAAACAGATATGGCTCATTAATCTATACGGTCCAAATAATGATGATCCACGCTTCTCTGAAAATATATATAATAATTTATCAAACCTACAAGGAATACAAGACTATTATTATGGTGTCAGATTATAATACGGTTTTAAATACCTCTATGGACCGTAAAGGAAACCACACTACAAACTATCACCCTCATGCACTTAAGGAAACCACGAATGTCATGGATATATTGGAACTAGTGGATATATGGAGGCTTAAATATCCTGACCCAGTGACATATACATGGCAGAGGCTCAATCAAGCTAGTCGTATTGTCTACTTTCTTATGTCATTCTCGCTGGCACCAAAAGTTTTAAAAGTGTTGATAGGGGACAGAACACGGTCGGACCATCAAATAATTGGCATATACATTACTCTTACAGAATTTCCACGTGGGCGAGGATATTGGAAATGAAATCAAAGCATATTGGATGATAACTTATTTTTAACTAGGACAGAAGAATTTATAACTGACTTTTTCCGACATAACATAGGTACTGCAGATCCCCTTAATGTATGGGACACTTTTAAATGTGCCTTTTTAGAGGCCATGCAATTCAGTACTCATATCTAAAACAAAAGCAATTTAGGTCAAAAGAGTCCATATTAATAAAGGAAATGGAAGGACTAACCGTACAGATAGATGGAAATAAAAACAGTACCATAGAGGCACAGAATAAGTTAGAGGAAAAACATAAAGAAATGGAGGAACTTATTCAAGAAAGAGCAAGTGTAATATATTATAAAAATAAAGCGAACTGGATGGAATATCGGAAAAAATGCACCAAATTATTTTTTGATCTTCAACATAGAAATGCTACCAAAAATAATTTACTGAAACTTGTTAAAAATGACTGAGTCACCCATGATTCACCAAACTATATTTTGAAAGAGGAAGCAAAGTATTTTAAGCATATGTTTTCGTTTCAGTCTCCTCCATCTCCACTAACTGAAATTAATTGTATGGATATTTTTTCTATTAACCTTTAAACACGTGAGTTCCAAATATCTCTAATGGTCACCCCAGCGTGAGTTGTTTTATGTACATGATGTCAGAATGCACTCACTGTTCCAAAATGTGATTGTTACGCGACAGGACAGTTAACTCGCGCTGCCTGCTAATTATCTATAGGCTATGTTTCAACTTGTCAATTTCAAATTATTTTCTAACAAGTTGTATGTTTTAACAGTTTGAATTGAGGTGTGTTCCGCCTCCTCATTAATTGACATAGAAGTAGCCCATTTCAGTGTTGCGGACAGTTTATGTTTGAGGCTTTACTGAGCTGGACAAACTTCTCTCTTCGAGGAGAGCCCAAACACGTCTTCACTAATGTTTCCCAGATCAAATTTGCAGACATTTGCGCGGTCTTGCGCGAATTTGAATATTTTCTGGCTGGCGCTTGCATTGCCTTCCTTGTTGTTTTCCTTACAAATAATAACTTTGGACATGTGTGTGTTCCTATCAAAGTAAGTGCCTTATTTTCTGTATATCGTGTTGTTGTTTCTACTGTAGCATACAGTTTGCATGTATGTAGGTTTTGTATGTATGGAGCATAATGTATTTACAGTTTTATTCACGTTTTCAAGTACTGGTGACAAATTCCGATTTTTGCATAGATCGTAATGGACACCTATGATGTGTGTAAAATACTTTTTTGAAGGTTCTACTGATTTTAAAATGAGCTAATGCTAAGCTATTTGCCAGCTATGTGTGGCGCCATGTTTGTTGACATTATACAATGCATTCTGGGTGTCACGTAAACGTCTGTCAGACCAAAGATGTTATAATGAGGTGAAGGAATGGTTCACTCATTTTTCAAGTAAACTTCTGGAAGTGAATGAAGGGAAGTGAATGATCGTAGACTACACACCCCCTTCAACATGAATACTGCAAACAGACCAAACTCATCTTGTCTCCTCTTATTATCTTTGGTTGAGGCGAAAAAACAAACACGGCGGCATGCACAAACTACCCATCGTCGGATTACTTTCGATTTCTACAAAGTGTTTTACTCAATTATTTTGAGCAATGGTGAACTCACCCGTGATGTGATGAGTTATAATTATATAGTTATAGTAATTACTATTAGCTAATTCATATTGTGGTTTCTGACAGCTGAGAGTTATCTAAATTTGACCTCTTGTGTTACTTCAATCTTTCTTCAGTTAGCGCTAGGACTAATGTAGCCTACATTTCCCGATTTGGATGATTGTGTATGCTGTCGCTACTTCTGTGAATGTCTGAACATTGCATCCAAAAAATAAACTGCTTACATTTAGGACATAACTTTGTAAGGACTGTGTTTGTGCAAAATGTTCCTGTGAAAAAACTGTGGCTTGCTCGAAACTGGGCGTAATAACTAAGTGTTCTAATCAAACCAGTTTGAGCGTACGCTGCAGGGACCACTGTAGAATGATCACACCATTTGTTGGTACGTGTGAAAAGGTTAATAATGTAAAATGAACAGCTGTACAGAGACACTAATGTGAACGCCAAATAACAGAGGAGGAACTTCTTGATGCAATTAAAAAACTCCACGGCTGGATGGCATACCAGTGGCGGTATACCAAACCTTTTTTGATATACTCAGAGTACAGTTATTAGCATGTTTTAACCATTCCTATAAAAATGATAGATTATCAGACACTCAACAAGGTCTGATTTCATTATTACTGAAACAAGATCCAAGTGGTAAATATAAAGAACCAGTCCATTAAAAAAATTGCAGGCCCCTTACACGTCAGTGTTGTGATGCAAAAGACTCTAGCAAAATGCATAGCACATAGAATTATAAAGGTATTGTCGGATATTATTAATCATAATCAGACAGGTTTTTTACATGAACAATACATTGGAGATAATGTAAGAAAAGTACTGGAAACAATAGAACACTATGAAATATGACAAATCTGGGAAACCAGGCCTGGTATTCATAGCTGACATTAAAAAGGCTTTTGATCAACTACGACTGGAATTTATATATAAATGCCTGGAATATTTCAATTTTGGAGAATCTCTTATGAAATGGGTTAAAGTTATGTATTGTAACCCGAGGTGTAAAATAGTAAATAATTGCTACTTCTCAAAGTATTAAACAGTCAAGTGGAGTAAAACAAGGTTGTCCACTATCGGCATATCTATTTATTATGGCCATCGAAATGTTAGCTATTCAACTCAGATCCAACAATAATATCAAGGGGTTAGAAATCCAGGGCTTAAAAACAAAGGTGTCATTGTACGCTGATGATTCATGTTTTCTTTTAAATCCACAATTTGGATCCCTCCACAGCCTTATAGAGGATCTAAATAAATGTTCTAACCTCTCTGGATTACAACCAAATGAAGATAAATGTACTATATTACGTTATTGGATCACTAAAAAATACATTACCGTGTAGTTTACCAATGAAATGGTCTGACGGTGATGTGGACATACTCGGTATACATCTCCCGAAAGAAATAAATGATCTCACTACAATACATTGTAATAGAAAGTTAGCAAAAATAGATGCTACCGTGGAAAGGAAAATACCTGTCTATTTGTGGAAAAATCACCCTGATGAACTCTGTAGTCATATCCCAGTTTACCTATTTGCATATGGTCTTGCCTACACCTAGCGACCTGTTTTTTTATTTTATTTTATTATATGAGCAAAATATATTCAATTTTATTTGGAACGGCAAGCCAGACAAAATTAAACAGGCCTATTTATATAATGAATATGAATTCGGAGGGGCAGAAATTATTAAAGCATTAGACCTCTCACTAAAGGCGTCAGTCATACAAAAGTTATACTTACATCCAAACTGGTTCTCTAGCAGATTAGTAAGAATACAGTAAGGGAACAAAAGTATTTGATCCCCTGCTGATTTTGTACGTTTGCCCACTGACAAAGACATGATCAGTCTATAATTTTAATGGTAGGTTTATTTGAACAGTGAGAGACAGAATAACAACAAAAAAATCCAGAAAAACATATGTCAAAAATGTTATAAATTGATTTGCATTTTAATGAGGGAAATAAGTATTTGACCCCTCTGCAAAACATGACTTAGTACTTGGTGGCAAAACCCTTGTTGGCAATCACAGAGGTCAGACATTTCTTGTAGTTGGCCACCAGGTTTGCACACATCTCAGGAGGGATTCTGTCCCACTCCTCTTTGCAGATCTTCTCCAAGTCATTAAGGTTTCGAGGCTGACGTTTGGCAACTCGAACCTTCAGCTCACTCCACAGATTTTCTATGGGATTAAGGTCTGGAGACTGGCTAGGCCACTCCAGGACCTTAATGTGCTTCTACTTGAGCCACTCTTTTGTTGCCTTGGCCGTGTGTTTTGGGTCATTGTCATGCTGGGATACCCATCCACGACCCATTTTCAATGCCCTGGCTGAGGGAAGGAGGTTCTCACCCAAGATTTGACGGTACATGGCCCCGTCCATCGTCCCTTTGATGTGGTGAAGTTGTCCTGTCCCCTTAGCAGAAAAACACCCCCAAAGCATAATGTTTCCACCTCCATGTTTGACGGCGGGGATGGTGTTCTTGGGGTCATAGGCAGAATTCCTCCTCCTCCAAACACGGCGAGTTGAGTTGATGCCAAAGAGCTCGACTTTGGTCTCATCTGACCACAACACATTCACCCAGTTCTCCTCTGAATCATTCAGATGTTCATTGGCAAACTTCAGACGGGCCTGTATATGTGCTTTCTTGAGCAGGGGGACCTTGCGGGCGCTGCAGGATTTCAGTCCTTCACGGCGTAGTGTGTTACCAATTGTTTTCTTGGCGACTATGGTCCCAGCTGACTTGAGATCATTAACAAGATCCTCCCGTGTAGATCTGGGCTGATTCCTTACCGTTCTCATGATCATTGCAACTCCACCAGGTGAGATCTTGCATGGAGCCCCAGGCCGAGGGAGATTGACAGTTATTTTGTGTTTCTTCCATTTGCGAATAATCGCACCAACTGTTGTCACCTTCTCACCAAGCTGCTTGGTGATGGTCTTGTAGCCCATTCCAGCCTTGTGTAGGTCTACAATCTTGTCCCTGACATCCTTGGAGAGCTCTTTGGTCTTGGCCATGGTGGAGAGTTTGGAATCTGATTGATTGCTTCTGTGGACAGGTCTATTTTATACAGGTAACAAGCTGAGATTAGGAGCACTCCCTTTAAGAGTGTGCTCCTAATCTCAGCTCGTTACCTGTATAAAAGACACCTGGGAGCCAGAAATCTTACTTCCCTCATTAAAATGCAAATCAATTTATTACATTTTTGACATGCGTTTTTCTGGATTTTGTTGTTGTTATTCTGTCTCTCACTGTTCAAATAAACCTACCATTAAAATTATAGACTGATCATTTCTTTTTCAGTGGGCAAATGTACAAAATCAGCAGGGGATCAAATACTTTTTTCCCTCGCTGTGTCTCACCCCATGTTCAAGAATGTCCTTTTTCCTTTATTCAGATTACATCCTCTCACTTTCGGTTATTTGAAAATCAAATAATCTCCTAAATATTGCTATTTTGAAAACAAGCCATAGAAAATTGGTTGCAATTTCAGTTTAATCTACCAGAAAAGACAGAACAAATAATAAAACAAATATTGTGGTTAAACTCAACTATACTAATTGATAAAATGTTATTTTTCACACACAAAAACAAATGTATAGTCTTTGAAAGTGATATCATAAATCCGAATGGTGGAGTAATGTCACACATGCAGCTAACATAAATATATGGAAATGTCTGCTCTACCCCAAATTACAACCAACTAATTGCAGCATTACCGCAAAAATGGAAGAGGCAAGTGGAAGGGGGAGAAAGTAAGGAATTTGTCTGTCGGCCCTGCATTAAAGACTAACTAAAAGGATACCAGTTTCATTTAAGGACCAAAACATTGACAGCTGTGCCATATACAGTGCATTCGAGTAGTATTCAGACCCCTTTTTCCAAAAAATTTTACATTACAGCCTTATTCTAAAATTGATTAAATAATATTTTATCAATCTACACACAATACCCCATAATGACTAAGCAAAAACAGGTTTTTGGAATTAATTTCTCATTTATTAAAAAATCATCCTTGAGCTGTTTCTACATCTTGATTGGAGTCCACCTGTGGTAAATTCATTTGATTGGACATTTGAAAAGCCACACACCTGTCTATAGAAGGTCCCACAGTTGACAGTGCATGTCAGAGCAAAAACCAAGCCATGAGGTCGAAGGAATTGTCCGTAGAGCTCCGAGACAGGATTGTGTCGAGGCACAGATCTGGGGAAGGGAGGTGACCAAGAACCCGATGGTCACTCCGACAGAGCTCCAGAATTCCTCTCTGGAGATGGGAGAACCTTCCAGAAGGACAACCATCTCTGCAGCACATCACCAATCAGACCTTTATGGTAGAGTGGCCAGAACGGAGCAAAGTACAGAGAGATCCTTGATGAAAACCTGCTCCAGAGCGCTCATGACCTCAAACTGGGGCGAAGGTTCACCTTCCAACAGGACAAAGACCCTGAAAGTAGCTGTACAGCAACCCCCCCAAAAAAAAATGTGGAAAAAGTCGGTCTGAATACTTTCCGAATGCACTGTATGTAGTGGGGAATTGATACAAATATACAATCAAAGGGCAACCAATTCACACAATGAAACAATGAATGCGCAATAATTGGCGGGAGACGCCTGAGCACATTCTGGAGAGCTGAGAGCATGCATTCTGGAGAGAGACGCCTGTATCTTCACTACACACCCCGCTCCTCCTTCTTGGCTCAACATTTTAACTTATACTCATGACACATTAACTTCACACTTTTATATATATTTTGCCCCGCGAACTGCCCAAATTGTGGGCTTCCCCAATAGCATAGGCCTACGAGTTTGTGATTTGAAACAATCCACAGCTATTTTATTAAAGAAGCTAATGATCCTCGATTGCTCTGTGGCTAAGTCATGCTCTCTGGTGAAGTATTTTGAATGAATTCTATAGATTTTTGAATAGACAGGAGTAATTATATAATTTTGGCAAATGCATTACAATTTACTTTAAGGGAAGCTTAGCCTATTGGACGCGCCGCCTATGAAAGACTTCCTCGTATGCCATTTATATCCTGTTCTATTGGTTTCATATCAACTTTCTTTCATTGTCCAGAAGCCAAAGGCACAATCCTAGTCATATTAGCAACCCATCCTAGTTGTTGCATCTTTAGATTCCCCCTCTTTCTAAGTTTCTAATGGAGGTTTTCATCTCTGTCACATATGGAACCGCTCGCATCAGGTGCGCTACTTTATACGTTTTATTTTCCCGTGAATTGCATTTTGAAAATGTTGTTTTATTGGCTGCTTCAGGAAAGGTTGCACGATATATTTTCCACATCTAACAACGTAGATTGATTATATTCCATCTATGGAATATTTATGCAAAAGTTTATAATAAGAAATACACTTTTACACCCATGGTGGCTTACCCCTACTAGCTAACCAGTAGCAGCCTTGAAACACTTATTAGCAGTCTTTATCATCTTATTGGAGAAGTGGCTTCACTCCTGCTATGTTTTCCCTCGTGTGTTCTTCTCTTGACTTCACTTTTCCGACATGACTTCGGTCAAATTCTGATAAAATTTAAATTTCTCCCAAAATACAAATGTAAAGTGATAGTATGTCATATTGGGACTTTTAGTTGGAAAGATGAAACCAAACAGAATGTTTAACTGCAACCTAATTCTGCATTCTTCCCTTTAAGATGCATTACTTTAATCTAAATGTGATTCTGTCATTCTGAGCACCGTGGGTGGACGCCCTAATGGGTTTCACAAATGTCTGGTAAATTGAAAATCTTCCCGGTCACGTTGTCCGGCCTCACATTTTCCTAATGAAAACCCTGGCATCCAGTGTAGCAGCTAAACACCTATTGTTTTCCTGATGCCCCAGTGTAGCTCCCCAGTAATGTCTTTCTCTTGTTTCCAGATTCAGGTACTATCAGAACGTATGCACTCAGAGCTACTCCACGGTGTGGTGGGACTGGCCACGATGGCAGAGGGAGATCGACTGGATGGCGCTGAATGGCATCAATCTGCCTTTGGCATTTACTGGACAAGAGGCCTTGTGGCAAGAGGTAACAAGATCCCATACTGTGTATTTTGTTGTGTGTTTGTATGTTCTGAGGTGGAGCAAACTGTGTGTATTGCAACTAATTTCCTACTACAGTGGGTAATGTCAGGTAAAAGTGCAAAGTAATTATTTGCTGACTTTTTCTTATTTAAACCAATGGTTGGAACCGGTTCAGGGAACAGAACCGAAAAATGACATTTTTCGAGAAACAGAAACAAAACCCGGGATCGGAAGTGATCTCTAGTGTTCCAGGACAGAACTGCTATTAAAAAATTGTTGAGAACAGGTTAATGTACTTTTTTGTTACAGATATGTTCCTCATGTCAAGTAGATAATTCTGTAATTTGAAGAAGTTAATGCTAGTAGTATCATAAACACATTCTAGTTTATATTCCATGTCATGATGTTCATTGCTTTAAGCCAAACCTTGTCTAGCCCTTTCTCTCGCTCTCTCCCCACCCGTGGAATTTCAGTCACTTCTTGCACCTGCACTGACCAATTAAACATGTTAACAACTAGCTTATGTGTTTCATAGGAAGCTTCTCTATCCATGCTAATTGCATGTAGTAAATTAATGAGCTATTTTGTAAAAACTGTTGATTACACAGGTGTAAAAAAATAAAGAATGATTTTATTTTCTGGTCGGAACACTGGAATGCAAAAAAAAAAAAAAAAGGTGTTCTGTTCGGAACTGAACAATTGGAAAATAATTTTGGTTCCAACCCCTGATTTTGTCCATGTAAAACTGTATTGTATTCTAGACCTGTGTTAAAAAATTATATAAATGGCAACTCTGACATCAAGCTGTTTTTGAGGGATTAGATGTACCTCTCGCTGGGGCTGAACCAGACTGAAATCGACCACTTCTTCACCGGCCCCGCCTTCCTAGCCTGGAACCGTATGGGGAACCTGTTCCAGTGGGGCGGACCCCTACCACAGTCCTGGCACGTGAAGCAGCTCTACCTCCAAGTACTATCATTTTGATTGGTCTACATACAAACATGGCTTCCCCCCTACATTTTCAATAATAATGATGTATGTTATATGTTTCCTCTGCCCTCCAGTTCAAGATTTTAGACCGAATGAGATCCTTCGGAATGCTGCCTGTCCTGCCAGCTTTCTCTGGCATTGTGCCTCAGGGCATCGCCAGGTATGACTGCTGATTCAAAACCATTTCAAACCGTTTCCTCAACCCTTGGCTTCAGTTATATATTTTTTGTTGGAATACAAATTAAATAGCCATTTCGTGGTCTTTGAATCAGTTAAGATCAATGTGCTCGGCAACAGTGTTTTACTGGATCGTTCAGTCCTTTTCTGTTCTATTTCCCAGGCTCTTTCCGAAAGCCAACCTGACCAAACTGCCTCCCTGGAGCCATTTCAACTGCAGCTACTCCTGCTCCTACACCCTAGAACCCCATGACCCCCTCTTCCATCAGATCGGCTCCATGTTCCTGTCCCAGCTGGTCAAGCAGTTTGGCACGGACCACGTCTACAACACGGACACCTTCAATGAGATGACGCCGGCCTCCTCGGACCCTGCCTCCTTGTCCGCGGTTAGCCATGCCGTCTTCGCCACTATGACCTCAGGTGAGATGTGCATGCTGAACGATGCATAAAAAGGAACGTCTGTTAATTAGCTGACACTAGCTTTGTTAGACACTGTGTTAGTAGTTTTTCTGCCGGCATTGCCGGCCACAGCAGTTGGCGGGCTGTTGAAATGGCAGTATACATTGGGTTGTAATTGCTGTAGTTGTCCTATTTTCATTACCCCGGGCTGACCTGGCATAGTGCCACCCATGGGTGTTGTACACAGCCCCGTCGACCCCTTGCCCGTACTTCCGAGCCCTATTAAGAATTCTGCCTTTCTTCTCCCTCACCCCAAAATCTTTTTTTGTCTCCAGTGGATCCCCAGGCCATTTGGCTGATGCAGGGCTGGCTCTTTGTGCATGACGCAGCATTCTGGAAGCCTGCCCAGATTCAGGCCCTTCTGCACGGAGTGCCTATCGGCCGGATGATTGTGCTGGACTTGTTTGCTGAATCCATGCCAGCTTTCTCCTTCACCAAGTCCTTCTACGGCCAGCCCTTCATATGGTGCATGCTCCACAACTTTGGCGGCAACAGCGGGCTCTTTGGCACAGTGGAGAGCCTCAACTCGGGGCCGTTCGAGGCTCTTGCCTTCCCCAACTCCACCCTGGTTGGACTCGGGCTGGCGCCGGAGGGCATCGAGCAGAACCCTGTGGTGTACGAGCTGATGAGTGAGTTGGCGTGGCGCAAGGAGCCAGTCAACCTGGCCAAGTGGGTGTCGCTGTACGCAGCTCGCCGCTACGGCAGCACCCACGAGAACCTGACGGCCGCCTGGAAGCTGCTTTTTGGCAGCGTCTACAACTGCACCGTGCCACACTATAAGAACCACAACCACAGTCCGCTGGTGCACCGGCCCTCACTGCGCATGACCACGGAGGTGTGGTACCAGCGGGCCGACCTGTACGAGGCCTGGAGGCTGTTGTACCAGGCGGCCCGGCCCCTCATGGCCCAGGAGACGTTCCGCTATGACCTGGTGGACGTCACCCGGCAGGCCCTCCAGCTTCTCACCACCGATTACTACCGCGAGATCCGGGACGCCTTCCAGGCCCAGAAGCTTCCGGAGCTCCTGACGGCGGGCGGCGTGCTGGTGTACGACCTCTTCCCAGAGCTGGAGCGCCTGCTGTCCAGCGACGGCCACTTCCTGCTGGGGACATGGCTGGAGCGGGCACGCTCCCTGGCCCTGGACGAGGTGGAGGCGCAGCTGTACGAC
Organism: Coregonus clupeaformis; assembly: GCF_020615455.1. Lineage (NCBI taxonomy): Eukaryota > Metazoa > Chordata > Actinopteri > Salmoniformes > Salmonidae > Coregonus > Coregonus clupeaformis. The sequence continues at coordinate 2,617,530 of NC_059222.1, forward strand.
ATGAACGCCCGGAACCAGATCACCCTGTGGGGCCCCGAGGGTAACATTCTGGACTACGCAAGCAAGGAGTGGGGCGGCCTGATGGAAGACTACTACTCCCAGCGCTGGAGCCTGTTCGTCAACACCCTGGTGGAGTGCCTGGACAAGGGCCGACCCTTCAGGCAAGACGCTTTCAACCAGGCCGTCTTCCAGGTGGAGAAGGGCTTTGTTTTCAACAGCCGGAAGTACCCCTCCAAACCGCAGGGGGACACCTACGACATAGTCAGCAGAATCTTCCTCAAGTATTATCCAAATGCTTTGAAGAGACTAAAGTGAGCCTGTCTGTAATCTGCCGAAAGACTATCTTCTGTCAGAGCGAGAAGAATGTCTCCCTCCCCATTACTTTGCTGTAGAATGCACTCAGAGGTTCAAAATACCCTTTGTTTGGAAATACGTACCTTGGAAGCAGTCTATGGACAATGAGTGACTGCAATCCACAATTTGGTTTTATTAAACTAGCTACTGCCAACAAATGGTAATATTAGCATTTTCAGAGCAAAAACTGTTGTAAATCAATCTCCCCGTTTGCATGTTTTAAATTGAATGCCCAAATGATCTCTTAAATAGATTGTGTTCCTCAAATACTTGGTTTAAAAAGCATTGTGAGATGATTTGTGCATGAAATTAGACTGCTTTCAGAATATGTATTTCACTGTTAAGTAAGTAAGTAAGTAGCCTTGCACGAGCCTTGGCTTGTGTGAGCCGGAACGGCTCATGTATTTCACTGAACTATGCCTGGTGCAGCAGTTTTTTTATATCAATCTCAATATCAAATCATTTCTGGGTAACTTTTTAGTGAGTTACTGTGATTCAAAAGGCTCTCACACATCTGAGCTAGCTTTGTTGCAGGTGCATGGTAACAATTGAATAACATGAGAAAAAAAAAATATGAAACCCGCACACTGCTCTTGCTAGTATCACTACTCTTTATTAAGCTTTACGTATCGGCCTCAAGGCCTTCGTCAGAGCTTTTTTTACTTTTTTTATTTACCCTTATGTAGACATTGTTCCACCCACATCTGTTCAATGCATCGAATGGGTTTGAGTCGAGGGAAAATAAAAGCGTTACCAAATATAACGATGTCCATTTCTAATAACGTGTGTACAGAACATAAACACGTCTGTAAAACCACAATGAGGACATCAACCTATCAAGTAAGTTTTCATAAATCATTGGGTACAGTGCAAGAAAAAAATGTCAGAGTAATCTGAAGTGGTGGCATTAGTTTATGTTCACATTTACAACATAACATGCATTTCATCATTAAGACCTTTTGGGAATAATGTCTGGAGGGGGAAACTCCAAAAACATATTTTGCTCAGTGTTATTTATCACCTCCCCTGTCTGATATCTTGACTTTCTCTATGCCACAAAATCTAAAAGGTAGAACTGTCATGTTTTTGGTCATTTTAAAATGTACTGCGACTGGATAATCCCTGTCGTTTCTGATTTAACTTTTATGTTCACCAATTCTCTGTTTGAGAGAACAAGAGGTTTTATCTACATAACACAGCCCACATGGACATTTAATCATGTAGATAACATGGGTGGTGGAGCACGTAATAATGTTATTTATTTGGAACTGTTTTCCTGTATGTGGGTGGCAGAAATATTCACACTTCATCATCTTGTTGCACTGTGCGCAGCTTCCTGCATTTATAGCTACCATTCGGAAGAGGGCGTAAAAGAGCCTGGTTCATTTTCTTTTGTGGCTGGCAGTTGGCGTGGCACAATTTGTCGCGTAAATTGCAACGTCTCCTATATACAATAAGTGGAGGGCTCATAAATTTTTAAATTCCTTTTTGCCACAAAGTTGGAAGCACAAAATCGTCTAGAATGTCATTGTGTGCTGTAGCGTTAATATTTACAGTTGGCACTATGCATTTGGGTAGGTCACGTTCTCCTGGCATCCGCCAAACCCAGATTCGTCAGTCGGACTGCCAGATGGTGAAGCGTGATTCATCACTCCAGCCGACGCTTGGCATTGCCCATGGTGATCTTAGGCTTGTGTGCGGCTGCTTGGCCATGGAAACCCATTTCACGATGAAGAGTTATTGTGCTGACGTTGCTTCCATAGGCAGTTTGGAACTGTTGCAACTGAGGACAGATGATTTTTACGCGCTTAAGCACTCGGCGGTCCCGTTCTGTGAGCTTGTGTGGCCTACCATTCGTTGCTGAGCTGTTGTTGCTCCTAGACGTTTCCACTTCACAATAACAGCACTTACAGTTGACAGGGGCAACTCTAGCAGGGCTGACTTGTTGGACATGTGGCATCCTATGACGGTGGCACATTGAAAGTCACTGAGCTCTTCAGTACGGGCCATTCTACTGCCAATGTTTGTCTACGGAGATTGCATGGCTGTGTGCTCAATTTTATACACCTGTCAGCAACGGCGGGTGTGGCTGAAACAGCCGAATCCACTAATTTGAAGGGGTGTCCACATACTTATGTAGTGTAGTTTTGTATTAAAATGGTCAAAAAGAAACAAAAAAGCTTTTTAGAAAAAAAAATAATAATTCTCAGGCAAGCATTTTGCTAGGACTGTCTGGGAGTGCTCTGAGTGGAGCAGGAAAGAGGGCCAGAGCAGTGCATTAACCACAGTTAGGATTTTGAAAGGAGGCAGAGAACCCTAATGGGAGGGATATGTAACCTGAAAACTAGCGGGTTATTTGTAGAGAGGTTTGGAGGTCTCTTTATTATTGGTCTTTTAACTTATTTCACAAGGCAAGCCAAAACCCATGCAAAACCTGCTTAATAGATTGTATTTTCAACCAGCAACTATCAGGAAATCACACTGATCACATTTTTTCACACTTTTACAGTGTTAGTTTCAACTTTGGTTGTACAAAAATGATACAGGAACAGGAAAAACGAATTTGACTGCACTGAGCCTTTAACTTAATTATTATAACCAGCATAGATTATTATTATTATGAGACTTACTTGCGCCATTCATTTATATATGTTCAACTTTATGCACCACAGTCTGTTCAGTAATCAATTCCAAGTGTTTTTTTAGGATCCAGATGTGCATGGAACCCAATGGGGTTAACGGACAATTTCAGGTGTATTAGCTAGTACACTAAAGAAACACAAGGAGAGGATTTTTAGGTGTGATGATGTGAGACGTACAGAGATTTGTGATAGTGCTGGATATGTTTCTTCGCAGGTTCAATGTCTACCTACTAGCTGCTGATCAAACCCATCCTACGCCGAAATGCTGTTTACAGCATTGAAATAATGTTCTAATGCATGAAAAATGTTAATGGTCAAAGAATGGTCTAATGGAACAGTTTTCTGGTCAACTCATGTAACATCTTTTCTTGGTTAGCAATATTGGCGGGCAGAATATTAACACTTATTAGTGTTTTTATCACTTGTTAGTATATTCTGTTTTACCCAAGTAGTATCACTTTACTCATTTTCTTATGCCACTCTAGTTTTTTCGTTTGGATAACTAATATGAATTTAGGCCTTAATGTGACTTTTATTCCTTGTATTTTTTAAGAAGTGTTTTATTTATTTTATTGATTTATTTATTTACTAATCTCACTGTGGGTGAGATCCACACACTTAACTCGACAGTCACGGAAATCATGCATTGATGTCAATGGAAGATTTGTGCAAAAACTCGTATTATGCTCCCAGACCTAAAGTTATAGTTGGGGCATATGAGACTATACAGTGGGGAGAAAAAGTATTTGATACACTGCCGATTTTGCAGGTTTTCCTACTTACAAAGCATGTAGAGGTCTGTAATTTTTATCATAGGTACACTTCAACTGTGAGAGACGGAATCTAAAACAAAAATCCAGAAAATCACATTGTATGATTTTTAAGTAATTAATTTGCATTTTATTGCATGACATAAGTATTTGATCACCTACCAACCAGTAAGAATTCCGGCTCTCACAGACCTGTTAGTTTTTCTTTAAGAAGCCCTCCTGTTCTCCACTCATTACCTGTATTAACTGCACCTGTTTGAACTCGTTACCTGTATAAAAGATACCTGTCCACACACTCAGTCAAACAGACTCCAACCTCTCCACAATGGCCAAGACCAGAGAGCTGTGTAAGGACATCAGGGATAAAATTGTAGACCTGCACAAGGCTGGGATGGGCTACAGGACAATAGGCAAGCAGCTTGGTGAGAAGGCAACAACTGTTGGCGCAATTATTAGAAAATGGAAGAAGTTCAAGATGACGGTCAGTCACCCTCGGTCTGGGGCTCCATGCAAGATCTCACCTCGTGGGGCATCAATGATCATGAGGAAGGTGAGGGATCAGCCCAGAACTACACGGCAGGACCTGGTCAATGACCTGAAGAGAGCTGGGACCACAGTCTCAAAGAAAACCATTAGTAACACACTACGCCGTCATGGATTAAAATCCTGCAGCGCACGCAAGATTCGCCAGCGCATGTCCACGCCCGTCTGAAGTTTGCCAATGACCATCTGGATGATCCAGAGGAGGAATGGGAGAAGGTCATGTGGTCTGATGAGACAAAAATAGAGCTTTTTGGTCTAAACTCCACTCGCCATGTTTGGAGGAAGAAGAAGGATGAGTACAACCCCAAGAACACCATCCCAACCGTGAAGCATGGAGGTGGAAACATCATTCTTTGGGGATGCTTTTCTGCAAAGGGGACAGAACGACTGCACCGTATTGAGGGGAGGATGGATGGGGCCATGTATTGCGAGATCTTGGCCAACAACCTCCTTCCCTCAGTAAGAGCATTGAAGATGGGTCGTGGCTGGGTCTTCCAGCATGACAACGACCCAAAACACACAGCCAGGGCAACTAAGGAGTTGCTCCGTAAGAAGCATCTCAAGGTCCTGGAGTGGCCTAGCCAGTCTCCAGACCTGAACCCAATAGAACATCTTTGGAGGGAGCTGAAAGTCCGTATTGCCCAGCGACAGCCCCGAAACCTGAAGGATCTGGAGAAGGTCTGTATGGAGGAGTGGGCCAAAATCCCTGCTGCAGTGTGTGCAAACCTGGTCAAGACCTACAGGAAACGTATGATCTCTGTAATTGCAAACAAAGGTTTCTGTACCAAATATTAAGTTCTGCTTTTCTGATGTATCAAATACTTATGTCATGCAATAAAATGCAAATTAATTACTTAAATCATACAATGTGATTTTCTGGATTTTTGTTTTAGATTCCGTCTCTCACAGTTGAAGTGTACCTATGATAAAAATTACAGACCTCTACATTCTTTGTAAGTAGGACAACCTGCAAAATCGGCAGTGTATCAAATACTTGTTCTCCCCACTGTATTTCTCTTGGAGAAAGTACTACATTGTAGGCGACTTCCCTTAAGAGTTATTTTATTATTGTTGTCTGTTAGCAATTTAAAATCATGTCACTTAACAGAGTATTTTTTTTGAGCTGTTACTGAATAAGCACAACTAGCAAATGTACTGTAGGTATGCTAGAGGGGAAGAAAAATAACACATTTGAATGACTGATAAATGCTATTTTTGTATTTTGATAAATAAAACCATTCTTGTAATATTCAAGTCAGCTTCTGACAAAGGGTCTTATTTGTAACACGACTCAGGATATGACCCAGATGCAGACACAGGAGATGGAAGGTTCAATACACAGAGTAGTTTATTAAAACCACAGGAGGCAGGCAAAGGGCAGGTTGAGGACAGGCAGAGGTTCGTAACCAGGTCAGAGTCAGAGAGGTACAGGACGGCAGGCAGGCTCGGAGTCAGAGCAGGCAGAATAGGTCAGAACCGGGAGAACTAGAAAACAGGGACTAGAGAGAACTGGAGTACTGGGGGAAAAAACTGGCTGGTAGGCTGATACATGAACAACTGTGACAAAGGTTGGGATCCCTTGTGGATGCGCTGGGTGTCTAAAAGATTATAGCCTATGATAAATAGGCTTGAATTACTTAACCATGAATGTGCACTGTTTAAAATATATCTCCAGTCAACGCTGTTGCTAGGACTTGCACCCAAAATAAAGCGTAACATCTGGGTTAATTTGGTTAAGGTTACGAGTGTCATCCCAGATGAGGAATAAGACATTATTTCAAAGCACATGTAATGTTTGCATAAGTACAATGTAATTACTAGTTGTTACACAGGTTTTAGCTAATTACAATTAAGTGTATCTTGAGGAGTACTTACTTGTAGTTAATGTGTACTTATACACTACATTACCCATCCTGTTAACCTGGCCCTCAATTTGTAGCTTATGGAAACGACATAATAATAATAATAATAATATGCCATTTAGCAGACGCTTTTATCCAAAGCGACTTACAGTCATGCGTGCATACATTTTTGTGTATGGGTGGTCCCGGGGATCGAACCCACTACCTTGGCGTTACAAGCGCCGTGCTCTACCAGCTGAGCTACAGAGGACCACAAGTGGGAGAATAGATACACTAGTACAACACAGAGTACATGTAATGTAGTCCCCTGTAGCTCAGTTGATAGAGCATGGCGCTTGCAACGCCAGGGTTGTGGGTTCGTTTCCCACGGGGGGCCAGTATGAAAATGTATGCACTCACTAACTGTAAGTCGCTCAGGATAAGAGCGTCTGTTGAATGACAACATTATTATTTTTTTATGTACATATCTGCATAAGTTCAATGTAATTACTAGGTGTTACACGGTATTTGGCTAGTTATAATAAAGTGTATCTTTAGAGGTACTTACTTCTAATTATGGTGAACCGATAGCCAGTGGTGGAAAAAGTACCCAATTGTCATCCTTGAGTAAAAGTAAAGATACCTTAATAGAAAATGACTCAAGTAAATGTGAAAGTCACCTAGTAAAATACTCAGAGTAAAAGTCTCAAAGTATTTGGTTTTAAATATACTTAAGCATCAAAGTAAAAGTATAAAAAATGTAACATTCCTTATATTAGACACTATAGATATTATGGACAGTATGTGGATAGAATATTTAGTATACAGTATCTGTAGAATACGTAGGATAGAATAGTGTATATATACAGCAATAATTATACATACAGTTGAAGTTGGAAGTTTACATACACCTTAGCCAAATACATTTAAACTCAGTTTTTCACAATTTCTGACATTTAATCCTAGTAAAAGTTCCCTGTTTTAGGTCAGTTAGGATCACCACTTTATTTTAAGAAAGTGAAATGTCAGAATAATAGTAGAGAGGGATTTATTTAAGCTTTTATTTATTTCATCACATTCCCAGTGGGTCAGAAGTTTACATACACTCAATTAGTATTTGGTAGCATTGCCTTTAAATTGTTTAACCTGGGTCAAATGTTTTGGGTAGCTTTCCACAAGCTTCTCACAAATAAGTTGGGTGAATTTTGGCCCATTCCTCCTGACAGAGCTGGTGTAACTGAGTCAGGTTTGTAGGCCTCCTTGCTCGCACACGCTTTTTCAGTCCTGCCCACAGATTTTATATAGGGTTGAGGTCAGGGCTTTGTGATGGCCACTCCAATACCTTGACTTTGTTGTCCTTAAGCCATTTTGCCACAACTTTGGAAGTATGCTTGGGGTCATTGTCCATTTGGAAGACCCATTTGCGACCAAGCTTTAACTTCCTGACTGATGTCTTGAGATGTTGCTTCAATATATCCACATAATTTTCCTTCCTCATGATGCCATCTATTTTGTGAAGTGCACCAGTCCCTCCTGCAGGAAAGCACCCCCACAGCATGATGCTGCCACCCCCGTGCTTCACGGTTGAGATGGTGTTCTTCAGCTTGCAAGCGACCCCCTTTTTCCTCAAAACATAACGATGGTCATTATGGCCAAACAGTTCTATTTTTGTTTCATCAGACCAGAGGACATTTCTCCAAAAAGTATGATCTTTGTCCCCATGTGCAGTTGCAAACCGTAGTCTGGCTTTTTTATGGCGGTTTTGGAGCAGTGGCTTCTTCCTTGCAGGTTATGTCGATATAGGACTATTTTTACTGTGGATATTGTCACGCCCTGACTCAGGGGACGCTTATATGTTGAGTCAGGGTGTGTGTATTCCTTGTTGTGTTAGTTCTATGTTGTAGAATCTAGTATGTCTATTTCTATGTTGGCCGGTGTGGTTCCCAATCAGAGGCAGCTGTCGCTCGTTGTCTCTGATTGGGGTCCATACTTAGGCAGCCTATTGGCACTAGTGGGTTGTGGGATCTTGTTGGACTTCACGTTTCGTTTTGTTTGTTGTTTTGTCGTTGTGTTTAATATTTAATAAACATGTACGCATATCACGCTGCGCCTTGGTCTGACCCGTCTATGAACGAGCGTGACAGAAGATCCCACCAAACGAGGACCAAGCAGCGTGCCCAGGAAGAGCAAATTGCCATGTCACAGGTGGGCAAATGGTGGTCATGGGAGAAGATATTTGCGGGGAAAGGGCCATGGGCAAAGGTAGATGCCCAGGCAGGAGAGGAGCAATGGCAGCACAGAGGAAGCCGGTCGAGGAAGAAGCCCGAGAGACAGCCCCAATAAAAAAAAATTGGGGGGCTAAGAGGGTGGTTGGCGGAGCCTAGGGTTAGAGCAGAGCCAACTCCCTGTACTCACGCGAGAAGGCGTATGACTGGGCAAGCTCCATGTTATGCGGAGCTACGTACTGTGTCGCCAGTGCGCCGGCACAGTCCTGTACGTCCTGTGCTTGCACCACTCACGTGCCGTGCGAAGATGGGCATCCAGCCAGGTTGGGGTGTGCCGGCTCAACGCTCCTGGTCTCCAGTACGCCTCCTCGGTCCCGCATATCCTGCGCCAGTTCTACGAGCTGTATCGCCAGTGCGCGTGCACAGCCCAGTGCGTCCTGTGCCAGCGCCCCGCACGTGTAGTGCAAAAGTGGGCAGCCAGCCAGGACGGGTTGTGCCAGCTCTCCGCTCCAGACCTCCAGTCTGCCTTCGCAGCCCGGCCCGGCCTGTTCCTGTCCCTCGCACCAAGCCAGTGGTGCGCGTCGCCAGCCCGGTCCGGCCTGTTCCTGCCCCTCGCACCAAGCCTGTGGTGCGCGTCGCCAGCCCGGCCTGTTCCTGCCCCTCGCACCAAGCCAGTGGTGCACGTCGCTAGCCCGGTCCGGCCTGTTCCTGACCCTCGCACCAAGCCAGTGGTGCGCGTCGCCAGCCCGGCCCGGCCTGTTCCTGCCCCTCGCACCAAGCCAGTGGTGCGCGTCGCCAGTCCGACCCGGCCTGTTCCTGCTCCTCGCACCAAGCCAGTGGTGCGCGTCGCCAGTCCGGCCCGGCCTGTTCCTGCTCCTCGCACCAAGCCAGTGGTGCGCGTCGCCAGCCCGGCCCGGCCCGTTCCTGCTCCTCGCATCAAGCCAGTGGTGCGCGTCGCCAGCCCGGTCCGGCCGGTGCCTGCTCCTCGCACCAGACCAGTGGTGCGTGTGTCCAGTCCGGCCCGTGCCTGTTCCACCGGTGCCTGGTCCAGCTCCGGTCAGCGGATCCACTCCGGAGCCAGAGCAGTCCGCTCCACCGGTGCCCAGTTCAGCTCCGGTCAGCTGCTCCACTCCGGACCCAGAGCAATCCGCTCCAACGGGGTCCAGTCCAGCTCCGGTCAGCAGCTCCACTCCGGAGCCAGAGCAGTCCGCTCCACCAGTGCCTGATCCAGCTCCGGTCAGCGGCTCTACTGCGGAGCCAGAGCAGTTCGCTCCACCGTCATCGGGTTCAGCTCCAGTCAGCGGTTCCAGTCCAGACCCAGACGTCAGCCCCTCTCCAGGTTCGGGGTCTCCCACACCAGGGTCCAAACAGGGCTTGGTACTTCGTGGGAGGAAGGAGAGGGCAAGCAGCGCGCCGAGGTCCAGACCAGACCAGTGGCGCAACAGGGAGGCAGAGAATAGGTGGTGGTCACGCCCGGAGCCGGATCTGCCTCCGATGCGGAATGCCCACCCGGCCCCTACCCTGTTAGGTTTATGTTGCGCGGTCGGAGTCCGCACCTTTGGGGGGGGGTACTGTCACGCCCTGACTTAGGGGACGCTTATATGTTGAGTCAGGGTGTGTGTATTCCTTGTTGTGTTAGTTCTATGTTGTAGAATCTAGTATGTCTATTTCTATGTTGGCCGGTGTGGTTCCCAATCAGAGGCAGCTGTCGCTCGTTGTCTCTGATTGGGGACCATACTTAGGCAGCCTATTGGCACTAGTGGGTTGTGGGATCTTGTTCCAGTTAAGGTATGTTGTGTTGTGCTGCCTTGGACTTCACGTTTAGTTTTGTTTGTTGTTTTGTCGTTGTGTTTAATATTTAATAAACATGTACGCATATCACGCTGTGCCTTGGTCTGACCCATCTATGAACGAGCGTGACAGATATATACTTTTGTACCTGTTTCCTCCAGCATCTTCACTTTTTTCTGAGGTCTTGGCTGATTTCTTTTGATTTTCCCATGATGTCAAGCAAAGAGGCACTGAGTTTGAAGATAGGCCTTAAAATACATCCACAGGTACACCTCCAATTGACTCAAATGATGTCAATTAGCCTATCAGAAGCTTCTAAATCATGACATCATTTTCTGGAATTTTCCAAGCTGTTTAAAGCCACAGTCAACTTAGTGTATGTAAACTTCTGACCGACTGGAATTGTGATACAGTGAATTATATGAAATAATCTGTCTGTAAACAATTGTTGGAAACACTTCAACTGTATGAAATTAGTAAAACAGTATGTAAACATTATTAAAGTTACCAGTGTTCCATTATTAAAGTGACCAGTGATTCCATGTCTATGTACATATGGCAGCAGCCTCTAAAGTGCAGGGTTGAGTAACCGGGTGGTAGCCGGCTAGTGACAGTGACTAAGTTCAGGGCAGGGTACTGGGTGGAGGCCGGCTAGTGATGGCTATTTAACAGTCTGATGGCCTTGAGATAGAAGCTGTTTTTCAGTCTCTCGGTCCCAGCTATGATGCACCTGTACTGACCTCGCCTTCTGGATGATAACGAGGTGAACTGGCCGTGGCTAGGGTGGTTGATGTCCTTGATGATCTTTTTGGCCTTCCTGTGACATCGGGTGCTGTAGGTGTCCTGGAGGGCAGGCAGTGTGCCCCCGGTGATGAGTTGGGCAGACCGCACCAGTTCAGTTGCCGTACCAGTTGATGATACAGGCCGACAGGATGCTCTCAATGGTGCATCTGTAAAAGTTTGTGAGGGTCTTAGGGGCCAAGCCGAATTTCTTCAGCCTGAGGTTGAAGAGCACCACACTGTCTATGTGGGTGGACCATTTCAGATTGTCAGTGACGTGTACGCCAAGGAACTTGATGCTTTTCACCTTCTCCACTTTGTTTTGTTGAAGGAGAGGTCATTTTCCTGGCACCACTCCGCCAGGGCCCTCACCTCCCTGTAGGCGGTCTCGTCATTGTTGGTAATCAGGCCTACTGCTATTGTGTCGTCTGCAAACTTGATGATTTGAGTTGGAGGCCTGCGTGGCCATGCAGTCATGGGTGAACAGGGAGTATAGGAGGGGGCTGAGCACGCACCCTTGTGGGGTCCCTATGTTGAGGATCAGCATAGTGGTGTTGTTTCCTACCTTCACCACCTGGGGACAGCCCGTCAAGAAGTCCAGGAACCAGTTGCATAGGGCAGGGTTCAGACTCAGGGCCCCGAGCTTAATGATGAGCTTGGAGGCTACTATGGTGTTGAAGGTTGAGCTGTAGTCAATGAACAGCAAACTTACAAAGGTATTCCTCTTTTATAGCTAGCTGGACAACACAAGAACTAGCTAAACTATAGAAAGCATGATGATGATAACTAGGATAGGGTAACGTAGTGTCTAATGCTAAATTGTCATACATTCTTCTTCTCTACCACAGATTTCCACAAGGTCTCAGACTCCAGGATGGGAAACTGCTAACAAGAAATGCACATATAAAGACAGAGTTGTTGATTTCCATTATTAGAAAAAGACAATACCGTTTTTCTAAATCAGCTATCTAGGCTAGTCACTATTCCATAGGCTACAGATTTGAGTCCCCACTACAATAGTTATTTTATGTTACATCTTTGTTTAATCTATTAGTCTAACAAAAATCCCAATTATTTTGTAAGCTAATTTATTGTTAGTAGGTGTTTTCACTTGGTAGGTCTATGTAATTTTATAGCATTTTCTGAATCCTGTGTAACACCTAGTAACTACATTGTATTTATGCAGATATTACATGTACTCTGTGGTGGACTAGTGTGTTTATTTTTTACTTGGATGGCGCTTTCAGAAGCTGACGTTTAGATTGTCAGGATGGATAACATACTTTGTAGGTACACTATAATTGCAAGTACCCCTCAAGATACATGTAATTTTAACTAGCTAAATCCTGTGTAACAACTAGTAATTACATTGGACTTAAGCAAACATTACATGTACTTTGCTTTGAAATAAATCAAATCAAATCAAATCAAATTGTATTGGCCACATGCGCCGAATACAACAGGTGCAGACATTACAGTGAAATGCTTACTTACAGCCCTTAACCAACAGTGCATTTATTTTTAACAAAAATGTAAAAATAAAACAACAACAAAAAAAGTGTTGAGAAAAAAAGAGCAGAAGTAAAATAAAATAACAGTAGGGAGGCTATATATACAGGGGGGTACTGGTGCAGAGTCAATCTGCGGGGGCACCAGCTAGTTGAGGTAGTTAAGGTAATATGTACATGTGGGTAGAGTTACAGTGACTATGCATAAATAATTAACAGAGTAGCAGCAGCGTAAAAGGATGGGGTGGGGGGGCAGTGCAAATAGTCCGGGTAGCCATGATTAGCTGTTCAGGAGTCTTATGGCTTGGGGGTAGAAGCTGTTGAGAAGTCTTTTGGACCTAGACTTGGCACTCCGGTACCGCTTGCCATGCGGTAGCAGAGAGAACAGTCTATGACTAGGGTGGCTGGGGTCTTTGACAATTTTGAGGGCCTTCCTCTGACACCGCCTGGTATAGAGGTCCTGGATGGCAGGAAGCTTGGCCCCAGTGATGTACTGGGCCGTCGCACTACCCTCTGTAGTGCCTTGCGGTCGGAGGCCAAGCAGTTGCCATACCAGGCGGTGATGCAACCAGTCAGGATGCTCTCGATGGTGCAGCTGTAGAATTTTTTGAGGATCTGAGGACCCATGCCAAATCTTTTCAGTCTCCTGAGGGGGAATAGGCTTTGTCGTGCCCTCTTCACGACTGTCTTGGTGTGTTTGGACCATGATAGTTTGTTGGTGATGTGGACACCAAGGAACTTGAAGCTCTCAACCTGTTCCACTACAGCCCCGTCGATAGTGTCTTATTCTTCATCTGGGATGACACTCGTATTAGATCTGTTTTCGTAAGCTCAACCAAGTTAACCCAGATGGTACATTTTATTTTTGGGGAAAGTGCTAGCAACAACGTTGACTGATATATTTTGAGCAGTTAAGCATGGTTAAGTAATTAGAGCCTATTGAGCATAGGCTATAATCTGACACCGAGCGCATCCACAAGGGATCCCAACTTTTGTCATAGTTGTTAATTAATCGGATGCAGCTGAGAAGAAGTGAAACAATAAGTTGGTGAATTTAGTGGAAACCTGCCCATTTGTAACAAGCATGGTTACAAGGATTCGTTGTTACACTTCTGTAATTACAGACCACAATTATTACCAGTTACATGTTATTACACTAACTATGAGTAGTTAACCACTTAAGGATCAGACCCTTCTTTTCAATTTCCGCCTACAATGACATACCCATATCTAACTGCCTGTAGCTCAGGACCTGAAGCAAGGAAATGCGTATTCGTGGTACTATTTGAAAGGAAACACTTTGACGTTTGTGGAAATTTGAAATTAATGTAGGAGAACATAACACAATAAATCTGGTAAAAGATAAAACAAACAAAAAAACATAGGTTCTCTATTTTTATTTGTGTTGCATCATCTTTGACATGAAAAATAAATGCCATACATTCAGATAGGTAGCTGGAGGTCATTTAGATGTCATCTACAATAGGGCAACAGTGTATGTGCAAAGTATCAGACTGATACCTTCAAGAATGAGGGAGCTACATAACATTTAGTATGAAGTCACCCACGTGTCCCTCATGGGTGGCTGAATTGGTAAATGTATACATTTTCAAGTACATAACTATAGAGAACATACAAAAATGCTATGGTAATAAAAAATACAAGTTTATACACTCCCAGGAATGTCATACATGATGGATCATTAGCTTCCGTACATAAACGGTACTAACAGGAGACGCGACGAGAATGCTGATCCAATGCCTCCCAACACAGAAGTGAACTATTTAAGATAAGGGACGAGTTATCAGCGAACACTGATCTAATGTCATAAGTGAACACCAAAACAATACACAAAGTGGAGAAAAAATATACATATAGACCGACAATGTGTTGACGTTGACATGCTGTGATTTTCGAGTCCCTTGTTTGCTATTCATACACATTTCATTAGTGATTATATATACGTACAGTGAGGGGAAAAAAGTATTTGATCCCCTGCTGATTTTGTATGTTTGCCCACTGACAAAGACATGATCAGTCTATAATTTTAATTGTAGGTTTATTTGAACAGTGAGAGACAGAATAACAACAAAAAAATCCAGAAAAACGCATGTCAAAAATGTTATAAATTGATTTGCATTTTAATGAGGGAAATAAGTATTTGACCCCTCTGCAAAACATGATTTAGTACTTGGTGGCAAAACCCTTGTTGGCAATCACAGAGGTCAGACGTTTCTTGTAGTTGGCCACCAGGTTTGCACACATCTCAGGAGGGATTTTGTCCCACTACTCTTTGCAGATCGTCTCCAAGTCATTAAGGTTTCGAGGCTGACGTTTGGCAACTCAAACCTTCAGCTCCCTCCACAGATTTTCTATGGGATTAAGGTCTGGAGACTGGCTAGGCCACTCCAGGACCTTAATGTGCTTCTTCTTGAGCCACTCCTTTGTTGCCTTGGCCGTGTGTTTTGGGTCATTGTCATGCTGGAATACCCATCCACGACCCATTTTCAATGCCCTGGCTGAGGGGAGGTTCTCACCCAAGATTTGACGGTACATGGCCCCGTCCATCGTCTCTTTGATGCGGTGAAGTTGTCCTGTCCCCTTAGCAGAAAAACACCCCCAAAGCATAATGTTTCCACCTCCATGTTTGACGGTGGGGATGGTGTTCTTGGGGTCATAGGCAGCATTCCTCCTCCAAACACAGCGAGTTGAGTTGATGCCAAAGAGCTCGATTTTGGTCTCATCTATGGACAGGTGTGACCAAAGTCGCTGAGGCACTGGGAGAGGAACTAGTTTGCCTGCCGGGTGTTCCGAGGTGTCTTCGTTTGGGCACATACGGAACAGGAGTTGACATAGCGGGAGACATCAGAAGCCAAGGTGGGCCACCAGTATTTTGGGGCTAGAGAATGAAGGGTGCGCGTAATACCAGAGTGCCCTGCCGTAAGGGTGGAGTGCGCCCAGATCAGCAGGCGGTCACGGACACTGGTGGGTACATACACGCACCCCGGAGGGGCGATGGCAGGTGCTGGGTCCTCCTGAGCCGCCAGGCGGATGTCTTCGTCCACATCCCAAACGACAGGTGCAACGATGAGAGACGAGGGCAGGATAGTACCCCCAGATCCTTCCATACTCTGGTATGATGAAAGGACGAGATGGATCTGGGTGTTTTAGATTGGGCGCTGTGGTGAACCTCTCCTTCAGCCTCTTGAAGGCAGCATCAGCCTCAGGGTTCCAGGCCAGCTTCTGAGGCCCACCCTTGAGGAGAGAGGTGAGCGGGCGGCTTTGGAGCTGAAGGACCTGATGAAACGCCAGGAGAAATTGGCGAAGCCCAGGAAGCTCTGTAGGCCCTTGATGGTGGTGGGAACTGGCCATGACCTGACGGCGTCCGTCTTCACTCCTTCCATGAACCAAGGACTGAGGACAGATCCGGTATCCCAGGAAGGAAATGGCCTGCTAGTGGAATTCGCATTTCTCCCCCTTCACCAACAGGTTCCCTGAGGCGGAGTAGGACAGCTCGGACGTCCCTGACGTGCTCTTTGAACGTAGCCGAGTAGATCAGGATATCGTCGATGTTCATCACCACCTGTCTACTCAGCATGTCCTGGAACTCGTCATTGACGAAGGACTGGAACACAGAAGGTGCGTTGGCGAGGCCGTAGGGCATGAAGCAGTATTCATAGTGGCCTGAGGTAGTGCTGAATGCCATCTTCCACTCGTCTCCTTCCCGGATTCAGATCAGGTTGTAGGCACTCCTCAGGTCCAACTTGGTAAAGTACCGGGCCCCTCGTAGCTGCTCGATGGCCGACGAAACCAGAGGGAGGGGGTACCGGTACTTGGTGGTGACTGCGTTCAGCCCCCTCTAGTCAATGCATGGTCTCAGTCCTCCGTCTTTTTTGGCCACGAAGAAGAAGCTGGCAGAGGCAGGAGAGGTAGAGCGTCTGATGAACCCCTGTTTCAGGGTCTCCGCCACATACTTCTCCATGGCCTCAGTCTCCGCCATGGAAAGGTGGTAAATGCGACTTCGGGGGGTGTTGTCCCTCCAGCAGGTCAATGGAGCAGTCCCAGAGCCTGTGAGGAGGGAGACACGTAGCCTTTAATGAAGAGAAGACATCGGAGAGATCTGCATACTCACGTGGAATGTTGGGCTGGAGGGCGGACTCCGGACTCTCCACTAACGTGGAACAACAAACCACCGGCAGGCAGGTCTTCCGGCATGAGGTGGACCAGGCTGTGATCCTCTTGGTTCTCCAATTGATGGTGGGGTTGTGTAGTCTGAGCCAGGGCAATCCCAAGACGATCCGGTGAAGGGGTGACGTGACGATGTGGAATGACAGCTCCTTGTGGTGCTCTGGTAGTGTGGGAATGGTGACGGTGATGGGGAGAGTGATGTGTGTAATGCCTGAGCCAAGGGGTTTATTGTCCAGTGAGGTGACGTGTAGCGGAGATGACAGTGTTACGGTGGGCAACCCCCATTCAGAGACCAGCTCCCTGTCTATAAGATTCCCCGCTGATCCGGAATCTATCGTTGCAGTAGAAATGTAAGAGAAGGAATAACCAGTCACCGTTATTGGAACTAAAAACAATGATTTTGTGATAGGAGCTGACGTAACACTCATGGAGCGGCAACGGGTGTCATACCGCCTAGATAGGGAGCCGCCAGGAGATCTGTGCTCCATGGTGGTGTAGGGGGTGCTGCCCACCTCCATGGGTGAGGACTTGGAAGCAGGGCGGCTTCCATAGCTCAGATGGGGTGAGCGTCGAGGCTCCGGGAGGTGTTGGGAACGTCAACTCTCTCTCAACATGTCGTCAAGATGGATGGACGTGGTGATGAGAGTATCAAGGTCCATCTCGTCGTCCCGACATGCGAGTTCCGTCTTAATGTCCTACCGTAAGCCTCTCCTGAAGGCCATGCGCAGAGCACGCTCATTCCAGCCGGAAGATGCCGCCACCGTGCGAAAGCTCAGAGCGTACTCGTACGCGGACCCCTCTCTCTGTTGTAGATGGAGGAGATGCTCACTCCCGTCCTTTCCCTCCGTGGGATGATCAAACACCGCCCTGAACCAAGCGAGGAAGGTGGGGTAGGGAAGCGCCACTGCCTCCTCTCCTTCCCAGACTGCCTTGGCCCAATCCAGCACCTTTCCTTTAAGTAGCGAAATCACCAGCGCTATCCTGGCTTGGTCAGATGGATATGCCCCAGGCTGACACGCCAGATAAAGTGAAACCTGTAGCAGGAAGCCGCTACATTTAGTAGTTTTACCGTCATAGTGCTCCGGTAGGGTGAGGGTTCCCGCAGAAGTGGGTGATAGCACGGGAACAGGTGGATTGGGGGCACTCGCCGCTCCCTGAGGTGGAACCGGAGCGCTGGGCAGATTATGCAGAGTTTGGAGCACTTCCTGCATGGCGGCGTTCAACTGGGCAAGCTGCTGCTGGTGCTGGTCGAGGCACTGGGAAACTCCTGCTGCATCCATTTTTGTTTGGTGTGTGTGATTCTGTGACGAGTACTGAGTATACGAAGACGCAGACGCAGGAATTAACAAGGTCAAGGTTTACTTAACAATGAGAGAGAGGAACAACAAAGATAGAGTAAACGACACAAAGCTTAACAATCACACACAACATCATACAGAACAGTCCAGGGCTAAATAGGGGTGGTGATGAGATGATCAGGTGCAGGTGCGCTGGAGGTGATTAGGGTGCGTTGGGTTTCCATTCCGGTGTTGCCGATGTTGTGCGCTCAGACTGGTGGCTAGTAGACCATTGAATCAGAGCGCCGGAGGGGAGCAATGGGAGGAGACGTGACACTTAAGGATTGTCCATTGTTCTATGCTAGTATTTTTACTGATACAAACTGTCTTGTGTGACTTAGTCATAAATCTGAGTATACAGATTTATGAGCCGTAGGGTACGACCGCAGTATGTGACCTCCTATGTTTACGAACGGCAGGAATATAGCTATTCGGGAATTGCATGGAGGAACAGAGAATGGTACAATTCCGTTACCAGGCCATGTTTCTGCACATCTGCTAACTGTCACATAGACAGTTACATGATCGAGACAAAGGAGATGATTGTGGACTACAGGAAAAGAAGGACCGAGCACGCCCCCATTCTCATCGAACTGGGCTGTAGTGGAGCAGGTTGAGAGCTTCAAGTTCCTTGGTGTCCACATCACCAACAAACTATCATGGTCCAAACACACCAAGACAGTCGTGAAGAGGGCCCGACAAAGCCTATTCCCCCTCAGGAGACTGAAAATATTTGGCATGGGTCCTCAGATCCTCAAAAGGTTATACAGCTGCACCATCGAGAGCCTTCTGACTGGTTGCATCACTGCCTGGTATGGCAACTGCTCAGCCTCCGACCGCAAGGCACTACAGAGGGTAGTGCGTACGGCCCAGTACATCACTGGGGCCAAGCTTCCTGCAATCCAGGACCTCTATACCAGGCGGTGTCAGAGGAAGGCCCTAAAAATTGTCAAAGACTCCACCCACCCTAGTCATAGACTGTTCTCTCTGCTACCGCATGGCAAGTGGTACCAGAGTGCCAAGTCTAGGTCCAAAAGGCTTCTTAACAGCTTCTACCCCCAAGCCATAAGACTCCTGAACAGCTATTCAAATGGCTACACAGACTATTTACATTGTCCCCCTCCCCCTCTTTTACGATGCTGCTACTCTCTGTTTATTATCTATGCATAGTCACTTTAACTATACCTACATGTACATATTACCTCAATGACCTCGACTAACCGGTGCCCCCGCACATTGACTCTGTACCGGTACCCCCTGTATAGAGCCTCACTACTGTTATTTTTACTGTTATTTTACAGCTTTTATTTTTTTATTATCTATTGTTCACTTATTTTTCTTAAAACTGCATTGTTGGTTAAGGGCTTGTAAGCATTTCACTGTAAGGTGTTGTATTCGGCACATGTGACGAATTACAATTTGAAAAAAACAACAGTGTTCGTTGGGCTTTCAACAATGCACTGTTGAGTGGATGGTTGATTTCTCAATTTTTGCCAATCTTATAATAAAGTTGTTATTTGAAGAAACTGCAGTCTCCCTTCCTATAGAATTTCTACCACAGATGTCTGTGGATGTATTGGGGCAGTATGCAAATTGAAGTGGGTCTAGGGTGTCAGGTAAGGTAGAGGTGATATGATCCTTAGCTAGCCTCTCAAAGCACTTCATGATGACAGAAGTAAGTGCTACGGGGTGATAGTCATTGAGTTCAGTTACCTTTTGCTTTCTTGGGTACAGGAACAATGGTGGACATCTTGAAGCAAGTGGGGACAGTAGACTGGGGCGGCAGGTAGCTTAGTGGTTGAGAGCGTTGTGCCAGTAACCGAAAGGTCGCTGGTTCTAATCCCCGAGCCGACTAGGTGAAAAATCTGTCGATGTGCCCTTGAGCAAGGCACTTAACCCTAATTGCTCCTGTAAGTCGCTCTGGATAAGAGCGTCTGCTAAATGACTAAAATGTAAATGTAAAATGTAGACTGGGATAGGGAGAGATTGAATATGTCCGTAAACACTCCAGCCAGCTGGTCTGCGCATGCTCTGAGGACGCGGCTAGGGATGCCGTCTGGCCCGGCTGCCTTGCGAGTGTTAACACGCTTAAATATCTTACTCACGTCGGCCACGGAGAACGAGGACCCACAGTCCTTGGGAGTGGCCCGCATCGGTGGCACTGTGTTATCCTCAAAGTGGGCGAAGAAGGTGTTTAGCTTGTCCAGGAGCAAGACGTCCGTGTCCGCAACGTGGCTGGTTTTCCCTTTGTAATCCGTGATGGTCAGGATCGAGGGAAAGATGAACGGAGCAAAGTACAGCGAGATCCTTGATAAAAACCTGCTACAGAGCGCTCAGAACCTCAGACTGGGGCGAAGGTTCACCTTCCAACAAGCTAATGACCCTAAGCGCACAGCCAAGACAACGCAGGAGTAGCTTCGGGACAAGTCTCTGAATGTCCTTGAGTGGCCCAGTCAGAGCCCGGGCTTGAACCATCGAACATCTCTGGAGAGACCTGAAAAAAGCTGTGCAGCGACACTCCCCATCCAATCTGACAGAGCTTGAGAGGATCTGCAGAGAAGAATGGGAGAAACTCCCCAAATACAGGTGTGCCAACCCTTTTAGCGTCATACCCAAGAAGACTCAAGGCAGTAATTGCTGCCAAAGGGGCTTCAACAATGCACTGAGTAAAGGGTCTGAATACTTATGTAAATGTGATATTTCGTTTTTTTTGTCATTATGGGGGTATTGTGCCTAGATTGAGGCGGAAAAAACAATTTAATAAATTTTAGAATAAGGGGTCTGAATACTTTCCGAACGCACTGTATATTAAGACAGGATTGGCCGAAGGACTTAAATTAATAGAATTAGTGTGAGGGGGTTCCACCCAAAAAAATCTGTAGTAAAGTCTAATTGATTTATAGCATAGATTCTCTAGGGTCCTGCTCCATCTAATGTCCTAGCTAATTCGAGGTGAAATTATTTCATTTATTTTTATTTTTTTTATTCTTCCATCACCTGCTGAATAAAAACCTTATATGGCCCTATTTCTGAAAAAGTTAATCGGGACAGATATGCAGAATCGGCCCGAGTACCATTAGCGGGAAACCAGAGTAATTTGATTCTGCCGGACTCGGGAAGAGCTCGGGCCATATGACTCCTCCGAGTCCGAGTCGATGCGGAGTCTCAAACGGAATAGGCCCGAACTCACCGTGTTGATGGGTCTGCTTAACTTGATGTTTCATATCCTATGCTTTATAACTCACTCACTGTGAAGATAAGGTTTACAATTATTTGTTGATCTGGTGCGTCTCTCTTCAGTTTTCAGTTGGCTCTCTCATTCAACAGACTCACTGACTACTGACTAGGCAGGCTAGCGCAAGAGCCACTGTAGAGCTAGTGAAGCAACCACTAGAGCGAGCGGCTCCCTCTGCGTGCCGAAACAAGCACAACACCTCAACTATAAATGTATTATTACAACATACCAAAGATTACGCTACCATATATTTCAAATGACATACTCCCACATTTCTGGTTGGCAACACAGGAAACCCAAACATGAGAAAAAAACAGTACTATTAATACAGAAAATATTACCCCTTTTTGACAGGAACTTTTTCCCTTTTTCTTTGATGATACAGACAAACTATGACCAATTAGTAGCCTTATGCCTCTGACTTTATCAGAAACTTGCACATAATGGTAGATAAATGCATCAATATAATACCAACCTCTTTTGACCTTGGTGGATTTATTTATTTAATGAATTATACTGCCATTGTACCATAGTAATGCATAATTAATAAAGATGGTACCATATGATCATTTTTGGTACCATGCAGGTTAAAAACATGGTATTTCCATGAGCATCATCTATACCATGGTGTTAGGTTCTGACAAACAGAGTGAAAAACTAACAGACAACTAGTAAAATCTCAAACCAAGTTTATTCACTCACTGGGTCAAACAGCTGCAAAGACAAAGAAAGACATGTTTCCACCAGCACAAGTGTTTATACCCTCCTACTAGGCGGAGTCAATGCCTTGCACATCTAGACAGCCAATACATCTCTATTGCTAGGCAGAAACTTAAGTGGTGTGTGTAATAGGACTGTTCCTCACTCCTCCCTAATCCACGGCTATCCAACCTTATCAGTGACCACAACCAGTTGATTGCCTTTCCAAACCCCTAGTTCTTATCCACCCTCCATGGACCCCACCATATACATTCCTTATGTACTCATTAATTTCTAGTATAGTAAGTATATTTCAAGCTAGA
This sequence comes from Coregonus clupeaformis, assembly GCF_020615455.1. NCBI lineage: Eukaryota > Metazoa > Chordata > Actinopteri > Salmoniformes > Salmonidae > Coregonus > Coregonus clupeaformis. Next base: position 2,639,766 of record NC_059222.1, read on the forward strand.
ATCCATCAGTCCCTCCTTTTTGAATAGTAACTCCATACTGTTCAACATTATATAAACTTTGAAATTACTTATAAACGAACAGAAAATAAAACATGATTAACATTCTCCGTTGATTTGTATGTTTACACCTTACGAGACTTATGGCCTCTGATATATAATCACATTATGCACACTCTTATTCTCCCTCTTGTTGTACAACTGGTAATGACATGTCATCTGGAGCTTTTTACTTTCTCCATTTCCTCCTTCTGGTTCCTAAGAGAGTGATAGCACAAGACTTGAAAAGCAAGAGAAAACACAACCTCCTTTTCCTATAGTCCACGATCAGCTCCTTTGTCTTGCTCACATTGAGGGAGAGGTTGTTGTCCTGCACCACACTGCCAGGTTTCTGACCTCCTCCCTATAGACTGTCTCATCTTTGTCGGTGATCAGGCCTGCCTCTGTTGTGTCGTCAGCAAACTTAATGATGGTGTTGGAGTTGTACTTGGCCACACAGTCGTGGGTGAACAGGGAGTACAGGAAGGGAATAAGCACGCACCACTGAGGGGCCCCAGTGTTGAGGATCAGCTTGGCAGATGTGTTGTTGCCTACCCTTACCACCTGGGGGCGGCCCGTCAGGAAGTCCAGGATCCAGTTGCAGAGGGAGGTGTTTAGTCCCAGGGTCCTTAGCTTAGTGATGAGCTTTGTGGGCACTATCGTGTTGAACGCTGAGCTGTAGTCAATGAACAGCATTTTCACATAGGTGTTCCTTTTGTCCAGGTGGGAAAGGGCAGTGTGGAGTGCGATTGAGATTGCGTCATCTGTGAATCTGTTGGGGCGGCATGCGAATTGGAGTGGGTCTGGGGTTTCCGGCATGATGGTGGTACGGCTTTTGACAATATTCCATGTAACTCTTTTGCCGAGAAATCTTTCAGCCCCAGGAACAGTTCTGCCGCAACCACAATGATTTCTATCTTCCTATATATTTTCTCCACCTTGGCAGTGCCATTAATCACCATTGCGATAAAGGCCACAAAGTCCACCTTTTTAACCTTTAAAATGTCAGGATCATCTTGGTGAAAGGCAACACCTGCAACTTGCATTGAAGGCCTATCCACCACCATGGACTCTTCAGGAGCACCATTCAAACCCTCAACCCTTTTAACCACTGCTGCGTAGGAAATGCTCTGTACAACCCTAACTTTGGCCACCTCATTTTCTTTTACCCTTGTCGGGCATTCAAAAGATGTGGCTTTATGGTTTCTACCACAATTGCAACATTTCACTTTTTCATCACTTTTATAACACATTAAATTATATTTTCCACAACTTGGACATCTCGGTTTCTCCCTTCTGCAAACCCTTGACACATGACCAAAAGCTTTATAGTGATCACACTGCACTGCATAAATGCTCTGACTATGTAGTTTATATCCTCTAACTGCACTTGAGTAGGGAGAGACTCCATATCAAAAAACTAAAGAACAGATAAACTCTTCACTTTTTCATCATTCACCACTCGATTTATCCGACGTGCAGCAATAAAATAATAAAAAATAATATGCCATTTAGCAGACGCTTTTATCCAAAGCGACTTACAGTCGTGCGTGCATACATTTTTGTGGTCCCGGGGATCGAACCCACTACCTTAGCGTTACAAGCGCCGTGCTCTACCAGCTGAGCTACAGAGCAATCACTTCAGGAATATTTTTAATCTCTTTAACATCGACTTCCCACGAGATGCCAGATATTACCCCCTTGAGGGGTGCCTAATTCCGAAGAAACACACACGACACGTCAAACTTTTCAAATTGGGAGAGCCGCAACACACGTTCCTTCTGATCCGCAGAAGTACAAGAAATCAAAACAAACCCGCCTCTCGTGATCCTCACATCCTTCACTTCATCCATCACTTTCTCCACCAGTTTGGATAGCTCAAATGGATTCGTCAAGATTGGTATTTCGATAAGCTGCTACTCATTAACAAACCTTACTCCTACAAGATACAGTGGGGAAAAAAAGTATTTAGTCAGCCACCAATTGTGCAAGTTCTCCCACTTAAAAAGATGAGAGAGGCCTGTAATTTTCATCATAGGTACACGTCAACTATGACAGACAAATTGAGAAAACAAAATCCAGAAAATCACATTGTAGGATTTTGAATGAATTTATTTGCAAATGATGGTGGAAAATAAGTATTTGGTCACCTACAAACAAGCAAGATTTCTGGCTCTCACAGACCTGTAACTTCTTCTTTAAGAGGCTCCTCTGTCCTCCACTCATTGCCTGTATTAATGGCACCTGTTTGAACTTGTTATCAGTATAAAGACACCTGTCCACAACCTCAAACAGTCACACTCCAAACTCCACTATGGCCAAGTCCAAAGAGCTGTCAACGGACACCAGAAACAAAATTGTAGACCTGCACCAGGCTGGGAAGACTGAATCTGCAATAGGTAAGCAGCTTGGTTTGAAGAAATCAACTGTGGGAGCAATTATTAGGAAATGGAAGACATACAAGACCACTGATAATCTCCCTCGATCTGGGGCTCCACGCAAGATCTCACCCCGTGGGGTCAAAATGATCACAAGAACGGTGAGCAAAAATCCCAGAACCACACGGGGGACCTAGTGAATGACCTGCAGAGAGCTGGGACCAAAGTAACAAAGCCTACCATCAGTAACACACTACGCTGCCTGGGACTCAAAACCTGCAGTGCCAGACGTGTCCCCCTGCTTAAGCCAGTACATGTCCAGGTCCGTCTGAAGTTTGCTAGAGTGCATTTGGATGATTCAGAAGAGGATTGGGAGAATGTCATATGGTCAGATGAAACCAAAATATAACTTTTTGGTAAAAACTCAACTCGTCGTGTTTGGAGGACAAAGAATGCTGAGTTGCATCCAAAGAACACCATACCTACTGTGAAGCATGGGGGTGGAAACATCATGCTTTGGGGCTGTTTTTCTGCAAAGGGACCAGGACGACTGATCCGTGTAAAGGAAAGAATGAATGGGGCCATGTATCGTGAGATTTTGAGTGAAAACCTCCTTCCATCAGCAAGGGCATTGAAGATGAAACGTGGCTGGGTCTTTCAGCATGACAATGATCCCAAACACACCGCCCGGGCAACGAAGGAGTGGCTTCGTAAGAAGCATTTCAAGGTCCTGGAGTGGCCTAGCCAGTCTCCAGATCTCAACCCCATAGAAAATCTTTGGAGGGAGTTGAAAGTCTGTGTTGCCCAGCGACAGCCCCAAAACATCACTGCTCTAGAGGAGATCTGCATGGAGGAATGGGCCAAAATACCAGCAACAGTGTGTGAAAACCTTGTGAAGACATACAGAAAACGTTTGACCTGTGTCATTGCCAACAAAGGGTATATAACAAAGTATTGAGAAACTTTTGTTATTGACCAAATACTTATTTTCCACCATAATTTGCAAATAAATTCATTAAAAATCCTACAATGTGATTTTCTGGATTTTTTTTTTCTCATTTTGTCTGTCATAGTTGACGTGTACCTATGATGAAAATTACAGGCCTCTCTTATCTTCTTAAGTGGGAGAACTTGCACAATTGGTGGCTGACTAAATACTTTTTTCCCCACTGTATAAAGGGACATTCTCTGCACTGTATCCTACTTTTCTCCTTTTTCCATTATTTTGAATAATACTACAATCCTCCTTGATTCTACCACCATTAGATTCACAATCACTTCATCGTCCGCCTCCGCCATCTTTTCAAATCTGTTGTACCCTCAACTATCACACCCACTCCGAAGTCTAAAGTATTCTTCTTCTTCTGTGGATTTTATACGGCGGTTGGCAACCAACTTTAAGGTGCATTACCGCCATCAACTGGACTGGAGTGTGGACCAGAGACAGTGAAGGTCTAACTCCTACCCAATAATCTCGTCTCCCTAAGGAAACGAAATACATAATTAAATACTACATCCCCTGAAGATTTCCCCAGCAGTTCACTTAATCCTGGCTCTTCAACCCCATTACTCCTCAAAGCTAATAATAATCGCTCCCTTTTTCTCACATATTTCTGGCACTGAAATAGAACATGTTCCACTGTCTCCATCTCCTCCTGACAATGATCACACCTCCCAGTCGGATGTTTCCCCACCAATTTCAATGTACTATTTAGCCTTGTGTGTCCCAGTCTCAGCCTTATGACTACACTTTCCTCCCTTCTCTCTCGGCCTGAGGACCTCCCTGCCCCCACCTTTTCCTGGATCTTATACAGGTGTCTTCCCTTTCTCTCCCTGTTCCACAACTCTTGCCACTCATTTTTAACCACTGTTTTTATTAATCCCTTGGCTTCTGCTTTACTGATTGACAATTCCATCAAAACATTAGGATGTTTAAGAGCCTGCTTGGCAATAATATCCACTTCCTCATTCCCCTCTACTCCCACATGAGCTGGTACCCAGAAGAACATAACAAATACCCCCATCTGTTTCACCCTATACAAGCACTGTAAAACCTCATACAATACATCCTGTCTGCTCTGAGACACACATGAATTTAAGCTCATCAGTGCTGCACAGGAGTCAGAGCAGATGACTACCCTGTCTGGCCTCACCTCCTCCACCCACTCTGCAGCCAATAGTATGGCCAACAACTCCGTTGTGTAAACAGATAAATGATCAGTTGCTCTTTTTGTCACTGCCACCTTAAACTCAGGAACACTAAAAGCTGCTCCTGTCCTCCCTGTTTTAGGGTCATTAGATCCATCTGGGAATATATTCAAGAAAGCATAGTATTGTGTTCTTAAATGTTCACTTACAACTGAATCTACTCCTTCCTCAACATCTCTTACCCTCTCAAGCAACCCTAGATCTATCACTGGTTGAGGGAGAAACCAAGGTGGGATAGCAGGAAGAACCACAGAGGGGCTAAACTCCCTCCCAAACATCCCCATCTCTCTCGCCATGCAGTTGCCTATCCACCCAAAGCTTGTATTCAGATTGTGTTCATGTTCCCAGAACTCTAGGAGCACCTTTTCTGTAGGATGTGTAACCTTATGTCCTTGTAGATTTACCCAATATGTCATGGCTAGTTGTTGTCTTCTGTACTTTAATGGCATCTCTCCCAACTCTACCTGCATCGCTGCCACAGGGGACGTCCTGAGTGCTCCACAACATATTCTTAGGGCTTGGGCCTGGATAACATCTAGCTGTCAGAGCTGCTGATCCATATGCTATACTTCCATAATCCATTGATTACCTTAACAGCGCTATATACAGTGGGGGAAAAAAGTATTTAGTCAGCCACCAATTGTGCAAGTTCTCCCACTTAAAAAGATGAGAGAGGCCTGTAATTTTCATCATAGGTATACGTCAACTATGACAGACAAATTGAGAAAAAAATATCCAGAAAATCACATTGTAGGATTTTTAATGAATTTATTTGCAAATTATGGTGGGAAATAAGTATTTGGTCACCTACAAACAAGCAAGATTTCTGGCTCTCACAGACCTGTAACTTCTTCTTTAAGAGGCTCCTCTGTCCTCCACTCGTTACCTGTATTAATGGCACCTGTTTGAACTTGTTATCAGTATAAAAGACACCTGTCCACAACCTCAAACAGTCACACTCCAAACTCCACTATGGCCAAGACCAAAGAGCTGTCAAAGGACACCAGAAACAAAATTGTAGACCTGCACCAGGCTGGGAAGACTGAATCTGCAATAGGTAAGCAGCTTGGTTTTTTAGAAATCAACTGTGGGAGCAATTATTAGGAAATGGAAGACATACAAGACCACTGATAATCTCCCTCGATCTGGGGCTCCACGCAAGATCTCACCCCGTGGGGTCAAAATGATCACAAGAACAGTGAGCAAAAATCCCAGAACCACACGGGGGGACCTAGTGAATGACCTGCAGAGAGCTGGGACCAAAGTTACAAAGCCTACCATCAGTAACACACTACGCCGCCAGGGACTCAAATCCTGCAGTGCCAGACGTGTCCCCCTGCTTAAGCCAGTACATGTCCAGGCCCGTCTGAAGTTTGCTAGAGTGCATTTGGATGATCCAGAAGAGGATTGGGAGAATGTCATATGGTCAGATGAAACCAAAATATAACTTTTTGGTCAAAACTCAACTCGTCGTGTTTGGAGGACAAAGAATGCTGAGTTGCATCCAAATAACACCATACCTACTGTGAAGCATGAGGGTGGAAACATCATGCTTTGGGGCTGTTTTCTGCAAAGGGACCAGGACAACTGATCCGTGTAAAGGAAAGAATGAATGGGGCCATGTATCGTGAGATTTTGAGTGAAAACCTCCTTCCATCAGCAAGGGCATTGAAGATGAAACGTGGCTGGGTCTTTCAGCATGACAATGATCCCAAACACACCGCCCGGGCAATGAAGGAGTGGCTTCGTAAGAAGCATTTCAAGGTCCTGGAGTGGCCTAGCCAGTCTCCAGATCTCAACCCCATCGAAAATCTTTGGAGGGAGTTGAAAGTCTGTGTTGCCCAGCGACAGCCCCAAAACATCACTGCTCTAGAGGAGATCTGCATAGAGGAATGGGCCAAAATACCAGCAATAGTGTGTGAAAACCTTGTGAAGACTTACAGAAAATGTTTGACCTGTGTCATTGCCAACAAAGGGTATATAACAAAGTATTGAGAAACTTTTGTTATTGACCAAATACTTATTTTCCACCATAATTTGCAAATAAATTCATTAAAAAATCCTACAATGTGATTTTCTGGATATTTTTTTCTCAATTTGTCTGTCATAGTTGACGTGTACCTATGATGAAAATTACAGGCCTCTCTCATCTTTTTAAGTGGGAGAACTTGCACAATTGGTGGCTGACTAAATACTTTTTTCCCCCACTGTATATATATTATTTTCAACGTCATTCTATCTGCCCCCCACTCCATTCCTGACAAGCAACGAATCACAATCAATATTTTCTTTCCTTTGACAACCACTCTGTTAATATGCTCCGCCCATGTCATTCGAATGTCAAACCAGACCCCCAGGAACCTAAACTCTCCCACCCTCTCTAGATTCCTTCCATACAACTTGAAGTATATTTCCTCCCCAACCTTCCTTCTAGAAAAAAACACAGTCTGTGTTTTCTCAACTGAAAACCTGAAGCCCCACCTGAGGGACCACTGCTCTACTTCACTAATCACTTCTTGAACTCTTCTGGTTGTATGGGTAATATTTCTCCCTCTCTTCCACAGCGCTCCATCATCCGCAAACAATGACCTCCCAATATCTGGTCTCACCTGGGAGAATACATCGTCAACCATAATGGAGAACAACAAAGGACTAATGACACTTCCCTGGGGGATACCATTATCCACCTCATAGCTTTCTGACATAGAGCTCCCCACCCTCACTTGTATTGATCGCCCAAAAAGAAAATCCTTTATCCAGTTAAAAACCCTTCCTCCAACCCCCATGTTATCCAGCTTGATAAGTAGACCTTCCTCCCACATCATATCATAAGCCTTCTCTACATCAAAGAAAATGGCTACCACCACCTCCTTATTTGCCTGTGTCTTCCATATGACTGACTCAAGGCACAGTACAGGATCCATCGTTCCCCTGCCTTTCCTGAACCCACTTTGATCTGGTGACATTAGTCCTCTACTTTCCAGAGAGTGTCAGCCTTTCTGTTATCATCCTTTCCATAAGTTTACATACGTGAGATGTCAACGCTATCGGCCTATAGCTTGAAGGACTAGTAGGGTCTTTCCCAGGTTTCCGTATTGGCACCACTCCCGCCTGCTTCCAACTTCCAGGCAATTTCCCCTCCTGCCACACCTTATTGTAAAAGGCCCAATACTTTCCCCATTGCAGTGTCACTGAGATGAGCCATCATGATGTAACACATCTCATCCTTCCCAGGAGATGTTACCCCAGCTTTAGCTAAAGCTCTCTTCATCTCAGCCAACGTAAAAGGGCTATTGAATGTATCCCCCACCATCTCTCTCTGATCCAGGACCCCCGGATGTTCTCCTCTGACCCTCTCTCTCCCACGCTGCCCCTCTTCTGTCAATTTATTTGAGCTGTGCACCTTCACAAATGCCTGGGCTAACATCTCTGCCTTCTCCATATCTCTCACTGCAGCAATCTCCCCACTTTTCAGCACAGGGAGACCCCAATCTCTTCTCCTCTCATCCTCTTAATCATCCCCCATACCTCTCCCACAGGAGTGGTCCTGCCTATGTTTCCACAGAACCGGTGCCAATACTCCCTCTTAGCTGTCCTAATGATCCTCCTGGAAAATATTCTCCCAAGAAATGGCCAGATGAGAATTCCGTGATGTAAACACTCTGCGTGCCACAAAAATTATCCCAATGAATGGAGATAGCCGACTGTCATCTGAGATTCTTCTTATTCTTCTTTGAGATTTGGTTGGCGGATCGCATCCATCTTTTAAGGGGCATACACTGCCACCTACTGTACTGGAATGTGAGGCCAGTCACGGCCGACCTACATTAAATTCTCTTCATTAGTCCTGTTCCTTTAAGAAAGTGAAATAGAGCCCTAGACACCACTTCCCTCCCCTTTCCTCACCCCACCCCACTACACCACCCAAACCCCAACCCCATCCAGCCTCTCTAATCCTTTCACACAATCTCTCCCTATCTATGTGATACAGTTCACAAAATATCAACACATGCTCCACTGTTTCCTCCACTAAACACTCATCACACAGACCTGTTTCATGTCTCCCTGTCATCCACAACGGGGTATTCTAACCTGTGTGCCCAAACTTTAGTCTACTCCACACAACTTCCTCTCTCCCACATCCCATACTCCCCACCTCTTCCTTAACTGACCGGTGCACACAATAAAATTGCCTCCCGTTACTACTAGCATCCCACTCCCTTTGCCAAAGATCAAGCCCTTTTGTCCGGATCAATTACTTGACTTCCCTGCGGACCAGTGGGACCTGAATATCTACCCCCTCTCTCCTCACCGCACTCTTAGCCACCACATTAGCCTTCTCATTACCCTCCACACCCACATGGGCGGGATCACAGCAAAAGCTTACCACCACTCCCATCTTCTCCAATCCCATTGACAGCATCATCAACTCAACACTGCAGCCGAATCAGAGCAGATCACCACTCTGAGTGGTTCCACCTCCTCCACCCATCTCAAACCTATAATCATGGTCATCAACTCGGCCGCATACACTGACACATAATCAGTTAACCGCTTACATACTCTAACATTGAAATCTTGGAAATACAGTATACAGTGTTTGTCTATCCGACCCCCAATCATATCCTGCCACTGCCCTCATGAGGTTCAGCACCTTCCTACACTTAATTTCAATATACTCAACATGTCTCTTCCACGTAAGCATCTCATCAAACCACATACCTAAATACTTAGACACCCTACCTAAAGTGCATTCGGAAAATATTCAGACCCATTGACGTTTTCCACATTTTGTTACGTTACAGCCTTATTCTAAATTGGATTAAATTGTTTTTTTCCCCTCATCAATCGAAACACAATACCCCATAATGACAAAGCAAAAACAGGTTTTTAGTAATTTTTACAAATGTATTAAAAATAAAACAACTGAAATATAACATTTACATAAGTATTCAGACCCTTTAATCAGTACTTTGTTTAAGCACCTTTGGCAGCGATTACAGCCTCGAGTCTTCTTGGGTATGGCGCTACAAGCTTGGCACACCTGTATTTGGGGAGTTTCTCCCATTCTTCTCTGCAGATCCTCTCAAGCTCTGTCAGGTTGGATGGGGAGTGTTGCTGCACAGCTTTTTCAGGTCTCTCCAGAGATGTTAGATCGGGTTCAAGTCCGGGCTCTGGCTGGGCCACTCAAGGACATTCAGAGACTTGTCCCGAAGCCACTCCTGCATTATCTTGACTGTGTGCTTAGGGTCGTTGTCCTGTTGGAACGTGAACCTTCTGGAGCAAGTTTTCATCAAGGATCTCTCTGTACTTTGCTTCGTTCATCTTTCCCTCGATCCTGACTAATCTACCATTCCCTGCCACTGAAAAACATCCCCACTGGATGATGCTGCCACCCCCATGCTTCACCGTAGGGATGGTGCCAGGTTTCCTCCAAACGTGACGCTTGGCACTCAGGCCAAAGAGTTCAATCTTGGTTTCATCAGACCAGAGAATGCTATTTCTCATGATCTGAGAGTCCTTTAGGTGCCTTTTGGCAAACTCCAAGCGGGCTGTCATGTGCCTTTTACTGAGGAGTGGCTTCCGTCTGGCCACTCTACTATAAAGGCCTGATTGGTGGAGTGCTGCAGAGATGGTTGTCCTTCTAGAAGGTTCTCCCATCTCCACAGAGGAACTCTGGTGCTCTTTCAGAGTGACCATCGGGTTCTTTGTCACCTCCCTGACCAAGGCCCTTCTCCCCCGACTGTTCAGTTTGGCCGGGCGGCCAGCTCTAGGAAGAGTTATGGTGGTTCCGAACTTCTTCCATTTAAGAATGATGCAGGCCACTGTGTTCTTGGGGACCTTCAATGCTGCAGACATATTTTGGTACCAAACATATTTTCCATAAATACAGATATTTTATCAACCAGCACATTTGAGTTCAACCATAATATTTGTTGTAATATTGGTTTTATCTTTTCAGGGGGATGAAATTGAAATTGTTACCAGCAAACGACCCTAAGCACACAGTCAAGATAATGCAGGAGTGGCTTCGGGACAAGTCTCTGAATGTCCTTGAGTGGCCCAGCCAGAGCCCGGACTTGAACCCGATCTAACATCTCTGGAGAGACCTGAAAAAGCTGTGCAGCAACACTCCCCATCCAACCTGACAGAGCTTGAGAGGATCTGCAGAGAAGAATGGGAGAAACTCCCCAAATACAGGTGTGCCAAGCTTGTAGCGTCATACCCAAGAAGACTCGAGGCTGTAATCGCTGCCAAAGGTGCTTAAACAAAGTACTGATTAAAGGGTCTGAATACTTATGTAAATGTTATATTTCAGTTGTTTTATTTTTAATACATTTGTAAAAATTACTAAAAACCTGTTTTTGCTTTGTCATTATGGGGTATTGTGTTTCGATTGATGAGGGGAAAAAAACAATTTAATCCAATTTAGAATAAGGCTGTAACGTAACAAAATGTGGAAAACGTCAATGGGTCTGAATATTTTCCGAATGCACTTTAGGTAGGGTGTCTAAGTATTTAGGTATGTGGTTTGATGAGATGCTTACGTGGAAGAGACATGTTGAGTATATTGAAATTAAGTGTAGGAAGGTGCTGAACCTCATGAGGGCAGTGGCAGGATATGATTGGGGGTCGGATAGACAACTTTGAAAAAGGTTTCAAAAAGGTTTCATTTTCAATTAATTTTGAAAAAGGTTTCATTTTCAATTAATCGAAAATGAGACATGGCAATCTGCACAAAGGCAAAAATGCTATTTTTAAACAATGGGTGATATTTTCTTAGTAATCTACTTGAGACTCATTTAGGGTTCAAGTAAAACTTTTGTATAAGTGAAGCTTTTAGGGAGAGATTTAGTACTTTTATATTTAATAATCTCAACCAACCCAGTTCATATTCATTATATACAGTGCATTCGGAAAGTATTCAGACCCCTTGACTTTTTCCACATTTTGTTACGGTACAGCCTTCATCTAAAATTGTTTTTTTTTTCATCAATCTACACACAATACCCCATAATGTCAAAGCACATTTATAAAAAATTAAAAACAGAAATACCTTATTTACATAAGTATTCAGACCCTTTGCTATGAGTCTCGAAATTGATCTCAGGTGCATTCTGTTTCCATTGATCATCCTTGAGACGTTTCTACAACTTGATTGGAGTCCACATGTGGTCAATTCAATTGATTGAACATGATTTGGAAAGGCACACACCTGTCTATATAAGGTCCCACAGTTGACAGCGCATGTCAGAGCAACAACCAAGCCATGAGGTGGAAGGAATTGTCCGTAGAGCTCCGAGACAGAATTATGTCAAGGCACAGATATGGGGAAGGGTACCAAGAAATGTCTGCAGCATTGAAGGTCCTCAAGTACACTGTGGCCTCCATCATTCTTAAATGGAAGGAGTTTGCATCCACCAAGACTCTTCCTAGAGCTGGCCTCCCGGCCAAACGGAGCAATCGGGGGAGAAGGGCCTTGGTCACAGAGCTGACCAAGAATCCGATGGTGACTCTGACAGAGCTCCAGAGTTCCTCTGTGGAGATGGTAGAACCTTCCAGAAGGTCAACCATCTCTACAGCACTCCACCATGACAGCCCACTTAGAGTTTGCCAAAAGGCACCTAAAGGACACAAGATTCTCTGGTCTGATGAAATCAAGATTGAACTCTTTGTCCTGAATGCCAAGCGTCAAGTCTGGAGGAAACCTGGCACCATCCCTACGGTGAAGCATGGTGGTGGCAGCATCATGTTGTGGGGATGTTTTTCAGCAGCAGGAACTGGGAGACTAGTCAGGATCAAGGGAAAGATGAACGGAGCAAAGTACAGAGAGATCCTTGATGGGGTGAAGGTTCACCTTCCAACGGGACAACAACCCTAAGCACACAGCCAAGACAACGCAGGAGTGGCTTCGGGACAAGTCTCTGAATGTTCTTGAGTGGCCCAGCCCGGACTTGATCCCGATCTAACATCTCTGTGCAGCAACGCTCCCCATCCAACCTGACAGAGCTTGAGAGGATCTGCAGAGAAGAATGGGAGAAACTCCCCAAATACAGGTGTGCCAAGCTTATAGCGTCATACTCAAGAAGACTCGAAGCTGTAATCACTGCCAAAGGTGCTTCAACAAAGTATTCAGTAAAGGGTCTGAATACTTATGTAAATGTCATATTTCAGTTTTGTATTTTTAATACATTTGCAAACATTTCTAAAAACCTGTTTTTGCTTTGTCATTATGGCGTATTGATTTGGGAAAAAAACTATTTAATCCATTTTAGAATAAGGCTGTAACGTAACAAAATGTGGAAAAAGTCAAGGGGTCTGAATACATTCCCAATGCACTGTAGATAGGCACGCTTTGTCTTGTCTGGTTTAACATCCCAGAAAAAGCAAAATATGTTTTGCTCATATGATTTGAAAAACTAATCATCAGGAGTAGGCAGCGCCAAAAGTAAGTGAGTAAACTGAGATATGACTAAGGAGTTAATCAGTGTAATCCATTAATAGAAAGGTAATGATAATAACAATAATAATAGCTTGTTTATTTCTACTATTTTTCTATTGACATTCATTGTGGAGAGCTCATTTATATATTTTGTAATATGAATACCAAATATGTCTACTTCACCGTCAACCCATTTTATAGGTAAACTGCAGGGTAATGTAAAAGTTGTGTTTTTTAAAGATCTAATACGTAAAATTGTGCATTTATCATCATTAGGTTTTAGTCCAGAGAGTCCAGAAAAGTTATCTAGATCTTCAATGAGACATTGTAGGGATCTAGCTTGCGGACTTAATATAAAGCTTGAGTCATCTGCATACATGGACACCTTTAATTTAAGCCTTGGATTTCTAATCCTCTAATGTTGTTATTTGATCTGATTTTAATAGTTAGCATTTCGATGGCCATAATGAATAGAAATGGTGACAGCGGACACCCTTGTTGAACTCCTCTTGACAATTCAAAACTCTCTGAGAAGTAGCCACTATTTACTATTTTACACCTTGGATTGATATACATTACTTTTACCCATTTTATAAGAGACTCACCGAAATGAAAAATTCAAGGCATTTATAAATAAAATCCAGTCTTACTTTATCAAAGGCCTTTTCAAAATCTGCTATAAATATCAGGCCTGGCTTCATAGATGATTCATGTTGTTCTATTATTTCTAGTAGTTATAGTATATTATCTCCAATGTATCATCCATGTTAATAACCTGTCTGATCAGGATGAAAAATACCTTTTTAATTCTGAGTGCTATGCATTTCACTAGTATTTTTGCATCACAACATTGAAGTGTAAGAGGCCTCCAGTTTGTTAGATGGACTGGATCTTTATATTTGCCATCTAGGTCTTGTTTTAATAATAGTGAAATCAGACCTTCCTGCTGAGTACCTGACATATTACCATTTCTAAAGTAGTAGTTAAAACAAGCTAATAATGGAGCTTTGAGTATATAAAAAAGGCTTGATATACCTCTACCAGTATGCCATCAAGCCCTGGGGATTTTCTAGACTGAAAGGATTGAATAGCCTCAAAAAGTTATTCCTCAGTAATTTAGCCTTCGCACTGATCTTTTAGTACATTTGTTAATTTTAAATGTTTGTATTATTTGGAAAGTATTCCTTACAGTAATCATCATTTAGAGGGTGAGGATGAGACAGAAAAGAAAACATCTGGTAAAAATATTTAGCTTCCTCTTTTAAAATATAATTTGGAGAATAATAGATGACTCCGTCTTTAGTAACGAGTTTCTGCAAATTATTTTTGGTAGCGTTCCTGTGTTGGAGATTCATTAAGAATTTTGTGAATTTTTCTACATATTCCATCCAGTTTGCTTTATTTTTGTAATACATTACATTAGATAATTATTGAATAAGTTCCTCCAGTTCTTTTTGTTTTTCCTCTGACTTATTTTGTATCTCTGTAGTACCGTTTTTATTGCTATCTACCTGTACTATTAGTTCATGTATTTCCCTTGTTTGTCTTGTCTCTTTAGACAGAAACTGCTTTTTTATTATTGATTAATATTGAATTGAATTACCTCTGAAGGTACATTTAAAGGTATCCCAAACAAAAAAGGGTTTGCTGACCCTATATTGTACTGGAAAAATTCAGTTATAAATTATTTTGTCTTAGTTAAGAATAAATTGTCCTCCAGTAGACTATGATTACATTTCCAATGTCCACGTGGAAATTCTGTAAGAGTTATGTGAAGGCCAATTAGATGATGATCCGATCGCATTCTGTCTCCTATCAATATTTTTTAAACCTTTTGATGCAAGAGAGAAAGAGACAAGAAAGTAGTCAAGACGACAGAATTGGTTAAGTCTGCTCCATGTATATCTCACTAGGTCAGGGTTTTTTAGTCTCCAAATATCCACTATTTCTAATGTGTCCATAATATTTGTGATGTCCTTAAGGGCACAGTGATGATAGTTTGTAGAGTGATTTCCTTTATGGTCCATTGAGGTACTTAACACTGTGTTATAGTTCAATAAATTGGTATCAATATTTTCGAAGAAGTATGGATCATCCTGATTTGGACCATATATATTAATGAGCCAAATCTGTTTTTCATCCACTTTCATATTCAAAAGGATCCACCTTCCTTGCGAATCATTTCTGACTATTTGCACATTCGGATTTACATTTTTGTTCATTAATATCATCACACCTTTTGAGTTCCTTTGTCCATGACAGAACATTATTTCACCTCCCCATTCCTTTTTCCACACAACTTCATCTAAGGATGTAGAGTGAGTTTTCTGTAAACACTATATGTTATATTCCTTTTCTTTTAGCCACGTAAAGACTAATCTTCTTTTCTTATCTGCTAAGCCGTTACAATTATAACTGGCTATACTTATTTCACCCCTTACCATAACTAGATACTATTCTCAGTCTAAATGTACCATAATTAGTGCTTGTAAAGTTACTGCCATAAGAGGTATTATGACGGTCAAAAATAAAGATTTCAAATGTCTGATGTTTAGAATTCAAGAAACAGGTTCTAGCAATATTTGTTTTATTCCCTTGCGTGTTTGCCTGTGAGCTTATGCCACAGATGTTAGAAAATTGAGTCAAAATATTATGTGTGTAGTAGATCTGAGTAGGTTGATGTGTCACACCCTGGCTCTGGGACTCTATATGTTGAGCCAGGGTGTGTTCATTCTATGTGTTCTGTGTCTATGTTGGGTGTTCTAGTTTGTTGTGTTCTATGTTTGCCTGAGTGACTCCCAATCAGAGGCAACGAGTGTCAGCTGTTGACTGGTTGTCTCTGATTGGGAGCCATATTTAAACTGTCTGTTTTTCACTTTGTGTTTGTGGGTTTTTGTTCCGTGTTGGTTTGTTTATGTAACCAGGGACGTCACGTTTCGTTTTGTTGTTTTGATCGTGTGTTCATTCATTTAATAAAATGTTCGCATTCAACGCTGCGCCTTGGTCCGTTTCATCATGTGTCAACGATCGTGACAGAAAAACCCACCATACCAGGACCAAGCAGCGTGTCCAGGAGCAGGCAGACTGGACATGGGAGGAAGCGCCAGGAAAGGAGATGGAGAGGCTGGCGATGGCCCAGGTGGGCAAATCGTGGTCCTGGGAGGACATGCTCGGGGGCAAAGGGCCATGGGCAAGGATTAAGGCCCTGGCGAGAGAGGAGCAGCGGCGTCAGCAGTGTCATCGTCGGAAGGACGAGAGGCAACCCCCAAAAAAATTTAGGGGGGGGCACACTGCATGGGCGGCTGGGCAGCAGGAGGCTGCCACAGGGCGATTTGGAGAGGAGGCCACCGGGTTTGGGGGGCCAGAAGGCAGGTTGGCGGAGCCTGGAAGGAGAGCGGAACCAACGTCCCGTACTCAGGCATGGCAGCATGGGACGGGGCAGGTTCCGCGGTATGCGGAGCGGCGTTCTGTGCCACGAGTGGTCCGGCATAGTCCTGTACGTCCTGTGCGAGCGCCCTCGCACGTGTCCGTGCGAAGGCGGGTATGCAGCCAGGACGGAGTGTGCCGGCTCAACGCTCGTGGTCTCCAATGCCTCTCCGCGGTCCCGGATATCCTGCTCCAGTGTCACGTGCTGTTATGCCAGTACGGGTACACAGCCCTGTACGTCCTGTGCGGATGCCTCACACAGAGTGTGTGAGGGTAGGCATTCAGCCAGGATGGGTTGTGGCCGCTCTTCACTCCAGGTCTCCTATCCGTCTCCACAGCCCGGTTCGGCCTGTCCCTGCTCCACGCCCCAAGCCTACGGTGTGCGTCGCCAGCCCAGTCCGGACTGTCCCTGCTCCACGCACCAAGCCTACGGTGTGCGTCGCCAGCCCAGTCCGGCCAGTCCCTGCTCCACGCACCAAGCCTACGGTGTGCGTCGCCAGCCCAGTCCGGCCTGTCCCTGCTCCACGCACCAAGCCTACGGGGTGCGTCGCCAGCCCAGTCCGGCCAGTCCCTGCTCCACGCACCAAGCCTACGGTGTGCGTCGCCAACCCGGTCCGGCCTGTCCCTGCTCCACGCACCAAGCCTACGGGGTGCATCGCCAGCCCGGCCCGGCCTGTTCCTGCCACTCGCACCAAGTATACGGTGCGCGTCGCCGGCCCGGCCTTTTCCTGCCACTCGCACCAAGCCAGGGGTGCGAGTCGCCAGTCCGGTGAGGCCCGTTCCGGCTCCACGCACCAAGCTAGGGGTGCGCATCGTCAGCCCGGTCCGGCCCGTTGCTGCTCCACGCACCAAGCCAGGGGTGCGCATCGTCAGCCCGGTCCGGTCAGTTCCTGCCTCACGCACCAAGCCAGGGTGGCACAACCCGTGCCTGGGTCATCGGTGCAAAATCAGGTACCGCTCAACTGCTCCACAACGGAGCTGAAGCTAGCCGCTCCTGCTACGTCCAGGTCAGCTCCAGCCAGCGGGGCCAGACCGGACCAGGGGCGCTATGGGGGGTTTATTGGAGGGTGGTGGGCAAGGCCGGGGCCGGAGCCACCGCCGAGGAGGTGTGCCCACCCAGCCCTCCCCTGTTTTGCTCTTGTTGAGGCGCGGTCGCAGTCCGCGCCTTTAGGGGGGGGTACTGTCACACCCTGGCTCTGGGACTCTATATGTTGAGCCAGGGTGTGTTCATTCTATGTGTTCTGTGTCTATGTTGGGTGTTCTAGTTTGTTGTGTTCTATGTTTGCCTGAGTGACTCCCAATCAGAGGCAACGAGTGTCAGCTGTTGACTGGTTGTCTCTGATTGGGAGCCATATTTAAACTGTCTGTTTTTCACTTTGTGTTTGTGGGTTTTTGTTCCGTGTTGGTTTGTTTATGTAACCAGGGACGTCACGTTTTGTTTTGTTGTTTTGATCGTGTGTTCATTCATTTAATAAAATGTTCGCATTCAACGCTGCGCCTTGGTCCGTTTCATCATGTGTCAACGATCGTGACATGATGTGTGTGATATTGGATGTGATTTAGTGAGAGTGTGTATGATGTCTGGGTAAGAGTAAGACTATAATATGTGCTGCCTAAATAAATAATAACCCAGCCAATTTGCATGGTTGAGTGTCTGTGTGTAACATGAAGTGAGTATAGCCTCAACATTCAGGATGATAATTGTAATCCATATCGTATCACCATCATAGTTGAATGATAGTTGCATCATAATTACATTAAACATCATTTTCATAGAAAAAAACATCCCAGCATTTCCATAGTAATTGACGTTTCACATGATTATGAAAGAGACCTTGCATTACTATAGAGAGACGGCTTCACTACAGTACAAATGTATCTCATACAATATGTTATTATTCCCCAACGTCCCTGTTCTGATATCTTCCCATTGCTTGTTGTAAACATAGATAAACATGTAGACAAAGACATACCTCTCTTCTATACAGCCCCATCATCAGCATACAAGGCCACACCCACTCCCTCTCCCACCTCCTTAAATATGTAATCTATCATCAGGGTGAACAACACCGGACTAACCACACTTCCCTGAGGAGTACCATTGTCCACTTCAAACCACATTGACAATTCAGACCCCACCCTCACCCGTATGACTCGATCAAACAGGAAGTCCATGATCCAGTTATACAAACGTCTCCCAATGCAACAGGAGGTTGGTGGCACCTTAATTGGGGAGGACGGGCTCGTGGTAATGGCTGGAGCGGAATAAGTGGAAAAGTATCAAACACACTTTACTGGTTTTACAAAAGGCAACACCACAGCACGTTTCCACCCAACAAGTATCACCCCAGTCCTCCACACCTTATTATACAACCCTAACACTGCTTCCAATACACTGTTCAGTACATGCTTAAACATCACACCCTATCTTCTCCAGGAGCAGTCCGCCCGCAGCCCTCCCTTGTCATCTCAAACATAAACTCTGCATCCATAGCTTTTGAACTAACGTGTGCTAATGTGACTAGCATGACTGTTGTAAGTAACAGCAAACTTTCCAGACCATAGAGATGTCTTATATGGGCTGAAAGCTCTTGTTAATCTAACTGCACTGTCCAATTTACAGTAGCTATTACAGTGAAAAAATACCATGCTATTGTTTTGAGGAGAGTGCACAACAACAAAAAACTTATCACGGCAACTGGTTTGATACATTCACCTCTGAAGGTAAATAATGTACTTACATTCAGTAATCTTGCTCTGATTTGTCATCCTAAAGGTCCCAGAGATCAAATGTAGCATAGTTTTGTTTGATAAAATCAATGTTTATATTCAAATGTAGGAACTGGGTTCTACAGTTTGAACCCATGCTGTCTCTGGCTCCACACCCACCCCGCCCGGCCATCTAGATGTGTGAAAGTTAGTGTATAAGCTAATGATCCATCATGTATGACATTCCTGGGAGAGTGTAAACTTACATTTTGTATTACCATATCATTTTTGTATGTTCTCTATAGTTATGTACTTGAAAATGTATCAATTGACCAATTTGAAACATTTGGGCAGACTTGATACAAAATAGTCCAGCATTGCAATACTTAAATGGATCAATCTGAAACTTTTCACACACACTGCTCCCATCTAGTGGCCAAAATCTAAATTGCGCCTAAACTGCAATATCATATTGTGGCTTTTCTCTTGCATTTCAAAGATGATGGAAACTAAAAATACACATGGTTTTTTGTTTGTATTATCTTTTACCAGATCTAATGTGTTATTCTCCTACATTAATTTCACATTTCCACAAACTTCAAAGTGTTTCCTTTCAAATGGTATCAAGAATATGCATATCCTTGCTTCAGGTTCAGTTAGATTTGGGTATGTCATTTTAGGCGAAAATTGAAAAAAAGGGTCAGATCCATAAGAGGTTAACCAACAATGCAGTTAAAGAAATAGAGTTAAGAAAATATTCACTAAATAAACTAAAGTAAAAAATAAAATACAAAATAAAATAACAATAACGGGGCCATATACAGGTTAGTCGAGGTAATTTGTACATGTAGGTAGGGGTAAAGTGACTATGCCTAGATAATAAACAGTGAGGGGCAGCAGTGTAAAAACAATGTTAATAGTCCGGGTTGCCATTTGATTAATTGTTCAGCAGTCTTATGGCTTGGGGGTAGAAGCTGTTAAGGAGCCTTTTTGGACCTAGACTTGGCGCTCCGGTACCACCTGCCATTCGGTAGCAGAGAGAACAGTCTATGACTTGGGTGACTGGAGTCTTTTACAATTTTTTGGGCCTTCCTCTGACACCGCCTAGCATATAGGTCCTGGATGGCAGGAAGCTTGGACCAGGTGATGTACTGGGCTGTACGCACTACCCTCTGTAGCGCCTTATGGTCAGATGCTGAGCAGTTGCCATACCAGGTGTAAGGGTTGGTGTGAGGTGTGACCCAGGTGCGGTGCAGGATAGACAGTAGGCAGTAGGCAGAGATGGTGAAACAAGGATCTTTACTGGTGGTCCCAAGGCCAGGATACAATATAACAGACTTGTCACGATAAAATAAAGAAGGAGCAAATTGGTCACCAAAAACAAGCTGACAGCAAAAATACTTAATACTAACTGCGACTGAAACAACAATGAAACAGGGAGAACACTTCTCAAGTACCTGTACATACGTCTTGCGATCAGACACTGATTCGTACTGCTTGGCATCGAGAAACTAGCAGAGAAAACTGAGCAAGGGAACACAGGGAAGTGAGGGCATAAATACACAGGTGAACAGGTAGACACAGGTGACACCAATAGGATCATGATTAGTCCAGACTGTGAGTGAGGAGGTGCCTAAGGTTGTCGGAGGAGGACACCTAGTGGATCGCTCCAGAACTGCGACCCCCTCCTGTAACAACCAGGCGCTGATGCAACCGGTCAGGATGCTCTTGATGGTGCAACTGTGGAACTTTTTGAGGATCTGAGGACCCATGCCAAATCGTTTTAGCCTCCTGAGGGGGGAAAGGTGTTGTAGTGCCCTCTTCATGACTGTCTTGGTGTGTTTGGACCATGATAGTTTGTTAGTGATGTGGACACCAAGGAACGTGAAACTCTCGACCCGCTCCACTACAGCCCCGTCGATGTGAATGGGGACATGCTCGGTCCTTATTTTCCTGTAGTCCACAATCATCTCCTTTGTCTTGATCACATTGAGGTAGAGGTTGTGGTCCTGGCACCACACTGCCAGGTCTCTGACCTCCTCCCTATAGGCTGTCTCATCGTTGTCTGTGATCAGGCCTACTACTGTTGCGTCATCAGCAAACTTAATGATGGTGTTGGAGTCGTGCTTGGCCACGCAGTCATGGGTGAACAGGGAGTACGGGAGGGGACTAAGCACACACCCCTGAGGGTCCCCCGTGTTGAGGATCAGCGTGGCAGATGTGTTGTTGCCTACCCTTACCACCTGGGGGCGACCCGTCAGGAAGTCCAGGTATCCAGTTGCAGACGGAGGTGTTTAGTCCCAGGGTCCTTAGCTTAGTGATGAGCTTTGTGGGCACCATGGTGTTGAATGTCAATGAACAGCATTCTCACATAGGTGTTCATTTTGTCCAGGTAGGAAAGGGCAGTGTGGAGTGCGATTGAGATTGCGTCATCTGTTGGGGCTGTATGCGAATTGGAGTGGGTCTAGGGTTTCCGGGATGATGGTGTTGATGTGAGCCATGACCAGGCTTTCAAAGCACTTCATGGCTACCGACGTGAGTTCTACGGAGCGGTAGTCATTTAGGCAGGTTACCTTCGCTTTCTTGGGCACAGGGACTATGGTGGTCTGCTTGAAACATGTAGGTATTACAGACTCAGTCAGGGAGAGGTTGAAATGTCAGTGAAGACACTTGCCAGTTGGTCCTCGCATGTTCTGAGTACACGTCCTGGTAATCCATCTGGCCCCGCGGCCTTGTGAATGTTGACCTGTTTGAAGGTCTTGCTCACATCGGCTATGGAGAGCGTGATCACACAGTCGTCCAGAACAGCTGGTGCTCTCATGCATGCTGCAGTGTTGCTTGCCTCGAAGCGAGCATAAAAGGCATTTAGCTTGTCTGGCACATCCGACGAGCGTCAGAGCCAGTGTAGTAGGATTCAATCTTAGTCCTGTATTGACGCTTTGCCTGTTTGATGGTTCATCTCAGGGTATAGCGGGATTTCTTATAAGCGTCTGGATTAGTGTCCAACTCCTTGAAAGTGGCAGCTCTAGCCTTTAGCTCGGTGCGGATGTTGCCTGAACATTTGCTCACAAATCTTTCTACATTTATTCAAATTTGAGTTTTATTTGTGAGCTATGTTGAACATATTTACAGATCATGGATTTATTTGTGATTTATGGTGAATATTTGTAAGATCTTTTTTTACATATTTACAGATTATGGTTTAATTTGTGAAATATTTTAATATGTTCACAGATAACAGTTTTATTTGTGAGTTATGTTGAATTTACACACAGATCATGGTAGACACACAGAATAAAGAAACAAATCTCACTCAATACCAGAGTCCCTGTCGTCCAAGGTGGATGAGGCAGTTTCAACTTCCTTGAAACTTGCTTCACCGTAGAAAACATTTCAATAATCATGTATACATTGAAAAACATCTGGAAACATTGCAATATTGATAAAGAATACTTCTTTACTTATTTAAATGAACTGAATACATACATACATGACTGACTGCCGGATAAAGTTAAGCTAGATCTCTATATGTGACACAGAGAGAGAGAGAGAAACCTAGCCTGTCATCACATTCATTTCAAATAATGATATGATATCAAGAAAGACTACACTGGCCTTATAATAGTACAATTCATAAATAAATTGATTAATTCACTAAATTCAACAATTTTGTGACTTCTGTCATCAGAAGCCCAACTGCATGTGTTTCATCTACAGTGCAATGATGATTGCCCATACAGAATTAAAAGTGAAACACAATAAAATTAAATAAAACTGAATATAGTGGACAATATTCCAGTCCACAATATTGACCTGACAATGGAAAAGCTTGTCGCGCTACCTTTTAGTGACACTAGCCATCTCTAGTCCTACTGCAGCAGCTCCTCTCACGACCAGTCCGCTAGACCCATAATTCCCCGCGCCAGGACAAGATGGAAGAAAGCATCGGCCGCAAGAGAACAATGTTTTGGCTATAACACCTCAAAGGAACGAACAAGGGAAGAAAATACGAACGTTTAAAGCCAGTCGCGGTCATGTGTAGGTAAATGTTTATTGAAATTGACCTTTATTTTTGAATATTTCTTGAAATTTGTCGAGTTATAAGCGGTGGAAATGTCAGACACAAATCGCTTCAGCAAGCGAGAGATGCACTCAAAGCCGAGCATCATTGTTTCTCTGTTGCATGGGCCATAAATTAATGCGGGGTTTCAGTTGGAGCGACTAGCTCGTTAGCTTTAGCTAACTGGTAAGCACAAATTTGGCTCATAGCACCCGTACTATTTGCAGTATGGGATCTAAAGTTAACTTGCACCGCAAACCTTGAGGAATGCTATAATTAGAGCTACGGTTATACTGCGTTAGCTAGCTAACAAACAGCTAGAGGCCTCCTGTAGCTCAGTTGGTAGAGCATGGCGCTTGCAACGCCAGGGTGGTGGGTTCGATTCCCACGGGGGGCCAGTATGAAAAATGTATGCACTCACTAACTGTAAGTCGCTCTGGATAAGAGCGTCTGCTAAATGACTAAAATGTAACACTATCTCGATAAATAGTCTCGAGCGTCAGAGATAACTATCTAGCTAACGTTAGTTAGTCAGATTTTATTTCACGAGCGTCGTCCCAGCCAAGGACAGCAAGCCAATCGTCTTTCATAAACGGGGAAATAAAAAACGTGCTCCTATCACACCGTGAACTAGTTAACCTTAGTGTTTGGGTTTTAATAAGACAAATCTTTCCTTTGGACAAATTAGGTCGTGCGAGCGGTAACGTTGAATCCCTGGCTAATGTTTTGCCAGCATGAGATTAGCTAGCTACTAGCTACCTGAATTTGATACAATGGTTTAATATGGCGAATTAGCATTAGGGTAACTAGTTTACTAACGCGTACCCATTATTGATTGAGCCTTCGCCTTCTACCTTCTATTTTCATAATGTATGAGTCGATTTGTTGTCATATGTGTTATTGCGTTTTGATAGTATTGCATTTATGTGACAGAAACGTGCTTTGTATCAACAGTTGACCAGGACAGCTATTTGTAGCAGGCTAGCTAGTTGCTGGCTATGCATCACAAAAGCCCAACCGCTTACCATAAAATTCAATGTCACGTAGCCAAATGGTCGGCTAGACTAAACAATACATTTGCGCCTGAGCCATTCAAGAGGCATCTGGAATAGTCAGCCAGCTAGCAGTTTTACTCCAACGACGTTACACCAAATTGTGGCTAAATCCATGGTGAAATATGGTTTGCTTTAGTTTAGTGGACCGTGTCATTTGATGTACTTTGCAGGCAGTGATTTCAGCCTACGGTTCTGTATTCTTATATTCCATTTGCCAAGGGCAGCAAATTCATGGCGTTCACATCCCCTGTAATAAAGTTGAGGTAATTGTCAGTCAGTGTCATTTTTAATGAGAATATACAATTGCACATTTTACATTGCAGAACAGTTTTTTTGTTTGGCTACAATCCAAGCTGTAGGTGATACAAAATGTAGCAAGCAACACGTGATTTGGATATAATGTTTCATAGGTAGCCTACATTTGATTGGTGATGATGGCTGTCTTACACTGGCGAAATGGCGCACACTATTCCACATGGGCCTAATGTTATGGTGATGTCTAATTGGTAATAGGTGAGCACAAGGTCATTTGAGACAGAGGTAGTTAGTTTCAAGTTTTATTAGTGGTATGTACGGGATACACATGGTATACACCGTCCAACGAAATGCTTACTTGCAGGTTCATTCTCAACAATGCAACAACTATAAGAATATTAACATAAAGTAAATGTCTCAGTAGAATATAATAAACATTTTAGCATAGGTATAATACAGGAAGGCACAATTTATAGTCCAATATTTACATGTGTTTTGGGGATTGTGATTAAATTGTGCAGGATTTAGCAATCATAATAAGTCTGGTAGCAGCAGCTGGTCATTTACATGAAAAAGGACCCATGAGCACCAATGTGTGAAGTTCATAGGAGCATGTCAAATGAAAGCTAACAGTCAATATTTTTGAGAAATTAAGGCACATGTACATTTTCCCACCATTTCCATTCTAAAAATTAGGACTAAGCAAAGGCTTTGATTTTGGGTCAAAGAGATGGAAAAGGGTTTTTGGAAAACCTCTAGCAGAAACAGACTTAGTATTAGAAATACATCAAGCCATAGTAATGTTGAATTAAAGACCCCTGCCAACTAATATCAACACAGATTTAGTTTTGGAGAAATTGTTCTGCATTCTGTAAGTTTAAGAAACATTGCCTTGAAATTCCGTTACAAAAAAAACACCACCTTGAAGATATTTTCTCATTTCTTTCCCTCATGAGGGCGCAGTGCTTAATTTGAGCCGGAACAAATTAATTTCACTGTTTGCAATGTAAAGATTATAATAAAAGCAATCTGTGTTAATTTAAGTATAATCTTCTGTAATTCTCCTGCCCCCTAAAAAAACGTAACGTGAATATGTGCCTGATATTCTAACAATTGAGTTGTGTTGGGCCGGCCTGGGTTTAGCCTATAGTTTGGGTGAAGCTTATATAGACCAACGCGTGGCCTTTGCTTTGGTGAGAGACAGAAGCGTGCCTGTATCTCTCACATAACTAGAATGAGAATCACTTGATGTTCTCTCTCTCCCTCTCTCTGCTCTGATAGACGTGAGCCTGCATCTCTCATCTCCAGTGTTGCACTAAGTCATTTATTTCCTTATAGAATCATAGCCGCGGGAAGGGTGCTCTAAGTGCCGCAGCACCCCTGATGAATTGAAATACATTTGCCAAAGTTATAGAATGACTGCTGTTTGTTCGGAAATAAATTAAATAATTCCGAACACTACACCAGGCGTAGGCCTATAATTTAGCCACAGCAGATCAACAGCTTATTTTAAAAAAATAGCCTAGCTGTGGATTGTGTAGCCCAATAACAAGGCATGCCTACAGTTGGGAACACGCGGCAAATCTGTCAGTGAGCAGCATGCAGCCAAAATGGGCCTTTCGCAATATTTGTAATACCATTGTGGGAAAACACAAATGGAAAGCAAATGGATCCTGTTGAAAAGAGAAGACTAATCTGTCAGTGGCCAACAGCATACCACCCTGCATCCCACTGCTGGTTTGCCTTTGAAGCTAAGCAGGGTTGGTCCTGGATGGGAGACCAGATGCTGCTGGAAGTGGTGTTGGAGGGCCAGTAGGAGGCACTCTTTCCTCTGGTAAAAAAAAAACACATATCCCAATGCCCCAGGGCAGTGATTGGGGACATTGCCCTGTGTAAGGTGCCGTCTTTCGGATGGGAAGTTAAATGGGTGTCCTGACTCTCTGTGGTCACTAAAGATCCCTTTGCTCTTATCGTAAGAGTTGGGGTATTAACCCCGGTGTCCTGGCTAAATTCCCAACCTTGCCCTCATACCATCATGGCCACCTAATCATCCCCAGCTTCCAATTTGGCTCATTCATCCCCCTCCTCTCCCCTGTAACTATTCCCCAGGTTATTGCTGTAAATGAGTGTGTTCTCAGTCAAATAAGTGTACAAAAATAAATAAACAAGCTATACCCTTCCAAATAGGCCTATTGAGCGAACAGCATTGTTTTACTTTAGAGATACGTTTTTGGCACGAGCGCATCGGCCATCACCGGGCTGCGCATCATTGGGTGAGTCAGTGAAACTGGAAAGCTTTTTTAGAACTATAATTTCCTACTCATATTGTACACTGTGTGTTTCCACACACCTAGGCCTAGGCTTTTGATGGATTCAAAGACAAGGTCATTTTTATTGATCTAAGATTTTCAGTTTGTCAGTGTCAAAGTAGCCTGTCATTTCGATCATTTGTGAGGTATTTAAAAAGATTATGCCAAAGTCTCCGGTCATCTAAAATTACATAGAATCGCATGAAATCAGTTTATTAAACGTCAAATTTTTTCCGGACCCCAGGCTACAATTTTTCCCCGCCCAATGTGTGCAGCTTCTGGAAGCGCGTCTACTGCTCTATGCCAATACGCAAAAGTGATGATAATGCATGCAATGCTTTATTATATAGGTGTTTAAAAAAACGGTGATAATAATGCGTTCCGGTACCTCAGAGCCCCCCAGGTCACCCCGTCTGGCTCATTTTTTGTTCCGGCACTTCCCAATTTACAAATTAAGCACTGCAAAGGAGGATAATGAACGTTCAGAAGTAAGAAGTACAAGTAGACTTACCCATTAGTTAGTGTTTTTACTGGTATCCATTTTGTTAATGAATTAAGAGATTAAAATGAGAAATTCTGCTAAAGAATCTGAAATGGAATTTCTGCAATAGAATTGGCTACAATGGGGAAATCATAGTCACAATCCACAGTTGGGTTCACAAGCTTGGACAGTACAGTAGAGAATATGGTTGGGCGATGTCAACCTTTGTCCTATCATGATTATTTACTCATAAAACTGTGTAATACGATGGTATTGCCCCCTATGAGCCAAGTCCCCCAATTTTTTTTAAATGAATAAATTTAGCAAAAAATCACCATTGGGCTATAGCGTGAAATCGCATGCTACAACTGGACAAATCATGATGAAAGAATGTTGTTGAAAGCCTAAGTGCAGGCAAATCTGTTCAAATCTTTGTTTCTGTTGGAGATTCAGGATGGAACAGGTGTGTGTCTGTCTCGCGCACATGATGGCGCAAAGTGACACTGAACTGATGAGGAACGGGCTGTCTTGCCTTAGTGAGTTAGGTTATAAATCATGGGCTGGATAGAAGCAAAGTCTACAGTCTTCAGAACTGGATGATAATCCTCCCTTAATAGGCTATTGTTTGTTCTATCTCGCATAAAGCTGTGATTGAGAATAGCCTAGGCCTATAGACTCCGACTTTCATTCTTGTTCTTTTAGAAAGTGGCAACTTTAGGACAACAGTACATTCTTCGGCTATTAGAATATTTGGGAATAAGGCTACTGTTCATAACTTTAATTTGTCTTAAAGTGTTTATGAAAGGCCTAGTAGGAGGATCGGTTATTGGCCATTTGGTTTTCTACCTCGCGTGGAGGGATTCGCCATTCAAGTGCATATAGGCAACGGCGCGTCACACATCTTAGCAATGAGCTTGAGACAGTATGCATTTTGAAAACACAGTGCATTCGGAAGGTATTCAGACCCCTTGACTTTTTCCACATTTTGCTACGTTACAGCCTTATTCTAATATTGATTAAATAGTTGTTTTCCCTCATCACACAATACCCCATAATGACAAAGCAAAAACAGGTTTTTATAAATGTGTGCAAATGTATAATATAAAAATATATATATATATATATATAACATTTACATAAGTATTCAGACCCTTTACTCAGTACTTTGTTGAATAAAGTACTGAGTCTTCTTGGGTATGACGCTACAAGCTTGGCACACCTGTATTTGGGGAGTTTCTCCCATTCTTCTCTGCAGATCATCACAAGCTCTGTCAGGTTGGATGGGGAGCGTCGCTGCACAGCTATTTTCAGGTCTCTCCAAAGATGTTAGATCTGGTTCAAGTCCAGGCTCTGGCTGGGCCCCTCAAGGACATTCAGAGACTTGTCCCGAAGCCATTCCTGCGTTGTCTTAGCGGTGTGCTTATGGTTGTTGTCCTGTTGGAAGGTGAACCTTCGCCCCAGTCTGAGGTCTTGACCGCTCTGGAGCAGGTTTTCATCAAGGAGCTCCCTGTACTTTGCTCCGTTCATCTTTGCCTCGTTCCTGACTAGTCTCCCAGTACCTGCCGCTGAAAAACATCCACACAGCCACCACCATCCTTCACCGTAGGGATGATGCCAGGTTTCCTCCAGAGGTGACGCTTGGCATTCAGGCCAAAGATTTCAATCTTGGTTTCCTCAGACCAGAGAATCTTGTTTCTCTTGGTTTGAGAGTCCTTTAGGTGCAGGCTGTCGTGCATTTTACTGAGGAGTGGCTTCCATCTGGCCACTCTACCATAAAGGCCTGATTGGTGGAGTGCTGCAGAGATGGTTGTCCTTCGGAAAGGTTCTCCCATCTCCACAGAGGAACTCTGGAGCTCTGTCTGATTGACCATCAGGTTCTTGGTCACCTCCCTGACCAAGGCCCTTCTCCCCCGATTGCTCAGTTTGACCGGGCAGCCAGCTCTAGGAATAGTCTTTGTGGTTCCAAACTTCTTCCATTTTAGAATGATGGAGGCCTTTTCTTGGGGACTTTAAATGCTGCAGAATTGTTTTGGTACCCTTCACCAGATCTGTGCCTCGACACAATCCTGTCTCGGAGCTCTACGGACAATTCCTTCGACCTCATGGCTTGGTTTTTGCTCTGACATGCACTGGCAACTGTGGGACCTTATAGACAGGTGTGTGCCATTCCAAATCATGTCCAATCAACTTCGATTTACAACAGGTGGACTCCAATCAAGTTGTAGAAACATCTCAAGGATGATCATAGGAAACATTTAGCCATAGCCGCCAGGCATTTGGAAATGTGGGCTATGCTACGTAGAACATTAGCCAATTATATTTGCTTCAAATTGCTTAAACAAGAAGCAAGCATTTCACGGTAAAGTCTACACACGTTGTATTCAGCCCTTGTGACAAATAAGATTTGATTTGAGAAGCAGTGCGTTAAAAGGTCTTTAAAAGGAACCACAACACACAGGTTTAGCTTGATAACCTTTACCCAGCCACTATTTCATAGCCTCACTCCATAGAAATAGCAATTACTCAAGCATCGTGTTCTAGATAGGCAAAGCCCAATAAATTAAATCAAGTAATTCATGGATGACTGTAAGCACACTGATTGTACATGCACCTGGGATCAGTCTAGCTCTATGGTCAGGGTTAAACCAACACCTTACTACAAGATTGCAGGCTTGCAGCCTATAGCCTCATCGGTATAACTGTCTTGTTTTGTTAGATTCTTTCTCTCTTGCAAGTAGCCACAGGAGAAAACTCGTCTAATAATATACAGTGCCTTGCAAAGGTATTCAGCCCCTTGGCGTTTTTCCTATTTTGTTGCATTTCAACCTGTAATTTAAATGATTTTTATTTGGATTTCATTGAATGGACATTGACAAAATAGTCAAATTGGTGAAGTGAAATGAAAAGAATAACTTGTTTCAAGAAAATTCTAAAACATTCATTGCGGAAAAGTGGTGCGTGCACATGTATTCACCCCCTTTGCTATGAAGCCCTTCAATAAGATCTGGTGCAACCAATTACCTTCAGAAGTCACATAATTAGATTGCACACAGGTGGACTTTATTTAACTAAGTGTCACATGAGCTGTCACATGATCTCAGTATATATGCACCTGTTCTGAAAGGCCCCAGAGTCTGCAACACCACTAAGCAAGGGCACCACCAAGCAAGCGGCACCATGAAGAACAAGGAGCTCTCCAAACAGGTCAGGGACAAAGTTGTGGAGAAGTACAGATCAGGGTTGGGTTATAAAAAAATATCTGAAACTTTGAATATCCCACGGAGCACCATTAAATCCATTAATAAAACATGGAAAGAATATGGCACCACAACAAACCTGCCAAGAGAGGGCCACCCACCAAAACTCACGGACCAGGCAAGGAGGGCATTAATCAGAGAGGCAACAAAGATAACCCTGAAGGAGCTGCAAAGCTCCACTGTGGAGATTGGAGGATCTGTCGATAGGACTACTTTAAGCCGTACACTCCACAGAGCTTTTATGGGAGAGTGGCCAGAAAAAAGCCATTGCTTAAAGAAAAAAATAAGCAAACACATTTGTTGTTCGCCAAAAGGCATGTGGGAGACTCCCCAAACATATGGAAGAAGGTACTCTGGTCAGATGAGACTAAAATTGAGCTTTTTGGCCATCAAGGAAAACGCTATGTCTGGCGCAAACCCAACACCTCCCATCACCCCGAGAACACCATCCCCACAGTGAAGCATGGTGGTGCAGCATCATGTTGTGGGGATGTTTTTCATCGGCATGGACTGGGAAACTGGTCAGAATTGAGAGATTGATGGATGGCGCTAAATATAGGGAAATTCTTGAGGGAAACCTGTTTCAGTCTTCCAGAGATTTGAGACAGGGACAGAGGTTCACCTTCCAGGAGGACAATGACCCTAAGCATACTGCTAAAGCAACACTCGAGTGGTTTAAGGGGAAACATTTAAATGTCTTGGAATGGCCTAGTCAAAGCTCAGACCTCAATCCAATTGAGAATCTGTGGTATGACTTAAGGATTGCTGTACACCAGCGGAACCCATCCAACTTGAAGGAGCTGGAGCAGTTTTGCCTTGAAGAATGGGCAAAAATCCCAGTGGCTAGATGTGCCAAGCTTATAGAGACATACCCCAAGAGACTTGCAGCTGTAATTGCTGCAACAGGTGGCTCTACAAAGTATTGACTTTGGGGGGTGACTAGTTATGCACGCTCAAGTTTCTTGTCTTATTTCTTGTTTGTTTCACAAGAAAAAATATTTTTGCATCTTCTAAGTGGTAGGCATGTTGTGTAAATCAAATGATACAAACCCCCAAAAAATCCATTTTATTTCCAGGTTATAAGGCAACAAAATAGGAAAAATGCCAAGGGGGGGGGGGGTGAATACTTTAGCAAGCCACTGTATTCTCACTCAAAACTCAAGATGTTTCCATAACGTGGATCTATACATAGCCTGATAACCTTTCTTCCCTTCTCTTCCAGGACATCCCCAACTGGCCCCATCTAGTGTTTCCCCACCTGCACTTGCCGAACAACCATGAGTATTATCCAAGACAAGCTAGGCAACGAGTTTCTGCGAGGCAACGGGGGCATGGACCCCAACTTCGCCCCCGGTATGCTCATGTTTAGCCACCTGCCGCCTGTCACCAGCTTCACCCGCCTGGCTTCGCAGTCGGTCATGGGGGGCAACCAACCCCAGGAGATGATCCTAAAAAAGGAGCGTGACTCGCCTCCCGACGCCCACGCCGGCAGCTTCCTCCATGGCATGGGCATCAAGCAAGAGCGGATGAGCGAGCTAGACTACCGTGTGCCCCTCTATGGTGTAGGAGGGCTGGGTGGCAGCTGTGGGGGAGGAGGAGGGGGCATGGGGAAGGGCAACGAGATGCTGGATATGCAGTTTGGTGGAGGCCACCACCACAACCATCAGAACATGCTGCTGCATGACCTTAGCAACGGCCGAATGGGAGAGCTGGTAAGGAAGCCATGTTTGTTGTGGGCATTGTAGTTTTAGTGGCTGAAAAGCAGCCTCACTCAATACATATAGTTTGTTGAGTGGTCACGTATGCTTTGACATTTTCCACTTTGGTACTTCCAGAGTTTTTTTCTGGATAAAAAAGGAGCTTAGGTGGTGGGTGTGGCAATGGGCAAGGTCGGTGCAGCTGAATTAGGTAGAACATTTAAGGCGCCCATCTTGGTGTTTTCTTTTATTTATGTACAGTGAGGGGAAAAAAGTATTTTTTGTACGTTTACCCACTGACAAAGACATGATCAGTCTATAATTTTAATGGTAGGTTTATTTGAACAGTGCGAGACAGAATAACAACAAAAAAATCCAGATATGGTGGCAAAACCCTTGTTGGCAATCACAGAGGTCAGACATTTCTTGTAGTTGGCCACCAGGTTTGCACACATCTCAGGAGGGATTTTGTCCCACTCCTCTTTGCAGATCTTCTCCAAGTCATTAAGGTTTCGAGGCTGACGTTTGGCAACTCGAACCTTCAGCTCCCTCCACAGATTTTCTATGGGATTAAGGTCTGGAGACTGGCTAGGCCACTCCAGGACCTTAATGTGCTTCTTCTTGAGCCACTCCTTTGTTGCCTTGGCCATGTGTTTTGGGTCATTGTCATGCTGGAATACCCATCCACGACCCATTTTCAATGCCCTGGCTGAGGGAAGGAGGTTCTCGTTCTCACCCAAGATTTGACGGTACATGGCCCCGTCCATCGTCCCTTTGATGCGGTGAAGTTGTCCTGTCCCCTTAGCAGAAAAACACCCCCAAAGCATAATGTTTCCAACTCCATGTTTGACGTGGGGATGGTGTTCTTGGGGTCATAGACAGCATTCCTCCTCCTCCAAACACTGCGAGTTGAGTTGATGCCAAAGAGCTCAATTTTGGTCTCATCTGACCACAACAGTTTCACCCAGTTCTCCTCTGAATCATTCAGATGTTCATTGGCAAACTTCAGACGGGCCTGTATATGTGCTTTCTTGAGCAGGGGGACCTTGCGGGCGCTGCAGGATTTCAGTCCTTCACGGTGTAGTGTGTTACCAATTGTTTCTTGGTGACTATGGTCCCAGCTGCCTTGAGATCATTGACAAGATCCTCCCGTGTAGTTCTGGGCTGATTCCTCACCGTTCTCATGATCATTGCAACTCCACGAGGTGAGATCTTGCATGGAGCCCCAGGCCGAGGGAGATTGACAGGTCTTTTGTGTTTCTTCCATTTGCGAATAATCGCACCAACTGTTGTCACCTTCTCACCAAGCTGCTTGGCGATGGTCTTGTAGCCCATTCCAGCCTTGTGTAGGTCTACAATCTTGTCGCTGACATCCTTGGAGAGCTCTTTGGTCTTGGCCATGGTGGAGAGTTTGGAATCTGATTGATTGATTGCTTCTATGGACATGTGTCTTTTTATACAGGTAACAAACTGAGATTAGGAGCACTCCCTTTAACAGTGTGCTCCTAATCTCAGCTCGTTACCTGTATAAAAGACATCTGGGAGCCAGAAATCTTTCTGATTGAGAGGGGGTCAAATACTTATTTCCCTCATTAAAATGCAAATCAATTTATAACATTTTTGACATGCATTCTTCTGGATTTTGTTCTCAACTCTCCATGTTTGGAGGAGGAGGAATGCTGCCTATGACCCCAAGAACACCATCCCCACCATCAAACATGGAGGTGGAAACATTATGCTTTGGGGGTGTTTTTCTGCTAAGGGGACAGGACAACTTCACCGCATCAAAGGGACGATGAACGTGGCCATGTACCGTCAAATCTTGGGTGAGAACCTCCTTCCCTCAGCCAGGGCATTGAAAATGGGTCATGGATGGGTATTCCAGCATGACAATGAACCAAAACACACGGCCAAGGCAACAAAGGAGTGGATCAAGAAGAAGAGTGGCTTAGCCAATTTCCAGACCTTAATCCCATAGAAAATCTGAGGAGGGAGCTGAAGGTTTGAGTTGCCAAACGTCAGCCTCAAAACCTTAATGACTTGGAGAAGATCTGCAAAGAGGAGTGGGACAAAATCCCTCCTGAGATGTGTGCAAACCTGGTGGCCAACTACAAGAAACGTCTGACCTCTGTGATTGCCAACAAGGGTTTTGCCACCAAGTACTAAGTCATGTTTTGCAGAGGGGTCAAATACTTATTTCCCTCAATAAAATGCAAATCAATTCATAAAATGTTTGACATGTGTTTTTCTGGATTTTGTTGTTGTTATTCTGTCTCTCACTGTTCAAATAAACCTACCATTAAAAATATAGACTGATCATGTCTTTGTCAGTGGGCAAACGTACAAAATCAGCAGGGGATCAAATACTTTTTTCCCTCACTGTAAGTATTCAGACCCTTTACTCAGTACTTTGTTGAAGCACCTTTGGCAGCGATTACAGCCTTGAGTCTTCTTGGGTATGACGCGACAAGCATGGCACAGCTGTATTTGGGGAGTTTCTCTCATTCTTCTCTGCAGATCCTCTCAAGCTTTGTCAGGTTGGATGTGGAGCGTAGCTGCACAGCTATTTTCAGGTCTCTCCAGAGATGTTCGATCGGGTTCAAGTCCGGGCTCTGGCTGGGCCACTCAAGGACATTCAGAGACTTGTCCCGAAGCCACTCCTGCGTTTTTCTTGGCTGTCTGCTTAGGGTCGTTGTCCTGTTGGAAGGTGAACCTTCGCCCCAGTCTGAGGTCCTGAGCACTTTGGAGCAGGTTTTCATTAAGGATCTCTGTCCTTTGCTCTGTTCATCTTTCCCTAGATTCTGACTAGGCCATGAGGTCGAAGGAATTGTCCGTAGAGCTCTGAGATAGGATTGTGTCGAGTCACAGATCTGCGGAAGGGTACCCAACATTATTTTCCGCATTGACAGTCCCCAAGAACACAGTGGCCTCCATCATTCTTAAATGGAAGGAGTTTGGAACCACCAAGACTCTTCCTACAGCTGGCCGGCCGGCCAAACTGAACAAACGGGGGAGATGGGCCTTGGTCAGGGAGGTGACCAAGAACCGGATGGTCATTCTGACAGAGCTCCAAAGTTCCTCTGTGGAGATGGGAGAACCTTCCAGAAGGACAACCATCTCTGCAGCACTCCACCAATCAGGCCTTTATGGTAGAGTGGCCAGATGGAAACCACTCCTCAGTAAAAGGCACATGACAGCCCGCTTGGAGTTTGCCAAAAAGGCACCTAAAGGACTCAGACCATGAGAAAGAAGATTCTCTGGTCTGATAAAACCAAGATCCAACACTTTGACGTGAATGCCAAGCGTCACATATGAAGGAAACCTTGCACCATCCCTACGGTGAAGCATGGTTGTGGTGGCAGCATCATGCTGTGGGGATGGTATTCAGCAGCAAGGACTGGGAGACTAGTC
This sequence comes from Coregonus clupeaformis, assembly GCF_020615455.1. Classification (NCBI taxonomy): domain Eukaryota; kingdom Metazoa; phylum Chordata; class Actinopteri; order Salmoniformes; family Salmonidae; genus Coregonus; species Coregonus clupeaformis. Next base: position 2,675,491 of record NC_059222.1, read on the forward strand.
AGGATCGGGGGGGGGGGGGAATTTAATACATTTTATAATAAGGCTGTAACGTAGAACATTTTTGAAAATGTCAAGGGGTCTGAATACTTTCCGAATGCACTGTACATGCATATATAAACGCAACATGTAAAGTGTTGGTCCCATATTTCATGAGCTGAAATAAAAGATCCCAGAAATTTTCCATTTGCACAAAAAGCTTATTTCTCTCCAATTTGTGCACAAATCTGTTTACATTCCTGTTAGTGAATATGTTCCTTTGCCAAAATAATCCATCCACCTGACAGGTGTGGCATATCAAGAAGCTGATTAAACAGCATGATCATTACACAGGTGTACCTTGTGCTGGGGACAATAAAAGGCCACTCTAAAATGTGCTGATTTGTCACACAACGCAATGCCACAAATGTTTCAAGTTTTGGGGGAGCGTACAATTGGCATGCTGACTGCAGGAATATTCACCAGAGCTGTTGCCAGAGAATTTAATGTTAATTTCTCTACCGTAAGCCGCCTCCAACGTCGTTTTAGAGAATTTGGCAGTACGTCCAACCGGCCTCACATCCGCAGACCATGTGTAACCACGCCAGCCCAGGACCTCCACTTACGGCTTCTTCACATGCGGGATCGTTTGAGACCAGCTACCCAGTCAGCTGATGAAACTGAGGAGTATTTATGTCTGTAATAAAGCACTTTTCCGGGCAAAAACTCATTCTGATTAGTTTTTTACAGCCCGCTCAAGGGTTTCTATGGCAGAAAAATCCCTGACTCCCTCTCTAAAGATAGAAATTAGTTAACAGTAAAGGACCTATAGCTCCTTTGAGAATATTCACACTGTATGGGTTTGTATGGTATATCCCATCATAAGAACGTATCTGTATACATGGCCAATCTCGTCCTTGTCCTCAGATGTCTGGAAGACCAGAGAAAGGGCCAAAAGAGTCGTCAGGAAGAAGACGGAAGAGCGACGGGGAAGGGAAAGCCAGAAGAAAACGTGGAGAACCCAAGGTAGAACCCAACACATCTCTAGCATTCACATTAATTTGCATTACCAAAACGTCGCACAACAGTTCACTTTTGTGGTAATCAGCTCATGTTAACCCCCTCACACATGTTTTTTATACTTCGACGTAACAGCACAAACAAGTTATTCTGACCTTTCATTCCGTCCTGCCCCCGCACAGATGTTGGATGGCGACGGGGCCAGCCTGTCTCCCAACTCCAAACCACACATCTGCGAGCACTGCAACGCCGCCTTCCGTAGCTCCTACCACCTCCGCAGACACGTGCTCATTCACACAGGTGAGAGGCTTTCATTGCTTTTTGCATGAGAATTCTTTGTTGTTCACTAGGTGCATTTGTTTTAGCTTGACCGTGGCACCAGGTGGGTGAAGTGTGCACTTTTTAGATCAATCTATTGGTCCTAAAGTGAAATCCTCACCCACCCAAGGCACCAGGTGAACTAAAACGAAGGCACCCATTATCACTGATTTGAGTAGCATAGATGAGATCATTGGTGTGATGCAATGGATATTCTCTAAATGCTCTGTTAATGTAAATGACTCACATTTCTTGCAGGTCTGACTCTTTGTCGCAAAGGGAAATTCTTTTTTTTGTTTGTTTAAAGTGAATGTTTAGCCAAATTACAAATGTATATATAAATGTCCTTAACTTGAATGTGGTCTATGGACAAGGAGAGACTGCAATCCACGCTTTAGTTTCTGTGAACTAGACACTGCCACCAAAGCGTGGATTGCTGTTTTTGTCCGACTGCTTTCAAGGTAAGGAAACAAATGTAAATGTGTCATTTGGGTGAACCATCCCTTTTCAGATTTCACTCTTTAACTTGCCCTAACATTTTCTTCTTCTTGTGGTGTTACTCCAAATTATCCAGTTTAATCAACTGACACTCCCCACCCTTCTTGAGTGAAGCCAACCTCTGCTTTCCCCCACTGATAGTCAATTAATGTGGAGAGTGGGTGATTGTATTTCTGATCGCACAGGTGAGAGGCCTTTCCGGTGCAGTCAGTGTAACATGAGCTTTATCCAGAAGTACCTGCTGCAGCGGCATGAGAAGATCCACAGCGGTGAGTCTTGCCCTTTACCTATGACAGTCAAAGCTGTGGTCAATTCCATATAAATTCAGTCAATTCAGGAACTAAACTCAAATTCAAAGAGACAAAATTGGAATTTCAGTTTACTTCCCAAATTGATTTTTATTTAGCCTTTATTTATTTATAATTGAACCCAGCGTGCATAATTAAAAAAAAAAAAAAAAAATCAGCTGAGCATTTCATGCTTTGTGAGGTCGTTTTGGTTAGATTATTTTTTTAAATCACGTTTTTGGATTTCGGTTGTGATTTATATATTTTTTACATTAAATGCTCTTTGCATTGTGTGTTGAATTCTGTAACAACACAGAATACATTTTTTTATAAAAGTCCCATGTTAGTGACTGCCCCATTACTGCTTATCACTTATTAACCATAATTTATTCACATTACTTTACTTTAATAAAATATTTCAGTTGTGTATATTACATTAGTTTTATTTGATGACTTCATTATTTAATTCCAAGATATCATTTCATCTCTATAGAGCTGCTGTCTGACAAAATCACAATTTCAGTAGTTATTGAAAGTAAATAAGGCAACTTTTATGACTGCTGAATAAAAACGATTAATCACTTAGATCAGGGGTAGCCAACCCTGTTCCTGGAGTGCCGCAGGTACTGCAGGATTTTGTCCCAGCCAGGCACCACACTGAGCTACTTAGGCTATCACCGAACTGCTCAGTTAGCTAAGTTCAACACACCTGGTTTTCCAGGTTGGTTAAATCAAAAACATGAAGTGCCTAGGACCAGGTTTGCCTATCCCTGACTTATATAATGTATTTTCTTGTAGAGAACTCGCGAAGCAACGGCTCTGTATCCCTCTCGTGCATTCTTCTCTCTTTTACGTAGCCGGCATAAAAGAAACGCAGGCCGAACAAGTATGCACGCAATGGATTATGGTCAGGGTTTGGCCGGTGTAGGCCGTCATTGAAAATAAGAATTTGTTCTTAACTGACTTGCCTAGTTAAATAAAGGTAAAATAAAAAAAATATCGGAGGAGCTTGGTGTGGATGTATCACTGGAGGATCTGGAGCGATGACATTGGATCAGCGTGAAGCAGAAGAATGCTAAATACCCTTACATGGTAATCTTTAAGCTGTGGAACTATCAGACCAAAGTCAACATTCTGAGGGCACAGGGGGAAAAGGAGATCAAGGGACAGTCCATTTGATTCGTCCAGAACCTGTCTGCTAGGCTTAGGGAAGAAATACAAGCAATTCATTCCAATCAGACAGTCACTGGAGGAAAAAGGTCTCAACTCTGATTCCCGGCAGTACTGTGGGTATGGAAGGGAACACAGAGAATGGAGTTCACAAGTGCCGGTGAAGACCTGAACAGGCTGCAGGAAACATTTCCAGTTGAAAGGGAGCCCAGTGGCCTGAGGAGAGGCAGAAGTAGAAAAAACAGATAAGCACACTAGGCTACATACTGTGATGCCCAAGACAGCTAATCGTAACTTGAAACAATATTCCTTCAATATTCCAATACAATCTAGACTCTGTTGTCCCCAAGTAGCTGTTCTTCTCTAGGAAGTAACAATAGAATTAGCCGATGCCAATGATACATTGACACTGAAAATACAATATAAAAGAGGAAATATAGCATGTAAGTCTAATTGTCAATTCTATAGATGTGCATATGAATGGGAATGTGAAGGAGGGTGGGAGAGTGGCTGTGCGGGGGCATAGGTTATGTTGTGTGTGTGACTAAAGTAGAATGGATGAGTAAGTAAATGTATAGAGTGTAAATGTGTTTTGAAAAGGGGGGGGGGGGGGAGACTGAGGTTGGGATAAACTTGGCTTGGGAGGACAAGGAGAGAAGGTGGTGATAAGCTTGGGGGGAGGGGCAAGGTTGGTGAAGGATGGGAGGGTGGGACTTGTAAACTAACTAAGAGCTCTGGCAGATTAGGAAAGGATGTGGAATTATTGTTATTCCATGTTTGTCATTATAACTAAGATTTTAATGGTAGGTATTGGTGAGAATGGAGAGGGACTATATCCGGGAGATTGGGATGGGGTGACTGGGAGGGCATCAGACACTTCTCTGAGGTGTTCGTGGGGCCTCCACTCATCCCATTTCAGTCTCTCTGAAGACCCACTCACCCCAAGTAGACCCCCACCAGCCTCTATACTTTACCTTATAAGGTAATACAAACCAACCACAGCACTTAAGTTGTAGTCTTTAAATATATGTACAATGTATGTATCCACAGCTTTTTGGGGGGAACATTAGGAGAGGACTATGCACTAAAAAGGCATTACACCTCATGTACAAACACGTGCTGTATATATCTAATGTATACAATAACTATGTATTTATACTATGATCCTCCCATTCTATGGAATGTCCACAGCCTGTTCGTCGAACATCTCATTCCAAAATCATGGGCATTAATATGGAGTTGGTCCCCCCCTTTGCTGCAATAACAGCCTCCACTCTTCTGAGAAGGGTTTCCAGTAGATGTTGGAACATTGCTGCAGGGACTTGCTTCCATTCAGCAACGAGCATTAGTGAGGTCGGGCACTGATGTTGGGCGATTAGGCCTGGCTCGCAGTCTGTGTTCCAATTCATCCCAAAGGTGTTCGATGGTGTTGAGGTCAGGGCTCTGTGCAGGCCAGTCAAGTTCTTCCACACCGATCTCGACAAACCATTTCTGTGTGGACCTTGCTTTGTGTATGGGGGCATTGTCTTGCTGAAACAGGAAATGGCCTTCCCCAAACTGTTGCCACAAAGTTGGAAGCATAGAATCGTCTAGAATGTCATTGTATGCTGTAGCGTTAAGATTTCCCTTCACTGGACTGCCAGATGGTGAGGCGTGATTAATCACTCCAGAAAACGCATTTCCTCTGCTCCAGAGTCCAACGGCGGCGAGCTTTACACCACTACAGCCGACGCTTGGCGTTGCGCATGGTGATCTTAGGCTTGTGTGCGGCTGCTCGGCCATGGAAACCCATTTCATGAAGCTCCCGACGAACAGTTCTTGTGCTGACGTTGCTTTCAGAGGCCAGTTTGGAACTCGGTATTGAGTGTTGCAACCGAGAACAGACAATTTTTATGCGCTACACGCTTCAGCACTGTGGTCCAGTTCTGTGAGTTTGTGTTGCCTACCACTTCGCAGCTGAGCCGTTGTTGCTCCTAGACGTTTCCACTTCACTGTAACAGCATTTACAGTTGACCGGGGCAGCTCTAGCAGGGCATACGTTTGACAAACTAACTTGTTGGAAAGGTGGCATCCTATGGCCACTTTGAAAGTCACTGAGCTCTAAAGTAAGGCCATTCTACTGCCAATGTTTGTCTATGGAGATTGCATGGCTGTGTGCTTCATTTTATACACATGTCAGCAACGGGTGTGGCTGAAATAGCCGAATCCACTAATTTGAAGGGGTGTCCACATACCTTTGTGTATACAGTGCCTTCGGAAAGTATTCAGACCCGTTGACCTTTTCCACATTTTGTTACATTACAGCCTTATTCTAAAATGGATTACATTGTTTTTATTCCTCATCAATCTACGCACAATGCCCCATAATGACAAAGTAAAAACAGGTTTTTAGAAAGTTTTGCAAATATATTAAAAATAAACTGGAATATCACATTTACATAAGTATTCAGACCCTTTACTCAGTACTTTGTTGAAGCACCTTTGGCAGCGATTACAGCATTGAGTCTTCTTGGGTATGACGCTACAAGCCTGGCACACCTGCATTTGGGGAGTTTCTCCCATTCTTCTCTGCAGATCCTCTCAAGCTCTGTCAGGTTGGATGGGGAGCGTCGCTGCACAGGTATTTTCAGGTCTCTCCAGAAATGTTCGATCGGGTTCAAGTCCGGGCTCTGGCTGGGCCACTCAAGGACATAACAGAGACTTGTCCTGAAGCCACTACTGCGTTGTCTTGGCTGTGTGCTTAGGGTTGTTGTCCTATTGGAAGGTGAGGTCCTGCGCACTCGTGAGTAGGTTTTCATCAAGGATCTCTCTATGCTTTGCTCCGTTCATCTTTCCCTCGATCCTGACTAGTCTCCCAGTCTCTGCCGCTGAAAAACATCCCCACAGCATGATGCTGCCGCCACCGTGCTTCACCGTAGGGATGGTGCCAGGTTTCCTCCAGACGTGACGCTTGCCATTCAGGCCAAAGTGTTGAATCTTGGTTTCATCAGACCAGAGAATCTTGTTTCTCATGGTAAGAGTCTTTAGATGCCTTTTATGAAACTCCAAGTGGGCTGTCATGGGCCGTTTACTGAGGAGTGGCTTCCGTCTGGCCACTACCATAAAGGCCTGATTGGTGGAGTGCTGCAGAGATGGTTGTCCTTCTGGAAGGTTCTCCCAACTCCACAGAGGAACTCTGGAGCTCTGTCAGAGTAATCATTGGGTTCTTGGTCACCTCCCTGACCAAGGCCCTTCTCCCCTGATTGCTCAGTTTGGCCCGGCGGCCAGCTCTAGGAAGCGTCTTCGTGGTTCCAAACTTATTCCATTTAAGAATGATGGAGGCCACTGTGTTCTTGGGGACCTTCAATGCTGTGGAAATGTATTGGTACCCTTCCCCAGATCTCTGCCTTGACACAATTTTGTCTCAGATCTCTACGGAGAATTCCTTCGACCTCATGGCTTGGTTTTTGCTCTGACATGCACTGTCAACTGTGGGACCTTACATAGACAGGTGTGTGCCTTTCCAAATCATGTCCAATCAATTGAATTTACCACAGGTGTACTCCAATCAAGTTGTAGAAACATCTCAAGGATGATCAATGGAAATAGGTTCACCTATTTTTAATACATTTGCAACATTTTCTGAAAACCTGTTTTCACTTTGTCATTATGGGGTATTGTGTGTAGATTGAGGAATACATTCCGAATGCACTGTATATAGTGTATGTCATGTCTGCTAAAATGTATTACTTGGTTCTTCAATGATGACTTAGATTGTCAGCAGATGTGGTTTTCTTGCAAGTGTTACATAAAAGAGAAATTGAACATTTAAGGAGGAGCTGGGTTGGGGAGCCGATGCTGCCACCTACTGTAATAACAGCGTAGGCATCCTGATAAATAGGAATACACCATTTTACGTTATATACCAGCACATGTACCAAGAAGGCTGTTTCCTAATTTTTTATTGTACCCTACACAGTAAAAATACACAATGATTTCATTGTATATCCCACAATTTTTTGATAAAATCCAGACAGGAACAATTATTTTAGCAGGTGGCCTAAATTAACATTCGATAAGATTGACAGATGTAATAAAAGGTAAACTTAGGGAGCCTCCAGAGGCTGAACATTTTCATCTCTACAAATGATTAACAGCACACCTGGAGATTATTTTTTCCCAACTACGAAAGACTATACCTTCTTTTCTCAAAGTAAGAAAAGCTATTCAAGAATTGACTTAATTTTTTTAATGCTCAATAATTTACTGGATTCAAAAATTAATGATATAGTAATATCCTATCATTCTCCAGTGTCATGTAATTATGCCAATAAAAATACACTTAGCGACAGAGCTTGGTGAATTAACAGAGCGCATCTTCTGGACCTGCAATTGATTAAATATGTAAATGAAGAAATTAAAATCTTTACCATTACAAATGTAGACCTAGAGGACAGAGGAAAGCCGAACCCCAATATAATTTGGGATGCTTCTAAGCCCCTGGAGTCATCAATCTAAGTAACATAATAAAGAAATTGCTATCAAAATCCGGCAGGTTAAGCTTTTTTTTTGCATGGGCTACGTCTCAATCCACTATGGCGGCCTTCTGCATCTCTCACCAAAACGTCTTGGCCTACAGCGGTTTGTCCTACAAACACGGTGTTCTCCGTTTTGCTCTATGACCCCCTCAAGCCCCACAGGACTCGTCTGAATTCAGTACCGTCGATGTGCTAACTTTTGTTTTTAGCGTCCGAACCGTTTGGGCTACGAACTCTGACGCCGCTGTGGAAAGGGGAGATTGCCACAAACAAGTGTCATGGGACTTGTCTGAATGTAACCGGAAGTAGTATGGATCTAGTTTTGTGCCTACCCAAAAAAAGGGGTTAAAAATGTGTACAGTGAGGGGGAAAAAAGTATTTGATCCCCTGCTGATTTTGTATGTTTGCCCACTGACAAAGAAATGATCAGTCTATAATTTTAATGGTAGGTTTATTTGAACAGTGAGAGACAGAATAACAACAAAAAAATCCAGAAAAACGCATGTCAAAAATGTTATAATTGATTAGCATTTTAATGAGGGAAATAAGTATTTGACCCCCTCTCAATCAGAAAGATTTCTGGCTCCCAGGTGTCTTTTATACAGGTAACGAGCTGAGATTAGGAGCACACTCTTAAAGGGAGTGCTCCTAATCTCAGTTTGTTACCTGTATAAAAGACACCTGTCCACGGAAGCAATCAATCAATCAGATTCCAAACTCTCCACCATGGCCAAGACCAAAGAGCTCTCCAAGGATGTCAGGGACAAGATTGTAGACCTACACAAGGCTGGAATGGGCTACAAGACCATCGCCAAGCAGCTTGGTGAGATTGAACTGTCAATCTCCCTCAGTCTGGGGCTCCATGCAAGAGCTCACCTCGTGGAGTTGCAATGATCATGAGAACGGTGAGGAATCAGCCCAGAACTACACAGGAGGATCTTGTCAATGATCTCAAGGCAGCTGGGACCATAGTCACCAAGAAAACAATTGGTAACACACTACGCCGTGAAGGACTGAAATCCTGCAGCGCCTGCAAGGTCCCTCTGCTCAAGAAAGCCCGTCTGAAGTTTGCCAATGAACATCTGAATGATTCAGAGGAGAACTGGGTGAAAGTGTGGTGGCGTCAACATTATGCTTTGGGGGTGTTTTTCTGCTAAGGGGACAGGACAACTTCACCGCATCAAAGGGACGATGGACGGGGCCATGTATCGTCAAATCTTGGGTGAGAACCTCCTTCCCTCAGCCAGGGAATTGAAATGGGTCGTGGATGGGTATTCCAGCATGACAATGACCCAAAACACACGGCCAAGGCAACAAAGGAGTGGCTCAAGAAGAAGCACATTAAGGTTCTCGAGTGGCCTAGCCAGTCTCCAGACCTTAATCCCATAGAAAATCTGTGGAGGGAGCTGAAGGTTCGAGTTGCCAAACATCAGCCTCAACCTTAATGACTTGGAGAAGATCTGCAAAGAGGAGTGGGACAAAATCCCTCTTGAGATGTGTGCAAACCTGGTGGCCAACTACAAGAAACGTCTGACCTCTGTGATTGCCAACAAGGGTTTTCCCACCAAGAACTAAGTAATGTTTTGCAGAGGGGTCAAATACTTATTTCCCTAATTAAAATGCAAATCAATTTATAACATTTTTGACATGCGTTTTTCTGGATTTTTTTGTTGTTATTCTGTCTCTCACTGTTCAAATAAACCTACCATTAAAATTATAGACTAATCATTTATTTTTCAGTGGGCAAATGTACAAAATCAGCAGGGGATCAAATACTTTTTTCCCTCACTGTATATAAAAAAGAATATATATATATATATATATATATATATATATCTATATCTATTACACACACACAGTACCAGTCAAGAGTTTGGACACACCTACTCATTCAAGGGTTTTTCTTTATTTGTACTTGTGTTTTCTACATTGTAGAATAATAGTGCAGACATCAAAACTATGAAATAAAACATATTGAATCATGTAGTAACCCAAAAAGTGTTAAACACATCAAAATATGTTATATTTTAGATTCTTCAAAGTAGCCACCCTTTGCCTTGATGACAGCTTTGCACACTTATTTCAGTTATATTAAAACCAGGAAAATGTGGAGAGTCCTCTGCTGATTATAGACCCAGAAGTTTAATAAATTGTGACAATAAAATAACAAAGCTTATAAACAATAGAATGGCAAAAGTCTTACCAGATACATATCAATCAAACATGGTATATTAAAAATAGACAAGTTGACATGTTTCAGTTTAATACAATACGCTAAAAAACAAGAACGTTTTATCCCTGTGTAGCTCAGTTGGTAGAGCATGGCGCTTGCAACGCCAGGGTTGTGGGTTCGTTTCCCACGGGGGGCCAGTATGAAAAATGTATGCACTCACTAACTGTAAGTCGCTCTGGATAAGAGCGTCTGCTAAATGACTAAAATGTAAATATCAATAATGGCTGTTGATACTGAAAAGTCTTTTGACTGTCTTGAATGGCCTTTTCTATTCAAAACTCTGGAAGGTTTTAACTTTCCAGCTAAAAATAATAAATGTAATACAAATATTGTATAAATGTCCTAAAGCAAAAATATACACAAATAATACGTTATCTGATGAAATTGCTATAGAAAGGGGAACAAGATGGTGATGTCCCGTTTGCAGAAACAATTAGACAGGACCCAAACGAAATAATGGCAGTAGGTAAAATAAAAATAATAACTCCCGATCTACAGCAATCCTTAAAATGGACCACCAAAAAGTATTAAATACTTAGGATGCTTAAATCTTTAGAACCCATAGTGGCAGTCGACATCCTTTCTTGATATTACTATAGCGGCCTCGAATGGCCTTGTTTTTCTAACTATCTGTGTCAATATCGCAAAATTAACTTGCTAACAACCTGTCGTATTCGCGTTGCTTTTGTCATCAACCAGAAATGGGGTATGCTGTCTTTTTTTTTTTTTTTTTACTTCATTACTGAAAATGACGGCGTCGATGCGGACATGACTTTTCACTATGAAAGCGGCTGTATCTATGTTGGTTGGTGATACAGATTCGGACACGTCCTTGCACTTTGAAAAGCGACAATGTCGAGGTGGGTGAAATAACTAAACAGCAGATATGTTTGGTGTTGTCGATGTTTGATGTGAAACGTGGGGAATAGCTCTGAGATTAGGAAGTCCTGTCATGTCATAACTTGGTTGGTACAGGCGAGCACATCAGCGGTGGAGCTCGATTGATTGCTCTCTGTCTCATGGAAATAGTTGCAGTGTTTAGCTGTATATAGTCAGCTAACTAGTTGGTTGTTTTGTCTTGTTTCTACCAATGTAATTCATAGGGAAACGGCCCAAGCTGTTTGCTATAGCTAACTAGCTAACTAGTTAGTTTGTCATGCAAGAACACTGTGTGTAGCGGTAAATTTGGGCTGCGCTCACTAAGCGTCAACCTCAGCTGTCACTTTCACTAGCTAGCCATACAGACAACCAGCTAACTAGCCACCGAAATGAAGGTTAGAGTAATGTGTTTATCTGTTGGGCTTCGGTTATGGTTTGTCATGCTTGCTAGGTGCAACTTATTCATAGGCTATACATTGCCTAATTTTCCTATTATTTGACAGCTTTGCTGTCGTGTTAGGGTAGTAGATGCCAACGCACTGGACCTCATATGATGAGTTGGATATTTGTTTACATAGCCAGCTAACAAGTTGCTTGTTTTGTCCTGTTTTCTACTGATGCAATTAATTTGGGAACTGAGCTTCGTAACTAATCAGCTAACATTGACGAACACTGTAGTTAGTCTGTCAGGTAAGAGTTGATGAGAGAGAAATGGGAGGCGTGTAACTATATCACACAATTTATTATGGAAGCCCCTTATTAGGAAGAGAGTGTGTATGGTTGAGAAAAAGAGAGGAAGGAAGAGTCGGTGTGAGAGGGAGAGAGAGATTATGTTGCTGACCACAATTGTATTCTATTTGTTGCTCCTCTCCCTCTGTTACTCTGTTCCTCTAGGTCAGTGAAAGTGTAGGAAGTGATGTGGAGAGTCAGGGCTCAGCAGCAAAAGGCAGGGAGGAGTTGGAGATGATTGGAGGGGTAGATGTGGAGCGTAGAGGGAGGGGAGAGTGGAGGGAGTGGAGGGAGGGAGTGGAGGGGGGAGAGGCGGAGGGAGGAGGGGGAGAGGCGGAAGTAGGGAGAGGAGGGAGGGGAAGAGTGAGATCACACCCGAGAGGGGAAGAGTGAGATCACACCCGAGAGGGGAAGAGTGAGATCACACCCGAGAGGGGAGCCTACGTTTCCATGGAGTGTGTCTGCCCAAAGTCCCACCATTCACCCTTCTACCACACAGTTGACAGTGGCAGGGGTTTTGGAGTTGTTTTTAAAAGTGGTAGGAACTTACATTTGAAGTCGGAAGTTTAAATAAACTTAAGTTGGAGTCATTAACTCGTTTTTCAACCACTCCTCCAATTTCTTGTTAACAAACTATAGTTTTGGCAAGTCGGTTAGGACATCTACTTTGTGCATGACACAAGTCATTTTTCCAACAATTGTTTACAGACAGATTATTTAACTTATAATTCACTGTATCACAATTCCAGTTGGGTCAGAAGTTTACATACACTAAGTTGACTGTGCCTTTAAACAGCTTGGACAATTCCAGAAAATGATGTCATGGTTTTAGAAGCTTCTGATAGGCTAATTTACATCATTTGAGTCAATTGGAGGTGTACCTGTGGATGTATTTCAAGGCCTACCTTCAAACTCGGTGTCTCTTTGCTTGACATCATGGGAAAATCAAAAGAAATCAGCCAAGACCTCAGAAAAGTCTGGTTCATCCTTGGGAGCAATTTCCAAATGCCTGAAGGTACTACGTTCATCTGTACAAACAATAGTACGCAAGTATAAACACAATGTGACCACGCAGCCGTCATACCGCTCAGGAAGGAGACGCGTTCTGTCTGCTAGAAATTAACGTACTTTGGTGCGAAAAGTGAAAATCAATCCCAGAACAATAGCAAAGGACCTTGTGAAGAGTCCTATATCGACATAACCTGAAAGGCTGCTCAGCAAGGAAGAAGCCACTGCTCCAAAACCGCCATAAAAAAGCCAGACTACGCATGGGGACAAAGATCGTACTTTTTGGAGAAATGTCCTCTGGTCTGATGAAACAAAAATATAACTGTTTGGCCATAATGACCATTGTTATGTTTGTAGGAAAAAGGGGGTAGCTTGCAAGCCGAGGAACACCATCCCAACCGTGAAGCACGGGGGTGGCAACATCATGCTGTGGGGGTGCTTTGCTGCAGGAGGGACTGATGCACTTCACAAAATAGATGGCATCATGAGGAAGGAAAATGATGTGGATATATTGAAGCAACATCTCAAGACATCAGTCAGGAAGTTAAAGCTTGGTCGCAAATCGGTCTTCCAAATGGACAATGACCCCAAGCATACTTCCAAAGTTGTGGCAAAATGGCTTAAGGACAACAAAGTCAAGGTATCGGAGTGGCCATCACAAAGCCCTGACCTCAATCCTATAGAAAATGTGTGGGCAGAACTGAAAAGGCGTGTGCGTACAAGGAGGCCTACGAACCTGACTCAGTTACACCAGCTCTGTCAGGAGGAATGGGCCAACATTCACCCAACTTATTGTGGGAAGCTTGTGGAAGGCTACCCGAAACATTTGACCCAAGTTAAACAATTTAAAGGCAATGCTACCAAATACTAATTGAGTGTATGTAAACTTCTGACCCACTGGGAATGTGATGTAAGAAATAAAAGTTGAAATAAATCATTCTCTCTACTATTATTCTGACATTTCACATTCTTAAAATAAAGTGGTGATCCTAACTGACCTAAGACAGTGCACTTTTACTAGGATTAAATGTCAGGAATTGGGAAAAACTGAGTTTAAATGTATTTGGCTAAGGTGTATGTAAACTTCTGACTTCAACTGTATATCTGTCCAGAGCTTGTAATGGACTACAACAAGAAAATGGGCGGGCTTGACCAACTGAGGAGCTAATACAATGTTGGACGCACAGGTAGAAAATGGTGGAAGTATGTGTTTTGGGGGATGCTCAACATTGCCATCATAAATGCGTACATTGTGTGGGGGAACCTGCAAAGGCCCCTTCCCAGAAACCGCAGGCGGTGGTCCCTGAAGGCATTCAAAATGCAGCTTGTGCATTCACTTTATGATATAGCTGCAGTATCAGGAAGAGGGGAGCCAAGAGTGTGGCACCAGGGCGTGTGGCCTGAGTTGTAACTCATAAGAAAGCAGGTGCAGTTTGAAGGGCGCAAGTGGGTGTGTGATGTGCATCTGGAGTGGACGCAGGGCAAAGAGTGGGAGATGTGTAGAAACTAGTTGTTAGCATTTTTACATTGTTACAAAAGTAAGATTTGTTGTCAATCAAATAGCCTACTTTGTGTGGGTTTTGAAATACTTTCTGAATATTGTATTCTGGTCACATTATGGATAATTGTTTTATTTATATGTAAATAATATTTATAAGTATAATATATCATACTTGGTACATTTTGAGTTAGTAATTTAGTCAAATGTACTACAATTTAAATACTCTAGGTTTTTTGTTGTGTTGAGTGTTATGTTTTTTGATAGTGAGTATCTTTACACAATGGAAGACAAAAATGAGTGTTATTCCTATTGACATGAATGTGGTGTCATATCAAAGAAGAGGTTGTGTTCTTTAAAACTAAGTTATCATGTAATTGTCATTTGTTCTTTGTTTTTGAGCTGTCTGTTTGCCTCTTCTAGGCAATCAGCAATTTGTACAGGGAGGTGTGCTCTCCACCTCTGTCAGGCAATTAGCTATTAGTGTTAGTTCTTCAGTCTCCCCTGGTTTCTCAGCGGCAGCTGTAAGTGGCGGTCGTGTCAGTGGCGGTTTTGTCGTAAAACTAAGACCATCGCCGAAACAAAGAAGGTTCTGCTGAGTTGTTCGAGGAAGGAAAGAGATGAAGGCTCCACACCACTCTCTCACTTGAGTATCTTACCTAGTTATTTACAGATTATCTAATTTTGCTCTTTTGTAGCTTTGTCAACTATGTGTGTGTTTTCTATACCTCCACTGGCTTCGGGTCGAAGCTCGCATCCACTACAAGACCATGGTGCTTACCTAAGAACTGCCCTTCCCTACCTTCAGGCTATGCTCAAACCCTACACCTAAACCCGAGCACTCCGTTCTGCCACATCAGGTCTCTTGGCCCTCCCACCCCTACGGGAGGAAAGCTCTCGCTCAGCCCAGTCCAAGCTCTTCTCTGTCCTGTCACCCCAAGGGTGGAACCAGCTTCCCCCTGAGGCTAGGACAGCAGAGTCCATGCCCATCTTCCGAAAACCTCTGAAACCCTACCTCTTCAAACAGTATCTTAAATAATCCTCCTCAAAGCTCATTTTACATTTACAGTTACCTTGAAATTCTCAGTAATCTACAGCAGCTTTCTATAATTATATTGGGGTCTAAAGGGTTAATAAGTGGCAACTATGTAAAGATAATTTTATTCCATTACTCAACAATATGAAAGCAGATCTAATTAACCTCTGCGGGATCGGTCTCTCCTATATGGGACGGTTGAGCTAACGTGATTAGCATGACTGTTGTAAGTAACAGCAAACTTTCCAGGACATAGAGATGTCTTTATATGGGCAGAAAGCTTAAATTCTTGTTAATCTAACTGCACTGTCCAATTTACAGTAGCTATTACAGTGAAAAAATACCATGCTATTGTTTGAGGAGAGTGCAAAACAACAAAAATGTATCACGGCAACTGGTTTGATACATTCACCTCTGAAGGTAAATAATGTACTTACATTCAGTAATCTTGCTCTGATTTGTCATCCTAAGGGTCCCAGAGATAAAATGTAGCATAGTTTTGTTTGATAAAATCAATTTTTATATTCAAATGTAGGAACTGGGTTCTACAGTTTGAACCCCTGCTGTCTCTGGCTCCACACTCACCCCCACCCAGCCAGCCATCTAGATGTGTAGAAGTTAGTGTATAAGCTAATGATCCATCATGTATGACATTCCTGGGAGTGTGTAAACTTACATTTTGTATTACCATATAATTTTTGTATGTACTTGAAAATTCGGCACATTTGGGCAGACTTGATACAAAATAGTCCAGTATTGCAATGCTTCACTGGATCAATGAGTGGCACACGTCTCCTGAGTGGCGCAGTGGTCTAAGGCACTGCATCGCAGTGCTAACTGTGCCACTAGATCCTGGTTCGAATCCAGGCTCTGTCGTTAGTCGGCCGTGACCGGGAGACTCATGGGCGGCGCACAATTGGCCCAGCGTCGTCCAGGGTAGGGGAGGGAATGGCCGGCAGGGATGTAGCTCAGTTAAAAGAGCATGGCGTTTGCAACGCCAGGGTTGTGGGTTCGATTCCCACGGGGGGCCAGTATATAAAAAAAAAAATTATTCAGTAACTGTAAGTCGCTCTGGATAAGAGCGTCTGCTAAATGACATAAATGTAAAAATGTAAATCAATCTGAAACTTTGCACACACACACACCGCTGCCATCTAGTGGCCAAAATCGAAATTGCGCCTAAACTGCAATATTATATTGTGGCCTTTCAGTTGCATTTCAAAGATGATGGAACAAAAAAATAAATAGATAACGCATGTTTTTTTTGTTTGTGTTTTTTTACCAGATCTAATGTGTTATTCTCCTACATTAATTTCACATTTCCACAAATGTTAGTGTTTCCTTTCAAGGGGTATCAATAATATGCATATCCTTGCTTCAGGTCATGAGCTACAGACAGTTAGATTTGAGTATGTCATTTTAGGCGAAAATTGAAAGAAAGGGTCCGATCCTTAAGAGATTCAATGGAATAATCTTCCCATAAATCTTACAGGCAGAATTAACCTCTTTTAAAATGGCATGGCTCCCAAAGTTTAATTTAAATTTTCGGTAATACCAATTACTGCACAAAGACATTCTTTACAAAGTATAACAGACTTTATATGGGCTAAGACAATGAATAGAATAAAAATGAAATTTCTACTTCTTCCTAAGTCTGAGGGTGTTTTTAACCTTCCAGTCATGGAATTGCATCAACTCGCTACCCAAGGCTTTTACTTGCGACATATAGTTAAATGCAATAAAGAGGAACGATGCATACATATTGAAGATGCGCATGCTCATCCCCAGAATATTTTCATGTCTATTTTCAAAGGATAAAGCTATGAACATGAACTTCATAGTTAAGAACACTATAACGATATGGAAGAAAATGAAAGGTACAGTGCATTTGGAAAGTATTCAGACCCCTTGACTTTTTCCTAATTTTGTTACGTCACAGCCTTATTATAAAATTGATTAAATAGTTTTTTCTCATCAATCTACACACAATACCCCATAATGACAAAGCAGGTTTTTAGACATTTTTGCAGATGTATAAAAATAAACTTAAATATTACATTTCCATAAGTATTCTTTACACAGTACATTGTTGAAGCACATTTGGCAGTTATTACAGCCTCGAGTCTTCTTGGGTATGATGATACAAGCTTGGCACACCTGTATTTGGGAAGTTTCTCCCATTACTCTCTGCAGATCCTCAAGCTCTGTCAGGTTGGATGGGGAGGATCACTGCACAGCTATTTTCAGGTCTCTCCAGAGATGTTCGATCGGGTTCAAGTCCGGCCTCTGGCTGGCCCACTCAAGGACATTCAGAGACTTGTCCCGAAGCCACTCCTGCGTTGTCTTGGCGGTGTGCTTCTGGTTGTTGTCCTGTTGAAGGTGAACTTTCGCCCCAGTCTGAGGTTCTGAGCGCTCTGGAGCAGGTTTTCATCAAGGATCTCTGTACTTTGCTCCGTTCATCTTTCCCTCAATCCTGACTAGTCTCCCAGTCCCTGCCGCTGAAAAATATCCCCACAGCATGATGATGCTGCCACCACCATGCTTCACCGTAGGGATGGTGCCAGGTTATCTCCAGACATGTAGCTTGGCATTCAGGCCAAGGTGTTCAATCTTGGTTTCATCAGACCAGATAATCTTATTTCTCATGGTCTGAGAGTCCTTTAGGTGCCTTTTGGCAAATTCCAAGCGGGCTGTCATGTGCCTTTTACTGAGGAGTGGCTTCCGTCTGGCCACTCTACCATAAAGGCCTGATTGGTGGAGTGCTGCAGAGATGGTTTTCCTTCTGGAAGGTTCTCCCATCTCCACAGAGGAACTCTGGAGCTCTGTCAGAGTGACCATCGGGTTCTTGGTCACCTCCCTGACAAAGGCCCTTCTCCCCCGATTGCTAAGTTTGGCCGGGCGGCCAACTCTAGGAAGAGTCTTGGTGGTTCCAAACTTCTTCCATTTTAGAATGTTAGAGGCCACTGTGTTCTTGGGGACCTTCAATGCTGCAGACATTTATTGGTACCCTTCACCAGATTTGTGCCTCGACACAATCTTGTCTCGGGGCTCTACGGACAATTCCTTCGACCTCATGGCTTGGTTTTTGCTCTGACATGCACTGTCAACTGTGGGACCTTATATAGACAGGTGTGTGCCTTTCCAAATCATGTCCAATCAATTGGATGTACCACTAGTGGACTCCAATCAAGCTGTAGAAACATCTCAAGGATGATCAATGGAAACAGGATGCACTTGAGCTCAATTTCGAGTCTCATAGCAAAGGGTCAGAATACTTATGAGGGATTTGTTTTTTGTTTTTTATAAATTTGCAAAAATTTCTAAACCTGTTTTTGCTTTTTCTTTATGGGGTATTGTGTATAGACTGATGAAAAAAACTAACAATTTAATCAATTTTAGAATAAGGCTGTAACGTAACAATGTGGAAAATGAAGGGGTCTGAATAATTTCCGAATGCACTGGATTCGACAAGAACCAATATCACTCCCTATAAACACAACCTTATGGAACAGTCCTTACATAGCTTTTCAGAATTTACAGATAAATTGCTCCACATGGAAAACTAAAGGCAGAGAAACCGTAAATGACTTGGTAACCGGAAATACATTTATTTCCATTACAGAATTAAAAAGTAATTTTGGACTGACCAATGTAGATCGTTTTAAATACATGCAGCTAAAATGTTTTATATCACAAAATGTCGATTTGTAATGATTTGGACATCAATGCAACCTTGAGGAAATCTTATTTGAGTCAGAAAAGGATTTTCATATGATAGGTAATAGGGATGCAAATTTCACCCAACTAACCAACCCTCATTAACCGGTCAACAAGTGGTTAAATTTTCTCAAAACCGTAAAATGACGTGCCCTACAGAAAATACAAGACAGAGGCACTTTTCATTCAGCACCACAGAGCTCCGCTGACTATACCTGTTTCGCATGTGCTCTGGCGCCACATTCGAGGTGCTGTCCATTGAAAATAAATAAACAACAATCTATTTAGCGTTTCCAATTTATTTACAAAACCATTAATATTGTTCTTTCAATTAACAGTAGACCCTTCGAAGTGGACTATCGTCAGCAAATTGTATGCCTACACTTGAAACAAATACTGTGGCAAATAAATGTAGCCTAAGAAAACAATAGGCCTATATTTGTATAGTTTAACTTTACTCTGGGTGTCAACCATTTTTGTTGCGGAAGATCAACGTGCTGTGGGGTTAGTCTTGTGCACAGTCTGTTGACAATCCAGCAGCTGAGAACACCCTCTGTGGGCACCGATGTCCCGGGAATGGATGAGTAGCGCCTTGCTAAAGTGGCGAGCCTCGGGAATCTTGCGCTGTTGACTTTCCACCAGTGAAGTGGATTCTCATCGAGTGATGGGGAGATGTCTCTCAAGTACTTGTTCACCTCGTTTTCTGCCCCTCTCTCAAGTGGGGGGCTGTAGTCACACCCAAGGAGTAACAGCATGGCGTTGTTGTCGTTCCCACATTGCCGCTGAGGACCCAAAGCTCCCTGGCTCGATCCGTCACCCTCTCTCTCAGCAGCATCAGGGGCCTCTCCATTTGACGCAGTCACATCTGTGTCAGTGGATGCCAAGTCCACCGACCCTCCCAACTCGAGCAGCTTTGTTTTTGCGGTTACACTCTCAGCTGGCAAAATAAATTGCAGATGCTTGTGGCGAGGGTCCAACATCGATGCGATGAGGTGTCCCATTGAGGTCAGATTATCAGCGTCCACCTGTGAAATAAATATGCCGTTTTGCATATCCTATCCTTCAAAAATCGTTCATAAATGTGAAAAAATGAATCGTTTTCGTTCTACTAATTCTTTCAATAAGACAATGACTAACAATTGGCTACTACTTGCCTACAATATACAGTGAGGGGAAAAAAGTATTTGATCCCCTGCTGATTTTGTACGTTTGCCCACTGACAAAGACATGATCAGTCTATAATTTTAATGGTAGGTTTATTTGAACAGTGAGAGACAGAATAACAACAACAAAATCCAGAAAAATGCATGTAAAAAATGTTATAAATTGATTTGCATTTTAATGAGGGAAATAAGTATTTGACCCCTTTGCAAAACATGACTTAGTACTTGGTGGTTTAACCCTTGTTGGCAATCACAGAGGTCAGACGTTTCTTGTAGTTAGCCACCAGGTTTGCACACATCTCAGGAGGAACTTTGTCCCACTCCTCTTTGCAGATTTCTCCAAGTCATTAAGGTTTCAAGCCTGACGTTTGGCAACTCGAACCTTCAGCTCCCTCCTCAGATTTTCTATGGGATTAAGGTCTGGAGACTGGCTAGGCCACTCCAGGACCTTAATGTGCTTCTTCTTGAGCCACTCCTTTGTTGCCTTGGCCGTGTGTTTTGGGTCATTGTCATACTGGAATACCCATCCACGACCCATTTTCAATGCCCTGGCTGAGGGAAGGAGGTTCTCACCCAAGATTTGACGGTACATGGCCCCGTCCATCGTCCCTTTGATGCGGTGAAGTTGTCCTATCCCCTTTAGCAGAAAAACATCCCCAAAGCATAATGTTTCCACCTCCATGTTTGACGGTGGGGATGGTGTTCTTGGGGTCATAGGTAGCATTCCTCCTCCTCCAAACACGGCGAGTTGAGTTGATGCCAAAGAGCTTGATTTTGGTCTCATCTGACCACAACACTTTCACCCAGTTCTCCTCTGAATCATTCAGATGTTCATTGGCAAACTTCAGATGGGCCTGTATATGTGCTTTCTTGAGCAGGGGGACCTTGCGGGCGCTGCAGTATTTCAGTCCTTCACGGCGTAGTGTGTTACCAATTGTTTTCTTGGTGACTATGGTACCAGCTGCCTTGAGATCATTGACAAGATCCTCCCGTGTAGTTCTGGGCTGATTCCTCACCGTTCTCATGATCATTGCAACTCCACGAGGTGAGATCTTGCATGGAGCCCCAGGCCGAGGGAGATTGACAGTTCTTTTGTCTTTCTTCCATTTGCGAATAATCGCACCAACTGTTGTCACCTTCTTACCAAGCTGCTTGCCGATGGTCTTGTAGCCCATTCCAGCCTTGTGTAGGTCTACAATCTTGTCCCTGACATCCTTGGAGAGCTCTTTGGTCTTGGCCATGGTGGAGAGTTTGGAATCTGATTGATTGATTGCTTCTGTGGACAGGTGTCTTTTTATACAGGTAACAAACTGAGATTAGGAGCACTCCCTTTAAGAGTGTGCTCCTAATCTCAGCTCGTTACCTGTATAAAAGACACCTGGGAGCCAGAAATCTTTCTGATTGAGAGGGGGTCATACTTATTTCCCTCATTAAAATGCAAATCAATGTATAACATTTTTGACATGCGTTTTTCTGGATTTTTTTGTTATTCTGTCTCTCACTGTTCAAATAAACCTACCATTAAAATTATAGACTGATCATGTCTTTGTCAGTGGGCAAACGTACAAAATCAGCAGGGGATCAAATACTTTTTTCCCTCTCTGTAGTGATTTTAATAACACTATTAGCCTCATTTTAATATAGATTAGGGACTCCCAAACTTTACCCTTGAACTCTAACACCCACCAGCTGTCATCCTCTCTGCAGAGGAGGTGTGTTTGCAGGAGGATTAATGTGATGGGGTGACATGACAGTGGTTGTGCATTTCAGGGTTGCCAAGACAGGCTTGATCTCCGTCATTATTTGCCAGTGATCGTCTGGGAGCGCGAGAGGCCTTGATGGTCCGGTCGGCTGTCACTGTCCACCTCTGATCCACCAACCTCTCAAACATGTCACAGACCGCATTCCAGCGTGTCTTACATGACTGGAACAGGTGGTGCTGCGGCAGCTGCATTTGGACTTGCTTGGCTTCCAATGTCTTGATGGCTATGGTTAAAGTGTCTAACCAGCCTCCCAGTAGCAACAATCACGCGACACACATACATATTGAAGCCGTCGTTGATGGCGAGTTGAATTGTGTGTGCATAGTATGGTAAGGAGTCCCAGGGGACGCGAGCAGGAGAATTGGCTGCCACAATGTTGTGTGCGTCATTGAGTCCCCGTGTCTCAACAGCACTGGTCAGCTTCTCCGCGAGGTTGTCAGTTGTGTGTCTGATGGATAGACTCAGTGTCAGGATGACCGTTGATTCCATCACCCAGTCAACGTCAAAGTGGCATGTCATGGTGATGTTGATCTTCAATGGGCAGCGCAGTCCAGTCCAACAGTCAGTTGTGCGAGCAAACTTGTCGGCTGTGGCTAGCATCACTTTCAGCACTTTTTTCTTCTTGTAGTGCTTTTCAATTCAATTTGTTATCGTACCTCTTGATGGCATGCAGTACTCTGGCTCAAGGTAACGAATGAACTCCCTTAAGCTCTCTCCCTCGACCACACCGATTGGCATCATATCGCTATCAATCATTCTACACACCAACTGTGTGATCACATCAGACTGGCACGCATCACACAGTTTCCCCGCTAGAATCAACGTGATGGTCGGCTGCAAGCATCCTCTACCGATATGGCGCGCGGGTGTTTGTTCTTGATTGATGCCTCGTCGTGCTGGTACTGCTGCTGAATTTTAATAAGCATTGCAAAGCTTGCAGCAAACTTCATCACCCTTTTGAACGAAATGGTCCCACACAGAGCTGCGTTTGGCATGCTTCATTTTCCCTCAGCTCCCAGGCAAGGCCTCTAGCGGATGTGAAAGCTTCCAAGTGCATTCTTGGTTGTATTACAGTTCAAATTGGATTTCACACCAAAGACACAAAAATACACATGCCAATTTCATTCCACAAAATAATGCAACTTAACCTATAGACCGAAAAGCATGATCAGTCCAATTTATTTTCGGTGGCTAACTAACAGTTAACATTCCTAATAGGGAAGATATACAGTGGGGAAAAAATGTATTTAGTCAGCCACCAATTGTGCAAGTTCTCCCACTTAAAAAGATGAGAGGCCTGTAATTTTCATCATAGGTACACGTCAACTATGACAGACAAATTGAGGGGAAAAAATCCAGAAAATCACATTGTAGGATTTTTAATGAATTTATTTGCAAATTATGGTGGAAAATAAGTATTTGGTCACCTACAAACAAGCAAGATTTCTGGGTCTCACAGACCTGTAACTTCTTCTTTAAGAGGCTCCTCTGTCCTCCACTCGTTACCTGTATTAATGGCACCTGTTTGAACTTGTTATCAGTATAAAAGACACCTGTCCACAACCTCAGTCACACTCCAAACTCCACTATGGCCAAGACCAAAGAGCTGTCAAAGGACACCAGAAACAAAATTGTAGACCTGCACCAGGCTGGGAAGACTGAATCTGCAACAGGTAAGCAGCTTGGTTTGAAGAAATCAACTGTGGGAGCAATTATTAGGAAATGGAAGACGTACAAGACCACTGATAATTTCCCTCGATCTGGGGCTCCACGCAAGATCTCACCCCGTGGGGTCAAAATGATCACAAGAACGGTGAGCAAAAATCCCAGAACCACACAGGGGGACCTAGTGAATGACCTGCAGAGAGCTGGGACCAAAGTAACAAAGCCTACCATCAGTAACACACTACGCCGCCAGGGACTCAAATCCTGCAGTGCCAGACGTGTCCCCCTGCTTAAGCCAGTACATGTCCAGGCCCGTCTGAAGTTTGCTAGAGTGCATTTGGATGATCCAGAAGAGGATTGGGAGAATGTTATATGGTCAGATGAAACCAAAATATAACTTTTTGGTTAAAACTCAACTCGTTGTGTTTGGAGGACAAAGAATGCTGAGTTGCATCCAAAGAACACCATACCTACTGTGAAGCATGGGGGTGGAAACATCATGCTTTGGGGCTGTTTTTCTGCAAAGGGACCAGGACGACTGATCAGTGTAAAGGAAAGAATGAATGGGGCCATGTATCGTGAGATTTTGAGTGAAAACCTCCTTCCATCAGCAAGGGCATTGAAGATGAAACGTGCCTGGGTCTTTCAGCATGACAATGATCCCAAACACACCGCCCGGGCAACGAAGAAGTGGCTTCGTAAGAAGCATTTCAAGGTCCTGGAGTGGCCTAGCCAGTCTCCAGATCTCAACCCCATAGAAAATCTTTGGAGGGAGTGAAAACCTTGTGAAGACTTACAGAAAACGTTTGACCTGTGTCATTGCCAACAAAGGGTATATAACAAAGTATTGAGAAACTTTTGTTATTGACCAAAAACTTATTTTCCACCATAATTTGCAAATAAATTCATAAAAATCCTACAATGTGATTTTCTGGATTTCTTTCTCTCATTTTGTCTGTCATAGTTGACGTGTACCTATGATGAAAATTACAGGCCTCTCTCATCTTTTTAAGTGGGAGAACTTGCACAATTGGTGGCTGACTAAATACTTTTTTTCCCCACTGTACAACACCTTGCAGAGAGCATATCCAACTGACAAACTCTTAGAAAACAATATAAACTATTGAAACCAAGACTTGAAAGAACTGATGTTGGCACAAGATGGGAGGGGAAGTTGGAGCATAACTAATGAAATTACAGTTAACGAAAATGTATGCTTAATTCAGTATAAACTAATCACAAATTCTACAGCCCAACGGCAGAGTCATGTTTTAAGTGTAAAACTAACAATGATTCAATAATCCATGCTTTCTGGGAATGCTATAAAGTCCAAAAGTTATGGGCGGAGCTAGGAAGTTGGCTGTCAGAAATATTACAATGTCTGTCTGCATATTTCAAGACATGGCATATGGGGATATAGTGAGATACCCAATGGGCTGGACAATTCTCTTCTCATCTTGAAAAAAACTGATATGAAATACTTGGAAATCAATTAATCCACCTTCATTAACACAATGGAAAAATCTAATGATGTATTATTGAAATAGCATCGGTGACCGAGAGAAACGAATTGGTACAATTTAAGGCCATGTGGTAAACAATAATGCAGGCACTAGGGATGGAGGTGTGAGCATGCGGGTCTGGGCAGAGGAGATGTAGTCGTTGTGTGCGTCTATAAGTTGTTGTTCGTATGTATATGTTTGTATTTGGTGTAAAAAAAATAAAATAATAATAAATAAAAACAAATAATTGAACCAATGTCAGTCAATTAGTTGTTAAAAATTGAAAATGTAGTGCCTCCCAAGTGGCGCAGCGGTCTAAGATACTGCATCGCGGTGCTAGAGGCGTCACTACAGACACATGACTCGACCTTCGCATCCCGAGCCCGTTGGGGAGTTGCAGCGATGAGACGATCGAAAAATTTTGTAAAATACAACAACAACAAAAACATTTGAATGGAGTAATATCGGTTAATGGCTCAGCCCTAGCTTTGAGTGAGTACATTTGGTTCTAACTGCCAATGTTGTCCCATTCATTTCTCAGGAGAGAAGCCCTTCAGCTGTGACCAGTGTAACATGTGCTTCATCCAGAAGTACCACATGGAGCGGCACAAGAGGACCCACAGCGGAGAGAAGCCATACAGATGTGACACCTGCCAACAGGTCAGTCAGTTAGTCACAAGGGTAGCTAGGATTTACCTTCAAAGCAGATACAAATATTTTTGATTGACAACAGACCTGTGTTCAAATACTATTTAGGGTATTTCAATTATTTTCAGACATTTAAAAGTAAGTATTTAGAAAAATTGCATAGATTTCAAGTAGTTGAATATTGGCATGTATTTGAAAATACTCAAATACACATGTCAATACGCCATGCATTAAAACTCAGGTTTGTTTGGTCCTAGGCGTATTTCAGATAATGTATTTGGAGATAAGTATTTGAAAATGGTTTCAGCCATTTAAAGGAATTTAACTTTCAAATAGAAATAGGCTGATTTGGCCACATTTATTTGAAAGTCTCTCAAATACACAGACAATAAGTATTTAAATAACGAATACTTAAATACCCATGTACTTGAACCCAGGTCCGATTGACAATGCCAGTTCATGATGTCACACTGATGTTTGCGGTTTGTCTCAATCTAGCCTATTTGTTTGCTCAAAATATCATGGGCAATCCACACTGTTGGATGCTTGCAATGTGCTCTGTCATCAATTGTTTTGAATAGTAACGATTGGTCGAGAGGACTTTGGGTGCATCTAACAGTGGGCAAATACATTTTGTTGTCGTTGATCGATTTTCTCAATCGGGTGACTAGAAATTGTTTTCTACTGTGCGTCTCCCCCCGTTCCCCCTGTAGTTTTTCTCGAGGACGGATCGGTTACTGAAGCACAAGCGGTCCTGTGGAGAAGCCATAAAGAAGGGCCTAGACCCCAGCATGCTGCAGCTGGCCGACACGGACATGAGCCAGGGCAACTACTCACTCACTCAGGGAAATGCTACCACCACCTCTGGACGCAAGAGGGGCAAGTCCAAAAACGCAGGCGAAGGCAGCGAGCGCAAGCGTAAGAAGGCTGCGGCCGCCACTGTGTCGTCAGGGGGCCTGCAGGACTCCGACCTCGGGCCCAGCATGCAGGGCCTCACACCCAAGCTGGTGTTCAAGAAGGCCAAGAAGCACCTCCACTCCATGGAGGACGAGGGGCAGAAGCTGCTGTCTCAGAAGCAGGGCTCCATGGAGCTTGTGGGGGGCTCAGGGCTCGAGGCCATGGGCCTCCTCCAGGGCTCCTCCGGTGGGGGCATCAAGCAGGGCCTGTCAGCCACCAGCAACAACTACGATGACGCCATGCAGTTTGTGAAGAAGCGTCGCTACCTTCAACATATGGCCAACAACGACTATGGGGTGCCCTCCCTCCACATGGGCCAGTCCAGCAGTGTGATTCAGGGCTCGCTGGGCCACCACAACGAGCCCACCCTGGCCATGCTGGACGCCTTGCCCCTGGACCTCAAGCACCACGACAAGTCAGGCATCCCAGACGAGGTGCTCCAGAGCCTGCTGGACCACTACAGCCACAAGTCAGACAACACGCACCACCACCACCACAACGACGTGACCTTTGACCTCACCGACAGCAGTGGCCCGCACCACGTGGACCTGCAGCCGGCTGCGCCTGTCACCTCAGAGCTGGATGACGACTCACCCAACGGCGGCGACAAGCAGGTGGTGATGAGCGAGTACTCCAAATTCCTGCTGCAGGCCCTGGAGCGCACCAGCCACAGCGGGCCCTTCCCCACTCTGGGCCCCAGCAGGCCCTTCCCTCTGCTCTCTAGCAGCTCCAGCCCCACGGGGCCCCTCTTCCCTGACAAGCATGTCTACACTACATCCCCGCTGGAATGTGGCTACCCGTCAGCCATCTCCTCGCCGTTGCCCATCCCCGCAGTTTCCTCTTCCTCGTTGTCATCCTCTAAGTCCCACTATGGCATGCTGGTAGGCTCCCCCTCCCAGCCGGCCTTCCACCTCAGTGGCCACCAGCAGCTCACCCCCTCTCAGGAGCTTACCGAGCAGCTGGAGAAGCAGCACCACTCCCCTGGGTTCCAGCTCACACCCCAGGAGCTGACGGCTGCCGGCGGAGCCCCCAAGGAGCAGGGTGCCAAGGGCAACAGGAGCAACGGCACCAATGGCTCCGGCAACTACTCCGACCTGGATGCACCCAAGGAAGTGGACCTGCGGGCTACCTACCAGATCGAGAACTTCGCCCAGGCCTTTGGCTCCCAGTTCAAGTCGGGCCGCCATACCCCACTGGGCTACAGCGCTGACCCCAGGGCCGAGGTCGACCACCGAATACGGACTACCGTGTCAGAATTCTCAGGGTATACCAGTTTGTTAGCTGACGTCAGCGAGCCAGTTAGTACAGGATCGAAAACCGCAACAAGCCAAAGTTTCAGGTAAAGGTTAAAACTAGGTGAACCTAGTTGTGGGTGTTGTTTTTTTCTTCGTGTCCTTATACCCCTCTTCATTTTGTTCTTGTAGCAAGGGGGGGAAAAAAATGTAAACACTGCCATTTAAATGTTGATAACGAGAACTCTACCAGGGAAGGTCTTCAAGGCCTCAAATGCAATTTTTTGATATTCTCTTTTTTTAATCTGTATTTAGTCTTTATTTTGTTAGTGTAGTTGCTATGATATGAATTTAACCTAGATTTTTATGTAATTTAAAACAAAAAATTAGGGGGTAGCTATGAACTTGCTTAATTATTTTTATTTCTGTGTAAACCATTGTTTTACCAATCATCATACAGTTGTAAAGTAATAATGAATGATGTTGATAATTACAATAATAATAATGAAGTTTGTCAGGGAAAGGCCCAGAATTCAAATGGCAAAAAAAAGTTATATGTTGTCTGTTACAAGAATTGTATTACTCAGGAATTAAGGCAAAATTGTGTAATAAGGAGAACTTTGTATTATGAGATGCAATTGGCACACTTTTTACAGGTGTACTTTGAAACTACAAAGCTTTGTTACTATTTATCCCTCGAGGAGGGCAGAACAAAAATACTGCAACAAATTCAATGGCTCTTCCTGTTCAGTTTTCGTCATCGAACAACCCTTTCTGCAACTTGCAGCTGTGTAGAGATTATGGTACTTCTGTGTCAATGTGAAAACAACTGCTCACATTTCCTCCATAAAGGGCCACATGTAAAACACACGCTAACATTTTTACCGCTTTGCCCTCCACTCCTGGCTGTTACCTTTTTTTGTCAATGGAAATCAAACAAGCACTTTTGAAAAACTAAATCTTCATTGAAAATGAAAAACAACCTGACCCAATTAAGGATGCAAAACAAAGTTATTTTTATTAGAGGAGAAAATTGAACAGGGGTGGGTGGGATAGGGCGTGAGGGTGTTGAACGGGAATGACCATGGGCATTTAGATGTATTTTTGCTTTAGTCTTTTTGCGGTTTGGTCAGGTGGAGGGGTTGTACAAATTATGATATGTTATAATTGTATGTTACCCATTGTTCTGAGAGTACCTCTTTGTATTTAAGTTGTTTCGAGAGGTGCAGATATTATGCTGGAACTCCACATTTTTTTATTCCCACTGATGTACTAAGACTACTGGATGCAAAAAATTGAACTATTTTTCCTGTATTTATTCTTTAAAATATTCTCTGGTACTTTTGAGTACTTTTTAGCCAGGATTTCTCAAAGTAATGCCCACGAGCCAAAGGTGGTCCATGAAAATTGCGTACTATGTCACAAATGTGCAGATATGTGCACAATGTCATTACCCGCTCTCTCGCTATACTGTGTGTGCGTCACTCAGATGGCGAGGGGCTGAAGCTCATTTGCTGAAACTTGAATTGATAGGGGGCTGTCCCACATGGGGGTAAATGTAAGGAAAATGGCGGTTCACAGCTTCCAGAAAAATATATTTCAAACCAGGGATTTCATGGCTAATTGAGGTAAGACAGTGATTCTGTTCATATATATTATGCATGTATGAACTACACAACGACACATCCAGCTCAAAGCTGGAGGTAAAAATAATACTTACTAGTCGCCAAAGTAGCATGTCTTTAACCAAGCAAGAGTTCATTTTTACAGAATGTTTTGAAAGTGCAAGTATTCACTGCACCTCAATCTGTCCTCACCCTATGAAATCAGGCCTGATACTAAAAAATAACCTCAGTGATACAGGCTCAACTTCACGTTATGCATCCAACCCAAAATGCTGTCTTTCAAACTTTGCGAGAAAAAACAATGGCCTTTGTCTTCTGCGGCTCAAGCCATTCTCTCTCGGCAGCCAGTGTTGATATTTTCCAACGTCTGTGAGCTCCACAGCTGATAGACTTTGAAGCTGCTCAGATCACAGGGAACAAAAGACTGACCGACCAGCTACTTCACTCCAAAACACACTCTATGCGTTTAAAGAAAAAAGAGAGCGGGAGGCTGAGAGAATCAGACGATAGGATTGACCTAAATATACCTCATATCACTGTTGAAGCGTCACAAAGCAGGGACACACGTTTCATGTATGTAGTGAAAATACTTGTAGTGTAGGTTAAACATATTGTATAATCATGTAACACCGCTTGTGTTTACAATTATAGAAGAGCAATTGACTCATTGAAGTGCAAAATGTATTATCTTTTTTTTTCACACCAAGCAGTGTTGTATTCTAGATGCCTCATAGAAATGTTAATTTCTCTTATGTTGTTATATCCCTTATTTTTGTTACTTGCCATAAATGTTTTCATATGATCTCTAGAAGGATATTGTTTACAAAAATGTACAAAAACACTAAAAATGTGTGTTCATTATTTTCGTTTTGTTTCTTCCAATATGCATGATGTGATGTTTTTGTATGGCTTTTTTCTGATTGTCACCACAACACCAAATGTTGTAGCCGACACCTCCCCATCCCTGTCCTTTTTGTTCTAGACCCTTGTGATATGATTTCCAGGGCTGTACATGTTATTGCATTTATAAACTGATTAGAGAAGCCAATAAAAACATTTGTTACAAAAAATGTACGACTGGACTTGATTGGTATAGTGAAGAGTCTAGTCTGGTTTGAACCACTAAAGACTGGCAAGAACTCACATTTTGGTGATTGGATTGACTCACAATTATCTTTTGCAGGGTTTGAATTACAGGGGTCTACGGGGAGCAGTGAACTCTACATAGAACAGGAATATCAATGTTAGCGTGATTTGAACCCTGATGTATGGCAATGTAGTATTAAAAATCTTGCTAATGTTATATTATTTCATAATTGTAATCATATTTTAAAATGCTCTCAATGCTCTATCCAAAGCAGATGCTAACATCAGTATGCTGTGAATGGTAAGTGACCTGGCATAGTCATTCTCTACACCAATGTTTCCCAACCAGGGGTACGTGGGAAGATTTTTAACAAAATCTGAAGGAAAAATTATATATTAACAAAATATATGTTAATGTTATTTAAATCTTAATAGGCAGGAAAATGTTTACTGAGGTCACTGGTATGAATTCTCTAGTTATTTTATATTTATAGGCCTCATTTTTTACTTTATTTATGGTGCGTGTGCCATGGCACTGTCATACCTGGCCTCTGCGCGCCCGCCCGTTGGATCAATGGTTTATCATCTGCTCGCGCCAAGTGCACGTGATCCTTTGCTCCGTGCGCTAGTGCCTGCTGCTGTTATCCTCACAGAAACTATGATAAGATAGCTGCTGATGCAGTGAAGGCTGTACCATTGTCAAAAAATGTAGTGTGCCGTAGGATCGATGACATGGGCGTTGATCAAGTGGTGAAAAGATAATTCTGGTCGATTTTCTATGCAGTTTGCCTGGGAGAGTGAAATGATTAATTGCCCACATGGAGGTAAATCCCACTATCATTCACAGAAAGGCATTGGCCAGCAAGAGAATCCTGAGTTACATGATGTTTTGAATGACACAGTGAAAGTAACTTTATCCAGTCTAGGCCTCTGAATTACCGACTGTATCAAAGGCTCTGTGATGACAGTGGGACTGAACACCAGCAGCTACTACTTCACACCGACGTCTGTTGACTATCCAGAGGGAAAACGCTACAGAGGCTTTTTGAACTGCGCGTCGAAGTGATTTTCTGTATGAGCACTCACACCCCTTTGTGGCTGTGTTCGAGGACAGACTGGGTAGCCCGCCTTGTCTATGTTGCTGAATCTAACTGCAAGGTAAAGACACACACATTCTAAACATGTATGACAAAGTGTGTGGATTCATGAAGAAGATCAAACTCTGGGAAAGGAACTGTGAAGATGGGGATATAAGTTGTTTCCAGCAGCTTGACACCTAACTTTCTACAGGTGATGTTGACAGAGCTCCTATGGTGCAAATAGTAAGCTCACATTTATCCAAACTCAACAGTGTGTTCAACTCCTACTTCCCTGACATTGAAAACAAGTCTGCCAAACTTGACCTATTTTCTTTTCAAATTTACACCTAATCTATGGATCACGCCGGTCGCACGCACATGTGGGGGTACTTCAGGCAGGTCAAAGTGTTTTAGGGGTACAGTACCGAAAAAAGTTTGGGAACCACTGCTCTACACCACTCGAGGTCATTCATTTAGTTATCATTTTGTTCCTCAACACAGTCAACTGTGTACCCAACCTTAAGTTTGCCAACGTTGTTCCATGTCTTGTGTTTTGGTAACACTTTACATTAAGATACCCTTTAAAGGGGTTCTTAATGGTGAAGACCGTTAAGTATCACTTAATATAAATTAGAACTTAATGAGTTAGAAACTACACTGAACAATTTTTAATGCAACATGTAAAGTGTTGTTCCCATGTTTTCCATACAAATAATAAAAAAAAGCTTATTTCTCTCATTTTGTGCACAATTTTAGAGAGCATCTGTTAGAGTGCATTTCTCCTTTGCCAAGATAATCCATTCACCTGACAGGTGTGGCATAACAAGAAGCTGATTAAACAGCATGATCATTACACAGGCACACCTTGTTCTGGGGACAATAAAAGGCCACTCTAAAAGGTGCAGTTTTGTCACATAACACAATGCTACAGATGTCTCAAGTGTAGAGGGAGTGTGTAATTGGCATGCTGACTGCAGGAATGTCTACCAGAGCTAAGCTGTTGCCAGATAATTTAATGTTAATTTCTCCACCATAAGCCGCATCCAAATTAGTTTTAGAGAATTTTACAGTACGTCCAACCTGCCTCAAAACCGCAGACCACATGTAACCATGCCAGTCCAGGACCTCCGCTTCCGGCTTTTTCATCTGCGGGATCGTCTGAGACCAGTCACTATGGGTAATTTTCTAGTACATATGTTATGAAATGATGAGGGCAAAACAGAATAAACATGATTGACACTTTTTAATCCAGATGCATGCCTGGATAGTGACTATAGTCGATACATTGTGTAACTGTCCTTTAACGTATGTATGTATATTATTTTTTGGGAAAGTGTCAGAGTCACGCCACCAATATAATGAGATAAGAGGTAAAGGCCCTGCCTAGAGAGATGACATGTAGACTTTGAAAGCTAATGGTGGCGTGGCACTGAAAGACCGTTTACATAAAGAGGAGTAACTATGTATGTTGTATAAGCATGACTATGCATGTTGTGTAAGCATGAAACTGTATAAAAGGAGAAGTTATAAAAGGTGCTCCATGGACCAGCTCGGCTTTGTTACTTTGTAATAAAGTATATTCTGAATTCACAGGCTCCGGTTTCTGAGAGATATTATTTAACTAATATTTCTACCACATAAATGGCGAGCTTGCCAGGAGTGACAAACAGGGACCAGAGATGGTGAACACCTGTGACTGTGGATGGCTTGGACGAACTACACAAACAAGTGGCCACTAAAAATGTAAGCAAATTCTTGCTTAATAGTATAAAGTTTGTGTGGTTCACTCCGGGGCCCGGCCTCAGCTGCAGGACACCAAGTAGGTCTCTCCAAATTTAAGAACTAGAAAAACAGAAACTGGGAGCTTTTGAAATAAAAAAATGCATGCAAAATAATAAAGAAATAAAAAGCCTTGAGGGTTGCAATACATAGAAAAAGCCTAAGTAGGAACATATCTGCTCAGCCCGAGCAGGTGGGTGGTTTGCTTGAGCAGCTGTGATTCATTCGGTTGTGGTCAAGTTGGATGTTTCATCTGTCTCATTCAGGTTGCTCATCTGATCAGCTTGATCAATCCGTTTGATTCGATTGTTTTGTCTGACTCGTTTTGTAGAAGAGTGGCTTTATTGGACCTGCTTGAGTTTGTGAAAGCAACTCTTTCATCTTGGTCAACTGGTCCGACTCAATTTGTGCATTCAATTCATCGAGGTCACTCGGTTGTTCATCTGAGGCATTTGTGCAATTCGTCTGATTCATTTGTTCGTCCTGCTGGTCATTCTGTCTGATTCATTTCAGCGTGAGCGGCTGCCAATCAGTTTGGGCGATCAGAAAATAAATAAGAAGTCCTGCGAATACCGCTCTAGTGTGTCAAGGAAGTGTATCACTAGAGGGCTGCATAGGTAGGCAAAAAGTCCTGCGAATACCGCTCAAAGTGTGTCAAGGAAGTATATCACTAAGAGGGCTGCATAGGTAGGCAAAAAGTCCTGCGGATACCACTCTAAGTGTGTCGAGGAAGTGTATCACTAAGAGGACTGCACAGGTAGGCAAAAATCCTGTATAATACTGCTTTTTTTGTGTTGAGGAAGTGAATCAGGAAATGGGTTGAATTTGCAGGTCGCTTAGGAAAGCGTATGGAAGTGTGAGAGTGCAAGTGAGTGTGAAAACAATTCCTGCTCTGGTGGAGAAGGGGTTGCGCACCTCTCCTGGATCGTCATATTAAAGTGGCCTGGCAGAGAGGACGCACCCAGTTTGCAGTAGGGGGAAAAGTGTGAATGGATGTGTGATTAAAGTACTGAAAGTAAGAAGTGTGAAAGCTTCTGTCTCGATTGGAGAAGGGGTTGCGCACCTCTCCTGGATCGTCACATAAAAGTGACCTGGCAGAGAGGACGCACCCAGTCTGCACTGGAAAGGAAGAACGTGAATGAGTGTCTGATTAAAAAATACTGGAAGTGTGAAAGAGATTCTTGTCCTGGGTGGGGAAGGGGCTGCGCACCTCTCCTGGATCGTTGCTTAAGTGTAACCTGGCAGAGAGGACGCACCCAGTCTCGCACTGGGAGAGGAAGAGTGAATGGTGCGTGAATGCCCATTAAAGTACTAAGAGTGGAAAGATACATGGTGTCAAGTGGTTTGGAAATAAGAAAAAGAAGAATAAAAAGAAGATTTATGAGGTGTTCCACACAAAAGACATCAGGAGATATAAGAGAAAACCGAACACACACATTTACGATAACTAAGTTCTGGCTAGGAGAATCAAGAGTCTGGACAAATTAACAATAGGAAAAAGCAAATAAGGTAAAAAGGAACTAGGGAACAAAATAGTATGGATATTACAAGAAGCCAAAAGGGGGTTGAACTTGGGACTGGCATTGGGGAGTTCAAGAATACAAGCTATAGATATGAACCAAACGGCAGTAAAAATCCTGAGTGCTTGTTATCCCCTATAAAAGGAAGAAATAATAAAAACATCTAAAAATGGGAACGACGCACCAGGAAGATGGGCATCAAATGGCCAGAAGGAGGAGCGTTTGACGTCTCGGTGTGTGAGGAAATGTAAACACTAATAAAAAATTATAAAACAAATGACACAGGAAAGAAGAGAAAGGCCAAAAGAGAAAAAGAGGTACTAAACATGTTTAAAATAGAAGGAGAAGGACTGCTGAAAAATATACAGGGAGCCAGAAACATGTTGAGAAAGGATGATGAGAAAACAAACAGAAAGAATATGGACTGGTCCATGGGACCTCCGCCGTACACCGGTGGAAAATATCCACAGGTGTCCGGAGTGTATCAATAAAAGGAGAAATAGAAATGGAAGAAGGAAGGGAAACACCTTCTCTAAGGAGAGAAAAGGACCTGAAAGAATCAAACAAATAAATAAATCCAAAAAGATTGGACTGCTATGGAGGGTTAAGGAGGCCTTAGGAAAAATGAAGGTGACGAAGGAAGACGATGAGGAATCTCCGGATGAAGATATGACAACTATTGAAGCAACAAACAAACTGATAGAAAGAGAAATAGACAAAATGATGAGAAAACTGATGAAAAAGGAAGAAAGAAAGGAAATAGAACAGAACTGGTTGAGACAACAGACTGGCAGGGAACTAGATGAGGAAGAAGAAAGAGCAGCGGCTGAATCAAGGGAGGGAGTTTATAACCAAGAAAAAAGAGAGGGAAGAGTGCGGAATAGGAGAACAGTGAAAAACCTGAAAGATATGAGGCGCAATGTCCAATCTTAATAAAAGGTACCCAGGCACATTATGTTCCGTGGGGATCACAGGACCTGGAAGGATTGGTTGCCCGCCTGCCAGATTTGCATGATGGGGCAGGAAAATGGATAAGGACCTTTGAGGAACAAACCATGGGGAAACTGCTGGCTGTGGTGGATCTAAAGGCACTGTTGGCAAGGGTGGTAGGAGTGGCAAAGATGGAGGATATACTGGGGAACAGTGACCTGAGGAGGAAAGTGAGAGACATGCAAGGAGACGGGACGGACTTTGACTCACACCGCCCTGAAGTCTGGAGAGCACTGAGACTGGAATATCCGTCAAGAATTGATCCTGTCACTAAA
Organism: Coregonus clupeaformis; assembly: GCF_020615455.1. Lineage (NCBI taxonomy): Eukaryota > Metazoa > Chordata > Actinopteri > Salmoniformes > Salmonidae > Coregonus > Coregonus clupeaformis. The sequence continues at coordinate 2,711,661 of NC_059222.1, forward strand.
AGGGGGAACACTGGGGGAAACAGAGAATCCAGCTGCCTATCTACACAAACAACTCAAACGATGGAGACTGGAAACAGAATGAAATCCAGAGGGGGACCCACTGATGACAACTTTGTTCCGAAACTCAGTGATAGAGGCCATGCCCCAGCCAGTGAAAAGCAGGCTGGAGGATGTGGTAGGACTAACCTCAAAATCACACAAAGAATTCTGTGACCGCTGATGCAGTAGAAAAACACAGGAAGGATGAACAAAGACTCACGGAACAGGGGAGAGACATTCAAAGAAAGCTGACTCAACTCCAGCTGGAAGAACTGACAAAGGGAAGAAGAAAATCCAGGCTCCAGTAACAGCACCCGTGACCCGATACAAGAATGGTGGCTGCAGTCTCCTCCGGAGACGACAAATTCTATACTAGTATCAGAACACACCCCTGTCAACTTATTAGGAAGAGATGCTCTATGCAAAATGGGTATACAAATTCGGTGTTCCTCTGAAGGGGTGATTATAGATAAAGCAGGGTTAAACTTGCAAATGGTAATGACACAGGGCACAGCAAATGTATATTGGTTAGGGGGCATTGAGACAGAAGTAGATAAGACAGTCAAGAAATGGGGTAGGTTTATTCAGGCTCAGATACCAGAAGCAGATAGATCATTGCACAATACAATATGATCCCTATCGTGATAATCTTTTGGAACAGCTGTGGTTGTTAAACGCAAACGGGAAATCAGTACCAATTATGTCTCAGTACATAATTATAGGAAAACAGGGAGCGGCAATGGAAGTAACAGACAGGGACTGCTCAGACTTTGTGACAAAATGGTATAATGTTTCCGGTGCTGCCCCACACATTACTTTACTAGTAAATAAGGGAATGGAGGCTAAAGTTCTGGGCCCCATGATGAAATGAGCAAAAACAAGTCAATGCGACAAAACAGGCAACCCGTTGATTTATCACTCAAAAGATAAAGCTCTCATTCAAATATTGACTACCATAGTAATGACTGGAGACCCAAGGGAGGTAGAAGTTACAGCCAAACAGCAAATACAGCTAGGGGAAGCAACAGAACCAGAGAACCAGCAAAAACAGGAAATGGAGAGAAACATACCAGATGAGGTATGGTCACAACATGATACAGATGTTGGATTGGTAAAATCAGCAAGTCCTGTATGCGTCAAGATAAAACCAGATGCTAAGCCCCCTTGGAAGGCTCAATACCATATGAAGACTGAGGCAGAAGAGGGTATTAACATGACAATCGAGGGACTAATAAAAGCAGGAGATAGAAACACAAAGTTGTTGCAACACACCTTTGTTGCCAGTTCTTAAAGCAGATGGGAATACATGGAGGCTAGTCCATGATCTAAGGGCCGTAAATGACATAGTACAGGCCTGGCCTGCTGAAGTTCCAAATCCTCACACGCTGCTGACCAACGTTCCCCCAGAAGCCAAGTACTTTACAGTAATTGATCTATGTGGAGCATTTTTTTGTGTGCCCCTGGCGGAAGAATGCAGACATTTGTTTGCATTTATGTACAAGGGAAAACAGTACACATACAGTGGGGGAAAAAAGTATTTAGTCAGCCACCAATTGTGCAAGTTCTCCCACTTAAAAAGATGAGAGAGGCCTGTAGTTTTCATCATAGGTACACGTCAACTATGACAGACAAAATGAGAAAAAATAATCCAGAAAATCACATTGTAGGATTTTTTATAAATTTATTTGCAAATGATGGTGGAAAATAAGTATTTGGTCAATAACAAAAGTTTCTCAATACTTTGTTATATACCCTTTGTTGGCAATGACACAGGTCAAACGTTTTCTGTAAGTCTTCACAAGGTTTTCACACACTGTTGCTGGTATTTTGGCCCATTCCTTCATGCAGATCTCCTCTAGAGCAGTGATGTTTTGGGGCTGTCGCTGGGCAACACGGACTTTCAACTCCCTCCAAAGATTTTCTATGGGGTTGAGATCTGGAGACTGGCTAGGCCACTCCAGGACCTTGAAATGCTTCTTACGAAGCCACTCCTTCGTTGCCCGGGCGGTGTGTTTGGGATCATTGTCATGCTGTAAGACCCAGCCACATTTAATCTTCAATGCCCTTAATTTGCAAATAAATTCATTAAAAATCCTACAATGTGATATTCTGGATTTTTTTTCTCAATTTGTCTGTCATAGTTGACGTGTACCTATGATGAAAATTACAGGCCTCTCTCATCTTTTTAAGTGGGAGAACTTGCACAATTGGTGGCTGACTAAATACTTTTTTTTCCCACTGTATACCCGCATGCCACAGGGGTTTAAGCACTCGCCTCATGTTTAATCAGGTGCTAAGAGCAGACCTAGAATATGTAATACTTGAAGGAACATTGATTCAGTATGTAGATGACCTATTGATCTTTGCCTCCTCCTTGGAACAATGCCATGCTGATTCTATGAAGGTCTTAAAGCAGTGTCAAAAACACAAGGTGTCAAAAACAAAACTCCAGTACTGCCAATCCCAAGTTGAATACTTGCTGTATGTGGCAAATAGATGTGATAAGTATGCGGTGGCAGTACTTATGCAAGAAACATGCAGTGGAAGACGTAAACAGCCCATTGCGTATTATAGTACTAAATTGGACTGTTGCCCAGGGATACCCACCCTGTTATCAAGGCTTAGCTGTGCTACAATATGCATATGATAAAGCATCCACCATTACCATGGAATATCCAGTAACAATACACACACACCATGAAATAGTGGAGCTAATAGAGAATGGAAAGTTTGTCCTTACCAATGCTAGAACCTTAGAATATATGACTCTACTGACCTATCCAGACGTTTCCATTAAACGGTGCAGTACAGTAAATCCAGCTGAGAGAATTCCTTTAGAATTTGAGAGACAAGCACATGACTGTGTAGCGGACTCCTTGACGTTAACAGATTTAGACCAGACCTAGAGTCAACCCCTTTGCTTAATATGGGGGAAGAGTACGTAGAATAATAATTTGTGGATGGGTCCTGTTATAAAGATCATACGGGAAATCATGCAGGTTATGCAGTAGTACGAAAACAAGGTAAGGAGTTTAAAGAAGTGATAGCAGAATACTGTCCACAGCCATGCTCAGCTCAGTTAGCCGAACTAAAAGCACTTACCGCGGCCTGCATTCTAGGAAAAAGAAAGACAGTTAACATCTATACTGATTCGGCATATGCACATGGGGTATGCCACCTATTTGGGGCAGTCTGGAAACAGCGAGGATTTAGGAAAAGTGATGGTACACCCATACAACACCACGAGCAGTTTGTAAAATTAATGACAGCATTAATGTACCCCACAAAACTGGCGATAATGAAGTGTCAGGCGCATAAGAAATTAAATGGTGATTAAAGGAAATAATGCGGCTGATGAAGCTGCCAAAAAAGCATCTAAATGTACCATCCCGGTGTTAACGGCACCAATGGTCATTATTGAATCTATACCACAATCAGATGATATAATTAGGATGCAGGAAAGAGCAGGACCTTATGAACAAACAATGTGGCAACAAAGAGGGGCCACCAAAGATGTGACAGGAATATGGAGGTCTCATGAAGGAACCATAGTAGCACCCACTATGTTGCTCAATCTACTGATAACTGATGGGCATGGTTTTGACCATTGCGCAAGGGGGGAAGTGATAAGGAAAATTCAAAAACAAGGATACTGGTCACCATACCTACAGGCAATGGTAGATGAGGCATTAACAAAATGTGAGGTGTGTGCACAAAACAATGTACGAAAAGGAATAACCACGCCTATAGGTCACATACCATTCCCAGAAGGACCATTTCGACACCTAGTCATGGATTATGTGGATATGATAAAAAAAAGGTGAATGGCAAAAGATACATGCTAGTGATGATAGATAGATTTAGCAGATGGGTAGAGGCGGTACCATCAGCATATCTAGGATCAGGGACAGTAATCCAATTTCTAACCAGAGAAATAATACCCAGATTTGGGATACCGACAGAAATCAGCTCAGACAATGGATCAGCATTTATTCAGAAAACGGTGAAGCAAGTACTACAGCAGTTAAAGATTAAGCAAAGACTGGGATGTGTATATCACCCACAGTCGCAAGGGATGGTTGAGAGAATAAATGGAACCCTCAAGGCTAAATTGAATAAAATCTGTACTGTTGCAAAGCTTAACTGGGTGGATGCACTGCCACTTTCTTTAATGAGCTATCGCATGCAAACTAACTGAAATACGCACCTAACCCCGCATGAAATGCTTACGGGTCGACCCAGGCCAGTGTCAGTTCTGAGAGGACCCTACAAAGGACCCTCATTGGAACAATTAGAGATGGATCTTAAAGCATATGTAAGACAACTAACTGCTATACATAAAGTTATTTATCTCCAGGAAAAAAAGGCAAGACATCCGGAGAGTCAGGAGATGGGGCCTGATGACATGGGGAATACTGCTAATGGGATACCTGTTATGGCAGGTGCCCCAAGCACAGGCAATGACCCAGGCAACAGAGGGACAACAGGAGATAGAGGGGAAAGGGACTTCCCTACCACTGAAGAAAGTGACTTCCCCATCATTGACTTCTCTGCCCTCACATCGTCCCCCTAACAGAAATTGGAGGACAGAACAACTGAAAAGCTGTGGAATGGCTCTAACACTAATAGCAGTTAACTTAGGAAAGATGGTAGAGAGTCTGCCCACAACGAAACAATACTCTAGAAATAGCCTTACTGAACCAGGAAGCATATCTATTATGAACAGGGATCAAATATTGCACACAGGCTGGCCTAGGATGGATGTCAGATAGAAGGACATGCACTGTTTAGAATTAAATGCCTAAAATAATCACTGTGTGGAAGTTAAGTACAAAATAAATAAAAATGGAAAACCTGTAGGGAATGAACATGCAAAAAGAATGGATATGAAACAAGCCAGACATCTTATGATAGCACCAATACCAAAGAAACTAGCCCCTGAATCTAGAATAAAAAGCAGAATAAAAAAGCAGGTACCATTGGAAACGGCCTGAACTAGTATTTTTATTCCAGCCCAAGAAATTACAGCTACAGAAACTCAAAGATCCTTTTCAATACGGAGGAGCAAACCTCTGCCTGAGCTATCACTCTGTGGGTGGGCTAATCATCAAACAATAGGAGAAGCCATCTGGGATGAATATGGTTGCAAAATAGAAATTGACAAGGGAAACACCACTTGGGAAATTACCTTAGAGGAATTGACGCAAGAGAACGATGCAAAATACGTTTTGGAAATAGTCAGTACTAAATGGTCAGAAGGGAACAATATAACAACGATTGACATTACTCCTATTCCCACTCGTCAACCTAGACAGGAAAGAGAAGCAGGGACAGCAAACGCAACCATGGCAATCACCCAAGGACCGTCAATTGTCGTAACAATTAAACCAGCAATGACAGAATTAGAAACAACAGAACCAACTGGGTTCTTTCAAAATGTATGGTAGTCTTTGACTAATTGGAGGAACCAGAAAAATAAACAATCTAGCTCAGCCCCCATAGCAGTATCGGAAACAATGAAAGCACCAACAAAATTGAAGGGACTATGGGAGGGAGCATTAAAAAATAATTGGTACAAATGGGTACAGTACTCAGCGAAAGTGATTAATAAAAAAACGAATTGTCTGGTATGCGCCCCCTCCCCATTGAAGGAACTGATAGTAATAACAAGTCCGCACAGCTACAGGGACTGCGCTGACTTTAAACTGAAATTCTGTCACCGCAAAAGATCAGAGAGACCCTATTTCCCTGCGGAATGCTTATCCTTCAAGCAGGATGGGGGGAGTGGTGTAAAAAATTTGATGTCAGAATAGAACGTAGAAAAATGGAAACACAGAAGAAATATCGACTAGATTATGGGCAGAAGTATGAGTGCTACAACAAAACAAGCGGGGAGCATGATTTGGGAAAGTCTATGGGAAAGTGTGAAACCACATGGCATCTAAATAACGATATCTCCTGGAATGCAGACACCCCCCGAAGAGTAACCTTTCAGGCAGCAGGGTCAAGCACTGGAGTTATAGTTACCTCTGGGGGCCCTGGTGACCCCAGGGAATGCGAAAATCAGACACTATCACTACCACTGATCTCTCCTTATGAGGAGCAGTCGGTGGCGGTGGCAGACTTCTTTTGGATATGTGGAGGACAAAGAATTAGAGCCACCCTGCCTAAGAAATGGATGGGAATATGTGCTCGAGTACAAATGCTTCAGGAAGTAGTTATATCAGAATGGGAGTCAGTAAAAACAACAGACCAGGATACACAGAATAACAATAAAAGGGTAAAAAGAGCGTAAGAATATGATCCCAATGTATATTTAGATTCAATAGGTCAGCCTAGAGGAATTCCAAATGAATATAAGGCAAGAGATGAAATTAAATCAGGATTTGAATCAATATTCATCTGGATATCACCCAACAAAAACCTAGAATGGATTAATTATATTTACTATAATCAGCAGAGGTTTATTAATTACACAGACTCTGCGCTAATAGCTCTGGGAGAGCAAGTACAGGCAACATGTAGAATGACCTGGCAGAATAGGCAGGCTCTAAACTGGCTTTTAGCAGAAAAGGTGGAGTTTGTGTTATGTTTGGGGATGAGTGTTGCACCTTCATTCCCAATAATACTGCCCCGGATGGCTCATTCACTGAAGCAATGACTAAGCTTAAAGGACTACGGAAAGAAGTTAAGGACAATGCTGGGCATGATGCTCACACCTGGGATTGGATGGACTTAACCCTGGGAAAGTGGGGAGCAATGTTTACAAAAATGGCAATCATGATAGGCATAGCACTGGTGGTAATGGGAGTGGTCTTTTGCTGTGTACTGCCTTTGCTGAAATCCCTCCTGATCCAAACCACAGTAAAACAAATGACTGCACAGACAATTGTTAACAATTCACCCAAAGAAATATACCCCGCCCCGGGAGCTCAGGACAGTATGTTAACGAATATGGAAAGCCCTGCAATATTAAAGGAGGACCACTGGACTGCCTGTTTGGGAATCCTGAATGTCTGTATGGTGTTGTCCCTGGGGGTGGATGGGCCTGTCATGGTTACAAAACTCAACAGCAACAACTGGGGGTTAACCCAGAAGGAAACTTCCCGGACCTATACCCTGTGCCTGACTGGGCTCCTCGACCTCATCGTGATGGGTCAGATAATGAAGAAGATACATTGATCTGAAATATATTCTTATAAAATGAAATCACAAATAGCAAGGAATAAGTACATGCACATGCTTACACTCATCTTATGTTGATTTTTGATATTGTTATAAGTTGTAACTAAGAAAGTTATAAATTATGTTAGACCTTCTGAATATTTGTTTGTCTAAATATTTAAGTAACAGAGGGTTTTCAGGATACAAGAGTCTACAGATCATGCCCTTAATCTTCTAACAGGTTTTAGATTTGAAATAGTTGTTATAGAGGTGACCGCAAGGGAGGGCCGCAGATCTTCAGAATATTCAGAATTATGTTATGAGGGTCTTTTGCAGTAGAAAAATATTCATTTGGGACTTACTAAGTTTATTAAAAGAGGAGTGACTATGTATGTTATATGAAACTGTATAAAAGGAGAGCTCCGAGTCAGGACAGACAGTTGCTCCATGGACCAGCTCAGCTTGTTACTTTGTAATAAAGTGTATACTGAATTCACAAGCTCCGGTTTCTGAGAGATATTATTGAACTAATATTTCTACAGCTGGTGGGATATACGCTACATCGGCAGGATAGAATGGCTGACTCCGGTAAGACAAGGGGTGGCGGTCTGTGTATATTTGTAAACAACAGCTGGTGCACGAAATCTAATATTAAGGAAGTCTCAAGGTTTTGCTCAAGGTAGAGTATCTCATGATAAGCTGTAGACCACACTATTTAGACCAACTTAAATCTGTTCTACCTCATTTCTACCAGCATGTTAAATGAGCAACCAGAGGGGAAAAAAACTCTAGACCACCTTTACTCCACACACAGAGACGCGTACAAAGCTCTCCCTCGCCCTCCATTTGGCAAATCTGACCATAATTCTATCCTCGTGATTCCTGCTTATAAGCAAAAACTAAAGCAGGAAGCACCAGTGACTCGGTTAATAAGGAAGTGGTCAGATGATGCAGATGCTAAGCTACAGGACTGTTTTGCTAGCACAGACTGGAATATGTTTCGGGATTCTTCCGATGGCATTGAGGAGTACACCACATCAGTCATTGGCTTCATTAATAAGTTCATAAATGATGTCATCCCCACAGTGACCGTACGTCCATACCCCAACAAGATGCCATGGATTACAGGCAACATCCGCACTGAGCTAAAGGGTAGAGCTGCCGCTTTCAAGAAGCGGGTCTCTAACCCGGACGCTCATAAGAAATCCCGCTATGCCCTACGACGAACCATCAAACAGGCAAAGAGTCAATACAGGACTAAGATTTAATCGTAACACACCGGCTCCGACGCTCGTCGGATGTGGCAGAGCTTGCAAACTATTACAGACTACAAAAGGAAGCACAGCTGCGAGCTGCCCAGTGACACAAGCCTACCAGACAAGCTAAATCACTTCTATGCTCGCTTCGAGGCAAGCAACACTGAAGCATGCATGAGAGCATCAGCTGTTGTGAGTAAGACTTTTAAGCTGGTCAACATTCACAAGGCCCCAGGGCCAGACGGATGTACTCCGAGCATGCGCTGACCAACTGGCAAGTGTCTTCACTGACATTTTAAACATGTCCCTGACTGAGTCTGTAATACCAACATGTTTCAAGCAGACCACCGTAGTCCTTGTGCCCAAGAACACTAAGATAACCTGCCTAAATGACTACCGACCTGTAGCACTCACGTCTGTAGCCATGAAGTGCTTTGAAATGCTGGTCATTGCTCACATCAACACCATTATCCCAGAAACCCTAGACCCACTCCAATTTGCATACCACCCCAACAGATCCACAGATGATGCAATCTCTATTGCACTCCACACTGCCCTTTCCCACCTGGACAAGAGGAACGCCTACGTGAGAATGCTATTCATTGACTACAGCTCAGCGTTCAACACCATAGTGCCCTCAAAGCTCATCACTAAACTAAGGACCCTGGGACTAAACACCTCCCTCTGCAACTGGGTCATGGACTTCCTGATGGACCAAGTTACTTGGTGTCCACATCACCAACAAACTATCATGGTCCAAACACACCAAGACAGTCGTAAAGAGGGCACGACAAAGCCTATTTCCCCTCAGGAGACTGAAAAGATTTGGCATGGGTCCTCAGATCCTCAAAAAGCTATACAGCTGCACCATCAAGAGCATCCTGATTGGTTGCATCACCGCCTGGTATGGCAACTGCTCGGCCTCTGACAGCAAGACACTACAGAGGGTAGTTTGCATTGTCCACCCCCCACCCCACCCCCCCCCCTCTTTTACGCTGCTGCTACTCTCTGTTTATTATCTATGCACAGTCACTTTAACTTTACCCACATGTACATATTACCTCAATTACCTCGACTAACCTGTGCCCCCGCACATTGACTCTGTACCGGTACCCCCTGTATGTAGCCTCCCTACTGTTATTTTTATTTTACTGCTGCTCTTTAATTATTTATATTTATATTTTTTAATTATCAATTTTTTTACTTAACACTTATTTTCCTTCAAACTGCATTGTTGGTTATGGGCTTGTAAGTAAGCATTTCACTGTAAGGTCTACAGCTGTCGTATTCGGTGCATGTGGCATATAACATTTGAAAGATTTGATTTGAAACTCAGTGCATCACAACAAGTAAATGAAAGTTGGGTTTGGATTACAATTGTGTCAACAAATCATGCCCCCTTTTGCCAAGCTTCACGTGCAAATCACCCCTCCACACACTTCCCTTCATTGAATGGGGCTTCATCGCCCCCAACGCGGATCATGCGCCCTATATGGATTGACCATGCCTCCACAGCGAAAGTTCTAAGGTTTGCATGCCGTGCCGAAGGACCCTAGTATGCGGTCTGAATAGGTGCTTAGAGTTCGTCGGCCCCCAAGTCTGCACCAATAACGTTAGCTTAGTATGCAACGACTGGTGGTGGTGATTATAACCAGATACTGGAATATAATGACCTCTCTGGTGTAACTTAGCTAACGACGTTAGATAACGTTATTGCTGGTTGTGTAGCTAGCAGTGGTGGCTGCTGAGGGGAGGATGGCTCATAATAATGGCTGGAATGGAGTCAATGGAATGGTATCAAACGTGGTTTATCCATTCCATTGACTCCATTCCAGCCATTACTATAGGTTGGACACATTACATTTTTAACAACGCTTTTTTCGGATAAAAACTAGCTCATTGCATCCGCCATGGAGCCCAGTTTCATAATATTACCATATGTCCCAGCTGCTTGCCGTAGTTTTGAAGTAATCACGAAAAAACAGGCCTTATTTTAGGGCAGTTTTCACCCTGCTAGCTCCTGTTAGGTCTATTGAGCGCCATGGCACTAACTCGCCTTCCAAACGTTCTATTTCCAGCCCATTGTTCTACGTCACAATGACAGCTTCGCTATTGTTGGCAATGAGACCTGACCGCGTTAACCTTGTAAGTTTACCTTAGGTAACTTATTATTCATAAAGTTACGGCTACTTTGTGAGCAAGCTCGCTGTTCGCTTGTGTACACGTTGTGGCAACCCACAGTACTAGAGATGGCTGGCGCATAGCCATCAAACGGTAAAAATGTTCTGGTCATGGTTAACCATATTTTGTTTTCAGAAAAATTTGTGAAACCTAAACAAAACGCATGTCTCTGTCCTCTTTTTTAAAGATGTGGCCGGTTTAAACAGCCAGAATACATTTTTAGATTAAGAAATAACCTTTCTTTTTTTTACGATTTGTTGCTTATAAATGGCTGCTGGGTAATTTGATATACGTCAAAATCTGTTCGTTCATAGGCATCGAATTGAGCGAATAGCTGCTGCACAGGTTCACTGAGTTGCAAACCAAATGGATAGGTCTAGCTCATTGATTTGTAGATCTGACACAGTTGCTACCTCAGTGGACCAGAACATAATTAGTATATAATATTAGCACAATTAATTGGCCTACACTACAAATTGAACAACATGTTTATCAAATCCGATTAGTACATACATTCAGTGACAATAACATAATAATTTCGATCTGATTACGCTCATAAAATCACCATGTCTCTATTCTAATATTATTTTGTCTATATATCTGTGGGGTGATTGTAACTGTAGGTTTCACTACTTTTTTAATGTCAACATTCGTTCAGAACAGTTAGCTTGATAGCAACAGAAAACGTAGCTCTCAAAAAGTATCAAAAGAAAGGTGGATAATGAAAATCGAAGTTTCAGGGAATAATGTACAGAGAGATATGCATTCATCTTACCATATTTTCCCAATGCCAAGCCAGTGTGTCTTATTTGCAATAAAAATGTATCTGTTTACAAATAATTAAATCTCAGACGTCATTATGAATCTAACCATGGAACTTTCAAAGTGGCTTTCCTACCCCAGACAGAGGCCCGACACAGAAACATTTAAGTGTTAACTGCAAGCTGACATATTCTGTCACTTAAACGGGTTAAATCTCCAGTTACAAGGAAGAGAGAAAACAGTCGTGGACATGGTGGAAAAACTTGAGGCCTTTACTAGGAAGCTTGAGTTGTTCAATTTGGTTTTGTCATCTGGAAGGCTACCGCACTTCAGCACACTGAAGAAACGACAGGCAGAGGGACCAGGCCGCAGCATTGTCACAGAGGTGATGGAAGATTTCCTCAAGCAGCTGAGGGACATCTTCTCCACCAAATTTGAAGACTACAGCATGCCCAAGGATATCATTGCGTTTGTACTTGATCTTCCCTTGCTAAGAATACGATACCCTCGTTGGATGATGCCGCAATTCAAACTGAGCTGATTGAATTCCAGACATCGAGCCAAATCAGGGATGCGCTCAGAAGTGCCGAATCCTTGTGTGCGTTTTGGGTGGCATGCTCAGAGGAATACAGCAAAATAAAGAAACATGCATTTTATGTGCTACCAATGTTTGGATCGACTTACACCTGCAAGTCCTAATTTTCCTCTATGAACACAATATAGACTCACAACAGGAACCGGCTTTCAATTGAGGACTGCCTGTGCATCAAAATCACACCCATCTCACGTGACATCTAAAACTTAGTGCCCTATATGACTGTATTTAGTAAATAATAACATTATTGTGAGTGCTTATCCAAGGATATTTAGGTCTCAAGCTGACAGTATTTTCTGCTTGTTCTGTCGTCAAAGGAGCAGGCTATCCCGATACAGACATTGACATCGCCTTTTTTCTATAAATTATTGTTTTATGTTGGATGCAACATTTTTGGCCAGTTGCAATTGTAAGTAGGCCGAAATAAAAAAAATCCCACTTCTATCAGGCAAATTTTTTTTTTGTGAAAGATGCTGTTAAGCCACATAGCCAGTTAAGTTATATTATATAGGCCTAGGCTCAGAAGAAATAGATTCCAATTAAGCCCTCTTGTTGTTTGTATAGTCAAATTAAAATGAAGATGATTGTTGAAATGAATGACTCGACTGGTGTAGGTTATCTGTTGCTGTGCAACGCTTGCATAACAAGTTAGCTATATTTTCAGCACCAGACGCCGTTCACCTTCTATTCATTGCACTGCGGATGCAGCTTTACGTTTCAGCGCCACAAAATGGTTGTTTTTTATGAAAAAAATATTCATAATTCATTTGGGGGGCCAAATAATATTGCTGGCGTGCCAGATTCGGCCCGTGGGCCGCCAGCTGGGGAGCCCTGCCCTAAACCTAACCATAGGTGGAACCTATTTTAGCCTTAACTGTAGCCCTAACCCTAGTTATAAACTATTTTAGCCCTAACCCCAGGTATGACCTATTTTAGCCTTAACCCTAACCCTAATTCTAGGGTAGGGTAGCCTAGAACACTTTTAGAAACTATTTTAGTAATAATATTATGTTAGTAAATACCATTATATTATTAATAGCATTTTCATTGTAATTTTTAAAATAAAAACCTATGTAAGCATTTAGCTGTTTTTGTTGTTGTTGTTATTAGTTATTTTAAGATATTTTTTATTGCAATAAACAAGACGTTATTTTTTCCAAATCTGGTTTGAACTGGGTGTGACCTAGTAACCTCTGTGAAAGTCCAGCAATTGGCGTGGGATAGGTGGGGCAGGTTTGAGACTGATCTCAGGAATGAATAAGGAAAATACACTTTATTTCTCATCTGCCTCACCAATGTCTTTACGTGAATTAATAACTTTTAATTGCTAAATATTTCCAATAGATGGCAGCATAAGACCACGAAATATCAGTTATAGGCTACAAGCAGCAATATGATTGACATTAAATAGCATGCAACCAGACTATATGTTCCATTACTTTCTAAAAATCTAATTTTCAAATAGTACTTTGGTTTAAATTGAAAATGTGTTCTTTGTTCATCCATAGAATGTCACGTAAAAGGACTTACAAACAATGCAAGAAGATGGCCTCATCAGCAGAGAATGATGCCATAACCAAAGTGGTAGTTGTCGAGATCCCTAAGCAAGAGGTACAGGAACCAACTGTGGTTGCTATAGATGATGATATACCTCCCATAGATGGTAAGTATTGCTTGATTCATCATCATTTTTGGGAGAAAGTTAAATATCTGACACGACCAAAGCACCAGACTCTGTTGGCTCTTTGATATTGTTTATGTGACAAGTCTGCAATATTGACACTGCAAAGTGCTAGCTAGTAGGTACAGTGAGAGAAAAAAGTATTTGATCCCCTGCTGATTTTGTACGTTTGCCCACTGACAAAGAAATGATCAGTCTATAATTTGAATGGTAGGTTTATTTGAACAGTGAGAGACAGAATAACAACAAAATCCAGAAAAACGCATGTCAAAAATTTTATAAATTGATTTATAAGTATTTGACCCCCTCTCAATTAGAAAGATTTCTGGCTCCCAGATGTCTTTTATACAGGTAACGAGCTGAGATTAGGAACACACTCTTAAAGGGAGTGCTCCTAATCTCAGCTTGTTACCTGTATAAAAGACACCTGTCCACAGAAGCAATCAATCAATCAGATTCCAAACTCTCTACCATGGCCAAGACCAAAGAGCTCTCCAAGGATGTCAGGGACAAGATTGTAGACCTACACAAGGCTGGAATGGAACACTAAAGAACTGTCAATCTCCCTTTGCCTGGGGCTCCATGCAAGATGTCACCTCGTGGAGTTACAATGATCATGAGAACGGTGAGGAATCAGCCCAGAACTACACGGGAGGATCTTGTCAATGATCTCAAGGCAGCTGGGATCATAGTCACCAAGAAAACAATTGGTAGCACATTACGCCGTGACGGACTGAAATCCTGCAGCGCCCGCAAGGTCCACCTGCTCAAGAAAGCACATATACAGGCCCGTCTGAACTTTGCCAATGAACATCTGAATGATTCAGAGGAGAACTGGGTGAAATTGTTGTGGTCAGATGAGACCAAAATGGAGCTCTTTGGCATCAACTCAACTCGCCGTGTTTGGAGGAGGAGGAATGCTGCCTATGAACCCAAGAACACCACCCCCACCGTCAAACATGGAGGTGGAAACATTATGCTTTGGGGGTGTTTTTCTGCTAAGGGGACAGGACAACTTCACCGCATCAAAGGGACGTTGGACGGGGGCCATGTACCGTCAAATCTTGGGTGAGAACCTCCTTCCCTCAGCCAGGGCATTGAAAATGGGTCGTGGATGGGTATTCCAGCATGACAATGACCCAAAACACACGGCCAAGGCAACAAAGGAGTGGCTCAAGAAGAAGCACATTAAGGTCCTGGAGTGGCCTAGCCAGTCTCCAGACCTTAATCCCATAGAAAATCTGTGGAGGGAGTTGAAGGTTCGAGTTGCCAAACGTCAGCCTCGAAACCTTAATGACTTGGAGAAGATCTGCAAAGAGGAGTGGGACAAAATCCCTCCTGAGATGTGTGCAAACCTGGTAGCCAACTACAAGAAACGTCTGACCTCTGTGATTGCCAACAAAGGTTTTGCCACCAAGTACTAAGTCATGTTTTGCAGAGGGGTCAAATACTTATTTCCCTCATTAAAATGCAAATCAATTTATAACATTTTTGACATGCGTTTTTCTGGATTTTGTTGTTGTTATTCTGTCTCTCACTGTTCAAATAAACCTACCATTAAAATTATAGACTGATCATGTCTTTGTCAGTGGGCAAACGTACAAAATCAGCAGGGGATCAAATACTTTTTTCCCTCACTGTAGAACCTTTGTAAGTAAGCTTCAGTTCATATTTCAGTTCAGAAGTATGGCAACAATGAATTGATCAGAGAGGGTGGTGGGAGCCTCGCCCCATGCAGATACTTACACCCCTTTCACTCCAAGAACCAGGGTTTTACTCTGTATATTTGAAGTGGGTTCAACCCGTGTCAGACCCAATCATACTAAACCTACGACACAGGTATAAAGCATGCAGGGCCGTTCATGGAAAAGGAAAAAAGTAGGGCTGTTGCATTTAGACATTACTGACTACGGGTCAGTGAACACAGGTCGACCCATACTTACCAATGGTTCACCCATGTTTTACACGTGTTATTAGGTCAGCCCTAAATCCATGTTGATTGTTTGTGTTTTGAATATTGCGGAAGAAAGAACGGTTATCCGACCTGTTTGTGTGTATCACAGATCTGTGCATCAGCCAGGCTATAAACTATAAAAAGGGCAGGCCGGTCCATGGCCTAGTGGTTCGTTTCTGCTGTAACCAATCATCTGTTGGCTGATATTAGCCTGAATGTTCTCTTTGTTTCTCCCTTTAGAATAAGGGGGTCAGACTCATTCCCTAGGACAACCAAGTCCTGCCTCATCTGTTGGTCAGTGTGTTTGCATTGTTTAATGACATCTTTAAACAATTGTGCTGTAGAATATCTTATAATGTTGTACCGAATGCCCTTTGTTTGAATTTTGGTGTCTGTGTCAAGTCCCTCCGACCATACAACTGAAAATATGAAAATTGAGATGGAGGCTTTGGAAGAAGAGCAGGACTTCCTCCGCAAATCTGTTAACCAGTTGTATGGTAAGATAATGTCAGTAGTCTGTTTCCATATATCTGTCTGGGTTTTTGCCAACATAATTGCTGTCAATCCAACCCAACCCAATTTGTCATTAAAGAAGAGAAGGTGGCTTATATCACAGACAGTCACTGATAATAACTGTAACCAATCATCTGTTGGCTGACAGTAGCCTGAATGTTATCTTTATTTCTCCCTTTACTGTAGGACAAGGGGGTCAGACTCTCTCCCTAGGACCAAGTCCTACCTCCTCTGTCAGTAAGTTTATTTGCATTGTTTAATGGCATCTTTAAAGTTTTGTTTTAAAGTAAGGGACAGAGCACTTTCACATACAATAAGAGAGATAGTAATTAAGATGATGATAATGATGATAGCTACAAGTTCGACTAGAGCTGTGTCTCTAAACCTTACTAGCTGTTAAATCATTCCTCTGTCCTTGTTTCCTCAGACTGGGTTTAAGAAGTCTTCCTAAGTGTCTTGGTTTTGTTCATGCCAAATTAGGCAAATATGACTCTGTGTATGTGACATGAACACAGCTAGTCATGAATGTGTCATTTGACATCACAAAAGGGGCGGGCCCAGGTACGCAAATGCATTCATTCATGATCCAATTTTGGCAGAAACGTGCTGCCTGTGTAGACTACTGCCTGGTTGGCTTGGCTGCAGTCATGCAGAAAGGAAATTAGATAATCTCACTGAGGTTTTATAATTAGTGTGCTTGCTGGAAGCAAGAACACTCTGGTTATTCTGCATACTTATTATTATTCCTCTTCCGCCCACTTTCTGTGCTCCCTATCTACTCTAAAAACAGTTTAAACTATTATCATCACTTAAACTGTATTCAGTCCAGGGTTACATGCTATTTCCAGCTATGACTTTTGTTCTTGATACTACTTTTACTTTTTATGTTAAAGATCTTTTAATACCCCAAAAGCTCCTATAGACTCCTATTAAATTTCCTCAACATTCCAAACTGGCCCTGGTTAAGTCTGCTGAGTTCTATCTCTTGTCATTTCAAATTAAAACAGCTCTTGAGTACTTTAAGGGCTGCTTAACTCCCGCTTTGATACCATTTATTTTATTTCTTTCACTACACCAACTACTCTAAATACCCCAACTACCCCAACTACTAATGAATGGAATTCTATGGGATATGAGATATGCTTTTAAATCGGCACGTGCTCATTGTTTTAACTAGAGACTCAATGTATCTTTCCAGAGCCTTTAAGAGTTGTTAAAATAAAAAATAATATTTTTCCAATTTGGAACCATTAACAGAATCGTTGAGGAATCGGATCATGAAGTATAGGAATCAATTCAATCTTATCAATACCAAACTGTAGCGTGTGTGTGAGTGCCAAATGGAGGGATACAATTCAATGCTTTGATAGCCCTATTGTGTAATTACCTGAACACAAATCAAGTGGGGGAAAGATTACTTGTTTAACAGGCTGTGGTGGGTTGTCAGCGGGATGCATGCACTGCACAGTCAGGTTCAGAAATCATTATCTTTATGTGTAACTGGAAACGGTTTTTTCAATGACATATGACTAACTCTCACTTTATGTTTCAGGGGACAACGTTGACAAGATGTGTGAGCCAGACAACAGCTCTGATTTTTCAAGCTCAGACAGCTCGTCATCCACAAACAGTGAAAATGAAGAAAAAAAACAAGAAGGGACAACAAAAGGAAACAGCTAAATGCATTCATTGAAATCAAAGAACAGTAGACACTTTTTAAGTGTTTAAAGGAAAGCTAGCACAATCAAGCTGTCATTTGGCATGTATATTCATGACACACTAATGAAAAAAAAGTTTCAATTTAAAGTTCTCTCAATACTACCATAGAGTAGAAATTCAACAATATTTGCCCACACCCACGGACAATCCCAAGGTCATGCCCTATGATTGTAAGGGGAACACAAGCAACCAGCTCCCGGTCTCTCCCAGCAAAATTACTACGTTTTACAACTAAGGTCATACGTCTTTGAATTGCTGTCAGCTATTTCAACAAAAGCATATTATAGTCTGCATACATGTCAATACATACATTACCTACTGTTTATGTCAACACATATTCCTGTCAATTTACTCAAATCAGTTTGAAGTGCAGCTAGCTGACTCCTGCACAGGCTAGCTAGATGGTAAACTTTGAGCTAGCATGAGTTAGCCTTGTTCTTTCGTTGCTTGGGTTACCCTCCTGTCATAAAATAGTGCATTATGGGTAGAGTTATGAAACAAGGTCCAGATGCAGTAGAAAAATATGAGGGACAATCTAAATTTTACCTTTAAAACACTAAAATACATTTTTACTTTTGGGAAATTTCAACTGCTTAGGGGTTCTGTAAGTGACATACGTTGTTACTTTTGGGAATATTTTAGCATGGAACCTTGTCTTTAAGGTCAAGTTTTAGGCATATTGCAGGCGTAATGAACAGCTCCCTAGCACTTATAAGTTCAAATACACATTGATTATGCACACATTCACACACACACACACACACACACACACACACTAGATAGAGATAATGTGAGAGAAAGTAAGAGTAAATGAAATAAGGTTCATGGAACTGCTCCATATCTCCTATAAATGTGATTTTGCACACATTTATGTTTAACAGTTAAGGATACAGCATGTTCTGGCTGTAAATTCTAAACAAAAATAAACAAAATACTGTGAGTGGTTGATGCTTGCTCCAGATGTGCAGTGGAGAGAGCAATCTGTACACGTTCCACAAAAGATAATCACAGAATTGACATTAAGTTGCTTGTTCCTGCGTAGAAATATTGCATTTACAATACATTTCTTTATAACTAAAATTGTGATATACCCTGCCAAATATTTAATAATATTGAAAGTACATAGTAATTACACTTAAAAGTGCTGTAAAAACGTTTTTCATAGATTGAGATGGATACATAGTATTTACAAAGGTTATACCATTATGTGTTTCACTTTACATTAAGTTGCTTGCTACTGGGTAGGTACATGCATATCCATTGTAAATACATTGCTCTTACATTTAATTCAGTACATCCAAATAATATGGAAATAAGATAACTGAAGCTGTAGTTAATGATAGGGTGTGCATTGTTACAACAGCTGTCGGAGTCCTAGCCTAGCTTATTTTGGTGGTAGTGACTTACAGTGGGGGAAAAAAGTATTTAGTCAGCCACCAATTGTGCAAGTTCTCCCACTTAAAAAGATGAGGGAGGCCTGTAATTTTCATCATAGGTACACGTCAACTATGACAGACAAATTGAGAAAAAAAAATCCAGAAAATCACATTGTAGGATTTTTCATGAATTTATTTGCAAATTATGGTGGAAAATAAGTATTTGGTCACCTACAAACAAGCAAGATTTCTGGCTCTCACAGACCTGTAACTTCTTCTTTAAGAGGCTCCTCTGTCCTCTACTCGTTACCTGTATTAATGGCACCTGTTTGAACTTGTTATCAGTATAAAAGACATAATTGCTCCCACAACCTCAAACAGTCACACTCCAAACTCCACTATGGCCAAGACCAACGAGCTGTCAAAGGACACCAGAAACAAAATTGTAGACCTGCACCAGGCTGGGAAGACTGAATCTGCAATAGGTAAGCAGCTTGGTTTGAAGAAATCAACTGTGGGAGCAATTATTAGGAAATGGAAGACATACAAGACCACTGATAATCTCCCTCGATCTGGGGCTCCACGCAAGATCTCACCGCGTGGGGTCAAAATGATCACAAGAACGGTGAGCAAAAATCCCAGAACCACACGGGGGGACCTAGTGAATGACCTGCAGAGAGCTGGGACCAAAATAACAAAGCCTACCATCAGTAACACACTACGCCGCCAGGGACTCAAATCCTGCAGTGCCAGACGTGTCCCCCTGCTTAAGCCAGTACATGTCCAGGCCCGTCTGAAGTTTGCTAGAGTGCATTTGGATGATCCAGAAGAGGATTGGGAGAATGTCATATGGTCAGATGAAACCAAAATATAACTTTTTGGTAAAAACTCAACTCGTTGTGTTTGGAGGACAAAGAATGCTGAGTTGCATCCAAAGAACACCATACCTACTGTGAAGCATGGAGGTGGAAACATCATGCTTTGGGGCTGTTCTTCTGCAAAGGGACCAGGACGACTGATCCGTGTAAAGGATAGAATGAATGGGGCCATGTATCGTGAGATTTTGAGTGAAAACCTCCTTCCATCAGCAAGGGCATTGAAGATGAAACGTGGCTGGGTCTTTCAGCATGACAATGATCCCAAACACACCGCCTGGGCAACGAAGGAGTGGCTTCGTACGAAGCATTTCAAGGTCCTGGAGTGGCCTAGCCAGTCTCCAGATCTCAACCCCATAGAAAATCTTTGGAGGGAGTTGAAAGTCTGTGTTGCCCAGCGACAGCCCCAAAACATCACTGCTCTAGAGGAGATCTGCATGGAGGAATGGGCCAAAATACCAGCAACAGTGTGTGAAAACCTTGTGAAGACTTACAGAAAACGTTTGACCTGTGTCATTGCCAACAAAGGGTATATAACAAAGTATTGAGAAACTTTTGTTATTGACCAAATACTTATTTTCCACCATAATTTGCAAATAAATTCATTAAAAATCCTACAATGTGATTTTCTCGATTTTTTTCCCTCATTTTGTCTGTCATAGTTGACGTGTACCTATGATGAAAATTACAGGCCTCTCTCATCTTTTTAAGTGGGATAACTTGCACAATTGGTGGCTGACTAAATACTTTTTTCCCCCACTGTATGTAGTTACATGTAACAAGGTTACATAATATGATGCATTGTTAACATGGTGCTACACAGGAGACTGCAAAAGTGTAATTACAGAACATGTTAATTACATTTGGAACAAGACATCTTGTAATTACATATACAGAAATCATGAGTAATTACACATGTGGAATAACCTCTGACAAGCTGATTTGTAATTACATATCCTTGTTCCACTTGTGTAATAACCTATAGCTTAAACCCTTTTACAGTGTAATTAAATAGTATTTACATAATAATTACATGTAACTACTATTAATTAATGTACACTTAAGGTAAAGTGTTACCAATAATTATAATTCCCTTCTCACGGCTGCGTGCCGAAGCACCTCTCACTCGCACCTCTCACTCACATGGCTCTCAGTCATGTGACCGGGTCTTTCTCACAGGCTACAAGTGAAGACAGACACATCGGGGATGCAACTGCGCGTGTCCTTATCCAACTGCGCGTGTCCTTATCCAATTCCGAGGCGCATATTTGAAGATATTGAAGAACTGTCCACATTTACGTTTCATCAGCCAACAAGATGAGTAGGCCTAACGAACAGCAAAAGTGCTAGCCTATGTCAATCTACTATCCCCCATAGTACAAAAATGTACCTATTCTGTGCAATAAATAAATATTCAAAACATAGTCCGGGACATAGATCCCAAGTTAATACAACCACTAGCATCAAAAAACCTGTTTTAAGCAATGAGCCTGACGCAACAGATGAGAATGTTTAGCTTAAAATGTTGATAAACTATTATAATAAAAAAATATATAATAATATGCCATTTAGCAGACGCTTTTATCCAAAGCAACTTACAGTCGTGCGTGCATACATTTTTGTGTATGGGTGGTCCCGGGGATCGAACCCACTACCTTGGCGTTACAAGCGCCGTGCTCTACCAGCTGAGCTACAGAGGACCACATAATGTTTCATGGATATAATGTTTCATATGTAGCCTACACTATTAGGCTATTTCTTCACATTATAAGCGCAGCAATGCGCACAAAATGTGAATGTTCCATTAGCAGGAAAACACCATTCTCAAAAGTGACCACAAATGCGATTATGCATGTAATGCTGTTATTATAAAGGTGCATTTTTATGATGAAAATTATCTTCCCCAAACTTGAAACTAACGCGCTGCGTATGTATGCCAGTTAGTCTCTACACCCATTGTAAAGCGGATTAATGTGCTTCATTTTAAAAAGTTATTTGACAACTTTAGTTGTGATACAAACCTTCTCAAAACAAGTAGGCATATGGGCTAGGCTACATGAGGTGTGGGACTATGATTTGAAAAAGTCGCAAAAAAAGGCATTGTTTCTTATGCTGGGCATCATTCACAAGTGAGGGTAATATTGTCACCCATCAGACTATTCTTGATTTAATCTGGTCTTTACATATACTAAATAATATACAGTGCCTTCTGAAAGTATTCAGACCCCTTGACTTTTTCTACATTTTGTTACATTACAGCCTTATTCTAAAATTGATTAAATTAATGTTTTTCCTCATCAATCTACACACAATACCCCATAATGACAAAGTGAAAACAGGTTTTTAGAAATGTTTTCAAATGTATTAAAAATAAAAAACAGAAATACCTTATTTACATAACTATTCAGACCCTTTAATATTAGACTCAAAATTGAGCTCAGGTGCATCCTGTTTCCATTGATCATCCTTGAGATGTTTCTACAACTTGATTGGAGTTCACCTGTGGTAAATTCAATTGATTGGACATGATTTGGAAAGGCACACACTTGTCTATATAAGGTCCCACAGTTGACAGTGCATGTCAGAGCAAAAACCAAGCTATGAAGTCGAAGGAATTGTCCGTAGAGCTTCGAGACAGGATTGTGCCGA
Source organism: Coregonus clupeaformis (assembly GCF_020615455.1). NCBI lineage: Eukaryota > Metazoa > Chordata > Actinopteri > Salmoniformes > Salmonidae > Coregonus > Coregonus clupeaformis. The sequence goes on from NC_059222.1 coordinate 2,734,425, forward strand.
GGCACAGATCTGGGGAAGGGTATCAAAAAATTCCTGCAGCATTGAAGGTCCCCAAGAACACAGTGGCCTCCATCATTCTTAAATGAAAGAAGTTTGGAACCACCAAGACTCTTCCTAGAGCTGGCCGCATGGCCAAACTGAGAAATCAGGGGAGAAGGGCCTTGGTCAGGGAGGTGACCAAGAACCCGATGGTCACTCTGACAGAGCTCCAGAGTTCCTCTGTGGAGATGGGAGACCCAGAAGGATAACCATCTCTGCAGCACTCCACCAATCAGGCCTTTATGGTAGAGTTGCCAGACGGAAGCCACTCCTCAGTAAAAGGCACATGACAGCCCGCTTGGAGTTTGCCAAAAGGCACCTAAAGACTCTTACCATGAGAAACAAGATTCTCTGGTCTGATGAAATCAAGACTGAACTCTTAGTAAGAATGTCTCACCCTATGTTCAAGAATGGCCTTTTTCCCTTTTTTCAGATTACAATCTCTCAGTTACTTGAAAAGGAAATAATCTCCCAAATATCGCTATTTTTAAAACAAGCCATAGAAAGTTGGTTGCAATTTAATCCAACAGAAAGGATAGAACGAATAATGCAACAAATATTGTGGTTAAACTCAAATATACTAATTGATTAAAAAAACATATATGTTTTGATAAAAAAAAAAAAAAAGGTATAATCTTCGTAAATTATATCATACAGTGAGGGAAAAAAGTATTTGATCACCTGCTGATTTTGTACGTTTGCCCACTGACAAAGACATGATCAGTCTATAATTTTAATGGTAGGTTTATTTGAACAGTGAGAGACTGAATAACAAAAAAAATATCCAGAAAAACGCATGTCAAAAATGTTATAAATTGATTTGCATTTTAATGAGGGAAATAAGTATTTGACCCCTCTGCAAAACTTGACTTAGTACTTGGTGGCAAAACCCTTGTTGACAATCACAGAGGTCAGACGTTTCTTGTAGTTGGCCACCAGGTTTGTACACATCTCAGGAGGGATTTTGTCCCACTCCTCTTTGCAGATCTTTTCCAAGTCATTAAGGTTTCGAGACTGACGTTTGGCAACTCGAACCTTCAGCTCCCTCCACAGATTTTCTATGGGATTAAGGTCTGGAGACGGCTAGGCCACTCCAGTACCTTAATGTGCTTCTTCTTGAGCCACTCCTTTGTTGCCTTGGCCGTGTGTTTTGGGTCATTGTCATGCTGGAATACCCATCCACGACCCATTTTCAATGCCCTGAGGGAAGGAGGTTCTCACCCAAGATTTGACGGTACATGGCCCCGTCCATCGTCCCTTTGATGCGGTGAAGTTGTCCTGTCCCCTTAGCAGAAAAACACCCCCAAAGCATAATGTTTCCACCTCCATGTTTGACGGTGGGGATGGTGTTCTTGGGGTCATAGGCAGCATTCCTCCTCCTCCAAACATGGCGAGTTGAGTTGATGCCAAAGAGCTTGATTTTGGTCTCATCTGACCACAACACTTTCACCCAGTTCTCCTCTGAATCATTCAGATGTTCATTGGCAAACTTCAGACGGGCCTGTATATGTGCTTTCTTGAGCAGGGGGACCTTGCGGGCGCTGCAGGATTTCAGTCCTTCACGGCGTAGTGTGTTACCAATTGTTTTCTTGGTGACTATGGTCCCAGCTGCCTTGAGATCATTGACAAGATCCTCCCTTGTAGTTCTGGGCTGATTCATCACCGTTCTCATGATCATTGCAACTCCACGAGGTGAGATCTTGCATGGAGCCCCAGGCCAAGGGAGATTGACAGTTCTTTAGTGTTTCTTCCATTTGCGAATAATCGCACCAACTGTTGTCACCTTCAGAAATCTTTCTGATTGAGAGGGGGTCAAATACTTATTTCCCTCATTAAAATGCAAATCAATTTATAACATTTTTGACATGCGTTTTTCTGGATTTTTTTGTTGGTATTCTGTCTCTCACTGTTCAAATAAACCTACCATTAAAATTATAGACTGATCATTTCTTTGTCAGTGGGCAAACGTACAAAATCAGCAGGGGATCAAATACTTTTTTCCCTCACTGTATACGGGGGATTGGAAGTGATACAGACAGTTACATTGATGGAAGCTACAATCTATCTGCAATATTAAAGCTGATCTACCCCCATTTATTAATTTATTTGTATTAAAAATAAATAAAGATTGAACTCTTTGGCCTGAATGCCAAGCGTCACGTATGGAGGAAACCTGGCACCATCCCTACGGTGAAGCATGGTGGCAGCTGTTGGGGATGTTTTTCAGCAGGAGGGACTGGGAGACTAGTCAGGATTGAGGGAAAGATGAACGGCGCAAAGTACAGAGAGATCCTTGATGAAAACCTGCTCCAGAGCTCTCAGGACCTCAGACTGGGGCGAAGGATCACCTTCCAACAGGACAACGACCTTAAGCACACAGCCAAGACAACGCAGGAGTGGCTTCTGGACAAGTCTCTGAATGTCCTTGAGTGGCCCAGCCAGAGCCCAGACTTGAACCCGATCGAACATCTCTGGAGAGACCTGAAAATAGTTGTGCAGCAACGCTCCTCATCCAACCTGATAGAGCTTGAGAGGATCTGCATAGAAGAATAAGCCTGTAACGTAACAAAATGTGGAAAAAGGGAAGAGGTCTTAATACTTTCCGAATGCACTGTATGCCCCTGTGTGCAGAGAATTTGCATGTTTGTACAATTGCGTTTCATTGGGCTAGGCCCGGTTTGCGGTGAAGTAGTAGTAGTTGTAGTAGAACCTTGGATGTTCAGTTCTCCTTAACCGTATACCTCACTAGTGTGTGTAGTGTCACTTTTTAGCGTTTTATCGCACTTAACAGCCTGTGTGCCTTCCCAGATACATTTTGGTTCTGGGAACATTCCCTGAACGTTGCACCAATGTTCCCTAAAGGTTCAAACAGATGGTTTTCTTAACGTTCTTTGAACTTTCTCTTTTGGTTGTATGAAGGTAGCGGGCAACATTCTGGGAATGTTCTCTGAAGGTTACAAAGTTGGGAACACACACGCCCAGGATTACACAATTAAATATGAACAATTAACACAATTATATTTTCAGTTATCAATTTGTTTTATAAAACGGGTTTGGAGAAATCTGTAATCTGATTGGCACACACACACACACACAAACACACACACTGTTAAAAAGGCCACCCTGCACACTGTTAAAAAGGCCACCCTGCTCCTCTCCTCTCTACCTAACTTCCCCTCACAGTCCCTTCAGTTTCCCTTAAGTCCCGTTAGTTTGGCTGCTCAGCGTTCCTAAGTTATCCTTCACCCATCGTAGCCCTGCGGTTCCCAACCAATCAGAGCGCTTGGAAATGCGCATCTGGACACTGCACCTGCCCACTCAGGTCAGTGTTATCGTCGTCCAAAGGGAGAAGATGCATGTTTCTGAGGACATTTATTGTCGACAGTAACATGAATGTCTGAATGTTGTGCGTGCATCGAATTGTAAATTCTACTGTATGGCTGTTAGTATTCTTTAAGGTTAGAGTTGCCAATGCTGCTTTCCATATTGTTTATTGTTTGTAGTATTTTCCCGTACTGCCATACTTGTTATTATTGCATTGGTTGCACCAGTACTTTTGCAGAAGTGGTTTGATTATTGTATTGATAAACATAGTATTTTGCATGCACACGCTACCACAGCGTTTTCCATAGTGGCTTTATTAAGGCGTTTTATTGCGCTGCCATGGGCAAACTTTTAGAGTCATCCCAGACAGTTCTTGGAGCTTGCTCATGGGCAGATCTGATAAGGTCTCAGCCTGGCAGATTCTTACACAAGGCTGGATAGAGAGGGTGCCATAAATCTTGACCCTTTGTCAATCCAAGTAATTAGCTTATCTCTCTCCAAGAGGTGAATGTTTAAGTTTATATTGATGCTGTGTTTATAGCCCTTTATAAGTGAAATGCCATTTGCCATTTATTAATTGCATAGTTATAACCCTTAAATAATACTGTTTACATGTGTGCATATCTTTGTCTTATAGAACCACAACAAGAAGATTCCAAGTCATTCGGATTACCAAAATCATATAAACATCTTCAAATGGAAACAGCTGTGTCTGTGTGGGTGTGTGTGGTGGTGACTATCAAGAGTACAGTGATGGGCCGCAACATCATGTTATAACCGGACATCACTATAGAGGGCAAAACCAAACCAATCAGTTATAAGTATATAGCGGATGAGGGCATACCAGCCAACCGTTTTTATGTTGTCCTTCTAGACGGATTTAGTGACCAACAATTTTTTACATGGTCCATAATTTGTCCGGATTTAACGACCAATAGTTTTTACACACACACACACACACACACACACACACTTAAATATTAACAGTTAGTTACTTATTTATTCTCGGTAATACCAATACGGTATACTTGGTCATAACTGACTTTATATGGGCAAATAAAACTCATAGAATAAAAAGGTATGTTTTAAGTCTTCCAAGACTTAAAAAGAACTGATATTGGCACTAGATGAAGGGTATGTTGGAACATCACTAATGAAATTATAGATAACAAATGTACATTAATCCAGTATAAACTAGTGTATAGAATTTATTATACAAATTCTACAGCACAACGGACAATGACTCAATAATCCATGCCTTCTGTGAATGCTATAAAGTCCAAAAGTTATGGGCGGTGTTAGAAAGTTGTCTGTCAGAAGTATCACAATGTAAATGTACTTTTAATCCGTCTGCAAGACATGGCATATGAGTGAGCAGTGAGATACCCGACAGGTTGGACAATACTTTTCTCATCAATCATCTTGAAAATATGCAAACACTTAACTGTAAATCAACCAATTCTCCACCGCTAACATAATGGAAAGGTCAAGTACTTTATTATCTAAATGTTGAAAGTGCGTGGGCGACAGAGAGAAACAAAATGGTGCAGTTTGAGGCCACGTGGCGGAGAGTGATGCGGCCGCTGGAGATGGATTGGGGTGTGAGCAGGTGGGTCTGGCCAGGTGTGATGTCGTTGATGTTTGTGTGCGTCTGTATGCTGTCGTTTGTATGTTACATGTTTTGTATTGTTTGAAAAATATATATAAAATCGTACAAGAAAAAAAATATATATTAATAGTTAACACAATTCAGAAATCTGCAATCTGATTGGCACACACATACATAACACACAGGATTACACAATTGTCTTGTCTGAATACCGTCTATGGTACTGGGTAGTTGAGGGCTCACTCCTCCACAACCTCCTCTGCAACCCTCTCTGCAACCTGTAAAACAAAGTTATGAATTAGTTAAATACTATTATCATGGTTCTTAAGAATATTGTGTCCTTCCCAAAAGTTTAGCATTGTGCATCGGTAGTTCATTGGTATTTAACTTATGTTGAAAAAATGTCCAGTGCATGGACCAGAAATCATGTGCATTTGCTGGGTTTTAAATCCAAACAAGAATGGAAAAATAAAACATGACTCAATCCAATGCTTTAATGATGGGTGCCATTGGTGCACACTTAGGGAAGTAGAGCCGTGTAGGGTTTCTCAAACTATTGGTCAGGACCCAAAGTGAGCCCTGGGTATGTGAGAGGCGGTTCGCAAGATAATACATGTATAATCACGTATAACACTATTTCTTCTTAATTTGGATTGTTGGGGGACTGTTAATTCCTAATTTGGGTCTCGAGCTGAACCCCTGAGGTAGAGAACCGGGACATAACACAGATCATGTCACATACACATACCCAGAAAGGTGATGAGAGAGAGAATGCTGTATTGGTCAGAAAGCAGACTGGCAGCAGGACCTCAGCAGAACCCTGACCGGGAAAGACATTATATTATTATATTATATTATATTATATTATATTATATTATATTATATTGAAAGACGGTCACCACCTGGGCCAAATTACTGTCACTGACTGTTGGTGTACTTTGTAAGAGCCATTTTGCCAGTCTGTGGTCTGGATTCAAGAAAACTGCACAGCGCAGAAAGCACACTGAGGATGATTACTTTCTGTGTAACAGTGACATTGGTTGTGATGGCAGCACGTCAAAGTCTGCAATCAAAGGATCAAGGAGGGGAAGCCTTTATCCTGCATCATCAAAAGTCTCACAATGACTAAAGCAGGGATGTCAACTCTTGCTGTACATGCTCCTGCTCTTGAAGAGAAACTTGTGTTAAAGGAATGAGAGAAAACAAACCGAAGGAAAAGTAGGCAGTTTGAACTGGACATCAAATATCTAGCAACACTAGTGCCCTCAATGTTTAAAAGCAGTGAGGAGAGGAGCGACATGAAAGCGCCCACTAGGATGGACTCGCAACAACAAAAAAGAACTGCTCAATGGCTAACACTGAAACAAAACCCAAACTCTCATTCCGTGTCACACACTCAGAATGTGCAGCCTAAGGATAGGATTCACAGTAGGACAAAGGACAATATTAATCCTCCAGACCCCCGACTCTCTTAGGCCTCATGTCTCAATCAGACCCCCAGATATGATTGGGCTCAACCATGTATCTGTCAGAGCCCTTGATTCCACCAGTAGACTGAGGCCTCTCTTAGACCCATAAGTCAAACTCTCCTAATGCTAACTGAAAATATACCCCATGTATCTAGTTTGATCTGTGAAGATGGTCAGTCAGTGGAGCAGTGCACAAAAGAAAGGAAATACACAAGGAGAAGATCACCTTTCTACAGGAAGAGGGATCTCTTCTGGCTGTGCATAGGAACCAATCAAACTAATAGCCCTTGCTAACCATCAAACATCTGGTCATGTTGGGGCCAGGAAGCAAGTGTAAGAACTGGACACGCACTGAGGAAGGTGCAAGATGAAACATACTCGAGTGGTGTATTAAGACATTTTGCTATTATGAATTTAAGAAAATAAACACACCTGCTCGTCGAACATCTCATTCCAACATCATGGGCATTAATATGGAGTTGGTCCCCCCTTTGCTGCTATAACAGCCTCCACTCCTCTGGGAAGGTTTTCCACTAGATGTTGGAACATTGCTGCGGGGACTTGATTCCATTCAGCCACAAGAGCATTAGCGAGGTCGAGTATGGATGTTGGCTGATTAGGCCTGGCTCGCAGTCGGTGTTCCAATTCATCCCAAAGCTGTTGGATGGGGTTGAGGTCAGGGCTCTGTGCAGGCCAGTCAAGTTCTTCCACACCGATCCCGACAAACCATTTCTGTATGGACCTCGCTTTGTGCACGAAGGGCATTGTCATGCTGAAACAGGAAAGGGCCTTCCCCTAACTGTTGCCACAAAGTTGGAAGCAAAAAATCATCTAGAATGTCATTGAATGCTGTAGCGTTAAGATTTCCCTTCACTTGAACTAAGAGGCCTAGCCCGAACCATGAAAAACAGCCCCAGACCATTATTCCTCCTCCACCAAACTTTACAGTTGGCACTATGCATTGGGGCAGGTAGCGTTCTCCTGCCATCCGCCAAACCCAGATTCGTCTGTCGGACTGCCAGATTGTGAAGCCTGATTCATCACTCCAGACAACGCGTTTCCACTGCTCCAGAGTCCAATGGCGGCGAGCTTTACACCACTCCAGCCGACGCTTGGCATTGTGCATGGTGATCTTAGGCTTGTGTGCGGCTGCTAGTCCATGGAAACCCATTTCATGAAGCTCCTGACGAACAGTTCTTGTGCTGACGTTGCCTCCAGAGGCAGTTTAGAACTTGGTAGTGAGTGTTGCAACTGAGGACAGACAATTTTTACGCTCTACATGCTTCAGCACTCAGCGGTCCCGTTCTGTGAGTTTGTGTGGCCTACCACTTCGCGGCTGAGCCGTTGTTGCTCCTAGAAGTTTCCACTTCACAATAACAGCACTTACAGTTGACCGGGGCAGCTGTAGCAGGGCAAATAAAAAATATAAAAAATTCAACTGACTTGTTGGAAAGGTAGCATCCTATGATGGTGTCACGTTGAAAGTAACTGAGCTCTTCAATAAGGCATTCTACTGCCAATGTTTTACTACAGAGATTGCATGGCTGTGTGCTTGATTTTACACACCTGTCAGTAACCGGGTATGGCTGAAATAGCCAAATCCACTCATTTGAAGGGGTGTCCACAATACTTTTGTATACAGTGCCTTCGGAAAGTATTCAGACCCCTTGACGTTTTCCACATTTCGTTAGGTTACAGCCTTATTCTAAAATTGATTAAATTGTTTTTTCCCCCTCATCAATCTACACACAATACCCCATAATGACAAAGCAAAAACAGGTTTTTAGATTTTTTTTACAAATGTATCAAATCAAATAAAATATCACATTCACATAAGTATTCAGACCCTTTACTACAAGCTTGGCACACCTGTATTTGGGGAGTTTCTCCCATTCTTCTATGCAGATCCTCTCAAGCTCTGTCAGGTTGGATGGGGAGCGTTGCTGCACAGCTATTTTCAGGTCTCTCCAGAGATGTTCGATCGGGTTCAAGTCCAGTTTCTGGCTGGGCCACTCAAGGACATTCAGAGACTTGTCCCGAAGCCACTCCTGCATTGTCTTGGCTGTGTGCTTAGGGTCATTGTCCTGTTGGAAGGTGAACCTTCGCCCCAGTCTGAGGTCATGAGCGCTGTGGAGCAGGTTTTCATCAAGGATCTCTCTGTACTTTGCGCCGTTCATCTTTGCCTCAATCCTGACTAGTCTCCCAGTCCTTGCCGCTGAAAAGCATCCCCACAGCATGATGCTTCCACCGCCATGCTTCACCGTAGGGATGGTGCCAGGTTTCCTCCAGACGTGAGGCTTGGCATTCAGGCCAAAGAATTCAATCTTGGTTTCATCAGACCAGAGAATCTTGTTTCTGATGGTCTGAGAGTCTTTAGGTGCCTTTTGGCAAACTCCAAGCGGGCTGTCATGTGCCTTTTATTGAGGAGTGGCTCCTGTCTGGCCAATCTACCATAAAAGCCTGATTAGTGGAGTGCTGCAGAGATGGTTGTCCTTCTGGAAGGTTCTCTAGAGCTCTGTCAGAGTGACCATCGGATTCTTGGTCACCTCCCCAACCAAGGCCCTTCTCCCCCGATTGCTCAATTTGGCCGGGTGGCCAGCTCTAGGAAGAATCTTGGTGGTTTCAAACATCTTCCTTTTAAGAATGATGGAGGCCACTGTGTTCTTGGGGACATTCAATGCTGCAGAAATGTTTTGGTACCCTTCCCCACATCTGTGCCTTGACACAATCCTGTCTCAGAGCTCTACGGACAATTTCTTTGTCCTCATGGCTTGGTTTTTGCTCTGACATGCACTGTCAACATTGGTACCTTATATAGACAGGTGTGTGCCTTTCCAAATCATGTCCAATCAATTGAATTTACCACAGGTGGACTGAGTTGTAGAAACATCTCAAGGATGATCAATGGAAGGTATTTCTGTTTTGTATTTGTAATACATTTTCTAAATGTTCTAAAAACCTGTTTTCGCTTTGTCATTATGGGGTATTGGTGTGTAGATTGCTGAGGAAATTGTTGTATTCAATCCATTTTAGAATAAGGCTGTAATGTAACAAAATGTGGAAAAAGTAGCATACTGCAGTTATACTGCACTCTGACTGCAATCCTTTTTCATAAGGGACCACAGGGGAACGTTATGTAAAAGTTCTAATTCAACAAAAAATAAAGTTTGAATGTTCTCAGAACAATGTGTTTCTACCTTACCAAAATAGCAACGTTCCCTGAAGGTTCTCCTTTGGTTCTTAGAAAAATTACTTCCCACAACGAGAACCTTTAGGGAATGTTACAGGAACGTTCTGTGCTAGCTGGGTACCATTCTGCTCATCTGATGAAGGTGCACATGGATCAGATTCAAACTGAAGACCGAGATCGAGTAATTGAAGGCAGACCAGCAGAAAGAGAAACATTATCTGAAGGCAGAGACACGGGCGTTGGCTGATGCATTGGTCCAGAACCAGGCAGCATTGACAGAGTGCCAGGCCACATTGACGGAGTTCCAGGCCGCATTGCCGGAGAGTCAGAATGACGCGTTGAAGAGGACGAGGGATGAGATGGAGTCACAATCCATGCCAGCCAGGCACACCTGTGAGCTCTGGAACTCCACCTCTCCTAGAGGCAAAAGCAACAACCGTGGCGGGTTCGTCAGGTCGTCGGTTCACCCTGACATTTCCATTCCTCTTCTGACACCAGAGCTTGACAAACTGCTCACCAAGCACAGCAAGGGCCGTCCGGACCGTTATGCTGTTCTGCTATTCCAAGGATGCGTAACCGAAGAGAGATACCATGAGTGGACACAGAATACCAACTGGGATGGATCCCGTGGAAAATGTGGCTTACCAGTGAACCTCAGTGTTCATCATGAATACTGTGTCTCAGAGGTTTCTATCCATGAGTGATGCAACCCAAAAAAGCATGAAAGAGTTAATGAGTAGCCTACTTGAGGTCTCAGAGAATATCTGGACCTGTCCTGATCTCCCTTATCTAAGGAATTAGGCATAGGCCTACAGTAAAAATCTCATTACTGTTTTTGTCACACTGCACAGTAGCCTAATAAAGATATGCATGTTGAAAGTATTTTTTTTACTACTGTTTTTGTTTTTAGAATACAATACTCGGCTTAAAGTAGTAATGGACATTGGTCACAGTTCACGCCTTGATGAGCCATTAAATTGGAAAATAGCCAGCTGAAACTCATAATCAGACCCGCATTGAATCTGCACACGCAGAATTCCAACGAAACTCCACAGAATTTCAAATAGAATGCATAGGATTCTAAAGCAAAAAATAAGCTGCCAGCTGAAAGCAAAGTTAAATTAAATTGACTTGTTATTGAATTTAAGTTTTTCCTCTGTTTTCATTTATGTATTTCAATCACCGAAAGGTGTAGCCCACTCTCCCCACCGTAGCCCCTCTCCTTTGTGAGTGAGAGGTGCAGGAGAGGAGAGAAGTATCTAACAAAAAATGGCCAGATTTACAGCAGAGGAGCTGAGGAGTAAACACTTGGCGACCAGAATCACAGCCAGGGACAGGGCCTTGGAGTTTCCAGCTGAACTGTACGAGGATGGAGGAGTACTTTTCTGCAAAGTCTGTCAGCATTCAATCGACTATATACGGCGTTGCACCTGAGGTCACTCCGACACAAAAATAGGAGGGCTAATTGACCATGTAAACATTCTGATGCTTTAGCTAGCTACAGATATATTAACTAGCTAATAGGTTTGTTCTTGACAATTACATTGTTGTCTGTATCTACATAGTGGCAAGTTAACTACTGTAGCTAGCTAACGTTAGCCTGGCAAGCTTCCCGTGTTGTCACTCCAGCTCAATCACATCATTTAGGCTAGCTAGCTAACTTAGCTGAGGTAATGTTAGCTAGCTAACAAGTTAGCCAAAGTGACATGGTGGAGCTATCAAAACAAGTGAGACGTTAGGAATGACAAAAGCAGCAAGTCACAGACATCTTTTTTGTGACTTGTTTGTAAAAGTTTTTAGTTAACTATCATAGTTTGAAAATGTATTTGTGTGTGAGACATACTGTCAGGTTTATGGGCTGTGTGTCTGTGTCTGTGTGTTAAGGTTAGGGGTAGGGTTAGAGAACATTTTGAATGGGACTGAATGTTGTGTCCCCACAAGGTTAGTTGTACAGGACTGTGTGTGTGTGTGTGTCGCTTCAGGAGAGAGTGTGATTAGCTTCAAAGCTTAAGATCCACTGTAGGCCTGCTATTGAACTCAACCTGAGAATTCATAATTTACCAAATGTAACCATTATTCTTTAAAAACAATTGTCCAAACAATAACACAGACCCTAGCCTCCTGTCTTGCAAAGACCCCCTCCACAGCTGAGAGAAAGGAGTTAATCTTTGACTTCACAAGAACATTAATCAAAGCAGATATACCTCTTGAGAAGGGGCCCAAGTTCTCCACATTTCTGAAGAAACACTGCAAGCAGGGAGGGTCTATCCCAACGCCATCCCATCTGTGTACAGAGTACCTGCCAGAGCTCTATCCACAATATGAGCAGGACATCAAAGATGCTGTAGAGGGACATTTATCTCATCCTTGATGAGACGACCGATGCCTTTGGAAGATGTGCACTCGCCATCCTACTCCAGCCAGTGGGTGAGCGACCAGTTGTAGCAGACCTGTCTTTCTTGGATAAAGTAAACTTTACCACAATGTCGCAAGCTGTCATTTCCTGTCTCAACAACAATGGGGTTGACTTTAACAATGTGTGGGCTTTTGTAAGCGACTCAGCTAGCTACATGAAGAAGGCTTTCACCAGCATCTTGAAGGGCCTCTTCCCCAACTCCAGACATGTCACCTGCTTTGCCCATTTCCTGAGCCTGGAGAAGGAGGTTTTTCCAGGAGGTGTTTGAGGACGTGAACAGGCTGTGTGCTGTGGTGAATAAGATGTTCTGTCAGGCACCCCAGTGTCGTCTGGAGCTGAGATCATTCATGCTGGAAAATGGCCATTCTCCTGTGAAGCCTGTGTATGCTGTGGATACGTGCTGTGGAGTACCTGGCAGATTACAAATCAAATCAAATCAAATCAAATTTTATTGGTCACATGCGCCGAATACATCAGGTGCAGACATTACAGTGAAATGCTTACTTACATGGATGTGCTCACTGACTTCACTACGACCTTACCAGAAATGATGAAGTGTGTCCAGGACCTTAATGAGCTACTGAGTGAACACAAGGCCCATCTGAAGGCCCAGGCAGCATTCATTGTGGAGATAGTGGCTAACCTGACAAAGCTGGAGGAGACCTCTGTGCCAACAGCCCACAGCATCGCCAGCAAGCTGGAGGACCTGCAAATGCAGTTTGAGTATGGCAGAACAGCTGGGGCTGACGACTGGCGCTCTCATACAACTGAGTTGCTGGGGCATCTTCCAGAGAAAGACAGGCTCTCCTACACTGAGTTGTTCCAGTCTGCCATGGCAGCATGCTCAATCAAGCTGCAGACTGTGGATCACTGATTAATCAATGTATTATTTGTATTTATATGCCTTTGCACTTTGTTGAAGACGCTCTATTTATTTATCTATCATATTTTTACATAAGGAAACGTTTACGATAAAAGGATCATATAAAGGTTGAGTCTGTGTGGAGTTTATTTTTGACTGATGTCATGACTGTCCTGTGAGGATCCAAATAGGTCAGATCAGGTTTGCAATGAATAACTTCAACCAGCAGAGGGAGGGAGGAGGGTCCTGGTGGGGGGTTGACACCTCATGCCCTGTTGTAAATCACAGAGAGAAGATTCACGGATCCCTCTCCAAAACCACCAGAGGAATGTGCCTTTGTTTCCAGAGACTTTTCCCGCCGAAACTCTAACACGTTCTAAAGCGAATACTAGAACAATATTCCTAACATGGGGAAGGGTCAGAGACGATCTATTGGACACTAAAGTCATTTGGTTTGTTATTTTGTGAGGTCATTAAAAATGTAATACTGTAATTTGGAAAGTATGTCCACCACATGTACGAAATGTCCATCCTATACGTTGTGCATGAAATATGAAAAACAATGAAAGTATTTTTGTTAAAATATGAATGTGATTTTAGGAGCCATAAGAGATGAGGGTTTTCCATAAAACTTTGCACAGTAAGTAGCCACGCCCAGAGTGAGGTCAGACAGCGTGTCAGCGTGACGGAACCGCCCCTTTCGACCAAAGTGCATAAAGGTTTGGTAAAGAAATTAACATTCAGACCAGAAAAATGCATAGCTGCAGCTGCGCGTTTAATGTGGTTTGGGAACTCTGAATTGCAACACGAGGTGGAGAAGAAAACTACCCTCCCGGATAATCACTGGGTAGCTGTCCTAAGTAATGTATCTACTCTATTCAAACCATGCTACTACGCTACTTATCACCCCACTGGGAACCATCGACATGGCTGGCTAGCCTATCTTCAAAGAAGCATCTTCCAGAGCGAATGGAAGGAGAATAAACTCTGTAGTTCTGTTCAGGACTACCCGACAAGTCACCGGATACCGGACAACTACAGAGGAGAACAACAGTAGAATACTTTTTGGACAATCAGAGCCTTACAAGCGAGCCGCGAGAAGGCCCAACCAACTCCCTTTCCAGGGCGGCCCGGTTCCGAGAGAGATCTTCATGGCGGCACCTCACGTAAATACATTCATCACTTCTTACTCCAAGCGGGCGGCGGTTTGTGTGCAAAGTATAGGAGAACTATAAGTTAGAGTAGTTTCTAAATGTACCAACGTTAAGTGTCTCTGTCCCTGTTTCTCTACCTTTCCATGTCCTTTGTAATAAGCAGCCATATTGTTATCAGTCCGCTAGGGACCTGTTTCCATCGTATTAAGTTTCCAGTCAATAAATAACCTGTACAGTGTGTGTGTGTGTGTGTGTATCCTGTGTTACCATTTAGTTAGCTAGTAAATAAATAATTAAACATATTTGTGTAGTACTGAATCATAAGTAAGGCTCAGGTTTTTACAGATGCAAGGAGGTTACGACGTTCAGAATGATGATATGATACGAGGTTATTTTACATTTACATTTTAGTCATTTAGCAGACGCTCTTATCCAGAGCGACTTACAGTTAGTGAGTGCATACATTTTCATACTGGCCCCCCGTGGGAATCGAACCCACAACCCTGGCGTTGCAAACGCCATGCTCTACCAACTGAGCTACACGGGACTACAGGTTATGATTAATAAGTTGACTGTTTATCGATGTGATAGGTATAGACCTTCTAGAGTTTAATTCGGGAGATGGTAACTCTTTAAACAACCGCTCTCGTGGTGCCCTAAATCCTAATGAGTTAATTGTTACAAGATTAATTTAATAGGGTAACAATTAAACATAGTTAGTTAATTAGAAAAATAACAGTCTTCAGATTAATGTTAAAAGTCACTTCACGACACTGAGCTTTATTAGAAGTATAACCGTAGGTTCATTGTTATCTAACACACATAATTAAGCATTTTACAATGTCAATACTCTTTAGGTGGGTCACAATGCCAAAAGGTTTCATTCTATAGGACTCCTGATATCTTTAGGTGTGATAAGTGTAATTATTTGTCTTTATCTGTTGTGGTCTAGTACTGTCTTCTTTTTTGCTAGCTAGGGCCATCTACTTTAAGTGCTGCCTGTCTTTCCCAGTGGCCTACTTAGTGTGTGAACTGCTGACTGCTCATCATTTGCAGATAGTTGTTGACACATCAACCAGGATCAAGGGGCACGGCAATTTGTGACTGGAGGGGGAGTGGTTTCACCTCTCCTAGGAAATCAGCAATTAGTACAGGGAGGTGTGCTCTCCACCTCTGCTAGGCAATTAGCAATTGGTGTTAGTACTTCAGTCTCCCCTGGTTTCTCAGCGGCAGCTGTAAGCACCGGTCGTGTCAGTGGCGGTTTTGTGGCAAAACTAAGACCGATGCTGAAACAAAGATGGTTCTGGCGAGTTGTTCTGCCAAGTTGTTTGAGTAAGGAAAGAGAGGAAGGCTACACACCACCCTCTTACTTGAGTATCTTAACTAGTTATTTTCAGATGATCGAATTTATGCTATTTTTTAACAGCTTTGGCAACTATGTGTGTGTTTTCTATACCTGTTCGCACATCTCCCTGTAGGCTTTACAGACACTCCCCAACACTTGGCTACAACTCTTCTAATGTAGTGTACCCTACACGCACAACTCATATGGAATTCCTGGTCTCTGGCAGCGTTTGGTACTGCCGATCTGCAGTCAAGAACGCAGAGTTGATCTCAGTTTTTGCTGCCCTTCAGTCTCTTGACTTTCTGGCCCTGACAGAGACATGGATCACCCCCGAGAACACTGCTACTCCAGCTGCTCTTTCTTCATCTGACTAAATGTTTTCTCATATACCAAGAGCATCTGGTCATCGCGGTGGTGGCACAGGTCTACTAATTTCTCCTAAGTGGAGATTTTCTCTTTTCTCCCTCTCTCACCTGTCCATCTCCTCATTTGAATTCCAGGCTGTCACTTGTCCACTGAAGCTTAACATTATTGTCAATTATCACACACCAAGTGCCCTTGGAGAGTTCCTCAATGAGCTTGACACCTTGATAAGCTAATTTCCTGACAATGGCTCACCGCTCTTCGCACTTGGCGACTTAAACCTCCCGACGTCTGCCTTCGATTAACTTATTTCAAACTATCTCTCCAAATCAAATCACATTTTATTTGTCACATGTGCCGAATACAAGAGGTGTAGACCTTACTGTGAAATGCTTACTTACAAGCCCATAACCAACAATGCAGTTTTAAGAAAATAGAGTTAAGAAAATATTTACTAAATAAACGAAAGTAAAAAATAAATAAAAAAAAAATAAAAATTACGAGCCTATATACAGGGGGTACCGGTACCGAGTTAATGTGCGGGGGTACAGGTTAGTCAAGGTAATTTGTACATGTAGGTAGCGGTAAAGTGACTATGCATAGATAATAACTGCAAATAGTCCCGGTGGCCATTTGATTAATTGTTCAGCAGTAGAAGCTGTTAAGGAGCCTTTTGGACCTAGACTTGCATGAGCGTGTGGAAAACACCAGGCAAAGACCCCATTGTGACATCATCACTTCCAACATTCCAGTCACTGTAAATGCAATAATGCAACTTTTTACAAAAATCAGCTACTTTGACAACAACTTAGACAAAAAGTTTGAGGGTATGACATCTTGGTCTACTTCCCTGCTATTCAAATCTGAAATCAGAACAGAATTATCTGGTACCGATCAAACGTTACAACTGTTTTAGTAACCGCATCAACAACATTTTCCATAACTTTTTATAAACAACTGAAATGTTGACCACTTTCCCAACAAGTTATACAAAAGGGTAAATGGCATGACATCTTCGTCTACTTCTCTGCTATTCAAATCTGATGTCAGAACAAAAATAATTGTTACCAATCTAACGATACAGCTTATTTAGTAACCGCACTAACACATTTCTTTCCAACAACTGAAATTGACCATTTTCACATGACCTTAGACAAAAAGTTAGAGGGTATGACATCTTGGTCTACTTCTCTGTTATTCAAATCTGGACTCGGAACATAATTACCTCATACCAGTCAAAAGTTACAGCTGTTTGTCAGAGTTTAGAGTGACAAAAACTGGTTGGTTAATGTGAAAGAGGAAACAAAATACATGTATCTTATATGGCCTGAAGAAGGGACATCCTGTTCTTATTAGTTTCTGTAAGACTACTAAATCTCTCTGCTTCAAGTTGTCCTTTAAGTTTTTGTAGTCTGTTTTATAACTGTTTCTAACTTTCTGTGAAACAATCTTTCATGGTTCCTGTTATCCCAGGACGTGTGGGAGAGTGGACATGTCCTTAGTATGATTTGTCTTTCTCTTTCCTTAACTATCTGTGGTGATGAGCAGAAGTCCCGGACTCATTCGAAGGGCATGTGAAACACCCCACCCATCCTCGGTCTGTATAAGATGTCTGAGGGAACAAAGAGTGAGTTGAATTGCTTTTTCCCTTGCATGCATGCTCGTAATAAAGCTTTACTGTATTCTGTTCAAAAAAGCTTTTGTATATTGAGATTGGACTGCCTTATGAGTGTTTTTTTACCACCATTTTTGGTGCTGTGGCCCGGATCGCTGCAGCAGAACACTAACACATATCGCCGGCTCGGAACCAGACAACTTCTCCTGGCCAAAACTAAGAGGTAAGGGACCTTTTTCTAAATCCCTATATGAGAGTTGTCTGTTTCTCTAGTGGGTGGTGGAGGTTTCCCCTTTCGCAAGCGATCTACAAATTGAGGGGGAATTGGCTGTCCTTTCTCAATATACCTATAATCTGTCTGAAAGTATGAGTTAAGAATAACCATACGGTAACTGGTGATGAGGATTTTTCAGTTAACTATGAGATAAACAAAGTTAATCACAAACATGATGAACATGGAGCCAGGGTTAAACATGGGTACATCTCTGTTGCTAGGCAAGAATTTATTGGTTCCTCTCATTGGGTTTGTGTATGGTGAATTTAATGTGCGTGTAATCGATTACTAGAGATTTGATAAAGTAATAAGTGAAATAATATTTACTAACTTGCGCACCCAAAACGTAGACGTACGTGAGGGGTGGGAAAGAATACATAGATCATTTGATAGAGATCAGGTTAAGCATTATATGACTGTCTCTCATTGCGGAGCTAAGATGGTGTAGTAAAGGAATTTAATTATGTCGTAAGGGAAAATATAATATTTGATTAAACTTGTTAGATCGGTTTCCAAATCAATGAATGTAGATTTGACTCGTTGACTGCTAATTTATTCCTTTTGAGCATGTGAGATCTTTGCAAAGAAACACTTGGACGACCTTTAAGGCTATTTTCTGGTAATTGTGTTATGTGACAGATGTTAAGACTACAAACCATTGTAATTGGGATATTTGCAGGATATACTTGTCATTTGAATAGGCATAGGTTCTGTGTTACTGACTCAAATCTGCGTTTCTGATTATAATTCGACTATGGCCATGGGTTGCTATAGCAGCCAGTGTTTATTTTAAGATGTAAACTGAATAATTTAGCAGCTCGCTCAGTTCAAAACGTTTTTGAACATGAATAGCGGAACGATTGAGGGAATCGTTTTTTTTTTGTGTGGCCTAATGGTTTGCCGGAGGAACCTCCTGGGAAACGGGGTTGTAATTTTAAATATTGAATGGAATATGGAAATTAATTGAATATATGCTTGTAAACTACAGCAAGTGTTTGTTTTGTTACCTGTAGCCTAATCAGAAAGGACAGTTACCTAGATCTACTTACTTCTAATAATAGCGGACTGGCAATTGCGATAGAGCTGTGGCCATGATCTCAATTGATAAAGTAATCCTGCAAAAATCGGAAAGGGGCACAATCTAAAGCAGTGTCTATAGTAGAGAGAATTTCGGTGGGTTATTCCAAAACGAGCAACAGTAATAAGGGAACAAATAGGCACAAATAAGAATAATAAGAATATGAGGGGCACAAATAGAATGATCCAAATTGGTACATGAAATTCGAAAGCGGGGGCGCAGACCAGGAGAAAAGATAACAGTCAGACAACGATTATTAAAACAGTGGTGGGCACAGGAAATAGTAAAAACATAGAAGGTAGGAGAATTTAGGATATGGACTAGGTATCAAGATATAGACAAGTAAAAGAGAAAAACTAAGAAGGAAAAGTTAGGGAATAAATGCCAAGATGAAGATTAGAACGATGAACATGGAGCCAGGGTTAAACATGGATACATCTCTGTTGCTAGGCAAGAATTTATTGGTTCCTCTGTAGCTCAGCTGGTAGAGCACGGCGCTTGTAACGCCAAGGTAGTGGGTTCGATCCCCGGGACCACCCATACACAAAAATGTATGCACGCACGACTGTAAGTCGCTTTGGATAAAAGCGTCTGCTAAATGGCATATTATTTATTATTATTAACCAGCCGCATTTAGGTGTAGGATAAGGGGATATACAATAGTGGATTACACAGTGACCGGAAACATAAAAATAATAACTTATGATATAGACATACTGAAAGACAGGAAAAGAAGGTATAGGAAGATATATTAGGGATACCTAGAGTCGAAAATGGAATCGTAGGAATATTTGAGAAAATAGTAACGTGAATATTATTAGGGGAAAATAGGGGGCGGTCTAGCGACCTAAGACAGTGAAGCATGCTGGTGGCAGCATCATGCTGTGGGGATGTTTTTCAGCGGCAGGGACTGAGAGACTAGTCAGGATCGAGGGAAAGATGAACGGAGCAAAGTACAGAGCGATCCTTGATGAAAATCTGCTCCAGAGCGCTCAGGACTTTAGAGTGGGGCTTTGGGACAAGTCTCCGAATGTCCTCGAGTGGCCCAGCCAGAGCCAGGACTTGAACCCGGATTGTGGAGGCCAGGACATTGATGCAGCACTTCATCACACTCCTTGTATTAACCGGGCTTCTGCGTTTGGAGACGCGTTCTCTCCGTTGGGACAGACGCGAACTAGCTAAATTGGTTCAGTAGCTAGCTTTACACTTAACTAGCTAACAGTAGCTACTAAGAGTAAGTTTATAACCTACACTTATTTTTTTACATACTGGTAACCAGAGTCGTTTAAAAGGAATTGAAGACATGGGTGACTAGTTAACGTTAGCTTGGCTTTCTCTGTGTGTTTCATACCGTGGGAGGAGGGGTTGGTTCGTTGACAGAGAGCGATGGCTAGCTAATAAGCTAACTATTCTAACTAGCTAACTAACTGGCTGAATAAGTTGACGACGTACTCACTTAAACTGTCAAAACTAACCCAAAACTTTACACAATGTTAGACAAGGACACAAATGATCTGTTTAGTGTGTTAACACACTATTGGTAGTTTGTTGTAACTGAGTATTGGTGCTAAACCGTGTGTTTTTGGAAGCTAGCATGCTAGTTAGCTATGGCATCATAGGATATGGTGCCCTGGGCGGTTTTCACTGAAGAATACTGTACCAAGTTAGCTAGATGAATAAACTAAGTTAGTCTATTCCTAGAAAACATTGAACCGCTGTAGTTTACAACAATTATAATTTCTAAAGTGGAAGTTGGGAGTTATATTTGAGTGTTTCAGTGAAAAGTAAGTGAGGGAGGCCCCGCTCTCTCGCTTCCCCAGATGTTTAGTTAATTTTATTCTGATCTCTTTTGCATTATTGTAGCCTTTTCTGTAGCCTGTCAACTATGTGTCTGTCTATCCCTGTTCTCTCCTCTATGCACAGGCCATACAAACGCGTCACACCGCGTGGCTGCTGCCACTCTAATCTGGTGGTCCCTGCGCACACGACCCACGTGGAGTTCCAGGTCTCCGGCAGCCTCTGGAACTGCCGTTCTGCGGCCAACAAGGCAGAGTTCATCTCAGCCTATGCTACCCTCCAGTCCCTCGACTTTTGGCGCTGACGGAAACATGGATTACCACAGAAAACACTGCTACTCCTACTGCTCTTTCCTCATCTGATCATGTGTTCTCGCATACCCGAGAGCATCTGTCTATCTCCTCATTTGAATTCCATGCTGTCACAGTCACTAGCCCATTCAAGCTTAACATCTGTGTCATTTATCGCCCTCCAGGTTCCCTTGGAGAGTTCATCAATGAGCTTGACGCCTTGATAAGTTCCTTTCCTGAGGATGGCTCACCCCTCACAGTTCTGGGTGACTTTAACCTCCCTACATCTGCCTTCGACTAATTTCTCTCTGCCTCCTTCTTTCCACTCCTTTCCTCTTTTGACCTCACCCTCTCACCGTCCCCCCCTACTCACAAGGCAGGCAATACGCTTGACCTCATCTTTACTAGATGCTGTTCTTCTACTAAACTCCCCTCCAAGTCTCCGACCACTACTTTGTATCCTTTTCTCTCTCTCCTCCAACACTACTCACTCTGCCCCTACTCAGACGGTAATGAGCTGTCGCAACCTTCGCTCTCTCTCCCGCTACTATCTCCTCTTCCATCCTATCATCTCTTCCCTCTGCTAAATCCTTCTCCCTCCGATCTCCTGATTCTGTCTCCTCAACCCTCCTCTCCTCCCTTTCTGCATCTTTTGACTCTCTATGTCCCCTATCCTCCCAGCCGGCTCGGTCCTCCCCTCCTGCTCCGTGGCTTGACGACTCATTGCGAGCTCACAGAACAGGGCTCCGGGCAGCCGAGCGGAAATGGAGGAAAACTAGACTCCCTGCGGACCTGTCATCTTTTCACTCCCTCCTCTCTACATTTTCTTCCTCTGTTTCTGCTGCTAAAGCCACTTTCTACTACTCTAAATTTCAAGCCTCTGCCTCTAACCCTAGGAAGCTCTTTGCCACCTTCTCCTCCCTGCTGAATCCTCCTCCTCCTCCCCCTCCCTCCGATCTCTGTGGATGACTTCGTCAACAATTTTGAAAAGAAGGTTGACGACATCCGATCCTCATTTATTAAGTCAAATGACACCGCTGGTCCTGCTCACACTGCCCTACCCTATGCTTTGACTTCTTTCTCCCCTCTCTCTCCAGATGAAATCTTGTGACTTGTTACGGCCGGCCGCCCAACAACCTGCCCGCTTGACCCTATCCCCTCCTCTCTTCTCCAGACCATTTCCGGAGACCTTCTCCTTAGCTCACCTCACTCATCAACTCATCCTTGACCGCTGGCTATGTCCCTTCCGTCTTCAAGAGAGCGAGAGTTGCACCCCTCCTCAAAAAACCTACACTCGATCCCTCCGATGTCAACAACTACAGACCAGTATCCCTTCTTTCTTTTCTCTCAAACTCTTGAGCGTGCCGTCTCTAGCCTGCCTCTCTCTTGCTATCTCTCTCAGAATGACCTTCTTGATCCAAACCAGTCAGGTTTCAAGACTGGTCATTCAACTGAGACTGCTCTTCTCTGTGTCACGGAGGCTCTCCGCACTGCTAAAGCTAACTCTCGCTCCTCTGCTCTTATCCTTTTAGACCCATCTGCTGCCTTTGATACTGTGAACCATCAGATCCTCCTCTCCAACCTCTCCGAGTTGGGCATCTCCGGCGCTGCTCACTCTTGGATTGCGTCCTACCTGACAGGTCGCTCCTACCAGGTGGCGTGGCGAGAATCTGTCTCCGCACCACGTGCTCTCACCACTGGTGTCCCCCAGGGCTCAGTTCTAGGCCCTCTCCTATTCTTTTTATAAACCAAGTCACTTGGCTCTGTCATATCCTCACATGGTCTCTCCTATCATTGCTACGCAGACGACACACAATTAATTTTCTCATTTCCCCCTTCTGATAACCAGGTGGCGAATCGCATCTCTGGCATACATATCAGTGTGGATGTCGGATCACCACCTCAAGCTGAACCTCGGCAAGACAGAGCTGCTCTTCCTCCCGGGGAAGGACAGCCTGCTCCATGATCTCGCCATCACTGTTGACAACTCCATTGTGTCCTCCTCCCAGAGTGCAAAGAACCTTGGCGTGACCCTGGACAACACCCTGTCTTTCTCCGCTAACATCAATGCGGTGACCCGATCCTGCAGGTTCATGCTCTACAACATTTGCAGAGTACGACCCTACCTTACACAGAATGCGGCACAGGTCCTAATCCAGGCACCTGTCATCTCCCGTCTGGATTACTGCAACTCGCTGTTGGCTGGGCTCCCTGCCTGTGCCATTAAACCCCTACAACTTATCCAGAACACTGCAGCCCGTCTGGTGTTCAACCTTCCCAAGTTCTCTCATGTCACCCCGCTCCTGCGCACACTCCACTGGCTTCCAGTTGAAGCTCGCATCTACTACAAAACCATGGTGCTTGCCTACGGAGCTGTGAGGGGAATGGCACCTCCTTACCTTCAGGCGCTGATCAGACCCTACACCCAAACGAGGGCACTAAGTTCATCCACCTCTGGCGTGCTAGCCCCCCTACCTCTACGGAAGCACAGTTCCCGCTCAGCCCAGTCAAAGCTATTCACTGCTCTGGCACCCCAATGGTGGAACAAGCTCCCCCACGACAGCGGAGTCACTGACCACCTTCCGGAGACACTTGAAACCCTACCTCTTTAAGGAATACCTGGAATAGTATAACAGTAATCCTTCTACACCCCCCCTCCCCCACAAAAAAGGGTAGTTGTCCCACTGGCTATCCTAAGTTGAATGCACCAACTTGTAAGTTGCTCTCGATAAGAGCATCTGCTAAATGACTTAAATGTAAATGTCCTGTTGAAAAACAAATGATAATCCCACTAAGCCCAAACCAGATGGGATGGTGTATCGCTGCAGAATGCTGTGGTAGCCATGCTGGTTAAGTGTGCCTTGAATTCTAAATAAATCACAGACAGTGTCACCAGCAAAGCACCCCCACACCATAACACCTCCTCCTCCATGCTTTACGGTGGGAACTACACATGCTGAGATCATCCGTTCACCCACACGCGTCTCACAAAGACACGACGGTTTGAACCAAAAATCTCAAATTTGGACTCCAGACCAGTGGTTTCTTTGCAGCAATTCCACGATGATGGCCTGATTCACACAGTCCCCTCTGAACAGTTGATGTTGAGATGTGTATGTTACTTGAACTCTGTGAAGCATTTATTTGGGCTGCAATTTCTGAGGCTGGTAACTCTAATGAACATATCCTCTGCAGCAGAGGTAACTCTGGGTCTTCCATTCCTGTGGCGGTCCTCATGAGAGCCAGTTTCATCATAGTGCTTGATGGTTTTTGCGACTGCACTTGAAGAAACTTTAAAAGTTATTCACATTTTCCATATTGACTGACCTTCATGTCTTAAAGTAATGATGGACTGTAGTTTCTCTTTGCTTATTTGAGCTGTTCTTGCCATAATATGGACTTGGTCTTTTACCAAATAGGGCTATCTTCTGTATACCCCCATACCTGTCACAACACAACTGTTAATTAAAATGCATTCCAGGTGACTACCTCATGAAGCTGGATGAGAGAATGCCAAGAGTGTGCAAAGCTGTCATCAAGGCAAAGGGTGGCTATATGAAGAAACTCAAATATAAAATATATTTTGATTTGTCTAACAATTTTTGGTTACTGCAGGATTCCAAATGTGTTATTTCATAGTTGTGATGTCTTCAGTATTATTCTACAATGTAAAAATAAAGAAAAACCCTTGAAAGAGTGTCCAAACTTTTCACTGGTAGTGTATATATATAGGCAAACATTTCTAAAAAACAGTTTTTGCTTTGTCATTTTGAGGTATTGTGTGTAGATTGATGA
The DNA here is from genome assembly GCF_020615455.1 of Coregonus clupeaformis. Lineage (NCBI taxonomy): Eukaryota > Metazoa > Chordata > Actinopteri > Salmoniformes > Salmonidae > Coregonus > Coregonus clupeaformis. Next base: position 2,759,045 of record NC_059222.1, read on the forward strand.
CGGAAAAAAACAACAATTTAATCCATATTAGAATAAGGCTGTCACGTAACTAAATGTGGAAAAAGTCAAGGGGTCTGAATACTTTCCGAATGCACTGTATTTGTCAATTTTTTTTCCAACGACGGTCCGCCAATAAGGCTAGTTAAGGAGGGAAATGATGCCTGAATGGAGGATGCTTTATGTACGAGCCGGTCCATGGGGGACACCAGTGTATTGGTTGGGAACATCAATCCTAGATGATAGTGGCCTCTTGATCTGCACTATCAGCTGCCTAGGCTGATTATTTTCCACCTTTGATCGGGAGATCTCCTCCTGGTACTCCGCTACCACTTTCTGAAAAGCTCGGAAAATCTCCACGGCTACTGCCGTTAAACACAGTCAACGCCTGTAGTTTAGACATTTTCACTCAGTTGGGCATTCGTCCACAAGGAATGTCCAACTCTTCGAGTCAAAACAAACTCGCCTCAATTCTACTTCCTTCTGTGTTTTCTTCAGTGTTCATCAGTAGATGGTAAGTCCTGGAAACAAATAAAAGCGCTGCAAGCTAGATGGGGTTACTACATGCTACAGTAATAGGATTATCTAGGATGATCATCTCTTACATTTACTAAAAGACAACACATTGAAATACGGATTACTCTTGACAATAACATATTGGGACTGATTCGACAGCATCCATCTAACCAGCATGCAGTTCTCAATTGATTGAATTGATCTCTGTCCTCATTTATCCAGTTTCTTCCTTTTCTTTTGACAGGCTGGTCAGATTTCGGATTTAATATTTTACCACAGGCAGAGCAGTATGCTCTTTCTCCCCTGTGGGAGTTTGTATTCCTGTTCAGGGACACTTAAAAAAAGATATATTCCCACACCAAATTATTTCTCCCCTCTCTGTATATGCTGAGTTAGACTATATACTATTTTGGAGGATATATTTGGATGATACTATATCCTTCAAACCTACTTGTTGTGTTGACCAGCACCTTTGGAAAAAAGAGAACACTGACAGCTGCTAGATACCGCATTACATGCATCACTTAGTGATAATAAATAGCCGCAATGAAAAGTTAACCAAGAACGTCTTTATTAAACTACAATATAACAGTTCTGGGCATATATTTCATAAACTGAGAAGAAGCATATTTAATTCACATTTAAATAAAACAGAGCAAAACAAAGAGAACAAACATACCTTTCACAGAACATTGAGGTCATAAAGTAAAATGGCGCCACACAGGTCAGGTCCTTGATAGCAGTAGTCTAGTCATACGTGCAAATCAGAAACTATTTTCCCAGATAAAATACACTGCCTTCATGGTCCCTCGCAAAAGGTGCGTTTAAGACTCACAGGGCACATTTTAAAGCAATTAAACACTCCTACTTTTACAGGGTTTATTCCTTTCACCTTTATTTAGAAACATTCTAAAATAACTCATTTTTAACTAACACCACCATTGTATAATTTGTAATTTCTTGAAATCTAAATGGATGAAAATATTAAAGTTAACATGATCGTTTCCTCCAATGACAGAGGGGATGGGAAAGGCAGTGGCAGAGACACTTTAAAATTCAGCTAGTTAAACCGTGCCCCCCTATCATGAACAGCCAGTGTACATACCATAATGGGCTACAAAACTTTGGAAGGGGATTAAGGTCGGAAACTACATTAAATGTGAATAAAATCTAATACAATATTATTCAAACAATACTTTGGTTTTTGACTGTCTTTGACTGTGGATCGTTCAAGGGTTTTACACCCCATTGAGGGATGCAGGTTTATCGACTATGACTACTTCTCCATCGGCAACCTAGTGTTCATGTTATGTGCATTACTAAGTTACCCAGAAAGCATGCTTCCTTTCAACAGTACACATCCTAGGGGCCTAAAGAAGGGAAAGCCCTGTTATACAGCTCAACCAATCGTTTGCTAGTTTAGTAAGAGATTAACATAAATCAGAAGTGAGTAGGAGATTAACCAATCACTCAACCAACCAGGTGGCACGGTCCAAAACAAGTGTGCGTCACGGTCCCATTTGTGTACCGGTGACTAATCAACCTAGTGTGACCACAGCTTGAGCTTGCATTGGTTTGGCTCCTTTTTTGTTAACGATTCAATAACTTATATCTTGAACTCATTTAAATAACATGATATGATTCCCCTTTTTTTCAGTGACCTACGAATAAAACTAACGCTCCCGTCTTCCCCCATGTCCCTCCACCTTTTTCCCACCTCTGGATTCACCCTGCCCGTGTTCCCCAAGGAAGCGGTTGTTGTAGTGATGGGAAGAAAGGTGAAAACGCTTCCCGTCATAGCTGGGTGTTGACATCCAGAGGTGCCGACTCGCTGTCATCAGTTACATTGACATGTGTTCAGGAAGCACGTAGGAGATGTCGTCCCATGGGTGGCGGTACAGGCCCTGTTTAAGTCTCTTCTGGTCCAGGTAATGACCTAACGATGGGAAGTAGAGAAAGTGATTATTGATTAACTAGACCATATTTAACTACACCTTATAACTTACTATTACTGTGATTTGTGGTTGCCTTACCTAGCTACCTTAAGTTGAATGCACTGGCTGTAAGTCACTTTGGATAAGAGCGTCTGCTAAATGACCAAAACGTAAATGTAGACCTTTCCCTATGCACCGCCATGCTGGACAGACCCATTAATTCATCTATCCAGTACACTGTAAAAAGGATCCTGTAATTTCTACAGTAAATTACTGGCAGAAGAGTAGGTTACTGTAAATCTACAGTAACATACTGGCAGCACAGAATTACATTGGATTGGTGCAAGAAGGTTGGCTGCTAGGTATTAGTATATTACAGCATATTTCTGAATATTTGATCATTTATATCACTTGCACTTCTAGAGGCTTCCAAACTGCCCGTGATTACAGGGCAAAATAGACCAAAAGGACTTGGCAAAACACTCAACCCAGGGGTCGCGTTAGAAATCTGCATTTTCAAAACGCAGAACATCCGCATAAAATTGCATTTTAAACTATTTCACCTGCGTTTTATATTGAAAGTCAACAGTGTTTTTTTGCTTCAATAGAGTTATCAGGGGTGTGCAACTATAGTTTTCCTTCACAGAAAATAAATGAGGACAACACATTCTGTAGAAAATAGCTTCATTTTCATCAAGTAAATGAGCTTACAATGAAAAAGCCAGGTCTTTTTTGCAAAAACGATGCATGGCCATCATATTCCGAATGTTTTTCTTGAAGTTAATCTTGCATTTTAACGGAGAAAAGTAGGCTACACATCAGAGCGCTGTCTGATGCCTGTTCGTGAATTGTTATCCGAGTGGAAAAGTGCAACTGAAGTACAAAATTAGCAGATATTACAATAAGCATTTCAGATCTCCTTTTACAAAACGCAGCAAGATATTTCTTATGCGTTCTCTTTTTTTTTTTATGTCTGCGTTAACACCACTCCTGCAACCAGTAAAGGTTTAAGACTTGCTGCCACTCTGATCTGTCCCCTATACACATTAAATTGTTAGGGCACTACTACCACTAGAGTTCCTGGTTCGAATCCAGGCTCTGTCGTAGCCGGCCGCGACCGGGAGACCCATGGGGCGGCGCACAATTGGCCCAGCGTCGTCCAGGGTAGGGGAGGGAATGGCCGGCAGGGATGTAGCTCAGTTGGTAGAGCATGGCGTTTGCAACGCCAGGGTTGTGGGTTCGTTTCCCACGGGGGGCCAGTATGAAAAAATAAATAAATCATGTATGCACTCACTAACTGTAAGTCGCTCTGGATAAGAGCGTCTGCTAAATGACTAAAATGTAAATGTAAATGTACCACATATCAGTTCAATTGGTACAGCACTCTCAATAACAGGTGCAACAAAAATAGCCACTTAGAAGGCACGCCTCAAAAAAATGTAATGAGCCAGTGATTCTTTCCCCTCCGACAACTTTTTTTTAACAACGCACCCTAATTTACAGTAAGCTGCATTAAACATACAGCAAAACAGCAATACAGTACTTTATCGTTAAATTGTATTGTAATACAATTACAGCAATTGCTAACAGTGAATATGTAATTATATATTGCAGCCTGGCAATGAATATTTGGTGTTTTATATCACTTGCACTTATAGAGACCTTAACAAAGGCTTCTAAACTGGCAGTGAACACAGGTCAAAAACAGATCAAAAGGACATGGCAAAAGACTCAACCATTAAAGGTTTGAGACTTGCTGCCACTCTGATCTGTCCCCTATACACATTCAATTTTTAAATATGGTATGGTACTGTATTTTGTGGGGTACAGCATTCTCACTAACGTGTGCAACAAATAAATCCTCTTACAAGGGATGCCTCAAAATATGTTAATGAGCCAGAGATTCTTTCCCTGCCCACAACATTTTCTCACAATGCACCATCATTCACAGTATACTTTTGTAAATATACAGCAAAACAGGTAATACAGTACCTTACTGTAAAATGGAATTACAGTAGCTAACTAAATGTACACCAATTTGTTACAGTGTAGGTGATCCTCAGTGTTCTTCAGTTAACTGGACATTCAAATTAGTGTTAAACTGATGAGTGAAATCCAGCATATACTGCAGACCTGGGTTGAATTTCAAATATTTGTGTATTCGAACCAGATTTTATATGAGGTGGGTTTAATGTTGTGAGACACCGATCTAAGCCAATGGGACTCACCGATGAAGCCCATACTCCTGCCCAGCACAAAGATCCCGTTCAGTGCACCAATCTCCACAAACTCGTCCGCTTCGTCTCTGTAACGCAGAACACATACACTTGCCAGACTGCAACTACAAAGTCACTATTACAGTCTTCTCTGAAACGTGTTGGGAAAATATAATGTGCACAGCCACTTAATATCTTTGTATGTGAATGATAGGAGGACAAACCTCCATCAGACCTACACACCTGAATTAAAACAGGCCAGCTCAGCTTGCTTTTCTACAAGCGATTAACACTCAGGGAAGAGTCATATTGTGAGTAGCTCGATTTTTAACAGCAATCTCAAATTGACATCAATGAATGCATGATTTGAGCCAAAGTTCACGTTTTGCACACATTCCTTAAGTAAAGATTTGGCCACATGCAAGATATAAAAAGAGAAACGTCCTCTTACCGTGTGAATCCACCACACGTCCTAAGTAGGTCCACAAAGGCCACACCGATGAAGCCGTCCACATTGAGGATCAGGTTGGGTTTCTGCACACAGAGACAGGAGAGAAACAACAATACTTAGTTGATGAATCAATGGGCTTGTTCAACATTGCAGCCGGCATTGCGGCAGACTGATCTACAAATCACTTTGCATCATAAATAACTGCTCATTATTGTTTGGCTGTGAATACTGAGTATGCCCCCGCTCCGCCTCCACCCGCCCCTCTGGGAACCTCTTTCTTAAAGTTAAGAATCCGGATCACACTCGGCGCATGTGTTATTTTTATGCACATTTCTTTCTACGTAGTTGCTGCTCACACTCCCTATCCCTTCACGTTTCTCTTTACTCACCCCCTTCTCAACCACGATGATGTAGCTAGTCTCTGCCTGATATTTCTGAACAGCTGAAATAAAAACCCTGCGGCAATTTGAACGAACATTCCAAAGGCTATAACCTTTTTACCTTCTGTCCTAATGGACATTGCAGTTGCACAAGCAGGACATACGCATTCCCTACACATTGCATTAGAGCAAAAACAATCAGCATTTTCTGAGATGATGTAGGCTAATATTTATAGTTGCTGCCATATCGTAGCCACTAGCCAGAGTTCCTGAAAAAACAACACTACGACTGACTGCCTGTCTGCCTCCTGCTTAGCCAATGTGTACAATGATGAAGAAAAAAGAACATTAAACCGCTAATTAGATTACGTGTCTTGCTTGTGTTTAATATGCTGCCTAGATAGCTGCATGTAACTCCCCATTTGAGTTTTGCATTGGGGCAATGGAACTGTCTCAAATGTGCACACTCAACCTACACGGGGCACCGGGCAATGTCAAAACGAACTCGCCTGCATGTATTGTAACTCAGCAGCTAAGAAGAACATGAAATCGCTAGACTGCCTGTTTGTGTCATGCTTAGGTTTGCAATACTGTTACAACAGACAACAAACAAACTTTGTACGAACATGTCGATCATGTCTTTTGCGTATAAAATGTAAATAGCTGCATGTAGCCTAAATCACCTCCTGAAAAAATTTAATGAAATCGGACGGACGCCAACTACGGTTTCATCTAAATTACACTATAGTACCTGGAAATACGATGACATTGCTAAAGTAGTGAAATATTTAGTAGGAAACAACTTTGCAAGCATTATCATGTCGCCAAATTTACTTTAGACAGAGGGCAATGTTGTCATTAGCTAGCAAAGTTTGTCCAAAATAGCTAGCAATGCTAACGTTAGCTAGCTACGATCCGGTGGCCTCCCCTCAATCTTAGCTAGCTAGCTAACGTCTAAAGTCAAATCAGGTGACATCATTTTTTTACATTTACATTTTAGTCATTTAGCAGACGCTCTTATCCAGAGCGACTTACAGTTAGTGAGTGCATACATTTTCATACATCAAAATGACAAAATGTTTTCCTACTAATTATTTGCCTCCTTTTGAAAGTCATTGTATTTCCAAGCCACTGTAATGCACTTTTGATGAAATCTTCATCAGCGCTTATTGATGATGAATTGAGTAGAATGCTCAGTTGGGCATCAGTTCAAAATTAACCTTCAAAACAATATTGTGACGAATATCTGTTATCACTCTTTCATTCATCCCTCGATCCCATTCATTAGTCCTATAGGGATTTTACTCTATGACAAACAATCTCAGTATACAACACGTTATTGCTCACATATACCCATTAATCATATATCATTATAAAGTTAACATTCACAGCTATCCATCAGAAACATTTATGGAATGTTCAGGTCAACAGAACTTTGACCTTTGACCTCTGGGCCAGTGGCATCACCCCTGAACCTTTTGGACAAATATATATTTTTAAAATTCAGTCTGATATGCGTTTCCATAACCACATACCACATGCGTTAGGCAGTACAAATTATTACATTTTTTACTTATATATAGTTTTCTTTTGTTTCCCCTTTTTTTCCTCCCCAATTTCGATCGTCTCATCGCTTCAACTCCCCAATGGGCTCGGGAGGCGAAAGTCGAGTCAGGCGTCCTCCGAAACATGACCCGCCAAACCGCGCTTCTTAACACCCGCCCGCTTAACCCGGAAGCCAGCCGCACCAATGTGTCGGAGGCAACACCGTTCAACTGATGACCAAGGTCAGCCTGCAGGCGCGAGGCCCGCCACAAGGAGTCGCTAGAGCACGATAAGCCAAACCCTCCCTTAACCCGGACGATGCTGGGCCATTTGTGCGCCACCCTATGGGACTCCCGATCACAGCCGGTTGTGATACAGCCCGGGATTGAACCCGGGTCTGTAGAGACGCCTCTAGCATTGCGCCACTCGGAGGCCCCTTACTTACACATTTTAATGACAAAAATAACAATACACTGTGCTAGGCAGTAGTAGGGTTGTCACTAGTTAACACAGCCACAAAGTATTAATTATGGCTAAACCCCACCTATTTCTAAAATTTCTCTACAAAACCTCACCCTAACCTCACTGCTAACCTTATGCCTGAGCTTGAATTAAGACCAATTTTGACTTTGTGGCTCTTATCTAGTGGAAACACAGTAGTAGGCACTGCATGCAGCCCCTGGAGTGACGCGGTAGCTGCTATGATCGGTCAAGATTTTACAACGCAGTGGACCACTCACGTCCCTTGACCCCTCCCCCACAGCACCGGTTAGATGTCAATGTCATCACTCAGCAAAACGATCGTCACTCAGAGTCTGCAGTGTAGCACAGAGAAAAGATGGATATTCGGAACATCTTTCAAAAGAGAGGAAAAAGAAGCGAGCAGGTTGAGGACGAGCAGGCAGCAGTGGATGAGGTGGAGAGGGCCGAACTGTCAGAAAGTCCAAGTGCAGCAGCAGAGTTAGCCACGGGTTTGTACAGGGTTGGTGGTAGCTAACTAGCTAGTCTCCCTCAGCATAAGGGCTGGCTAATGCTAATAAACTAGCATTAGTGCTCAGCATCCTTAAGCTATTGGGTGTCAGATTTATTCAACAGTACATTTAGTGAATGGGCAAGCTAAGGATGTTGATATAAGTCATGATATTAGATAGTGTTATTTCCAGCGAGTGTATTTGATGGGTTTTGTTTCTGTAGCTAGCTTGGCTGGCTAGCCACTTCGGTAGCTACTGGCTGGCTAGATGAGACCAAAGAGCTAAACGTTTCTGAGTGACACAGTGCCCCCCTGTGGACTGAAGCTGAACCTTACAACAACTTGATATTAACCCTGTTTAAAATGGGAAAGTTTTTTTTTTTTGGCTCATGTCTCTTTTTATTCATATAGGGCAGGGGTCTCCAACAGGTCGATCGTGAGCTACCAGAAGCTCGCAGAACACATGAGTAGGTCGCCAAACCATTCTGAAAGTTAATACAATTTTTCATGTTTTCCACTGCAAACTGTCAAACAAATCTCACAAGTACCAGACACCGCAAGCTAACCATTATTTTACCAGGTATATTGACAGAAAACACAGTGCACTTCTTTCTCTTGTACACTAAGGACCCGGGAAAGAGTTGCAGGGGAGAGAAGACAAGAATGTGTCCATTTGAAAGCTAGAAAAAAATGCTTGCCACATGTTACATTTTCTAAAAGTATATCTCATACTAGAACAGCTTCTTATCTGTCATGTTTGGAGTTGATTTGGTCTGTTATGTGGACACTTGCATTTTTCTTTACAGTTCAGTAGCCTTGGTTGTGTCAGTCAGCATACAGTAACTTTAAAAAGCAACTCCTCCTGAAAAACTACTTCTCATTTAGAAAACAGCCCATGTGGCATCGATATGAGTCAAACATTTACTATACTGTCAAAATGTACTACAAAGTGTAAATCTGATATTTTGGTCATGAAGTCATCAGTGCATCCAAAACGGAGTTTTGTAATACTTATGGTCGTGACTGCATCACAACGTAAAGTGCCTTCGGAAATTATTCAGACCCCTTGACTTTTTCCACATTTTGTTACGTTACAGCCTTATTCTAAAATAGATTTTTTTTTTTAATCCTCAGCAATCTACACACAATATCCCATAATGACTAAGTGAAAACAGGTTGTTAGAAATGTTTGCAAATTTATTACAAATAAAAAAACAGAAATACCTTATTTACATACGTATTCAGACCCTTTGCTATGAGACTCGAAATTGAGCTTAGGTGCATATTGTTTCCATTGATCATCCTTGAGATGTTTCTACAATTTGATTGGAGTCCACCTGTGGTAAATTCAATTGATTGGACATGATTTGGAAAGGCACACACCTGCCAATATAAGGTCCCACAGTGGACAGTGCATGTCAGAGCAAAAACCAAGCCATGAGGTCGAAGGAATTGTCCGTAGAGCTCCGAGACAGGATTGTGTCGAGGCACAGATCTGGGGAAGGGTACAAAAAAATGTTTGCAGCATTGAAGGTCCAAGAAAACAGTGGCCTCCATCATTCTTAAATGGAAGATGTTTGAAACCACCAAGACTCTTCCTAGAGCTGGCCGCCCAGGCAAACTGAGCAATTAGGGGAGAAGGGCCTTGGTCAGGGAGGTGACCAAGAACCCGGTGGTCACTCTGACAGAGCTCTAGTTCCTCTGTGGAGATGGGAGAACCTTCCAGAAGGACAACCATTTCTGCAGCACTCCACCAATCAGGCCTTTATGGTAGAGTGGCCAGACGGAAGCCACTCTTCAGTAAAAGGCACACTTGGAGTTTGCCAAAAGGCACCTAAAGACTCTCAGACCATGAGAAACAAAATTCTCTGATCTGATGAAACCAAGATTGAACTCTTTGGCCTGAATGCCAAGCGTCACGTCTGGAGGAAACCTGGCACTATCCCTACGATGAAGCATGGTGGTGGCAGCATCATGCTGTAGGGATGTTTTTCAGCGACAGGGACTGGGAGACTAGTCAGGATCGAGTGAAAGATGAACAGAGCAAAGTACAGAGAGATCCTTAAAGAAAACCTTCTCCAGAGCGCTCAGGACCTCAGACTGGGGTGAAGGTTCACCTTCCAACAGGACAACGACCCTAAGCACACAGCCAAGACAACGCAGGAGTGGCTTCGCAACAAGTCTCTGTATGTCCTTGAGTGGCCCAGCCAGAGCCCGGACTTGAATGTGATCGAGCATCTCTGGCGAGTCCTGAAAACGGCTGTGCAGCAACGCTCCCCATCCAACCTTACAGAGCTTTAGAGCATCTGCAGAGAAGAATGGGAGAAACTCCCCAAATATATGTGTGCCAAACTTGTAGCGTCATACCCAAGAAGACTCGAGGCTGTAATCACTGCCAAAGGTGCTTCAACAAAATACTGAGTAAAGGGTCTGAATACTTATGTAAATGTGATATTTCGGTTTATTTGTAATAAATTCACAAACATTTCTAAAAACCTGTTTTTGCTTTGTCATTATGGGGTATTGTGTGTGTAGATTGATGAGGGAAAAAAACAATTTAATCAATTTTAGAATAAGGCTGTAATGTAACAAAATGTGGAAAAAGTCAAGGGGTCTGAATACTTTCTGAATGCACTGTATGTGCAAGTTAATACATTTGGCCTTGAAAAGGAATGAGAGGTCAGGGGGTAAGGACAGATTGTTCCAATACCTTACTTTCCTTCCCTGCCAAATATGCCCTCTAACTTCCATGAATGGATTCAAAATAGTAGAAACTATGTTAACTGCAGCATTACGCTTGATATGAATGTATGGTACCTGTAACCTTGACAAAAATGAAAGTAAAAAAAAAAAAATTGGCCTCAGATTATTTATTTTTTAAACCATTAGTTTTTGATAGCTGGAATGAGTTTCCATCCTTTTGCTCACACGTATACGCTTTTGGGGGCAAGTATTCCCTAAAGAAGTAGCCTGCCCCACTAGGCAGAGAAGTGAGAGGCTAGTAGAGTGCAGTACCTTAGAGGTGGTGATCTTTTCCACATCCAGAGCATAATCCAGCATCTGAGTGGCAGGGAAATGCCCCTTCACAAAGTCCTTCAGGATCTGGACTCTCATGTCGGGGTTGTTGATCTGCAATTAAATCAACACATTTAGATCATTTTGCCAGCAAATATATACATCTATCCATTCTGCCACTGAGCTGTAGGGGTATACACACTTTTCTGAACTGATTTAATTGTGAGGCATTAAGATTAAGGATGGGAATCAAATCTTAATTCGAGATTCCCCCGTGTAATGTGTACTTTCTTGCAAATCATGGTGTCAATTAGCAAACATTATAGTTGTGTGTTTACAGAGGCAGCCCAATTCTGATCTTTTGCCACTCATTTATCTTTTGACCAATCAGATCAGATATTTTGCCAATAATTGGTCCCATGTTTCATGAGCTGAAATAAAAGATCCCAGAAATGTTCCGTATGCACAAAAAGCTTATTTCTCTCAAATTTTGTTTACATCCGTTAGTGAACATTTCTTCTTTGCCAAGATAATCCATCCACTTGACAGGTGTGGCATATCAAGAAGCTGATTAAACAGCATGATCATTACACAGGTGCACCTTGTGCTGGGAACAATAAAAGGCCACTCTAAAATGTGCAGTTTTGTCACACAACATAATGCCACAGATGTCTCAAGTTTTGAGGGAACGTGCAATTGGCATGCTGACTGCTGGAATGTCCACCAGAGCTGTTGCCAGAGAATTTAATGTTAATTTCTTTACCATAAGCCACCTCCAAAGTCATTTTAGAGAATTTGGCAGTACTTCCAACCGGCCTCACAACCACAGACCACTGTATGGCATTGTGTGGGTGAGCGGTTTGCTGATGTCAACGTTGTGAACAGAGTGCCCCATGGTGGCAGTGGGGTTATGGTATGGGCAGGCATAAGCTATGGACAACGAACACAATTGCATTTTATCGACAGGAATTTGAATGCACAGAGACACCGTGATGAGATCATGAGGCCCATTGTGAGGCAGTTTTTTTTAAGGTACAGTATCTGTGACCAACAGATGCTTATCTGTATTCCCAATCATGTGAAATCCATAGATTAGGGCCTAATTAATTTATTTCAATTGACTGATTTGCTTACATGAACTTTAACTCAGTAAAATCTTTGAAATTGTTGCATGTTGTGTTTATATTTTTGTTCAGTATAAATTCAGTCAAACAAATTGAGATTGAATTGTTCAAATTAACTGGAAATTGAGCTATATTTAAATTTAAATCCTTGTCATTTACTGCTCACCGATTTGACCCTGTGCCCGATACCCATGATCAGCTTGCCATCCTTCTTCATCTTGTTGACAAACTCCATGGGCAGCATGCCGCTATCGAACGCCTTGCTGAACTGCTTGGCCGCAGCATCCAAAGCTCCTCCAAAGCGGTCCCCCTGGAAAACAATGTCAACAAAGTTTATTCGTCTCTAAACTCTTACAAGTAAAGACAACCCTTTTTGTCAGTGGGCTACATCAAAATTCTCCACTCTTTTCCTGAATTTACACACTTTCTTGCATTCATTTAACAAATGGTGGAAACTCTCTCCAGCCAATGCTTAGTCTTAGACCAATGCTGTGCTTTTTAAATCCACGATGGGGAGTGTGCAAGTGCAGAAGTCATGGTCTTTAAAATCTTCCTTCTCTCATTCCCTTCCTTCAAGACCTTTAATCTGAGAGGTATGGAAGCCATTGGATAGATACTAATGGTCTCTGGACTAGTTGCATTTAAAAATTAGATTTTGAAATCAGGAAGTCACACAGTGTGTGTGTGTGTGTGTGTGTGTGTGTGTGTGTGTGTGTGTGTGTGTGTGTGTGTGTGTGTGTGTGTGTGTGTGTGTGTGTGTGTGGACAAATGCGTGTGTGTATCCTCACAATGGTGAGCAGGCCGGATGTCAGGCTGGAGATTAGGTCCTTGCCGGCACGGGCACAGACTATGGTGTTGTGGGCACCAGACACGGCTGGCCCGTGGTCTGCAGTCACCATCAGGCACATCTCAATGAAATGGCAGGCGTAGCGCGGTAACCTAGGGACAAATCAAGATGTGGGATGATGACTGGAGGGGGAGGAGGAGAAGTGATTGGGTCATGTCAGTGCAAAACGCCAAAGTGGAGTGTGCACTGTGTAACCAGGGTCGTGTTCATTCGTACGGGCACGCAACGGAAAATGTTTTGCAACAGAAAACGAAATTCTGCAGGTACAAAAAGTCCAGGTAATCCTTCCTGGTGTCAGTCCTTTTTCTTCCGTTTGGTGCCAAATGAACAAAACTCAGGTGTGATAAATCTCTGGCCAATCAAAGACACTCCTTATTGATTCATTTAGAGGCAGGGAGAACACGAGCAACTGGAAGACGCTGCAATGTGTATACTAGGGTCCAGTTCATTAGGCACCGACCCAAACAGACTGGACTCCTGTCTCTTTGCTAGGGGGCCAGACTGTACTCTCACCTGCGTTGGAACCAGAGCAGGCCCAGCACGCCTCCCAGGCCCATCTCCTCCTTGAACACCTCGGTGATGGGCATGCCGGCGTATATGAGCTCCTGGCCGCGCTCGTCACAGATGCTGGTCATGAAGGAGGCGGGCTTGCGGATCAGACCCAGCTCCTAGGGACACACAGAAGGAAAGACAATATATATTGTTTTGTTAAAGGGGCAATCTGCAGTCCCAACTATAACAAAGCGGGCACCCTGCCACCAATTTGATAAACAGCTGAGGGTTTGAGGCTGGAGAAATGTAACCACTCTCAAACTCATGGACAGAGCTATGGATACAAAGATTGATCAAATTATAGTGTTAACCATGTTTTGAGGCTATACAGTGTTTGTTTACATTTACATTGTTTACAAACAAAGAAGTAAAACAAGCTTATACTGTATTTTGGGTTCTGATGGTGTAAGAGTTGAACTAAGTGCGTGAGGCATTTATAAGTTCTGTTCTTCAAGAATCAAATGGGTATCAATCATTAATTTTAAAGTTTAAAAAATGGATGTACCAACTGCAGATTGCCCATTTAAGGAAATGGAATGGAAAACCATTATGGTCTCCCAAACGGTTTCTTAGTTGGTGTGTCCACAAAAGAATACAGTAGGTCCACACCTATACTATTGTCAAAGAGCATTTTAATTTTATGAATAATATACAAACGTTTCAGCTAAAAGCATTCTTCAGTGTGTAGGTTTAGTGTCTTGGGGAAGAATAAAAAAAAACCTGAAGAATGAGGCAAGCTCTGATGCTAGTACCCTTGGGAAATTCACCACATTGGCGTTACCAGTACCATGCCCCAACAGAACCATTACTGCTGCCTATATTTACACCTACACACCAATAAAACAATAATACTTTCACTTATGTTCATCAGATATGATCATATACACTAACGTTCAAAAGTTTGGGGTCACTTAGAAATGTCCTTGTTTTCGAAAGAAAAGCAATTATTTTGTCCATTAAAATAACATCAAATTGATCAGAAATACAGTGTAGACATTCTTAATGTTGTAAATGGCTATTGTAGCTGGAAACGGCTGATTTTTAAAAATGGAATATCTACATAGGCGTACAGAGGCCCATTATCAGCAACCATCAGTCATGTGTTCCAATGGCACGTTGTGTTTGCTGTATTTCTGATCAATTTGATGTTATTTTAATGAACAAAAAAAATGACTTTCTTTCGAAAACACTGACCGCAAACTTTTGAACGGAAGCGTATATGTTATGTGATTTATGATATATGGTGCCTTTATAAAGTATTCACACCCCTTGACATTTTCTTGTGTTACAGCCTGAATTTAAAATTGATAAAATGTAGATTTTTTTGTCACTGGCCTACACACACTACCCCATAATGTAAATTATCTGTATGGTCCCTCAGTTGAGCAGTGAATTTCAAACACAGATTCAACCACAAAGACCAGTCACTACAAAGATACTCCGTTGCCGGAGAGGAAGGAAACTGCTCAGGGATTTCACCAGCAGGCCAATGGTGACTTTAAAACAGTTACAGAGTTTAATGGCTGTGATAGGAAAAAACTGAGGATTGATCAAGAACATTGTAGTTACTCCACAATACTAACCTAATTGACAGAGTAAAAAGAAGGAAGCCTGTACAGAATAAAAAATATTCTAAAACATGCATTCTTTTTGCAACAAGGAACTAAAATAATACTGCAAAAAATGTGGCAAAGCAATTACTTTTTTGTCGTGAATAAAAAGTGTTATGTTTGGGGCAAATCCAATACAACATATTACTTAGTACCACTCTCCATATTTTCAAGCATAGTGGTGGTTGCATCATGTTATGGGAATGCTTGTAATCATTAAGGACTGGGGAGTATTTCCATGATAAAAAAGAAACGGAATGGAGCTAAACACAGGCAAAATCCTAGAGGAAAACCTTGTTCAGTCTGCTTTCCACCAGACACTGAAATGAATTCACCTTTCAGCAGGACAATAACCTAAAATACAAGGCCAAATCTACACTGGAATTACTTACCAAGAAGACAGTTAATGTTCCTGAGTGGCCGAATTAGTTTTGACTGAAATCTGCTTGAAAATCTATGGCATAACTTGAAAATGGTTGTCTCGCAATGATCAACAAACCAATTTGACAGAGCTTGAAGAATTTAAAAAAGAATAATGGGCAAATACTCTACAATTCAGGGTGTGCAAAGCTCTTAAGAGACTTACCCAGAAAGACTCACAGCTGTAATCACTGCCAAAGGTGATGTATTGACTCAGGGGTGTGAATATTTATGTAAATTAGATATTTCTGTAATTCATTTTAAATACATTTGCAAAAATGTATAAAAACCTGTTTTCACTTTGTCATTATGGGTTATTGTCTGTAGATGGGTGAGAGAAAAAAATAAATTTCATCATTTTGAATTCAGGCTGTAACAACAAAATGTGGAATAAATCAAGGGGTATGAATACTTTCTGAAGGCACTGTATTATCAGTTATTTGGAAGGTAGAATACCAGGTCTTCTTACCCTTGCCCAGGAGTAGTCCATTGGCACTGTTGGCGGTGGAACCTCCTGAGCGGGAACAATGGTTCCATTGGCCACCAGTTCATCGTACACTGTCCTGTCATAACCCAGAAGCACAGATTAAAGTTAACATGGACAGATTTTTTGGTCGAATTTAGGAATTTCATGACACATAAGCCTAATGAAACCAAGAGACTCAACCAGTGATTTTCAAACCTCACTAGCACAAGCACTGGTTCACACATAGATGACGCGATATATGGCCATTGATATATTTGATGGCTAGAATGATAAGGAGTTGAAGTGCTCATTTGAATTTCCCCTTTAAGCTATGGAAAACGTTAGACAACGTAATTCAACCAAAACCCATTATTTATATTAATAATATTTAATCTTGAGCGGTGTTTGAAGTGCTTTAAAGTCTCAAATTGATGACCCCGTCTTCAGAGCAGTACTGTCTCCATGGTGACTGTCTCCGTGGTTATTGACAGTTACCTGATGATGTCGCCCAGCTCGTCGAAGCTCTTGGGAACGAAGGCTCCAGCGTCCCTCAGAGCTTGGTTCTTAGCCACTGCCGTTTCAAAGGCCTGGTTAGCACAGGCTCCAGCATGGCCAAACTGCACCTGTAGAAGGCATCGATGTACTCATCAATTACAAACAATCCAGACAGAATAAAGGTTGAGTTTGGTCTAGATTCTGGAATATTCAATGGCCCGTCAATAATCCATGACAATGAGCCAATTAGGGACAATTAGGGGCGGCAGGTAGCCTATCAGTTAGACCGAAAGGTCGATGGTTCTAATACCCGAGCAGAAAAGGTGAAAAATCTGTCGATGTGCCCTTAAGAAAGGAATGCTCTCTGTAGCCGATGTGATTAAGACCTTTAAACAGGTTAACATTCACAAGGCCGCAGACAGATTACCAGAACGCGTACTCAGAGCATGCGGTGACCAGCTGGCAAGCGTCTTCACTTAAATTGTAGCAGTATTGTTAGAGAGGGGTAAAGATAATGATTGTTGTACCGCTATCAGACACACACACATCAGCAGAAGAGACTGCCTAGAGTGTAGCCTGTTTGCCAGATAGCCAGTGAAGAGAAAGGATAAGACACACGTTACAACACAGGGGTAACCCAACCAATACTACTGAAGGACATAGAAAGAGAAATGGGCTTAGCTGTTGTATTTTTCCGTCCGACACAATCCTTGGTTGTTTGTTTGACAAAAGCTTGCAACAATGCTTGCTAGTAATCCATGCGATCAGAGGATAGAATGGTTCCAACTCATCAGGAGTAGCGCGATAACAAAGGCCATCAAATTTAGAACTTTAATCAACTAAACACGCTGAAACTACGGAAGACTTCTGCAGAGCTGCACACGCCGTCAAAACTGCCCCGCCAAACGAGAGCTCCTACACAGAGCCGGATGAGCCATCTTTATTTCCTCCTTCCTCACTGCTGCTGCGCTCTTAAATTGGCAGCGCACGGTGAAGGCTCCGTGCAGGATTTCGCCACAACATTTTCAACCTCTCCCTGACCCAGTCTGTAATACCTACATGTCTCAAACAGACCACCATAATCACTGTGCCCAATAACTAAATTACTATCACCCCGTAGCACTCACATCCGTAGCCATGAAATGCTTTGAAAGGCTGGTCATGGCTCACAACACCACCATCATCCCAGAAACCCTGGACCCACTCCAATCCGCATACCGCCAAAAAAGATCCACAGATGACAAAATCTCTATTGCACTCCACACTCTCCTTTCCCACATGGAAAAAAGGAACACCTACATGAGAATGCTATTAATTGACTACAGCTAAGCGTTCAAAAGCTTAGTGCCCTCTAAGCTCATCTCTAAGCTAAGGACACTGGGACTGAACACCTCCCACTGCAACTGGATCCTGGAATTCCTGACGGGACTTAATAGGCAACAACACATCCGCCACGCTGACCCTCAACAGAGGCCCCTCAGGGGTGCGTGCTTAGTCCCCTCCTGTACTCCCTGTTCACCCACGACTGCGTGGCCAAGCACGACTCCAACACCATCATAAAAAAAAACATACATGAAATGAGTTTGAATAGGAAATATAGCAAAATGAATAGGAAATGTAGTCATTGACAAGGTTAGAAATAATGATTTTTAATTGAAATAATTATTGTGTCCTTCCAACTTTGCTTTCGTCAAAGAATCCTCCATTTGCAGCAATTACAGCCTTGCAGACCTTTGGCATTATAGTTGTCAATTTGTTGAGGTAATCTGAAGAGATTTCACCCCATGCTTCCTGAAGCACCTCCCACAAGTTGGATTGGCTTGATGGGTACTTCTTACATACCATACGGTCAAGCTGCTCCCACAACAGCTCAATAGGGTTGAGATCCGGTGACTGTGCTGGCCACTCCATTATAGACAGAATACCAGCTGACTGCTTCTTCCCTAAATAGTTATTGCATAGTTTGGAGCTGTGCTTTGGGTCATTGTCCTGTTGTACGAGGAAATTGGCTCCAATCGAGCGCCGTTCACAGGGTAAAGCATGGCGTTGCAAAACGGATTGATAGCCTTCCTTCTTCAAGATCCCTTTTACCCTGTACAAATCTCCCACTTTACCACCACCAAAGCACCCCCAGACCATCACATTGCCTCCACCATGCTTGACAGATTGCATCAAGCACTCCTCCAGCATCTTTTCATTTGGTCTGCGTCTCACAAATGTTCTTCTTTGTGATCCGAACACCTCAAACGTCGATTTGTCTGTCCATAAAAAAAAAATCAAATCTTCCTCTGTCCAGTGTCTGTGTTCTTTTGCCCATCTTAATCTTTTATTTTTATTGGCCAGTCTGAGATATGGCTTTTTCTTTGCAACTCTGCCTAGAAGGTCAGCATCCCGGAGTCGCCTCTTTACTGTTGACGTTGAGACTGGTGTTTTGCGGGTACTATTTAATGAAAGCTGCCAGTTGAGGACCTGTGAGGCGTCTGTTTCTCAAACTAGACACTCAAATGTATTTGTCCTCTTGCTCAGTTGTGCACCGGGGCCTCCCACTCCTCTTTCTATTCTGGTTAGAGCCAATTTGCGCTGTTCTGTGAAGGGAGTAGTACACAGCGTTGTACGAGATCTTCAGTTCCTTGGCAATTTCTCGCATGGAATAGCCTTCATTTCTCAGAACAAGAATAGACTGACGAGTTTCAGAAGAAAGCCTGTAATCGAACCCACAATTGCTGATGCTCCAGATACTCAACTAGTCTGAAGAAGGCCAGTTTTATTGCTTCTTTAATCAGCACAACAGTTTTCAGCTGTGCTAACATAATTGCAAAAGGGTTTTCTAATGATCAATTAGCCTTTTAAAATGATAAACTTGGATTAGCAAACACAACGTGCCATTGGAACACAGGACTTATGGTTGCTGATAATGGGCCTCTATACGCCAATGTAGATATTGCATTAAAAAAAAATCTGCAGTTTCCAGCTACAATAGCCATTTACAACATTAACAATGTATACACTGTATTTCTGATCAATTCAATGTTATTTTAATGGACAAAAAAATTGCTTGCAAAAACAAGTAAATATCTAAGTGACCCCAAACTTTTGAACGGTAATGTACATTTTAGGAAGATCATCAAGGATCACACAACAAAGCTTTAAAGATTATTTCCATTGTGGTTCTTTTGGAGGGGGAAGGGGTGCAGGAAGGTTAGCCAGCAATGGTAGTGGCAACAAACTATGACAAACAAAATTGTTGCTTGTTTCATAAAATGAGATAATTAGTACAGTTCCATTTCCTAATAAACAACTCTGGACAGGTACATCACCCTTGTCTCACATACTCCTAATATATACAACAATCAATGTCTTATACACTATATATATATATATATATATATATATATATATATAAAAATAAATACAAGTATGTGGACACCCATTCAAATTAGTGGATTCGGCCATTTTAGCCACACCCGTTGCTGACAGCTGTATAAAATCGAGCACACAGCCATGCAATCTCCATAGAAAACATTGGCAGTAGAATGGTCTTATTGAAGAGCTCAGTGACTTTCAACGTGGCAATGTCATTGGATGCCACCTATCCAAAAAGTCAGATCATCACATTTCTGCCCTGCTAGAGCTGCCCGGGTCAACTGTAAGTGCTGTTATCGTGAAGTGGAAACGTCTAGGAGCAACAACGGCTCAGCCGCGATGTGTAGGCCACACAAACTCACAGAATGGGACCGCCGAGTGCTGAAGCACGTAACAATAGTCTGTACTCGGTTGCAACACTCACTACAGCGTTCCAAACTACCTCTGGAAGCAACGTCAGCTCAATAACTGTTCGTCGGGAGCTTCATGAAATGGGTTTCCATGGCCGAGCAGCCGCACACAAGCCTAAGATCAACATGCGCAATGCCAAGCGTCGGCTGCGTGGTGTGATGAATCATGCTTCACCATCTGGCAGTCCGACGGACAAATCTGGGTTTTGTTGGATGCCAGGAGAACGCTACCTGCCCGAATGCATAGTACCAAGTGTAAAGTTTGGTGGAGGAGGAATAATGGTCTGGAGCTGTTTTTCATTGTTCGGGCTAGACCCATTTGTTCCAGTGAAGGGAAGTGTTAATGCTACAGCATACAATGACATTCTAGACGATTCTGTGCTTCCAAGTCTGTGGTAACAGTTTGGGGAATGCCCATTTCTGTTTCAGCATGACAATGCCTCCGTGCTCAAAATGAGGTCCATACAGAAATGGTTTGTCGAGATCTGTGTGGAAGAATTTGACTGACCTGCACAGAGTCCTGACCTCATCCCCATCAAACACCTTTGAGATGAAGTGGAACGCCGACTGCGAGCCAGGCCTAATCGCCCAACATCAGTGCCCGACCTCACTAACGTTCCAACATCTAGTGGGATAGCCTTCACAGAAGAGTGGAGGCTGTTATAGCAGCAAAGGGGGAACCAACTCCATATTAATGCCCATGATTTTGGAATGAGATATTCGACGAGCAGGTCTCCACATACAGTGCATTCGGAAAGTATTCAGACCCCTTCCCTTTTTCCACATTTTGTTACAGCTAAAATTGATTAAATAAATAAGAATCCTCAATATACACACAATTCCCCATAATGACAAAGCGAAAACAGGTTTTTCGAAAGTTTTGCTAATTTATTAAAAATGAAAAAATGAAATACCTTCTTTACCTAATATTCAGAACCTTTGCTATGAGACTTGAAATTTAGCTCAGGTGCATCCTGTTTCCATTGATCATCCTTGAGATGTTTCTACAACTTGATTGAAGTCCACCTGTTGTAAATTCAATTGATTGGACATGATTTGGAAAGGCACACACCTGTCTATATAAAGTCCCACAGTTGACAGTGCATGTCAGCAAAAACCAAGCCACGAGGTCGAAGTAATTGTCCGTAGAGCTTCGAGACAGGATTGTGTCAAGCCACAGATCTGGGGAAGGGTACCAAAAAACATCTGCAGCATTAAAAGGTCCCCAAGAACACAGTGGCCTCCATCATTCTTAAATGGAGTAAGTTTGAAACCATCAAGACTCTTCCTAGAGCTGGCCGCCCTGGCAACCTGAGCAATCGGGGGAGAATGGCCTTGGTCAGGGAGGTGACCAAGAACCCGATGGTCACTCTGACAGAGCTCCAGAGTTCCTCTGTGGAGATGGGAGAACCTTCCAGAAGGACAGTCATCTCTGCAACACTTCACCAATAAGGCCTTTATGTTAGATTGGCCAGACGCAAGCCACTCTTCAGTAAAAGGCACATGACAGCCCGCTTGGAGTTTGCCAAAAGGCACCTAAATGACTCTCATACCATGAGAAACAAGATTCTATGGTCTGATGAAACCAAGATTGAACTCTTTGGCCTGAATGCCAAGCGTCACGTCTGGAGGAAACCTGGCACCATCCCTATGGTGAAGCATGGTGGTGGCAGCATCATGCTGTGGGGATGTTTTTCAGCGGCAGGGACTGGGAGACTAGTCAGGTTCGAGGGAAAGATGAACGGAGCAATGTACAGAGAGATCCTTGATGAAAACCTGTTCCAGAGCACTCAGGACCTCAAACTGGGGAGAAGGTTCACCTTCCAACAGGACAACGACCCTAAGCACACAGCCAAGACAACGCAGGAGTGGCTTCGGGACAAGACTCTGAATGTCCTTGAGTGGCCCAGGCAGTGCAGGACTTGAACCACTCTTACATCTCTGGAGAGACCTGAAAATAGCTATGCAACGACGCTCCCCATCCAACCTGACAAGAGCTCGAGAGGATCTGCAGAGAACAATGGGAGAAACTTCCCAAATACAGTTGTGCCAAGTTTGTAGCGTCATACCCAAGAAGACTTGAGGCAGTAATCGCGGCCAATAGGTACTTCAATAAAAGTACTGAGTAAAGGGTATGAATACTTATGTAAATGTAATATTTCCATTTTTTTATTTTATAAATTAGCAAAATGTTCTAACAACCTGTTTTTGCTTTGTCATTATGGGATATTGTGTGTAGATTGATGAGTGAAACAAACAATTTAATCAATTTTAGAATAAGGCTGTAACGTAACAAAATGTGGAAAAAGTCAAGGGGTCTGAACACTTTCCGAATGCACTGTACTTTTGGTCATGTAGTGTCACAAGACAAATCACAAGACAAATCACAATATGATACACAATAGGCACCAAAAGGTAGACCATATGCTATCCCAGGTATTTTTTCTCACCCACGTACTGTAGTCTTAAGACTCACTTTTGAGACATGCTACTATTTAGTAATTTTTTCAGTGAGAACTTTAAACTGCCTATGGAGGTGATGAATGTCAAATTGTTTGGAAGACTTTCCAAAGAATGGCAGCGGAGTACAAAAAGGTTTCTTTCCCCATACC
The DNA here is from genome assembly GCF_020615455.1 of Coregonus clupeaformis. Taxonomy (NCBI): domain Eukaryota; kingdom Metazoa; phylum Chordata; class Actinopteri; order Salmoniformes; family Salmonidae; genus Coregonus; species Coregonus clupeaformis. The sequence goes on from NC_059222.1 coordinate 2,781,968, forward strand.
ACTATTAAATCTAAAATAAACAACTTCAGTTTCAGTCCTTCTAGTGGAATAGTTATGGTTATCCTGGACAATTTAATCTGGGAAACTCTCTCCTCCACTTTAAGCCATCTGAGGCTTTCAAAGTGGGAATGGTCAAGACGAGTATGTGATGGAAGTTAATAATCCTGACAAATTTGTTCTGAAACGTCTGCAGTGTTTTTAATTATCTTGGGGCACTATTGTACCAGGAAGAGCACGCATAGTCGAAGTTGCACTGAACAAGAGCCCCTGCTAATGCCACCATTGAATTCTTCTGCATAAATGTGGAGGTTCTTGCCAGAAACCAAATTTTATGGTTCACTTTGGAGTTAACTTTTTGTGCCATTCTCTCCCGTCAGATGGTTATCTAGAACACATCCAAGATAATTCAGTTTAAGTCTTTTGCTGTGACTACTATGTCACCTACTACCACCTTAAAGTTAGGGGATTTCGTCAGTTGCACTTTGGACCCGTACAAGATAGACTCTGTTTTTCCAAGGTGGAGTGACCGCTTATTGACATACAGTGGGGAAAAAAAGTATTTAGTCAGCCACCAATTGTGCAAGTTCTCCCACTTAAAAAGATGAGAGAGGCCTGTAATTTTCATCATAGGTACACGTAAACTATGACAGACAAAATGAGAAAAAAATTCCAGAAAATCACATTGTAGGATTTTTTATGAATTTATTTGCAAATTATGGTGGAAAATAAGTATTTGGTCAATAACAAAAGTTTCTCAATACTTTGTTATATACCCTTTGTTGGCAATGACACAGGTCAAACGTTTTCTGTAAGTCTTCACAAGGTTTTCACACACTGTTGCTGGTATTTTGGCCCATTCCTCCATGCAGATCTCCTCTAGAGCAGTGATGTTTTGGGGCTGTCGCTGGGCAACACAGACTTTCAACTCCCTCCAAAGATTTTCTATGGGGTTGAGATCTGGAGACTGGCTAGGCCACTCCAGGACCTTGAAATGCTTCTTACGAAGCCACTCCTTCGTTGCCCGGGCGGTGTGTTTGGGATCATTGTCATCCTGAAAGACCCAGCCACGTTTCATCTTCAATGCCCTTGCTGATGGAAGGAGGTTTTCACTCAAAATCTCACGATACATGGCCCCATTCATTCTTTCCTTTACCGGATCAGTCGTCCTGGTCCCTTTGCAGAAAAACAGCCCCAAAGCATGATGTTTCCACCCCCCATGCTTCACAGTAGGTATGGTGTTCTTTGGATGCAACTCAGCATTCTTTGTCCTCCAAACACGACGAGTTGAGTTTTTACCAAAAGGTTCTATTTTGGTTTCATCTGACCATATGACATTCTCCCAATCCTCTTCTGGATCATCCAAATGCACTCTAGCAAACTTCAGACGGGCCTGGACATGTACTGGCTTAAGCAGGGGGACACTGCAGGATTTGAGTCCCTGGCGGCGTAGTGTGTTACTGATGGTAGGCTTTGTTACTTTGGTCCCAGCTCTCTGCAGGTCATTCACTAGGTGCCCCCGTGTGGTTCTGGGATTTTTGCTCACCGTTCTTGTGATCATTTTGACCCCACAGGGTGAGATCTTGCGTGGTGCCCCAGATCGGGGAGATTATCAGTGGTCTTGTATGTCTTCCATTTCCTAATAATTGCTCCCACAGTTGATTTCTTCAAACCAAGCTGCTTACCTATTGCAGATTCAGTCTTCCCAGCCTGGTGCAGGTCTACGATTTTGTTTCTGGTGTCCTTTGACAGCTCTTTGGTCTTGGCCAAAGTGGAGTTTGGAGTGTGACTGTTTGAGGTTGTGGACAGGTGTCTTTTATACTGATAACAAGTTCAAACAGGTGCCATTAATACAGGTAACGAGTGGAGGACAGAGGAACCTCTTATAGAAGAAGTTACAGGTCTGTGAGAGCCAGAAATCTTGCTTGTTTGTACGTGACCAAATACTTATTTTCCACCATAATTTGCAAATAAATTCATAAAAAATCCTACAATGTGATTTTCTGGATTTTCTTTTCTCAATTTGTCTGTCATAGTTGACGTGTACATATGATGAAAATTACAGGCCTCTCTCGTCTTTTTAAGTGGGAGAACTTGCACAATTGGTGGCTGACTAAATACTTTTTTCCCCCACTGTATAGCCATTTACTGACATTCAGAAGATCAGCACTGAGGGCTTTCTCAAACACATTTCTGTCTTTGTGGGAAACCAACAGTGCATAATCATCTGCATAGAGGAAAAGGTCACATGTACAGGCAGATTTCAGATCATTTATATACAACAAAGAAAAGTGGATCCAGCACACTCCCTTGGGGTACCCCCCAGTTCAATGTTTTGGGTTTAGACTGGGTCCCATCCACATCCACCATCTGTTTTCTTCCTTGCAGATAAGAGCTAACCCATTTTATGGCTAAATTGTTAAAACCCATGGCTCTTAGTTTGATTAACATAATCTCATGATCCACCTTATCAAACGCCTTTTGAAGATCTAACATAACTATACCACAACATTTCCCTCCATCTACTTCCTTCCTGATATGGTCAGCTAGATATAGTAGGCAAGTGTCGGTGGAATGGTATTTCCAAAAGCTAGATTGGAGCTCATATAGTAGGTTATGTAAGGAAATATAACTGTCAATCTGCACGAACATAACCTTTCCCATGACCTTCGATAAAATACCCAGGATTGAGACAGGCCGATAGTTTCCATAATCCAGCATATTCCGTAATTTATATAGAGGAATTACCCTTGCACGTTTTAGTTCACTGGGAAAAATCCCTAGTACCCTATTCCTACTTATATGTACATATCTACCTCAATTACCTGGTACCCCTGCAAATCAACTCGGTACTGGTACCCCTTGTATATAGCCAAGTTATCGTTACTCATTGGGTGTTTCTCAAAATGCATACTACCGTGCACGCAAATTGGAGCACGGAAGGGACAGAGTATGAGTCCAAATCAAAGTATGCGAAACGAAGCACGGAGGGCACTTCTCAAATGCGTACTCAGTTTGTACATATTTTTAAGCATGCATCGATGCAAGCTTCAACGGAAAGTATGCAAATAAATGACGCAACCACGTAAAAAAATATGCTAAATTTCTTGAAATCAATGGCGGCCATTATTTGAGCTGAAGCAAGAGTAAATACACTCCGACTTCTGAATGAAATGTTGCCTATTCACATCTCATATGTTGCCTGACTACAATATTTTATCATCTTGATACGTTAATAAATACAGTTGAAGTCGGAGGTTTACATACACCTTAGTCAAATACATTTAAACTCAGTTTTTCACAATTCCTGACATTTAATCCTTGTAAAAATTCCCTGTTTTAGGTCAGTTAGGATCACCACTTTATTTTAAGAATGTGAAATGTCAGAATAATAGTAGAGAGAATGATTTATTTCAGCTTTTATTTCTTTCATCACATTCCCAGTGGGTCAGAAGTTTACATACACTCAATTAGTATTTTTGGTAGCATTGCCTTGAAATTGTTTAACTTGGGTCAAACGTTTCGGGTAGCCTTCCACAAGCTTCCCACAATAAGTTGGGTGAATTTTGGCCCATTCTTCCTGGCAGAGCTGGTGTAACTGAGTCAGGTTTGTAGGCCTCCTTGCTCGCACACGTTTTTTCAGTTCTGCCCACAAATGTTCTATAGGATTGAGGTCAGGGCTTTGTGATGGCCACTGCAATACCTTGACTTTGTTGTCCTTAAGCCATTTTGGCACAACTTTGGAAGTATGCTTGGGGTCATTGTCCATTTGGAAGACCCATTTGCGATCAAGCTTTAACTTCCTGACTGATGTCTTGAGATGTTGCTTCAATATATCCACATAATTTTCCTTCCTCATGATGCCATCTATTTTGTGAAGTGCACCAGTCTCTCCTGCAGCAAAGCACCCCCACAGCATGATGCTGCCACCCCCGTGCTTCACGGTTGGGATGGTGTTCTTCGGCTTGCAAGCGTTCCCCTTTTTCCTCCAAACATAACGATGGTCATTATGGCCAAACAATTCTATTTTTGTTTCATCAGAACAGAGGACATGTCTCCAAAAAGTACGATCTTTGTCCCCATGTGCAGTTGCAAACCGTAGTCTGGCTATTTTATGGCGGTTTTGGAGCAGTAGCTTCTTCCTTGCTGAGCGGCCTTTCAGGTTATGTCGATATAGGACTCGTTTTACTGTGGATATAGATACTTTTGTCCCTGTCTCCTCCAGCATGTTCTGGGATTAATTTGCACTTTTCGCACCAAAGTACATTCATCTCCAGGAGACAGAATGCGTCTCCTTCCTGAGCAGTATGACGGCTGCGTGGTCCCATGGTGTTTATACTTGCGTACTATTGTTTGTACAGATGAACGTGGTACCTTCAGGCGTTTGGAAATTGCTCCCAAGGATGAACCAGACTTGTGGAGGTCTACAATTTTGGCTGATTTCTTTAGATTTCCCCATGATGTCAAGCAAAGATGCACTGAGTTTGAAAGTAGGCCTTGAAATACATCCACAGGTACACCTCCAATTGACTCAAATGATGTCAATTAGCCTATCAGAAGCTTCTAAAGCCATGACATCATTTTCTGGAATTTTCCAAGCTGTTTAAAGGCACAGTCAACTTAGTGTATGCAAACTTCTGACCCACTGGAATTGTGATACATTGAATTATAAGTGAAATAATCTGTCTGTAAACAATTGTTGAAAAATTACTTGTGTCATGCACAAAGTAGATGTCCTAACCGACTTGCTAAAACTATAGTTTGTTAACAAGAAATGTGTGGAGAGGTTGAAAAACAAGTTTTAATGACTCCAACCTAAGTGTATCTAAACTTCCGACTTCAACTGTACATGCTGTGTTAGTTAGGGCATGTTTACCTGCCAACATACCGTTGATCACGAGCCCATAATATGTCAATAGGGCTAACTGGCTAGCTACTACTGTTAGCAAGCCAGATAGTCACGAAGAATTGACATCTACCTTGGATAACATTGGTTTTAGGTCATTTTTGCCTGTTAATTATCTGCTTAGCTACATTATTACAATTCACATATAGCTAGCTGATAGTTATGAAGTAAAACGTTTGATTTGTGTATATCTTGTTTAGTCTCTATTGCCATTGTCCTGGCTGGAAGAAGGTTCAGTGAATGGGTAAGTCCATAGTAAGTGATATTACGTATTTTATACAGGATTAGTTAATGTTTGATAATTGAGAGCTGCATAAGGATTTGGAGGATGAGGACATTCCATGAATTTATTTCTGTCACTGGTGGGTGCCAGAAGGTATGCGGGCCAAGATAGCTGAGGGGCAACTTGTGCTAATCGTAGGAGTACGTGATGGAATATCCTGACTAGGGTGCAACACGATACCATCTAGGGTGATCCTATATGTGGTGAGGAGTGACACTCAATAATGGTTGGCAACTGTTGGATAGAATTAGCTTGCAAACAAGTATATAAGCTTAGAGATTTCCTTTGTTCAGTGAGTTCAGATAGCAATGGGCCACTCACGGGCCGTTTGCTATGTGAACCCGGTACCGCAATATTAAATACTTTTAATCAACTCTCCATGTAAGTGTTTAACTATTCTCTTGCATCCTGAATTACTTGATACAGGAGAAAATCATCATAACAGTAAGTCAATAGGGCTAACTGGCTAGCTAGCTAGCCACAAAGAATTGTTAGCTAGCTACCCACAAAGAATTGACATCTACCTTCCATAACATTAGTTTAGGTCATTTTTGCCTGTTTAACTAGCTGGCTAGCTAGAGTACTACAATTCACATATATCTAGCTGATAATTATGATGTAAAATGTTTGCTTTGTGTATATCTTGTTTCGTCTCTATTGTTACCATGGTCCTGGTTGGAAGAAGGTTCAGTAAATAGGGAGATGCAGCGTGAGGTAATACAGTAGGGGGAGTGCGAGTGATTCTCAAATGTATTGTTTTATGCGTTCTCCACACTCTCGTCCTCACAAGAACGTCCTCAAGAGAACGTCCTCGGAGAATGCACTCGGAGAATGAGCGTAGAGCACGGTAGTACGCATATTGAGAAACACCTATTGTGTATCTAATATTACTTTTATTATTACGTGTTTTTTTTCTATTATTTCTCTATTTTCACGATACCGAGTGGTATTGGCTGTGCCTTTGGCCAATGGAGCGGTCTCTGACTGCACATTTTAGAGGCCCTCCTCTTGGCCGCAGAGACAAGGTTTTACTGTTTTAAATGCTAATTTCCTGCAATTCTATACATTTTGCCATGGGGCTGAGAGAAAATGTGCCATTGTAAAGCTAACTTCCTGCAATTCTACACATTTGTGACTTGTTTCAGGAAACTAGGCGTATGTCGCGCGTCACTACTTCACAGGAGAGGCATTTGAACGTAAACATAATTTTTTAACAAAATGCATTATTTGGCAGAAATGCCTTCCGGAACATAATCTTTCATGTGCCTTAATAACAAACTTGTATGCCATCTGTAATACGAATAAAATTGTTAAATTACAAGCCTAGTTGGTTTAGCCACGGAAAAAGAAAGCAACCTTCCCGCTAGCCATAATTTGCTGAGATAATGAGTTTGGATTGTCTTCCATGTAGCAAGCGTCTGTCTATAACATGAGCTGGTCAGTATGTGTACGTAATCCTTTCTAATGCGGCTTTTTTGAAAGATATCACTTAGTAGAACTGCATAAGTGTTGCTCTCCACTTTCTGGAGGACCGAGTTTTGAAATCAGTGGAATTAGAGTATGATAGCTAAGGAGATGGAGAAAATTTTGATTGCAAATACGGAGACGGAGTCGAAAAGAGAACACAGATGGCTCCGGATTACATCTTCAAACTAGGGGCAACCATGGCATCTGCGACAGAGAGGGAGAAGCGTCCATCCATGTATATGGGTAAGATTGTCTAGCTAGATACATTTTCAGATATTACACGTTTCTAATTTAGTCAGAAAGTCATTTTCATTTCAAGTTAAAGTGTACCGTTAGCTAGCTAACGATAGCTGGCTGGCTCGCTAGCTAACGTTAGGTGTATGATCTGTGTAGTAATATTATTCGTATCCCAGAGCCATTTGCATTGCTAGTTATAGTCTAATGTTAGCTAGCAAACATTGAACCTGGTTGGTTAGCTACCTGCAGATTCATGCAGGGTTGTAACATTACGTGTTGGGATTATGGTTCATTGTTTAGCTTGCTAGCTACATGTCTAAACAAAAGACTCCACTATGCAAGTAATCATTTCAATAGAATGTTCATTATGTCACTGCGACAACTGTCGATAGACATAGGGTGCGTTCGTAAATTCGCTCTGGCTATCTACTCCGATTTCAGAGCACTCTTGTCCGAGTGTGCCAGTGCACAGAATAACTGACGAATTTACGAACGCTCAACACCCGCTGAGTATGGCCGGTGTCAGTAAACGTTGGCAAAAAAGTGTAATTAAATTGTTGCCAGCAGCACAGTTGCAGTCACCAACGCTCTGGATAACAGCCTAACCAGCTCTGCTAGGGGAAGTAAAATGGTCAAAGTGAGCTCTCTCTCATTTGTGTCTGGAAGTAGCTAGCAAGCTAGCCAACGTTAGCTTGGGTGATTGACTGCTGCTGTTAGGTCAGAACGCTCAGATCAACCCTACTGTGCGCTCTGAACGCTCCGAGAGCGAAACGCTCTGAATTTACGAACGGACAATCTGACAACGCTCTGAGCACACTCTGGCACTCCAGATTAAATGTACGAATACACACGTAGTATAAACCAGCCTTTAGTCTTGAAATCTTTGGTAGCTTAAGAGGGTGTGAACGATGCTGAATCAACTTTCAAAGCAGAATTACTTTACCATTATTCCTCAACTGTAGTGTATGATATACCATTTTCTAGCTCTGAGTGTTTACTTTTATCCAATGTAAAAAACACAATTTCATATGTTGCGACATAAGACCGAATCGAGCCGGTCGGTCACATTTAGTCATGGCTTATGCCGTGATCTTATACCATCTGATTGACTCATAACAAAATCAATGGGGGCCCCATGGCATGACATTTGAAACATGTTATATTTTCCCTGACTGTCTAGTTTTTATTTTGGTGATTGTTAGTTCTCAAAGATGATCTTATTTAAAAATATATAACACTGAAAACGTTTAACCATCATATTTGTTGGGTACCATGTTGTTAGCTAGATAGCCAGGTAACATGACTAAACAAGGTCTTTTTTTATCAAACCAAAAACTTGTGGCCAACGAGTAGTTTAAAACGGTCCGCAAAATGGTTTATAAAATTATATAACATGTATGCCAATTCATGGTAGAATGGGGTTTGGGCGAGAAACTCGTGGTTTTCATTTATGTAAAGGCTCAAGGATGACTCATTGTGCTCCGTTTTTCCTCTATGGCAATGGCACTCATAGGTTACGTGACAGCGAAGTCAGACTGGCCTGCTTGTTCTTACAGACGCAATGAAAAGATATCTACGTATCCACTTCGCTCGCGTTGCGAGCCGCTCCAATAATTAAACACATTTAACAACAGAAATCCCATCACTGCACACCCCAGCTCCCCATTACAGCTAAATAACATTTTTAAACCTCAGTAGGCTAGGCTAATTGCTGGTTAGGGTATGCGGCTGGCTGCTCACAACTGTCACGCGTGATATTGGATGACGCACTCATTGCTCAATGGGAGATACACTCTACGTCTGCGCACTTTCGTCAGACCCCACCCCCCTCCCACAAACCTTTTTCTTTTTTTTACAGATCTACAAGATTCACGTGGATGATCTATTTTCAGATCAAAATTGTGAATATCGCTGAAAAGTGGCTAGTTTACATCCCTGATAAGTTCTCCCTAGACACGTTACCAAACCAAAACGGCCCACTGACCTCCGAGGAGAACATGGTGGCACAGGTTCCTATACACCAGCACACCACCGGCTTGGTTATCCTGCCCTCCTTGATGCCTTGACAAATCTTATACTCTTCTGTGCCTCCGACCTACACAAGGAAAGGGAGAGAGAAAAGAGATAGGAGAGGAGAGATGTTAATTCAGGATATTTTGTAAATAGAAATCTATAGGATAATTTACCAAATCTAATAGAAATCCAATATAAATATTAGTTCAGAGAAATCTAATATAAATACATGTAAAATATAAATATACACATTGTAAATCATGTTTCATGAAATTGGATGATATTTGTATGAAACCATATCAAAGTATGATGACCAAAATATGAAAACTGACTGTTGCTTCAACATTGATAAAGTTTGATCATAAAGATATTGGTCCCCTACCCCATGTCAAACACTTGGATTAAGGGAATAGGGTGACTTCACTAAGTCATTTTAATACACCAATGGTAACATGATATTATTTTACCTAATTTAAATAAGTTCCGCTTTGTAACCAACATTGGAGAAGGCGTGTTTGCAGAGGGGCGTGGTTTATATACAATGCCTTCAGAAAGTATTTATACCCCTTGACTTTTTCCACATTTGTTGTTATACAGCCTGAATTTAAGATAGATTAAATAGAGATTTTTTTGTCACTGGCCTACAACCAATACCCCATAATGTCAAAGTGGAATTATGTTTTTCAAAATTTTTACAAATTAATAAAAAATGAAAAATGTCTTGAGTCAATAAGTATTCAACCCCTTTGCTATGGCAAGCCTAAATAAGTTCAGGAGTAAAATTGTGCTTAACAAGTCACATAAGTTGCATGGCTGCACTGTGTGCAATAATAGTGTTTAACATAGTGGGATAGTATAAAAGTAATCCTTCTACCCCACAAAAATATATATATATAAAAATATTTTTTATTTTTATTTTTTAAACAATATATATAAAACAAATGAGAATTAAAAATATACTTGAAAAAAATAATACAACATTTGAAAAATATTTTAAAAAATACAATAAAAAGTTGTCTCACTGCCTATCATAAGGTGAATGCACCAATTTGTAAGTCGCTCTGGATAAGAGCGTCTGCTAAATGGCGTAAATGTAAACATGATTTTTGAATGACTACCTAATCTCTGTACCCCACAAATACAATTATCTGTAAAGGTCCCTCATTTGAGCAGTGAATTTCAAACACAGATTCAACCTTAATGACCAGGGAGGTTTTCCAATGCCTCGCAAAGAAGTGCACTTATTGGTAGATGGGTAAAAAAAATTAAAAGCAGACATTGAATATCCCTTTGAGCATGGTGAAGTTATTAATTACACTTTAGATGGTGTATCAATACACCCAGTCACTACAAAGATACAGGCGTCCTTCCTAACTCAAGTTGCCGGAGAGGAAGGATTTCACCATGAGGCCAATGGTGACTTTAAAACAGTTAGAGTTTAATGGCTGTGATAGGAGAAAACTGAGGATGGATCAACAACATTGTAGTTACTCCACACTACTAACCTAATTGAAAGAGTAAAACGAAGGATGTCTGTACAACAAGTCACTAAAGTAATATTTATAAAAATGTGGCAAAGCAATTAACTAACTCATTGCCCTGAATACAAAGTGTTATGTTTGGGGCAAATCAAAAACAACACATTACTGAGTACCACTCTCCATATTTTCAAGGATAGTAGTGGTTGCATCATGTTATGGGTATGCTTGTAAATCGTTAAGGACTGGGGAGTTTTTCTGGATAAAAAATTAACTGAATGAGCTAAGCACAGGCAAAATCATAGAGGAAAACCTGGTTCAGTCTGTTTTCCAACAGACACTGGCAGATGAATTCACCTTTCAGCAGGACAATAAGCTAAAATACAAGGCCAAATCTACACTGGAGTTGCTTACCAAGAAGACAGTGAATGTTCCTGAGTGGTCGAGTTTCAGTTTTTACTTAAATCTACGGCAAGACCTGAAAATGGTTGTCTAGCAATGATCAACAACAAATTTGACACAGTTTGAAGATTTTTGAAATATATAATGTTTCACAATCCAGGCGTGGAAAGCTCTTAAGAGACTTAACCAGAAAGAATCATAGCTTTAATCGCTGCCAAAGGTGCTTCTACAAATATTGATCCAGGGGTGTGAATACTTATGTAAATTAGATATTTCTGCATTTCATTTTCATTACCTTTGCCAAAATGTACACTTTCTCATTATGGGGTATTGTGTGTAGATGGATGAGAAAAAATTAATACATTTCATCCATTTTGAATTCTGGTTGTAATAAGTCAAGGGGTATGAATACTTTCTGAAGTCACTCTACTGGTAGATAGCTACTCTACTGGTGCCAAGATATGACTGTAGGGTGTCAGCAAATATAAAAGTTTACTATATTTATCTATGGCAAAAGGTACTTATGTTTCTCCTTTCATCTGTGTCTGGCCTTAGCTAGTTACTGGCTAGCTAGGTCTTCATGTCAACACATCCATCAGTGCTGCTGTGAACCGCATCACAAGAGACATGCCAAACGGAAGATGCATAAAGAAATTGACATCTATAGCTAGGTTTCGTCCAGTTGGCAACAGATTTTTATGTGAATATCCTAAAATCCACATAAAAACAATGTGTGCATTTTCCCACCAGAGATGTGTTTCCATCAAATTGACTAGTTGTGGATAAAAGGCTGCGCGTGATCACGTAATGCACATAAAACCCTTTGCCGTTAAATTCCCATGTGCCAAATAAAAAATACAACTTAAACGGCTTTCCATCGCATTTTCAACTCTACTGATGGTTTTCTCACAAAAAACTATTGCGTTATATAAGCGAGTGTGCTCACTCTGGTATTGGCACGTGCGCTCTAGACAACAGCTTGCAGATACAGTGCCGGTATAGCCTACATGAGATTATGCTGGACAAAAGAGCGAGATTATTTTGTCAAACGGCAGCCAAGCATCGATGATCTTGTTACCAGAATAAGACCCTCAATATTTATTGGAAATGAGCATCAAGCTCATCACCTTGCACTTTCACCACTCTTTGAAATTCATCATAATCTGTAGCCTAATAAACTGCATGCTTTCCCGACGAGTCATTGCGTGACTCCCAAGGTTACTTCGATATGATTCTTATTATATCAATATTTGGCATTCAAACTTTTCCACGGACATTTCTCGCATAACTCATTTGACCTTGTCTAGCGTGTTTTGTTGACATTTGGAAAGTTTCCATCAGGCCTGTCATGACATTTTTTTATCCGACACGCACTTTACTCGCATAAAAAGGTTGGCTGGAAACCTGGTTACTGATGCAATTTCAATGTTGTTTGAGTTGCTTTATGTATCACCAATTTTGCTTGAGATGATTTTACTGTCTGCATTTTACTCACTGCATCCAAGTTTCTTGACATAGGCCTTTTAAAGAGCTGTCAGTCAAGGCAAGCTCATGAATATACTCTCACAACCCACTCAGCCTGTCTTTTATAACTTCCTGGTAGTTAGCCATGAGAGAAAGAGTACTTTTTCTCCAATTTTGAGCATTTCATTCCCCCAAAATATTATGGGTGATATTTTAGTCACTCAAAAAGCTATTTTACATGGGAATCAGAATGACTGTTCTGGACTTGTAAGACATAATACAAATATACATCTATTAGAAGCAACGCTGGTAAAAACAAGTTGGTAGTGCCAATAAAAAAGACTCACCTCTCCTAGCATCACGATCATCTTAACCCCCGGAGTGTCCTGGTAGCGGAGCACGTGGTCCATGAACGTTGAGCCTGGATACCTACAGGTCAACGCAAATGGAGCTTTAGTAGAGGAACTTGTTTTAAAGAAACAAGGTAGAAGTTAATAGATTATTATCAAGCATTTTATACTATTTGAGTACATAATAAAAACAACCTTACCGTTAAAAGTAAAAACTTGGCCTTCTATTGACAAAGCGTCTCAGAGTAGGAGTGCTGATCTAGGATCAGGTCCCCGCTAAATTATTATCATTTTAAAGGAAAAACATATCCTAGACCAGCATTCCTGCTCTGAGATGCTTTGAGAATACAGGCCGTGGAAGATGGCTCCAGTGAAATAAAGTGGAACCCTTCATCCCTATTTGGAATGGATTCTCTAATTAGCCATTTGCCCTCTGACATCTCCTCTTCCGCCTCCTAATCTTCCTCACCGGTCACCTCCGATGGCCACGCCCTCGTAGACGCCGTCTGTAGTGTGGGAGACTATGTTGTTGAGCTCGTTGGACATGCCTCCTGAGCGGGACACGTAGGCCACGCTGCCCGGCCGGTACAGATTGGAGGCCAGGATGTTGTCCAGCATTCCGCCCGTGTTCCCGATCTTGAAACAGCCGGGTTTAATGCCTCCCACCTGGTTAGAGGAACACACAGAGGAGTGATGGAGGGTAGGCATGGGTTGTTATGCTCTCTTCAGAGACCAGAGAGATGCCAGAGAGACACAATGACAAACACACGTTAATGCTCACTAACAGTAACATGCAGCCATATTAGGTTACAATATTGCACTTTATTAGCAAAGTGCTTACTGTGGCTGGGCCGATGATTGTGATGCCGTTCTCATCGGCCCTCTTGATCAACTTCCTGGTCTGGGCTTCAGGGATACCCTCAGCTATGATGGCGATGGTGTGGATCTGGAGTCACAAAAGTAAATTCCTTATTAGGCGCATTCGAACAAGTAAAGTCAAAATGTCCTTGAATGATAAGGGACATAACTGTTAGGTCTAAGACCATGGCCTTAAACAGCTTTCTATTTTGCTAATAGTATTTACGCAACCATTACGGCAAATTAGTGTTGTTAACATTAACCTTACTCACCACCAGTCATCGTAATCGACGTTAACTGTCAGTACCACTAAACTAGAAAACCTCAGGTGTTATGGTTGGAGGTTGACAGTTACTTCCTGTGTCAGAGTAGGTGATATAACTGTGCAAGGCTAAGTTAGCTTCTACAAGAGCCATCGATACTCATATGTACAGTACAAGTCAAAAGTTTGGACACACCTACTCATTCAAAGGTTTTTCTTTATTTTTACAATTTTTTACATTGTAGAATAATAGTGAAGACATCAAAACTATGAAATAACATATGGAATCATGTAGTAACCAAAAAAGTGTTAAACAAACCAAAATATATTTTATATTTGAGATTCTTCAACCAGCTTCATGAGGTAGTCACCTGGAATGCATTTCAATTAACAGGTGTGCCTTCTTAAAAGTTAATTTGAGGAATTTATTTCCTTCTTAATGCGTTTGAGCCAATCAGTTGTGTTGTGACAAGGTAGGGGGAGTATACAGAAGAAAACCCTATTTGGTAAAAGACCAAGTCCATGTTATGGCAAGAACAGCTCAAATAAGCAAAGAGAAACGACAGTCCATCATTACTTTAAGACATGAAGGTCAGTCAAAACAGAAAATGTCAAGAACTTTGAAAGTTTCTTCAAGTGCAGTCGCAAAAACTATCAAGCGCTACGATGAAACTGACTCATGAGGACCGCCATAGGAATGGAAGACCCAGAGTTACCTCTGCTGCAGATTATAAGTTCATTAGAGTTACCAGCCTCAGAAATTGCAGCCCAAATAAAAGCTTCACAGAGTTTAAGTAACAGACACATCTCAACATCAACTGTTCAGAGGAGACTGTGTGAATCAGGCCTTCATGGTCGAATTGCTGCAAATAAACCACTACTAAAGGACACCAATAAGAAGAAGAGACTTGCTTGGGCTAAGAAACACGAGCAATGGACATTAGACCGGTGGAAATGTGTCCTTTGGTCTGGAGAACAAATTGAAGATTTTTGGGTTCCAACCGCCGTGTCTTTGTGAGACGTGGTGTGGGTGAACGGATGATCTCTGCATGTGTATGGTGTTATGGTGCTTTGCTGGTGAGACTGTCTGTGATTTATTTAGAATTCAAGGCACACTTAACCAGCTTGGCTACCACAGCATTCTGCAGCGATACGCCATCCCGTCTGGTTTGGGCTTAGTGGGACTATCATTTATTTTTCAACAGGACAATGACCCAACACACCTCCAGGCTGTGTAAGGGCTATTTTACCAACAAAGAGAGTGATGGAGTGCTGCATCAGATGACCTGGCCTCCACAATCCCCCGACCTCAACCCAATTGAGATGGTTTAGGATGAGTTGGACCGCAGAGTGAAAGAAAAGCAGCCAACAAGTGCTCAGCATATGTGGGAACTCCTTGAAGACCGTTGGAAAAGCATTCCAGGTGAAGCTGGTTGAGAGAATGCCAAGATTGTGCAAAGCTGCCGTCAAGGCAAAGGGTGGCTATTTGAAGAATCACAAATATAAAGTATATTTTGATTTGTTTAACACTTTTTTGGTTACTACATTATTCCATATGTATTATTTCATAGTTTTGATGTCTTCACTATTATTCTACAATGTAGAAAATAGTAAAAATAAAGAAAAACCCTTGAATGAGTAGATGTGTTCAAACTTTTGACTGGTACTGTATGTCTTTGGATGTGGATTTTGACTATATTTCTCAATATAAGGCTACCCCCCGAGCCTACCTCCGCCAAGGAAGCCATAACTTGAAAAAAAGCGGAATAAACAAAAATATTAACAAAAGACGCCTTTACCTGTGAGTACTGCATGGTTTCTATGGTGCTGTCAAAGGCAGAGCGGAGCGAGGCAAAGCTTATGAGCACGTCCACTTCGGGGTGCTTTTTCATTGCGTCGGCCATGTTCTTATAAACAGGAATCAGGATCTCCTTGTGGCCCCAGTAGAACTTCTGCTTGTGGTCCCCACTGAGAACACAGTCACACATAGCTACATCAATAAATACACCAATTATCACCAGTCTGATCACAAACATGATTATTTAATCACTTACATTTAACATTTTTGTCATTTAGCAGACACTCTTATCCAGAGCGACTTACAGTTAGTGAGTGCATAATTTTTTTTTTTTCATACTGGCCCCCCGTGGGAGTCGAACCCACAACCCTGGCGTTGCAAACGCCATGCTCTACCAACTGAGCTACATCCCTGCCGGCCATTCCCTCCCCTACCCTGGATGACACTGGGCCAATTGCTACCCTGGACGACACTGGGCCAATTGTGCGCCGCCCCATGGGTCTCCCGGTCGCGGCCAGCTACGACAGAGCCTGGATTCGAACCAGGATCTCTAGTGGCACAGCTAGCACTGCGACGCAGTGCCTTAGACCACTGCGCCACTCGGGAGAGTTGGAGCTGGATTAACAATTAGTATTCTAAGGATACATTCTTTCAGTTCATTACGGTCCATTTTGGATTTGGGAAACAAAGATGGATTACCAAGTACATTAGTAATTAGGCTGGCAGATGTGCGAGATGTGACTCACTGGTCTGGTATCTTGGGCTTGTAAAAGGGGAGGTTAGCTCAAATTCTGAGCGACAGTGACTTTGTGATTGGTTCTCATATGCACGCTATTTGCATGAGCAACGCCCCCCACACTTCCTCGTCAATTTGCTATGCCCCCACTAGAGAGGTAAACAATCCAAGCTAAAGCTAGGCTAGCTGCCTAGATAGCCTAGCTAACTAAAAGGAGACAGACAACACTGCCACATAGTAATAATGACCAATTTAAGGCCATGATTCACTGGCAATTTTTTGAGGCAATATTGCAGAGCAATGTTGCTGGCAACGGAGTGGGGTATGAGACACTGGAGCAATGATGAGCAATGAGCAACATGGACATGAATAATAGATTTCATATGAAGCAGCATATACACAGCTCAAAAAAATAAAGGGAACACTAAAAGAACACATCCTAGATCTGAATGAATGAAATAATCTTAATACTTTTTTCTTTACATAGTTGAATGTGCTGACAACAAAATCACACAAAAATTATCAATGGAAATCAAATTTATCAACCCATGGAGGTCTGGATTTGGAGTCACCCTCAAAATTAAAGTGGAAAACCACACTACAGGCTGATCCAACTTTGATGTAATGTCCTTAAAACAAGTCAAAATGAGGCTCAGTAGTGTGCGTGGCCTCCACGTGCCTGTATGACCTCCCTACAACGCCTGGGCATGATCCTGATGAGGTGGCGGATGGTCTCCTGAGGGATCTCCTCCCAGACCTGGACTAAAGCATCCACCAACTCCTGGACAGTCTGTGGTGCAACGTGGCGTTGGTGGATGGAGCGAAACATGATGTCCCAGATGTGCTCAATTGGATTCAGGTCTGGGGAACGGGCGGGCCAGTCCATAGCATCAATGCCTTCCTCTTCCAGGAACTGCTGACACACTCCAGCCACATGAGGTCTAGCATAGCCCTAGGAACCCAGGGCTAACCGCACCAGCATATGGTCTCACAAGGGGTCTGAGGATCTCATCTCGGTACCTAATGGCAGTCAGGCTACCTCTGGCGAGCACATGGAGGGCTGTGCGGCCCCCCAAATAAATGCCACCCCACACCATGACTGACCCACCGCCAAACCGGTCATGCTGGAGGATGTTGCAGGCAGCAGAATGTTCTCCACGGTGTCTCCAGACTCTGTCACGTCTGTCACATGTGCTCAGTGTGAACCTGCTTTCATCTGTGAAGAGCACAGGGCGCCAGTGGCGAATTTGCCAATCTTGGTGTTCTCTGGCAAATGCCAAACGTCCTGCACGGTGTTGGGCTGTAAGCACAACCCCCACCTGTGGACGTCGGGCCCTCATACCACCCTCATGGAGTCTGTTTCTAACCATTTGAGCAGACACATGCACATTTGTGGCCTGCTGGAGGTCATTTTGCAGGGCTCTGGCAGTGCTCCTCCTGCTCCTCCTTGCACAAAGGCGGAGGTAGCGGTCCTGCTGCTGGGTTGTTGCCCTCCTATGGCCTCCTCCACGTCTCCTGATGTACTGGCCTGTCTCCTGGTATTGCCTACATGCTCTGGACACTACGCTGACAGACACAGCAAACCTTCTTGCCACAGCTCGCATTGATGTGCCATCCTGGATGAGCTGCACTACCTGAGCCACTTGTGTGGGTTGTAGACTCCGTCTCATGCTACCACTAGAGTGAAAGCACCCCCAGCATTCAAAAGTGACCAAAACATCAGCCAGGAAGCATAGGAACTGAGAAGTGGTCTGTGGTCACCACCTGCAGAACCACTCCTTTATTGGGGGTGTCTTGCTAATTGCCTATAATTTCCACCTGTTGTCTATTCCATTTGCACAACAGCATGTGAAATGTATTGTCAATCAGTGCTGCTTCCTAAGTGGACAGTTTGATTTCACAGAAGTGTGATTTCTATGGGCAGAACAATGCTAGTGAATGTTAGCCATGCTAGCTAACATTAGTTGCTACTTGCTAGTCACAATATTGTAACGTTTAACAGGTTGCAGTTGTCTAATATGTCACTCGTTTTAGTGTAGAAGGGTTGTTATAACGTTTTGAAAATGTGGGTGATGATTTATGAGCCCTATTCATGGATGTTAGCGGCAAACGATGTCCGAACTCCGAAGGTTTGTGCTAGCTAGTGTTTGGTTATCCCGGAAGGACTGGCTGGAACCAGAAGGGCTGGGGAGGTCCTATGTAAAACAATGGATCATGATTAGTTCAATTCGAAACGGGGATACCCAACCAGCGTATGGTTCCACCTTGAAGTCTGAGGGCACAGCCCCTTCAGCTCTAAAATAAATGTTTATTTTACCCCTCTAAATTTCAAACTGTTTTGTGAATAAGTTCTGTACCTTTCTCAATAGGGTACTCTGCATTTTTATGGCCATCTATAACAATCCACTTCATTAGAAATCCTTGAGGGGGGAGTGAACAAGTGAACACTTCGAGGAAAGCTTTGGGGGAGAATAGAAATTGGGCTCAAGAGTCTTGAGGGACCTACGTGAAGGGGTAGACCATGGCCGCCACAGAGGGCTCGTCTCGTGAGCACACGTAGTCAAAGTCGAGCATGCCTTGCACCGCCCGCGTCTGCATGCCCCATACGATGGCCTTGGTGTTTCTGCTAAACAGCATGGTGGCCTTGGCTGCAGGGAGATGAGAGAAAAGGAGGGAGGGGATAAGAGGAGTAGAAGAAGAAGAAGAGAAGAGACCGCACACACAGGAGGGGGTTACGTACAGTACAGCAACGCACTAAGAACAGAGACGAGCAACAGGGACGAGGAGCACATGCAAATATCAGAGACATGATAGGCTGTTAAATCTGTAAGAATATTGAGGAGAGGCGTCACACATGTTACACGGGAAATGCATCAGGGGGAGGGGTCTCTTTTTTCTGAAAGCAGACAACACCACCAGGGAAGGCAAAGGGACGAGGGGGATGAAGGAACTATTCATTTTAAACAAGTAGGGGGTCTGAATCTGACATGGTATTTCTTCTCAAACATTTGTTTGTGGAAACCTGAGGCAAGCTAAGAAATGTTATGAGAACTGAAACCAATGAGCATGTGTGAGAAGAATTGAACGGGGAATGTTTTGTATTCAAGTTTGATACGTATATAATTGTGTGCATTCCTCGACTACAGAGAAAAAAAAACTAAGAATCCTTGATTTGGGGAAATTGTTGAAAATAATCTTTCCCATCGCCCTCGACATTGACAAAAAAAGACATACGCGAAATGGCAAACTATTTATCTGAAGGTGTCGAGTGAAGTCAAGAGGGACTAGTTCATTATTAGTTAGTGCCTTCGACTTTGTCCACATCTTATTCTAAAATGGATCAAATAAAATAAATACATCTCAGCAATCTACACACAATACCCCATAATGACAAAGCGAAACCAGGTTATACATTTTTGCAAATTTATAAAACATACCTTATTTACATAAGTATTCAGACCCTTTGCTATGAAACTCGAAATCGAGCTCAGGTGCATCCTGTTTCCATTGATCATCCTTGAGATGTTCCTACAACTTGATTGGAGTCCACATGTGGTAAATTCAATTGATTGGACATGATTTGGAAAGGAACACACCTGTCTATATAAGGTCCCACTGTTGATAGTGCATGTCAGAGCAAAAACCAAGACATGAGGTCGAAGGAATTGTCCGTGGAGCTCCGAGACAGGATTGTGTCGAGGCACAGATGTGGGGAAGGGTACGAAAAAATGTCTGCAGCATTGAAAGTCCCCAAGAAAACAGTGGCCTCCATCATTCTTAAATGGAAGATGTTTGGAACCACCAAGACTCCTCCTAGAGCTGGCCGCCAGGCCAAACTGAGCAATCGGGAGAGAAGGGCCTTGGTCACGGAGGTGACCAAGAACCTGATGGTCACTGACAGAGCTGTAGAGTTCCTCTGTGGAGATGGAAGACACTTCCAGAAGGACAACCATCTATGCAGCACTCCACCAATCAGGCCTTTATGGTAGAGTGGCCAGACGGAAGCCACTCCTCAGTAAAAGGCACATCACAGCCCACTTGGAGTTTGCCAAAAGGCACCTAAAGACTCTCAGACCATGAGAACCAAGATTCTCAAGCTACCTCCTGCTGAAGTAGTCCCCTATACACATTTGCACCGCATTACACAGTACAATTATGGATACAAAATTTGTTTTGCATGATGGACTTTTTTAAAATTCATGCAGTATGGAACCGTGGACTATGTGGACTTAAAATAAGGTTGGATTTATGGTAATGCAAAATGGGTATGATGAACTTATCCTTTTTATTAAGGCAATATGGAACTTTGGACTATATGGACTTAAAATCAGGTTTTGATTTAGGGGAAGGCGAAGATGGGTAAGGCTGACCTTTTTTCTTTTTGATTTATTTATTTGTAAATTGTATATTAGAAATACCGAGGTTGGTTATTTATGTATTACTTTTTTGATACGATATGGCCTAATTGTAGAGGTCGGTTATATTATGACTTAAAAGCTGTTATATAGTGCGGCCCTTGTTCGCGGACGTGAATTGGAACGATTTGCTTTTTAAGATAAAACATAATAAATATGAATAGATCTAATGTAGGGTTAGGATAAAGGATTATAGAATTAAAAACCTGCCTAGGTTCTCTATTGGCGTAGGCCATTACGATCCCAAAATAATTGGTGTCATTATCTTTTTACATTAAAAAAATCAATCTCAATATTAAAAATGTAAAGGACATTATTGTTCCGATACACACCGGCAAATGGATTAGGAATTGTCAACAGGGTTGTTGTCTCTATTAGTGTGTGGCGGGCTGGTTAACACTGGGATAAACTGATTCAAGTTAACGGTAGAACCAACACAATAACTGGCTTATGGAAGCACTTCCTTAAGCGAGAGGTATATTATATATTTCAATATAAGCTATTTACGCTACCTTTTTATATTCTTGATCCTAATATATAAGGTGTAAAACAATCGAGGTGATAGAGCAAAGACCCTGGAATAAAATTAAAATGTGTGTGGGTGGAGAGAGAGAGGGTTGGTTTTACAGGTTTACTCGCTCTGGATTATCAGTAACATGTATTCTTGGCTATCGTGCCATGGCTGTCAGAGTCGATTGTAAATTAAACTTGGGTATTCCTTTATGGGTAGTGTGATGCCTAAGACACATGTTTACTGGCAGTTATTAGCGGCCATTAGAATCGATGTTCCTTTTTCATTTTTGGGGGGAATAAAACAGGATATAATGAGGACTACATGAAATAATGTCTTGCATGTAATGGACATAAAGAATTAGTCTTGTGATATATACAGTGGGGAGAATTTGATACACTGCAGATTTTGCAGGTTTTCCTACTTACAAAGCATGTAGAGGTCTGTAATTTTTATCATAGGTACACTTCAACTGTGAGAGACGGAATCTAAAACAAATATCCAGAAAATCACATTGTATGATTTATAAGTAATTAATTTGCATTTTATTGCATGACATAAGTATTTGATCACCTACCAACCAGTAAGAATTCCGGCTCTCACAGACCTGTTAGTTCTTCTTTAAGAAGCCATCCTGTTCTCCACTCATTACCTGTATTAACTGCACCTGTTTGAACTCGTTACCTGTATAAAAGACACCTGTCCACACACTCAATCAAACAGACTCCAACCTCTCCACAATGGCCAAGACCAGAGAGCTGTGTAAGCGACAGCCCCGAAACCTGAAGGATCTGGAGAAGGTCTGTATGGAGGAGTGGGCCAAAATCCCTGCTGCAGTATGTGCAAACCTGGTCAAGACCTACAGGAAACGTATGATCTCTGTAATTGCAAACAAAGGTTTCTGTACCAAATATTAAGTTCAGCTTTTCATGTATCAAATACTTATGTCATGCGATAAAATGCAAGTGAATTACTTAAAAATCATACAATGTGATTTTCTGGATTTTTGTTTTAGATTCCGTCTCTCACAGTTGAAGTGTACCTATGATAAAAATTACAGACCTCTACATGCTTTGTAAGTAGGAAAACCTGCAAAATCGGCAGTGTATCAAATACTTGTTCTCCCCACTGTATATGGTGACTTAATCATCATGGTGTTTTTTAATGGTAAGTTTACAAACATAAGTATAGCCAGTTACAATTGTAATGGCTTAGCAGATCATAAAAAAATATCAATTTTTACCTGGCTAAAAGAGAAAGAATATAATATATATTGTTTACAGGAAACTCACCTCTACAAATATAGATTGGCTTGCGAGGAAAATTATATTTTTGTCATGGGCAAAGAAACTTAAAAGGGGTGATTACACTAATTAATACAAATTTTGATCCGATTGCACAAACTGTGCAAACAGATCCTCAAGCAAGATGGATTCTTTTAAATATGCTATTGGACAAAAAACAGATCTTGCTAACTAATCTATATGGGCCAAATAATGATGATCCACACTTATTCGAAAATATATAAACTCAGCAAAAAAAGAAACGTCCCTTTTTCAGGACCCTGTCTTTCAAAGATAATTCGTAAAGATCCAAATAACTTCACAGATCTACATTGTTTTCCATGCTTGTTCAATGAATCATAAACAATTAATGAACATGCACCTGTGGAACGGTCGTTAAGACACTAATAGCTTACAGACGGTAGGCAATTAAGGTCACAGTTATGAAAACTTAGGACACTAAAGAGGCCTTTCTACTGACTTTGAAAAACACCAGAAGAAAGATGCCCAGGGTCCCTGCTCATCTGCGTGAACGTGCCTTAGGCATGCTGCAAAGAGGAATGAGGACTGCAGATGTGGCCAGGGCAATAAATTGCAATGTCCGTACTGTGAGACGCCTAAGACAGCGCTACAGGGAGACACGACGGACAGCTGATTGTCCTCGCAGTGGCAGACCACGTGTAACAACACCTGCACAGGATTGGTACATCCGAACATCACACCTGCGGGACAGGTACAGGATGGCAACAACAACTGCCCGAGTTACACCAGGAACGCACAATCCCGCCATCAGTGCTCAAACTGTCCGCAATAGGCTGAGAGAGGCTGGACTGAGGGCTTGTAGGCCTGTTGTAAGGCAGGTCCTCACCAGACATTACCGGCAACAACGTTGCCTATGGGCACAAACCCACCGTTGCTGGACCAGACAGGACTGGCAAAAAGTGCTCTTCACTGGCGAGTCGCGGTTTTGTCTCACCAGAGGTGATGGTCGGTTTCGGGTTTTTGTTGAAGGAAAGAGCATTACACTGAGGCCTGTGCTCTGGAACGGGATCGATTTGGAGGTGGAGGGTCCGTCATGGTCTGGGGCGGTGTGTCACAGCATCATCGAACTGAGCTTGTTGTCATTGCAGGCAATCTCAACGCTGTGTGTAACAGGGAAGACATCCTCCTCCCTCATGTGGTACCCTTCCTGCAGGCTCATCCTGACAAGACCCTCCAGCATGACAATGCCAACAGCAATACTGCTCGTTCTGTGCGTGATTTCCTGCAAGACAGTCAGTGTTCTGCCATGGCGAGCGAAGAGCCCGGATCTCAATCCCATTGGGCACGTCTGGGACCTGTTGGATCGGAGGGTGAGGGCTTGGGCCATTCCCCCCTGAAATGTCCGGGAACTCGCAGGTGCCTTGGTGGAAGAGTGGGGTAACACCTCACAGCAAGAACTGGCAAAACTGGTGCAGTCCATGAGGAGGAGATGCACTGCAGTACTTAATGCAGCTGAAGGCCACACCAGATACTGACTTACTTTTGATTTTGACCCCCCCCCACCCCCTGTTCAGGGACACATTATTCCATTTCTGTTAGTCACATGACTGTGGAACTTGTTCAGTTTATGCCTCAGTTGTTGAATCTTATGTTCATACAAATATTTACACGTTAAATTTGCTGAAAATAAACGCTGTTGACAGTGAGAGGACGTTTCTTTGTTTGCTGAGTTTATAATAATCTATTGAGTTCGCAAGCAACGAATGAATCTATTATTATGGTGGGAGATTATAATACGGTTTTAAGTACCTCAATGGATCTTAAAGGAAATCACACTACAAACTATCACCCCAAGCACTTAAGGAGATCACAAATATAATGGATACATTAGAACTAGTGGATATATGGAGGCTGAAAAACCCTGACCTAGTGAGATATACATGGAGAAGGCTTAATCAAGCTAGCCGTCTTGATTACTTCCTGGTCTCATTCTTGCTGGCATCAAAAGTAAAATAAGTATTAATAGGAGACCAAATGCGTATCGGACTACCATTTAATTGGACTCCATATAACTCTTATAGAATTTCCACGTGGATGGGGATATTGGAAATTTAATCAACCCTATCGGATGACAATTTGTTCTTAACTAAGACAAAATAAAATCTTGGGTGAGAACCTCCTTCCCTCAGCCAGAGCATTGAAAATGGGTCGTGGATGGGTATTCCAGCATGACAATGACCCAAAACACACGGCCAAGGCAACAAAGGAGTGGCTCAAGAAGAAGCACATTAAGGTCCTGGAGTGGCCTAGCCAGTCTCCAGACCTTAATCCCATAGAAAATCTGTGGAGGGAGCTGAAGGTTCGAGTTGCCATACTCTTCCCCATCTCCACTCCAGCCTGACGAAGCCTGTGCTTCTGTGACAAACTGGGCAACAACACAAAGTAGTGATGACAAAATAAGCGACAACGGAAAAATGTACTAAACAGTTTGAATAAAAGCCCTACCATGTTAGCTTATCAATCAACTCTAATGCATTGGGTCAAGTGTGCTTTTTTATTTGAAGGCCATGCAAAGCTCAGCTGCTGTATGGGTGCATGCCTTGGCCTTCACACATTGCATGGATACCCAATAAGAAGGGCCAGATGCAGAGTTCAATGAACTAAACATCTACTTAAAAAGGGATTCAACACACACAATACGAAACCCATGAAACTTAGCCATGTAGACCATTCCCTAGGCCTAGTCAGCGGGGGTTCTAGTAAGCCAATGCAGAACATAGACATGAAAGCAACACACACACACACCTCTAAATTGGGGAAGTTTGGGGCAAGACGGGGTAAACCCAAGGAGAGGGGGGAGCAGGAAGGGGGAGCTAGTCGTGGGGGGTTGCACCTGCACTTACCGTAGCAGTCTCCTGTGAATTCATTCTTCACAGGCCACAGCAGTGGACAATGAGCAGTGGCTTATAAGATTTGAGCATGAAAAGACAGGCCGATTACACATCGAAATGAGGGACAAAAGAAAAAACAGAAAAAATTGAAAATGTAGAACTGTGCTGGGTGGTTGGGGTAGATGGGGAGAGAAAAGGTAAAGTGGGGATGGCAGAGGTGAAGAAGCAGACAGAAGGACAGAGGAGGGTGGTGTGTGTGAGAACAGGGTAATTCGTATTCATTAGTGCACAATGCACACTGTAGCAAAACATTTTGCAATGTAAATGGTTTCCTCCAAATGCACTATTATGTGATTTAAATGGTTTCCGTTACAAAACATCTTGCTACAGTTTGCTACGATGTGCCTTAATGAATATGAGGTGTAGGGAGTCTAAACGGTCCCCAAGTTGTCCCTTTTCTTTCTAAACCTCTGAAGACCTACACATGACAAATGTTTGTTATGTTGTGAACAACTGCTTTAAGGGTAGGTTTCCCCAGACACAGATTAAGCCTAGTCCTGGACTTGAAAGCATGCTCAATGGAGACTGGGTTTAATCTGTGCCTGAGAAACCAATGGACAGTGGTAAGGAGGATGGCAGGGCGGCGAGGTTCGCACTAGTTACCTGCTGGAACGCCCGCTTTGGGCTTCTTAGCTGGCGTGGCATCGTTGGCTGCTCTGGGCTCAGAGAAGGAGGCTGTCCTGGTAGATGCTGGGGTCTAGAAGAGAAACAGTGATGGGAGGGAGATGTGAGCTCCCCGAATAGTAATTACAGGGGTATATACAAGTGAACACTAAGGTCTAGAAGTGAGAGAATGATGAGAGGGAGTTTGTTGTGTGAGTAGTTGATTTTGAAGGAGTAGCTGGATTTGACACTGTTAGAAGTTATGACGATCGTCATTCCCATGTTGAATGTAGCGGTTGGTGGGAATAACAGCAGTACTAGCTAGGAGGGCAAATGGTTAGGGTCAATGAAAGTCTTGAGAGGTCAGACTCCCTGCCCGAAATTCAGACTCACTGTCTGAAGTGCTGGCATAATATTTAATAGTATATGCTGCAGTAGTCAGGGTGGGGCCAATTCCTTCTCAATTCAGTCAATACCCTGTGAAAGTAAAGTCACCCTACGTCATACTTCCGGGGTCATGTCATGTCCCGGATCTTTTGAATGGGCTTCAAGATTATATCATCAAATTCATGAAAACAAAATAATTTACAGATATAGAGATACATATATACATACATATACACACACATACAGTGGGGAGAACAAGTATTTGATACACTGCCGATTTTGCAAGTTTTCCTACTTACAAAGCATGTAGAGGTCTGTAATTTTTATCATAGGTACACTTCAACTGTGAGAGACCGAATCTAAAACAAAAATCCAGAAAATCACATTGTATGATTTTTAAGTAATTAATTTGCATTTTATCGCATGACATAAGTATTTGATACATCAGAAAAGCAGAACTTAATATTTGGTACAGAAACCTTTGTTTGCAATTACAGAGATCATACGTTTCCTGTAGGTCTTGACCAGGTTTGCACACACTGCAGCAGGGATTTTGGCCCACTCCTCCATACAGACCTTCTCCAGATCCTTCAGGTTTCGGGGCTGTCGCTGGGCAATACGGACTTTCAGCTCCCTCAAAAGATTTTCTATTGGGTTCAGGT
This sequence comes from Coregonus clupeaformis, assembly GCF_020615455.1. Lineage (NCBI taxonomy): Eukaryota > Metazoa > Chordata > Actinopteri > Salmoniformes > Salmonidae > Coregonus > Coregonus clupeaformis. Next base: position 2,809,013 of record NC_059222.1, read on the forward strand.
CTGGAGACTGGCTAGGCCACTCCAGGACCTTGAGATGCTTCTTACGGAGCCACTCCTTAGTTGCCCTGGCTATGTGTTTCGGGTCGTTGTCATGCTGGAAGACCCAGCCACGACCAATCTTCAATGCTCTTACTGAGGGAAGGAGGTTGTTGGCCAAGATCTCGCGATACATGGCCCCATCCATCCTCCCCTCAATACGGTGCAGTCGTCCTGTCCCCTTTGCAGAAAAGCATCCCCAAAGAATGATGTTTCCACCTCCATGCTTCACAGTTGGGATGGTGTTCTTGGGGTTGTACTCATCCTTCTTCTTCCTCCAAACACGGCGAGTGGAGTTTAGACCAAAAAAGCTATATTTTTGTCTCATCAGACCACATGACCTTCTCCCATTCCTCCTCTGGATCATCCAGATGGTCATTGGCAAACTTCAGACAGGCCTGGACATGCGCTGGCTTGAGCAGGGGGACCTTGCATGCGCTGCAGGATTTTAATCCATGACGGCGTAGTGTGTTACTAATGGTTTTCTTTGAGACTGTGGTCCCAGCTCTCTTCAGGTCATTGACCAGGTCCTGCCGTGTAGTTCTGGGCTGATCACTCACCTTCCTCATGATCATTGATGCCCCACGAGGTGAGATCTTGCATGGAGCCCCAGACCGAGGTTGATTGACCGTCATCTTGAACTTCTTCCATTTTCTAATAATTGCACCAACAGTTGTTGCCTTCTCACCAAGCTGCTTGCCTATTGTCCTGTAGCCCATCCCAGCCTTGTGCAGGTCTACAATTATATCCCTGATGTCCTTACATAGCTCTCTGGTCTTGGCCATTGTGGAGAGGTTGGAGTCTGTTTGATTGAGTGTGTGGACAGGTGTGTTTTATACAGGTAATGAGTTCAAACAGGTGCAGTTAATACAGGTAATGAGTGGAGAACAGGAGGGCTTCTTAAAGAAAAACTAACAGGTCTGTGAGAGCCGGAATTCTTACTGGTTGGTAGGTGATCAAATACTTATGTCATGCAATAAATTGCTAATTAATTACTTAAAAATCATACAATGTGATTTTCTGGATTTTTGTTTTAGATTCCGTCTCGCACAGTTGAAGTGTACCTATGATAAAAATGACAGACCTCTACATGCTTTGTAAGTAGGAAAACCTGCAAAATCGGCAGTGTATCAAATACTTGTTCTCCCCACTGTATATATACATACATACACATATATATATATATATATATATACACACACACACACAAACACACACACATACACACAGTACCGGTCAAAAGTTTTCAAACACCTACTCATTCAAGGGTTTTACTTTATTTATACTATTTTCTACATTGTAGAATAATAGTGAAGACATCAAAACAATGAAATAACACATATGGAATCATGTAATAACCAAGAAAGTGTTAAACAAATCAAAATATATTTCAAATAGCCACCCTTTGCCTTGATGACAGCTTTCCACACTCGCATTCTCTCAACCAGCTTCATGAGGTAGTCACCTGGAATGCATTTCAATTAACAGGTGTGCCTTCTTAAAAGTTAATTTGTGGAATTAACGCGTTTCAGCCAATCAGTTGGGGGGGGTATACAGAAGATAGCCCTATTTGGTAAAAGACCAAGTCCATATTATGGCAAGAACAGCTCAAATAAGCAAAGGGAAACGACAGTCCATCATTACTTTAAGACATGAAGGTCAATCAATACGTAAGATTTCAAGAACTTTGAACGTTTCTTCAAGTGCAGTCGCAAAAACCATCAAGCGCTATGATGAAACTGGCACTCGTGAGGACCACCACAGGAATGGAAGACCCAGAGTTACCTCTGCTGTAGAGGATAAGTTCATTAGAGTTACCAGCCTCAGAAATTGCAGCCCAAATAAATGCTTCACAGAGTTCAAGTAAGACACATCTCAACATCAACTGTTCAGAGGAGACTGTGTGAATCAGGCCTTCATGGCCAAATTGCTGCAAAGAAACCACTACTAAAGGACACCAATAATAAGAAGAGACCTGCTTGGGCCAAGAAACATGAGCTATGGATATTAGACCGGTGGAAATGTGTCCTTTGGTCTGGAGTCCAAATTGGTTCCAACTGCTGTGTCTTTGTGAGATGCGGTGTGGGTGAACGGATGATCTCAGCATGTGTAGTTCCCACTGTAAAGCATGGAGGTGGTGGTGTTATGGTGTGGGGGTGCTTTGCTGGTGACACTGTCTGTGATGTGTTTAGAATTCAAGGCACACTTAACCAGCATGGCTACCACAGCATTCTGCAGCGATACGCCATCCCATCTGGTTTGGCCTTAGTGGGACTATCATTTGTTTTTCAACAGGACAATGACCCAGCACACCTCCAGGCTGTGTAAGGGATATTTGACCAAGGAGAGTGATGAGTGCTGCATCAGATGACCTGGACTCCACATTCACCCGACCTTAATCCAATTGAGATGGTTTGGGATGAGTTGGACCGCAGAGTGAAGGAAAAGCAGCCAACAAGTGCTCAGCATGGGAACTCCTTCAAGACTTTTGGAAAAGCATTCCAGGTGAAGCTGGTTGAGAGAATGCCAAGAGTGTGCAAAGCTGTCATGAAGGCAAAGGGTGGCTATTTGAAGAATCTCAAATATAAAACACTTATTTTGTTACTACATGATTCCATATGTGTTATTTCATAGTTTTGATGTCTTCACTATTATTCTACAATGTAAGAAATAGTCCAAATAAAAGAAAAACCCTTGAATGACTAGGTGTGTCCAAACTTTTGACAGGTACTGTGTGTGTGTGTGTGTGTGAGTGTGTGAGAGTGATATCTATATATATATATATATACAGTGGGGAGAACAAGTATTTGATACACTGCCGATTTTGCAGGTTTTCCTACTTAAAAAGCATGTAGAGGTCTGTAATTTTTATCATAGGTACACTTCAACTGTGAGAGACGGAATCTAAAACAAAAATCCAGAAAATCACATTGTATGATTTTTAAGTAATTAATTTGCATTTTATTGCATGACATAAGTATTTGATACATCAGAAAAGCAGAACTTAATATTTGGTACAGAAACCTTTGTTTGCAATTACAGAGATCATACGTTTCCTGCAGGTCTTGACCAGGTTTGCACACACTGCAGCAGGGATTTTGGCCCACTCCTCCATACAGACCTTCTCCAGATCTTTCAGGTTTCGGGGGGCTGTCGCTGGGCAATACGGACTTTCAGCTCCCTCCAAAGATTTTCTATTGGGTTCAGGTCTGGAGACTGGCTAGGCCACTCCAGGACCTTGAGATGCTTCTTACGGAGCCACTCCTTAGTTGCCCTGGCTGTGTGTTTCGGGTCGTTGTCATGCTGGAAGACCCAGCCACGACCCATCTTCAATGCTCTTACTGAGGGAAGGAGGTTGTTGGCCAAGATCTCGCGATACATGGCCCCATCCATCCTCCCCTCAATTCGGTGCAATCGTCCTGTCAACTTTGCAGAAAATCATCCCCAAGGAATTATGTTTCCACCTCCATGCTTCACGGTTGGGATGGTGTTCTTGGGGATGTACTCATCCTTCTCATCCTTCTTCCTCCAAACACGGCGAGTGGAGTTTAGACCAAAAAGCTCTATTTTTGTCTCATCAGACCACATGACCTTCTCCCATTCCTCCTCTGGATCATCCAGATGGTCATTGGCAAACTTCAGACGGGCCTGGACATGTGCTGGCTTGAGCAGGGGGACCTTGCGTGCGCTGCAGGATTTTTAATCCATGACGGCGTAGTGTGCTACTAATGGTTTTCTTTGAGACTGTGGTCCCAGCTCTCTTCAGGTCATTGACCAGGTCCTGCCGTGTAGTTCTGGACTGATCCCTCACCTTCCTCATGATCATTGATGCCCCAAGAGGTGAGATCTTGCATGGAGCCCCAGACCGAGGGTGATTGACCGTCATCTTGAACTTCTTCCATTTTCTAATAATTGCGCCAAGAGTTGTTGCCTTCTCACCAAGCTGCTTGCCTATTGTCCTGTAGCCCATCCCAGCCTTGTGCAGGTCTACAATTTTATCCCTGATGTCCTTACACAGCTCTCTGGTCTTGGCCATTGTGGAGAGGTTGGAGTCTGTTTGATTGAGTGTGTGGACAGGTGTCTTTTATACAGGTAACGAGTTCAAACAGGTGCAGCAGTTAATACAGGTAATGAGTGGAGAACAGGAGGGCTTCTTAAAGAAAAACTAACAGGTCTGTGAGAGCCGGAATTCTTACAGGTTGGTAGGTGATCAAATACTTATGTCATGCAATAAAATGCAAATGAATTACTTAAAAATCATACAATGTGATTTTCTGGATTTTTGTTTTAGATTCCACCTCTCACAGTTGAAGTGTACCTATGATAAAAATTACAGACCTCTACATGCTTTGTAAGTAGGAAAACCTGCAAAATCGGCAGTGTATCAAAAACTTGTTCTCCCCACTGTATGTATATATATATATATATATATATATATATATATATATATATATATATATATATATATATATATATATATATATATAGCTACTGCTTGACAAAAAGAAAATATTGGTCGACCAACAGCCTATCGACCAGTCGACTAATTGGGGTCAGTCCTACATTGAACACAAACGTACAGCGGCATTGGTGCTGGAGTTTAGCAGGAAGTTGGCCGTGTGGGCGGCTACTGGAGGCTGGTTGGGGATTGGCTGGTGGCCCAGCGCCATGCCGACGATGGCCGTCATGTGGGTCTCTGTGCCGAAAACATGGATGGGGATACCGGTGGTCTTCCCTGTGGGAAAAATGGACATTGTTGACAAATATTTTTTATTATCCTGACCAGCTGCACAATAAAATGGAAACCTGTCCACTATCTATTGATCAAATCTACTTCAGGGTTGACCAACTGTCCAGGTGTGAGTTTCCCAAAATCATAAAGATCATCTTCAGCATTAAGATCATTGTTTCTCCATTGCCTATCAATGGACTCAAAATTATCTTAGTGCTAAAGATGGTCTTTATGTTTTATGGAAACTGACCCCTGATTCTTCTTTAGTCCACCCAGCAAACGGGGAACATTCCCAGAACATCAGCCAAGATTCCCATTAAGTTTTAGTTAGGGTTTTATCTAAAATGAGGATGATAACAATCCCCCCCCAAAAAAATTGATAACAAAATGTTCTCTTCCTATCTATCTATCTATAGTTGGAATGTTCTCATTACATTCACAAAAATGTTGTGCACAACATGTTACAACCACCACAGAACATTCCCCAAAAGTTCTCATTAAGTTTTCATGCAATGTAATAACAACGTGCCAGTAATGTTGTCCCAGCAAACCAAAATTGGTTCTGTGAAAGTTCTCAGAACTTTCGTTAGCTTGCGGCAAATGTTCTCATAACACAAAAACGATCCTATCGCGCTAATGATTATATTATATGATTTTGCAAGAACGTTTCCAGAACACATTGTCTGTGCTTTAAAGCTGCATTATGTAACTTTTTGGGCTACCAGACCAAATTCACATAGAAATGCGAGTTATAGATCTGTCACTCATTGAAAGCAAGTCTAAGAAGTGGTAGATGTTCTATTTCTATGCTTAAGTTTCGTTTTTTGCGTGTTTTACTTTCCGTTTTTTTAGACCAGCTACAAACGGCTGAAACAATATTTTTGGTTATGGAAAATATATTTCACAGAGGTTTAGATGGTACAATGATACAAAACAAGCAAGTATAGTGTAGAGTAACAAACTGAAATTAGGCGACTTTTAGAATTTAAGCAACCAGGAAATGACAGAGCGATTTCTGCATACTGCATCTTTAAAGGTTCCCAGAATGTTTCATTAGGTTGTGGGAACAGTCTTGTGGGAACATTGTTGGCACATCACAAAAGATGTTCACAAAAAACAGTCCTGTTGTGTGGGTGATTATACAAGGTTTCTTTTCAGATGCAAAAACATTTACCTGATGTTACAAGAATGCTCCCAGAACACTTATGTTTTTTTCAAAAAAAAAGTTCCAAAAACATTTTAGGTTGTGGGAACATTGTGGGGATATGACAAGAGATAGGTTCCCAAAACACATAATATGCTCAGTTGTGATGATATTCAGATGATGTTCGTATCAGGGTGCACAACCATTCCTTTGAAATTGCAAGAATGTTGAAAGAACAGCCTTTTTGAGTACTTTAAAGTTTCCGAGAAGATTTCATTAGGCTGTGGGAACATTAAAAGAGAGAGGTTGCCAAAACAAAATATGCTCAGTTATGATGACATTCATACAATGTTTAAGTTATGTTGCAAGAATGTTGACGGAACACCTGGTCTAAGTTCTGTAAAGGTTTCCAGACCATTTAATTAAGTTATGAGAGTTATCTGGGATGTTGCAAGAATATTCACATAGGTTGCACAGAACATTCCCACAACGTTGCATAATATTCCACAATTTCCCAAATAAGTCTGTTTTTATGACATTCATAGCAAATTTGTTTTAGGTTTAACATAATATTCCATTGATGTTCACGCAATACACATTTTACCTTGTCTTGGAGGTCCTCAGAACATTTAGAAAATTTAAGTTTTACCTAATATTACCACAACATTCTCAGCAGTCACATTTGTAGCTCCTTAAAGCATAAGAAAGCAGATTGGAATACATCTTCATTATGTTTCTCTCCAGATGTAATGACAATTCACACGAGGACTGTTTTGTAGGCCCATTACAAGGTGATATAGACACATATGGCACTTTAATTTCATTCATAGGGCATTTGAACAGTATTTTAAAAAATCATACAAAACACAACCATATTTTTTTTTACACTTCATATGTTGACAATCTGCACATTATTTCATTCATAGGACATTTGAACAACATTTAACCCCCTAAGGTCGATGTCCGCGCACCCGTAAAACTCTAATTAGCATAATAAAAAAATCCCCATAAAAAGCAGCCAGTTTAAGTTAGAGATACGTTTATTTGGATAAGTCTCAATCCACTGCATCCGCCTATGTTGCACTTCCGCATCTGCGGTGAAAGGTGACAGAGCTAGATCAGTGTTTGTCAGACCATGAGACAGCCCGAAAATCGGCCTTCTCACAAAATCATCTGTAGCGTCCTAACAGTCCACAAGCCTCACAAGACTCATCTGAAGGTCCCCCGGTACCAGTTGAAAATTTTAAATGCAAGTACTGTAGTGCATTCGGAAAGTATTCAGACCACTTGGGCTTTTCTAGGGGTGGGCGATATGAGCTAAAATTCATATCACGATATTTTCCACTGTCCAGACGATATCGATATGATATCACGATATATGACGTAAAAAAATATGAATCACATTTTAATATCCCTTCTTGGTTAAATTATATTAGTTAAGGAAAAATATGTATTTGAACCTTATATAACCAGAAAGAGTGAGGCATTGGACCGTATGGACCTGAAAAGTTTTTATTTGTATTGTGCAAACATGCATTCCGTAAACATGAGGTAGGTAGGCCTATATATATATATATATATATATATATAAATTAGATATTAAGTAAAATTAAATAAAAAATAACAGGAGATAAAGAAAATAAGGTAATTACAAATTCAAATACGTGTGTTTGTTTTGGCTACGGTCCGTAGATATGTAAAAAACTAACCGTTTGAAACTAAACCTTTCAAGCCTCAACCATCAATTATCAACAATATCAACAAATCTTCACTAGAACTTTCTTCACAAGTTCCGTGCCAGGAATACCAGCATGTTGACTGTTTCTGGCTTTAGTGCTATTGTGAGGCTTATATAAGGTTCTGTGGTACGACTTGACCATAGATCGGCAGTAGTGGAGAAGAATGGAATGTTATTTATCTCACTGTAAACTCTGTCCCAGCATTCTGTGTAAAGCTGTGGCAGGCATTTTTGGCTAAAATATTTGCGGCTCGGGATCTCATATCTTGGGTCCAGAGTTTGAATCAACTTTCTGAACCCCTCTTTCTCCACAGTTTGAATCGGTACCATGTCCTTCGCTATGTGATTTGTAATCGCAGCTGTGATGTCTATCCATTTTTTGCTCGTCTTCTCATAGCAAGTACCGGCAGCAAATGATGATATAATTGATTGTTGAGTGCGAGTCTGGCTTGTCTTCGGGCGAGCTCCTGGGCTTACTGTCTCACGCATTCTGGTGCATTGTTCATACTCACGGACATGTATGTTTTTTAAGTGATTGAACAGGTTGGTCGTGTTTCCACCTTTTGCTAAGACAACACGACGACACAACTTGCATAGGGTAGTGTTTTGGTCGGGGTCGGAGATTTTAAAGCCAAACCAGTTCCAAACAACAGAGGTGCCCCCTTTCTTCTTAACCAATTTATCCTCCTGCTCTTGAGCAACATCAATTTCTGTGTTTTCGCTCATCCTGGATTGTAAAGTTTTCCCCCAATAGTTAACCTGCCTCCTAACTGCAGCTGCCTGCACACTTCTTTGTTGCTAGCACTACATGCGTGCAACAAGTGCATGCGACGTGCGCTCATAAAAATAGGTCAACATATTAACATACATTCTTTTATTCGTAAGAACCAAGAAAGGTTGGATAAAAAAAAAAAAAAAAAAGATGTAGCTACTTAGTACTATCACTCAGTTGAAATTTGGAACAAAAAAATATTGATGCAAAATTCGAATTTATGAATTCTGAATAAATCGCGGTATCCATGATATTGCTAAATCCATATCATGGCGCGGCACAATACCGGTTTTTACTATCAAACCGGTATATCGCCCACTCCTAGCTTTTTCCACATTTTGTTACGTTACAGCCTTATTCTAAAATGGATTCAATTTTTAGAAATCCTCAATCTATACAGAATACCCCATAATGACAATGCAAAAACAGGTTTTTAGAAAATGTCTACAAATTTATAAATTAAAAACTGAAATCTCACATTCACATTAGTATTTAGACCAGGGGTGGGCAAACCTTTTGGCTCAAGGGCCACATTGACTTTTTGAAACCAAGTGAAGGGCCACATACTATATGTGTGACAAACATGTGAAGCCTTTATTCATTTTCACATTGACACGCAACTACTAGTGTATTGTAGGTGTACATATGCTTGCAGAACAATTCTACCCTTGTACCATCTCTACCCTTGTTTTTTGCGAACAAATTTTCCACAACATTTTCACAAAATTTACATAATTTATATCACAGAAGGTCAAACACACACACACACACACACACAGCATATCTGCCCTTGTAAAGTACAATCAAACTTAGTCACAATAAGCAAACTTAAATAAATATATATATTGTATGACTGGAGACATGCAAAATGTAAAAACAGCAGATGTGTAAAAAAATAAATGATTCTAAAATTTGAGTGAAACATATGGTAAGAGCATCCATTTCATTTGGCATGGTCTGTTTCTGAAAGCACATTAAGGAACAATTCTCATCTCCATTGTGAGCCATATTTACAGTTATCCAATCACCACAGCCAAAATCTGACTGATTAGTTATTACCTGTATCCAAGTGCATTGCTGGATAATTCTGACTGCATAACCATCACCATGAAAAAGCGAAATCCTTGCCTACCCCAGTCACGGTTATTCAAGTCTTAATGTGAACAATAGGTCTGGTCACCTCTCTTGGCAAGGGCATCAAAGTCTGGTGTCATCTCTGATATAGAGATTCCCAGAACAGCTGACAAGTGGCAATTTGTTAAATTTGACCTGTGACGGGATTTGTTGTAATTCATGACTGAGAACGTTTGTTCACACACATATGTGGACCCGAATAAAACAAGCATCCTTTGGGCGTCGTTTTTCATGTTTGGAAACTTTGTTTCATTCAGTGAGACATAGAAATGGTCTATTGTTGCGGCTTTGTACTTCTCCTTCAAAGCACTGTCACATTGGATGTCGATGAGCAATTGTGTGTCGGGTGGTGCTTTCTCACTGTCGAAAGACAGGGGGCATGATACAAGCTCCAGCTCAGTCTCAATCTTGGTGAAGTCTGAGAATTGGCGGGAAAACAAAGCATGCAGGTCGATCAAAGTGCTACTGTATGTCTCAGTGCGGCACTGCGATGTGGGCGCGTTCAGTGCGGCCAGTCAGTCTGTGTCTTTCAACTAGGAGAAGTCGTCAGCTTTAACAACCGTATCAAGGAACATACCTATCTCCCCTCTCAGTTCCCACACACGGTGAAATACTTTTCCAAGGCTTAGCCAGCACACATTTGAATGGTACAACAAGTCCTGGTCCTCTGCCTCTGTCATTGAGCAGCTGACTGAACTGACGATGGTTAAGCCCCCTTGCCCGTATAAAGTTGACAAGTTTTACAACCACTTTGACAACATTTTCCAGCTTTAACACACTTTTAACATGCTTGCTTGAAAAATTACGATTGAGATTATATTCCTTAAAAACGGCAACCCTTTCTTGGCATCTCAGACCTTACAGCCTTATGTCCAATATTAGTAAAAAGGTATTTTTGTGACCATTCTTCTTTAAAAAACACACAACATTAGAGTCCACTTCACATTTTCGCAGCACTAATTTTTCACGTCAAAAGTCGTCAACCAATAAAGTGGCTATGATGACTGAGCACATTCTGAATCTGACTGTAGGCCCAAATACAGAGCGCGCTGCCAGGCTACAGCGCCATCTATTGGAGGTTGTTTGTATATCATGGAATGAGTAACTTTTTGCCAAAAATCGTAACTCAAATATAATAATATTTAATACATTTCAAAAATGTCTCACGGGCTGGATTCCCTCGATCCTGACTAGTATCCCAGTACCTGCCGCTGAAAAACATTCCCACAGCATGATGCTGCCACCACTACGCTTCACCGTAGGGATGGTCCAAGGTTTCCTCCAGACGTGATGCTTGGCATTCAGGCCAAAGAGTTCAATCTTGTTTCTCATGGTCTGAGAGTCTTTAGGTGCCTTTTGGCAAACTTCAAGTGGGCTGTCATGTGCCTTTTACTGAGGAGTGGCTTCTGTCTGGCCACTACCATAAAGGCCTCATTGGTGGAGTGCTGTGGAGATGGTTGTCCTTCTGGATGGTTCTACCGACGTTAAGGCTAATCTAAAGATGGTGCTGGCTAAAGCTAAAACTGGCGAGTGTAGAGAGTATAGAGATATTGTTATCCACGTCGGCACCAACGATGTTAGGATGAAACAGTCAGAGGTCACCAAGTGCAACATAGCTTCAGCTTGTAAATCAGCTAGAAAGATGTGTCGGCATCGAGTAATTGTCTCTGGCCCCCTCCCAGTTAGGGGAAGTGACGAGCTCTACAGCAGAGTCTCAGCACTTAATCGCTGGTTGAAAACTGTTTTCTGCCCCTCCCAAAAGATAACATTTGTGGATAATTGGCCCTCTTTCTGGGACTCACCCACAAACAGGACCAAGCCTGACCTGCTGAGGAGTGACGGACTCCATCCTAGCTGGAGGGGTGCTCTCCTCTTATCTACCAACATAGATAGGGCTCTAACTCCTCTAGCCCCACAGTGAAATAGGGTGCAGGCCAGGCAGCAGGCTGTTAGCCAACCTGCCAGCTTAGTGGAGTCTGCCAATAGCACAGTCAGTGTAGTCAGCTCAGCCATACCCATTGAGACTGTGTCTGTGCCTCGACCTAGGTTGGGCAAAACTAAACATGGCGGTGTTCACCCTAGCAATCTTATTAGGATAAAGACCTCCTCCATTCCTGCCATTATTGAAAGAGATCGTGATACCTCACATCTCAAAAATAGGGTTACTTAATGTTAGATCCCTCACTTCAAAGGCAGTCATAGTCAATGAACTAATCACTGATCATAATCTCGATGTGATTGGCCTGACTGAAACATGGCTTAAGCCTGATGAATTTGCTGTGTTAAATGAGGCCTCACCTCCTGGTTACACTAGTGACCATATTCCCCGTGCATCCCGCAAAGGCGGAGGTGTTGCTAACATTTACGATAGCAAATTTCAATTTACAAAAAAAAATGGCGTTTTCATCTTTTGAGCTTCTAGTCATGAAATCTATGCAGCCTACTCAATCACTTTTTATAGCTACTGTTTACAGGCCTCCTGGGCCATATACAGCGTTCCTCTCTGAGTTTCCTGAATTCCTATCAGACCTTGTAGTCATAGCAGATCATATTCTAATTTTTGGTGATTTTAATATTCACATGGAGAAGTCCACAGACCCACTCCAAAAGTCTTTCGGAGCCATTATCGACTCAGTGGGTTTTGTCCAACATGTCTCTGGACCTACTCACTGCCACAGTCATACTCTGGACCTAGTTTTGTCCCATGGAATAAATGTTGTAGATCTTAATGTTTTTCCACAAAATCCTGGACTATCGGACCACCATTTTATTACATTTGCAATCGCAACAAATAATCTGCTCAGACCCCAACCAAGGAGCATCAAAAGTCGTGCTATAAATTCTCAAACAACACAAAAATTCATTGATGCCCTTCCAGACTCCTTCTGCCTACCCAAGGACGTCAGAGGACAAAAATCAGTTAACCACTTAACTGAGGAACTCAATTTAACCTTGCGCAATACCCTAGATGCAGTTGCACCCCTAAAAACGAAAAACATTTGTCATAAGAAACTAGCTCCCTGGTATACAGAAAATACCCGAGCTTTGAAGCAAGCTTCCAGGAAATTGGAACGGAAATGGCGCCACACCAAACTGGAAGTCTTCCGACTAGCTTGGAAAGACAGTACCGTGCAGTACCGAAGAGCCCTCACTGCTGCTCGATCATCCTACTTTTCCAACTTAATTGAGGAAAATAAGAACAATCCAAAATTTCTTTTTGATACTGTTGCAAAGCTAACTAAAAAGCAGCATTCCCCAAGAGAGGATGGCTTTCACTTCAGCAGTGATAAATTCATGAACTTCTTTGAGGAAAAGATCATGACCATTAGAAAGCAAATTACGGACTCCTCTTTGAATCTGCGTATTCCTCCAGGGCTTAGCTGTCCTGGATCTGCACAGATTCTGCGAGGGCCTGGGATCGGGAGAGACACTTAAGTGTTTTAGTACTATATCTCTTGACACAATGATGAAAATAATCATGGCCTCTAAACCTTCAAGCTGCATACTGGATCCTATTCCTACTAAACTGCTGAAGGAGCTGCTTCCTGTGCTTGGCCCTCCTATGTTGAACATAATAAACAGCTCTCTATCCACCGGATGTGTACCAAACTCACTAAAAGTGGCAGTGATAAAGCCTCTCTTGAAAAAAGCCAAACCTTGACCCGAAAATATAAAAAACTATCGGCCTATATCGAATCTTCCATTCCTCTCAAAAATTTTAGAAAAAGCTGTTGCGCAGCAACTCACTGCCTTTCTGAAGACAAACAATGTATACGAAATGCTTCAGTCTGGTTTTAGACCCCATCATAGCACTGAGACTGCACTTGTGAAGGTGGTAAATGACCTTTTAATGGCGTCAGACCGAGGCTCTGCATCTGTCCTCGTGCTACTAGACCTTAGTGCTGCCTTTGACACCATCGATCACCACATTCTTTTGGAGAGACTGGAAACCCAAATTGGTCTACACGGACAAGTTCTGGCCTGGTTTAGATCCTACCTGTCGGAAAGATATCAGTTTGTCTCTGTGAATGGTCTGTCCTCCGACAAATCAACTGTACATTTCGGTGTTCCTCAAGGTTCCGTTTTAGGACCACTATTGTTTTCACTATATATTTTACCTCTTGGGGATGTTATTCGAAAACATAATGTTAACTTTCACTGCTATGCGGATGACACACAGCTGTACATTTCAATGAAACATGGTGAAGCCCCAAAATTGCCCTCGCTAGAAGCCTGTGTTTCAGACATAAGGAAGTGGATGGCTGAAAACTTTTACTTTTAAACTCGGACAAAACAGAGATGCTTGTTCTAGGTCCCAAGAAACAAAGAGATCTTCTGTTAAATCTGACAATTCATCTCGATGGTTGTAAAGTCGTCTCAAATAAAACTGTGAAGGACCTCGGTGTTACTCTTGACCCTGATCTCTCTTTTGACGAACATATCAAGACTGTTTCAAGGACAGCTTTTTTTCCATCTACGTAACATTGCAAAAATCAGAAATTTTCTGTCCAAAAATGATGCAGAAAAATTAATCCATGCATTTGTTACTTCTAGGTTAGACTACTGCAATGCTCTATTTTCCGGCTACCCGGATAAAGCACTAAATAAACTTCAGTTAGTGCTAAATACGGCTGCTAGAATCCTGACTAGAACCAAGAAATTTGATCATATTACTCCAGTGCTAGCTTCCCTACACTGGCTTCCTGTTAAGGCAAGGGCTGATTTCAAGGTTTTACTGTTAACCTATAAAGCGTTACATGGGCTTGCTCCTACCTATCTTTCCGAGTTGGTCCTGCCGTACATACCAATACGTACGCTACGGTCACAAGACGCAGGCCTCCTAATTGTCCCTAGAATTTCTAAGCAAACAGCGGGAGGCAGGGCTTTCTCCTATAGATCTCCATTTTTATGGAACAGTCTGCCTACCCATGTGAGAGACGCAGACTCGGTCTCAACCTTTAAGTCTTTACTGAAGACTTATCTCTTCAGTAGGTCATATGATTGAGTGTAGTCTGGCCCAGGAGTGTGAAGGTGAACGGAAAGGCTGGAGCAACGAACAGCCCTTGCTGTCTCTGCCGGGCCGGTTCCCCTCTCCACTGGGGTTCTCTGCCTCTAACCCTGTTGCAGGGGCTGAGTCACTGGCTTGCTGGTGCTCTTTCATGCCGTCCCTGGGAGGGGTGCGTCACTTGAGTGGGTTGAGTTACTGACGTGATCTTCCTGTCTGGGTTGGCGCCCCCCTTGGTTTGTGCTGTGGTGGAGACCTCTGTGGGCTATACTCGGCCTTGTCTCAGGATTGTAAGTTGGTGGTTGGGGATATCCCTCTAGTGGTGCGGGGGCTGTGCTTTGGCGGAGTGGGTGGGGTTATATCCTTCCTGTTTGGCCCTGTCCGGGGGTTTCTTCGGATGGGGCCACAGTGTCTCCGGACCGCTCCTGTCTCAGCCTCCAGTATTTATGCTGCAGTAGTTTATGTGTCGGGGGCTGGGGTTAGTTGGTTATACCTGGAGTACTTCTCCTGTCTTATCCAGTGTCCTGTGTGAATTTAAGTATGCTCTCTCTAATTCTCTCGTTCTCTCTTTCTCTCTGAGAACCTGAGCCCTAGGACCATACGTCAGGACTACCGGGCATGATGACACCTTGCTGTCCCCAGTCCGCCTGGCCTTGCTGCTATTCCAGTTTCAACTGTTCTGCCTGCGGCTACGAAACCCCTACCTGTCCCAGACCTGCTGTTTTCAACTCTTTAATGATCGGCTATGAAAAGCCAACTGAGAGACCTGAGCCCTAGGACCATACGTCGGGACTACCGGCCGTGGTGACTCCTTGCGGTCCCCAGTCCGCCTGGCCTTGCTGCTATTCCAGTTTCAACTGTTCTGCCTGCGGTTATGGAACCCCTACCTGTCCCAGACCTGCTGTTTTCAACTCTTAATGATCGGCTATGAAAAGCCAACTGAGATTTATTCCTGATTATTATTTGACCATGCTTGTCACTTATGAACATTTTTGAACATCTTGGCATGGTTCTGTTATAATCTCCACCCGGCACAGCCAGAAGAGGACTGGCCACCCCTCATAGCCTGGTTCCTCTCTAGGTTTCTTCCTAGGCTTTCGCCTTTCTAGGGAGTTTTTCCTAGCCACCGTGCTTCTACACCTGCATTACTAGCTGTTTGGGGTTTTAGGCTGGGTTTCTGTACAGCACTTCGAGATATTAGCTGATGTAAGAAGGCCTATATAAAATAAAATTGATTGATTCTCCCATCTCCAGAGGAACTCTGGAGCTCTGTCAGAATGTCCATTGGGTTCTTGTTCACCTCCCTGACCAAGGCCCTTCTCCCCCGATTGCGCAGTTTGGCCAGGCAGACATCTCTAGGAAGAGTCTTAGTGGTTCCAAACTTCTTCCATTTAAGAATGATGAGGCCACCGTGTTCTCAGGGACCTTCAAAGCTGCATATGTTTTTTGGTACCCTTCTCCAGATCTGTGCCTCGACACAATCCTGTCTCGGAGCTCCACAATTCCTTCAACCTCATGGCTTGGTTTTTGCTCTGACATGCACTGTCAACTGTGGGACCTTATATAGAGAGGTGCGTGCCTTTCTAAATCATGTCCAAACAATTGAATTTACCACTGGTGGAATCAAATCTTGACAAAAAAGGATGCACCGGAGCGCAATTTTGTGTGTCATAGCAAAGGGTCTAAATGCTTATGTAAATAAGATTTGTTTTTTATTTCTAATAAATGTGTAAAAACCTGTTTTCGCTGTGTCATTATTGTGTGTAGATTGATGAGAAAAAAAATGTATTTAATACATTTTAGAATAAGGCTGTAACGTAACAAAATGTGGAAAATATCAAGGAGTCTGAATACTTTCCGAATGGCACTGTATGGAGACGGTTTAGTGGGTTAAATGCATGTAAAAAATAAAATCACTCCTGATCTTTCTTATATCTTTGACAGACATCTCAGAACAAATTAACTTTAGATTTTTGGGGTGGACTATCAGTTGTTGTATGAAGTCAATCTGTTATTCAATGCGTTTGTATGGGCTAGTAAAAAAATCAACAATTAACCTATTTTTTTCAATTTTCACCTAAAATGGCATACCCAAATCTAACTGCCTCAGGACCTGAAGCAAGGAGATGCATATTCTTGATATCATTTGAAAGGAAACACTTTGAAGTTTGTGGAAATTTGAAATTAATGTAGGAGACTATAACACATTAGATCTGGTAAAAGATCATACAAACAAAAAAACATGCTTTTTCATTAAATTTTTTCATCATCTTTGAAATGCAAGAGAAAGGCCACAATATACACTGCTCAAAAAAATAAAGGGAACACTTAAACAACACAATGTAACTCCAAGTCAATCACACCTCTGTGAAATCAAACTGTCCACTTAGGAAGCAACACTGATTGACAATACATTTCACATGCTTTTGTGCAAATGGAATAGACAACAGGTGGAAATTATAGGCAATTAGCAAGACACCCCCAATAAAGGAGTGGTTCTGCAGGTGGTGACCACAGACCACTTCTCAGTTCCTATGCTTCCTGGCTGATGTTTTGGTCACTTTTGAATGCTGGCGGTGCTTTCACTCTAGTGGTAGCATGAGACGGAGTCTACAACCCACACAAGTGGCTCAGGTAGTGCAGCTCATCCAGGATGGCACATCAATGCGAGCTGTGGCAAGAAGGTTTGCTGTGTCTGTCAGCGTAGTGTCCAGAGCATGGAGGCGCTACCAGGAGACAGGCCAGTACATCAGGAGACGTGGAGGAGGCCGTAGGAGGGCAACAACCCAGCAGCAGGACCGCTACCTCCGCCTTTGTGCAAGGAGGAGCACTGCCAGAGCCCTGCAAAATGACCTCCAGCAGGCCACAAAATGTGCATGTGTCTGCTCAAACGGTCAGAAACAGACTCCATGAGGGTGGTATGAGGGCCCGACGTCCACAGGTGGGGGTGGTGCTTACAGCCCAACACCGTGCAGGACTTTTGGCATTTGCCAGAGAACACCAAGACTGGCAAATTCGCCACTGGCGCCCTGTGCTCTTCACAGATGAAAGCAGGTTCACACTGAGCACATGTGACAGACGTGACAGAGTCTGGAGACGCCGTGGAGAACGTTCTGCTGCCTGCAACATCCTCCAGCATGACCGGTTTGGCGGTGGGTCAGTCATGGTGTGGGGTGGCATTTCTTTGGGGGGCCGCACAGCCCTCCATGTGCTCGTCAGAGGTAGCCTGACTGCCATTAGGTACCGAGATGAGATCCTCAGACCCCTTGTGAGACCATATGCTGGTACGGTTGGCCCTGGGTTCCTCCTAATGCAAGACAATGCTAGACCTCATGTGGCTGGAGTGTGTCAGCAGTTCCTGCAAGAGGAAGGCATTGATGCTATGGACTGGCCCGCCCGTTCCCCAGACCTGAATCCAATTGAGCACATCTGGGACATCATGTCACCACCTCATCGGGAGCATGCCCAGGTGTTGTAGGGAGGTCATACAGGCACGTGGAGGCCACACACACTACTGAGCCTCATTTTGACTTGTTTTAAGGACATTATATCAAAGTTGGATCAGCCTGTAGTGTGGTTTTCCACTTTAATTTTGAGGGTGACTCCAAATCCAGACCTCCATGGGTTGATAAATTTGATTTCCATTGATAATTTTTGTGTGATTTTGTTGTCAGCACATTCAACTATGTAAAGAAAAAAGTATTTAATAAGATTATTTCATTCATTCAGATCTAGGATGTGTTATTTTAGTGTTCCCTTAATTTTTTTGAGCAGTGTATTATTGCAGTTTAGGCGGAATCTAGATTTTGGCAACTAGATGGTAGCAGTGTATGTGCAAAGTTTCAGATTTATCCAGTGAAGCATTGCAATACTGGACTATTTTGTATCAAGCCTGCCCAAATGTGCTGAATTGGTCAATTGACACATTTTCAAGTACATAACTATAGAAAACATACACAAATGATATGGTAATACAAAATGTAAGTTCACACACTCCCAGGAATGTCATACATGATGGATCAATAGCTTATACACTAACTTTCACACATCTAGATGGCCGGTGGGGTGGGTGTGGAGCCAGAGACAGCAGGGATTCAAACTTTAGATCCCAGTTCCTACATTTGAATATAAAAATGGATTTTATCAAATAAAACTATGCTACATTTTATCTCTGGGACCCTTAGGATGACAAATCAGAGCAAGATTACTGAACGCAAGTACATTATTTACCTTCAGAGGTGAATGTATCAAACCAGTTGCCGTGATACGTTTTGTTGTTGTTGTTCACTCTCCTCAAACAATATCATGGTCTTTTTTCACTGTAAATTGGACAGTGCAGTTAGATTAACAAGAATTTAAAGTTTAGAATGCAATTAGTTTAAATCAGCTGTGTTTGCTTGGGATGGGGAAAAAGTCTGACAATATACTCTGGCCCCTGAGGACTGGAAGTGCCCGTCCCCGTTTTATACTAACACTATAATCAAAAAGGCACGACTGGACAGTTTTTGTGTTATGAGAACATTTCCCGCGACCTAACGAATGTTCTGGAAACTTTCACAGAACCAATTTTGATTTTCTGGACAGTGTGCAGTATGTTCGTCTTTTTTTGCGGACAGACGGAGGCACACTCCAACACTCAGATGCAGTATTTGTATTTAGTGAGTCCGCCAGATCAGAGGCAGTAGGGATGACAACACATCATTTTGATACGTGCAGGAATTTGACCATATTGATGTCCTGCCTGAGCATTCTAAATGTAATGAGTACTTTTGGGTGTCAGGGAAAATGTATGGGAGTAAAAAGTAAATATTTTCTTTAGGAATGTAGTGGAGAAAAAGCAAAAGTTGTCACAAATATAAACAGTAAAGTACAGACAAAAACGACTTAAGTAGTACTTAAACTATTTTTACTTAAGTACTTTACACAACTGGAAATATCTCATTTACATAAGTATTCACACCCGAGTGAATACTTTGTAGAAGCATCTTCGACACCGATTACAGCTATGAGTCTTTCTGGGTAAGTCTCTAAGAGCTTTCCACACCAGGATTGTGCAACATTTGTCCATTATTATTAAAAAAATTCTTCAAGCTCTGTCAAATTGGTTGTTGATCACTGCTAGAACACCATTTTTCAGGTCTTGCTATAGATTTTCAAGTAGATTTAAGTCAAAACTGTAACTCGGCCAATCAGGAACATTCACCGTCTTCTTGGTAAGCAACTCCAGTGTAGATTTGGCATTATGTTTAGGTTATTGTCCTGCTGAAAAGGTGAATTAATCTCCCATTGTCTGGCTGAAAGCAGACAACCAGGTTTTCCTCTAGGATTTTGCCTGTGCTTAGATCCATTCAGTTTATTTTTTATCCTGAAAAACTCACCAGTTCTTAAAGATTACAAGCATAACCATAACATGACGCAGCCACCACTATGTTTGAAAATACGGAGAGTGGTACTCAATAATGTGTCGTATTGGATTTGCCCCAAACATAACACATTGTATTCAGGACAAAAAGTTAATTGCTTTGCTTTTTTTTTTTTTTTACCTTAGTAATTACTTTTATTCTGTACAGGCTTCCTTCTTTTCACTCTGTCAATTAGGTTAGAATTGTGGAGTAACTACAATGTTGTTAATCCATCCTCAGTTTTCTCCTATCACAGCCATTAAAACTATTTTAAAGTCACCATTGGCCTGATCTTGAAATCCCTGAGCGGTTTCCTTCCTCTCCGGCAACGGAATTTGGAAGGACACCTGTATCTTTGTAACGACTGGGTGTATTGACACACCATCCAAAGTGTAATTAATAACTTCACCATGCTCAAAGGGATATTCAATGTCTGCTTTTTTTTTTTTTTTTTTACCCATCTACCAATAAGTGCCCTTCTTTGCGAGGCATTGGAAAACCTCCCTGGTCTTTGCGGTTGAATCTGTGTTTGAAATTCCCTGGACCTTACAGATCATTCTGTGTGGTGTACAGAGATGAGGTAGTCATTCAAAAATCATGTTAAACACTATTATTGCACACACAGAGTCCAAGTAGCTTATTAATTTGTAAAAATGTCTAAAAACATAATTCCACTTTGACATTATGGGGTAGTGTGTAGGCCAGTGACCAAAAATCTAAATTGACTAACACAATAAAAAGTCAAGGGGTGTGAATACTTTATGACCAGTAGCAGGGTTATCTGGCTAGACTTCTGCATTACTTTATTACTCCCTTAATTCCTCAATCCCCTTATCACATCTGATAGGACGCGATAGGTGAAAGCAATGTGGCAGAAACTAAGCGGCATCAACGCTTCAACTAAGGTCTGTCCCAAATAGCACCCTATGTGCCCTGGTCAAAAGTAGAGCACTGGTCAAAAGTAGAGCACTACTTAAGGAATAAGGAGCCATTCAGGATGCAGTCCTGGACAGTCGTCTCGGATCAGAGAATGGGAGTAAACGTTGGCAGAAGGGAGGAGGGGGACAATTGCTACGTTTCAATTCTCTATCCTTCTCCACAAGTGTGCATTTGTTTACTCCACCTCATGCATTGTTTTGATGCAAGCATGGCTGGAGGGAGTTACCACCATATTCATCACACCAGTCCATTCCTTCTAAATCCATGAGGGGGAGTGTACAAGTGCACACTTCGGGAGTAGGGCAGAGAAACGGAATGTAGCCAACTTGTTGGAGTGAATGTGCAGCCTGGACTCACCCACTTCTCCCATCACTCTCAGGCCCTCCTGGTAGTTGGGGCCGCCGCGACGCACAAAGATGGTGACCTCGTTCTCCTTCAGGGGTCCCTGGTAGTCTTTGATAGCCCTGACGATACCCTAGTGGTGGACAAGGGGAGAGCACAACATGGTAAAATATATGGATACACATGCCTTGTTCAAAGCATGGGATTAAGGCAGGCACAATGGCTAGGGATGGACGAAATCTGCAGGGTGGTTTTTCAAAATCTGCTCTTATAGAATTTTGTATATATGAAACTGTAACATGTTTTAGATTGTTTACTGGCATTATTTGGTTTGATTGAACAGATTCTAAAATGTTAGAATTTTGCCAGGAAGACTAGGCATCAGCTCATGTGGATCCAAATAGAGAACCTCTGTGTCCGAAATCGGTTTTGCCTACTACTTATTAAAACATACTGTATACTAATCCTACTATATACCATTTAGAAAGTACTGTTTAGTATAAAAGCATGCATTCAGCAACAAATAAACATACTAGGCTCACCCATACTGAGAAATCGTCATCTAAATGCTCAATTGCGTTGTTTCCCGCCCTTTGTCCATTTTGCTATAGCCCATCCTCTTATCTGATTATCAGATGTTGTCAAACACACATGGGTCTGAAAATATGCATCTCTTCCTCAATAGTGTGCAGCAAATACTAGATGAAAAGTCTGAGTAGACTACATGACCAAAAGTACGTGGACACCTGCTCATTCCAAGATTCTGGGCATTAATATGGATTTGGTCCCCCCTTTGCTGCTATAACAGCCTCCACTCTTCTGGGAAGACTTTCCACTAGATGTTGGAACATTGCTGCGGGGACTTGCTTCCATTCAGCCACAAGAGCATTAGTGAGGTCAGGCACTGACGTTGGGCGATTAGGCCTGGCTCGCAGTCGGCATTCTAATTCATCCCAAAGGTGTTTGATGGGGTTGAGGTCAGGGCTCTGTGTAGGCCAGTACATTTCTTCCACACCTATCTCAAAAAAACATTTCTGTATTGACCTCGCTTTGTGCACGGGGGCATTGTCATGCTGAAACGGGAAAGGACCTTCCCCAAACTGTTGCAACAAAGTTGGAAGCACAGAATAGTCTAGAATGTCATTGTATGCTGTAGCGTTAAGATCAACCTTCACTGGAACTAAGGGTCGAATGGCGGCGAGCTTTACACTTATCCAGCCGACGCTTGGCGTTGCGCATGGTCATTTTAGGCTTGTGTGCAGCTGCTCAGCCATGGAAACCCATTTCATGAAGCTCCCGACGAATAGTTATTGTGCTGACATTGCTTCCAGAGGCAGTTTGGAACTCGGTAGTGAGTTTTGCAACCGAGGACAGGCAATATGTATTCGCTATGCGCTTCAGCACTCGCCGGTCCCGTTCTGTGAGCTTGTGTGGCCTACCGCTTCGTGGCTGAGCAGTTTTTGCACCTAGACTTTTCCACTTCACAATAACAGCACTTACAGTTGACCGGGGCAGCTCTAGCAGGGCAGAAATCTGACAACCTGACTTGTTGGAAAGGTGGCATCCCATAATGGCGCCATGTTGAAAGCCACTTAGCTCTTCAGTAAGGCCATACTACTGCCAATGTTTGTCTATGGAGATTGCATGGCTGTGTGCTCGATTTTATACACCTGCCAGCAACGAGTGTGGCTGAAATAGCCTAATCTACTAATTTTAAGGGGTGTCCACATACTTTAGTTTAAATATAGAGTATGACATCGTGTCATTTAAAGCATACTCAAATGTTAGAAATGTTACATACTATAAAAGTTTATATTTTCAAATTCCCGATCAGCCTACTATTTAGAACGCAAGTACAGGTATTTCGGACATGGCCAATTAATATATTTTCAATTACAAATTACTTCAAGGGGCTCATACACATTCTGCACTCGTAGATTCTGTCTGGCCCCATCAATGACACAGCACTAGGCGAAGACCGTTATTGGGCGCCTTACTTTGAACGTGGCCGCCACGTTTGTGAAGTTAGCGATGCTTCCTCCGATGATCAGCACTTTCCCTGGCGAGGCAAAGAGAGAGAACTATGTTGTTAGTATTAATGCCGAGACTTCACGTAACAACGAACATTATCTAGTTTGACAATGCGGTAACACACTAAGAACTGAGCATGTGATAGAACTGAGTGGTGCACTGTGAGTTAAATAGTCCAAATAAATGGAATTTGTCTGTGTCCAAAAGTAATTTAAGTGTAACTAGTAAAAAAACTAAAAAAAGGTCAACACATTATATTGCTCCACATTTATTGATGAAGATCAATAAATGAATTAAGAAGATCCCAACTCGGATCAAAATGTTGGAATAGAGGTGGTACAGGAGCAATACAGTCTGTGGGACTTTTTGCTTCTATATGCATTGTTTTTTGTGATATAGTCCAAATGTAATATGAGCTGAATATGCCAATGTTGATTTCAAAACTATAAGAGGTGCATGTGGGCAACCCTGGCGAGCGCCCAGGTGTAGGGTGAAGTTGCCACTAGACGTTGATCTTGGGTCAGTTCTGCACGTTCCCACAAATGGTTAAGGTTATGATTGGGGTAGGGGAAGCTGAGCAAGTGCCAACCTTCGTGGTGCTTCTCTCTGGTCATGAGTGAGAGGATGGTCTTGGCGTAGTCGTAGGTCTGTTGCTCGCTGGGCGCTCCCGAATACTCCCCGTAGTTGGCCAGCTCATCCACTCCACCCAGGTCACAGATGGTGTCACTACGTTCAAGGGGTCAGAGTCAAGGACAAGTGGTTTCTTCCCAAATGGCTCCCTATTGCCTTTATAGTGCACTACTTTTGACCAGGGCCCATAGAGTAGTGCCATAAAGGCCTGATTGGTGGAGTGCTGCAGAGATGGTTGTCCTTTTGAAAGGTTCTCCCATCTCCACAGAGCAACTCTGGAGCTCTGTCAGATTGACCATCGGGTTCTTGGTCACCTCCCTGTCAACTGTGGGACCTTATATAGACAGGTGAGTGCCTTTCCAAATCATGTCCAATCAATAGAATTTACCACAGGTGGACTCCAATCAAGTTGTAGAAACATCAAGGATGATCAATGGAAACAGGATGCACCGGAGCTCAATTTTGAGTCTCATAGCAAAGGTCTGAATACTTATGTAAATAAGGTATCTGTTTTTATTTTATTTATACATTTGCAAAAATGTTAAAAAGCCTGTTTTCGTTTTGTCATTATGGGGTATTGTGTGTAGATTGAGAACATAAAAAAAAAATCCCTTAAGGCTGTAACGTCACAAAATGTGGAAAAATGGAATGGGACCGAATACTTTCCTAATGCACTGTATAGTGTAACCTACCAATCAATGTATATCAAGTGCCGTGGAGGGCACAATCTTACAATGGTGCAGTCCAGAAATGAGAGCATTAACATCAATGCCAAAAGCCTGGGCCTCTGATGGAGACTGTAGAACTGTCATCAACACATGCTTCAGTATTCTCCCTTCTCTCTAGGAGCATTTGTGTGCTCAGGCCCTATAGGCGTATCGAAAGGATCCCACCCTGATCACCAATGTAGCGGACCGATGTAGTGACAAGTGCCTTAGCAGAATGCAATCTAAAGCTTGTGTGGTCCAGAGACGAGAACTCTACCATCTATGGCAAAAGACTGGGCTCCTGACGGGGACAATACAATTCTGGGAATCCTCCAACTGCATGTTAAGAATGTAAAATAATCTGCCTGTCACCTGTTAAACTGATACTACATTGAATTTAGTCTTCGAGGTGCTCAAACAAGCATGTGTATTTGTAGTTGTTGTTCTTCAACACTAAAATGCACTAGAAAAGACAACAGCCAAATGCATATGTGGTCTCAATGTCTAAATAGTGACGGCAGGCCTAGCTCAAACTGCAGGACTTAGTGAATAGATCATGGGCGACAAAAGTGAGAGATAATGAATAATGATGCTCAGACAAGCCCGTGTATCTGTAGTTGGTGTTCTTCAACCCTAAAATGCACTAGACTGTTTAAGACAAACCCCAAAAAGAAAAGCCAACAGGCAAATGCATATGTGGTCCCAATGTCTAAATAGTGACAGCAGGGCTAATTCAAACTGCAGTAGGATGGTTCTCCTCACAGGTGAGTGAATCAGCCAATACTTGGTTGATCTCTGGGAGCAGGACACAGGAGAGCTGAATAGATCATGTGAGACAAAAGTGAGAGACCAGAATGAATCAAATAAATCACAGCAAAGGAATGTAGTTTGTGAGCTAGAAAATGAACATCCTGACAGTCTGAGGCAGGGTGCTCTGCCATCATCCTACTCCAACTATTGACAGGGATAATGTGGCATTTCTTATTTGTCAGTATGAATGAAGTTAGTGGGTCCTGCCTTGATTAGATTTATACTACTTGTCCTACACATTTTTGTCTTAAATTATTACTTGGAATAAACTGATAGCTAAAACACTCCTTGTCCCGGAATGAGATGCTACCTAGTGATATTTGCTCCTGCTACCTAGCAACATATCTACTTGTTGTAACTTGCCAGCTAGCTACATTACTAAGGTTGCTGTGTTCTAAGTTGGGTGTCATTTTACAGCTTGCGTTGCTGGTATCATGTTTCTATAACGAAATAGTTAGATTACAAATAAATTAAAACTACTTAACCTAATAGCAGCTGGTCAGACGGAGATCTCTCTTGAGATGTCACTAGCTGTCTACTACCTTACATACGGATAACGTGATTGGCAGACGTGATCAGCAGAGATAGTACCATGGATAGTACACAAGTTTTGATTGGTTTAAAGTTTAGTACTCGGCGGTGTTTGCCTGTCCAGCTAGCGAACATAGAAGTATTTTGAAAAATGTGCACAAATTGACATGGCCAACAAATGGAAATGTGTTCAGAATAAATTTACACAACGTAAAAACCAGCACGTCCCTCGACAGAGATCGATCTCCTCGAAAACTAAAGCAGATGGCTTGCTACGGCCCACCACCTAAATTACAACCATGGGGTTGGCAGGAGCACAAACAGATCTGGAACTAGGCTAGGAACTTTGGGAACGTTTCCGTAATTTTGCAAGCCTACCTGTAGACTACGGAGGCTCCTCCACCTGCCACCATGGTCCAGATCCTTCCCAGGGGGTTCAGGATGGTGAGCTTTAGACTGGCCCCGCTCTTGGCATCCAAATCCGCGATGTAGGCCTCCTAGAATAGGTAGACAAGGATGTGTCACTAGGGCATATACCCTGTGTATCCGAGGGCAGCAGAGAAATCTTAGTCACAGGTTATTTACCCCACCAAAATCTATACAAGTTGTTAGTTCCATGGATTTCAAGTTCCCATGAAAAGAAAAAAATTGATAACATGCATTTCAAGGAAATGCTGACAGCCCTAGCCATCGGCCTGGAGAAACAAGCAAAACCATCAGCTGAGAGAACGGTCAGTCATTTCTGGGGCCATATGTACAATATCAAGCTTTTCATAGTAGGGGTGCAGATCTAGGATCAGGTCCTCCCTGTACATGTAATCTTATTCATTGTGATCCAAAAGGCAAAACTGGATCCTAAAATCGTCACTCCTACTCAGACGCTTGATTCAAACACTATATACAGTGGCTTGCGAAAGTATTCACCCCCCTTGGCATTTTCCCTATTTTGTTGCCTTACAACCTGGAATTAAAATTGATTTTTTGGGGTGTTTGTATCATTTGATTTTACACAACATGCCTACCACTTTGAAGATGCAAAATAAGTTTTATTGTGAAACAAACAAGAAATAAATAAAAAAAACTGAAAACTTGAACGTGGATAACTATTCACCCCCCCAAAGGCAGCAGTAATTACAGACGCAAGCCTCTTGGGGTATGTCTCTATAAGCTTGGCATATCTAGCCACTAGGATTTTTGCCCATTCTTCACAGCAAAACTGCTCCAGCTCCTTCAAGTTGGATGGGTTCCGCTGGTGTACAGCAATCTTAAGTCATACCACAGATTATCAATTGGATTGAGGTCTGGGCTTTGACTAGGTCATTCCAAGACATTTAAATGTTTCCCCTTAAACCACTCGAGTGTTGCTTCAGCAGTATGCTTAGGGTCATTGTCCTGCTGGAAGGTGAACCTCCGTCCCAGTCTCAAATCTCTGGAAGACTGAAACAGGTTTCCCTCAAGACTTTCCCTGTATTTAGCGGCATCCATCATTCCTTCCAATTCTGACCAGTTTCCCAGTCCCTGCCGATGAAAAACATCCCCACAGCATGATGCTGCCACCACCATGGTTCACTGTGGGGATGGTGTTCCCCGGGTGAGGAGAGGTGTTGGGTTTGCGCCAGACATAGCGTTGTTGCCTCTCTGATTAATGCCCTTCTTGCCTGGTCCGTGAGTTTTGGTGGGCGGCCCTCTCTTGGCAGGTTTGTTGTAGTGCCAATATTCTTTCCATGTTTTAATAATGGATTTAATGTTGCTCCGTGAGATGTTCAAAGTTTCAGATATTTTTTTATAACCCAACCCTGACCTGTTTGGAGAGCTCCTTGGTCTTCATGGTGCCGCTTGCTTGGTGGTGCCCCTTGCGTTGTGGTGTTGCTGACTCTGGGGCCTTTCAGAACAGGTGTATATATACTGAGATCATATGACACTTAGATTGCACACAGGTGGACTTTATTTACCTAATTATGTGACTTCTGAAGGTAATTGGTTGCACCAGATCTTATTTAGGGGCATCATAGCAAAGGGGGTGAATACACATACACGCACCCCTTTTCCGTTATTTATTTTTTAGAATCATTTGAAACAAGTTATATTTTTCATTTCACCTCACCAATTTGGACTATTTTGTGCATGTCCATTACATGAAATCCAAATAAAAATTCATAAAAAATTACAGGTTGTAATGCAACAAAATAGGAAAAACGCCAAGGGGATGAATACTTTTGCAAGGCACTGTATATATACACAGTTGAAGTCGGGAGGTTTACATACACCTTAGCCAAATACATTTAAAATCAGTTTTTCACAATTCCTGACATTTAATCCTAGTAAAAATTCCCTGTTTTAGGTCAGTTAGGATCACCACTTTATTTTAAGAATGTGAAATGTCAGAATAATAGTAGAGAGAATGATTTATTTCAGCTTTTATTTCTTTCAACACATTCCCAGTGGGTCAGAAGTTTACATACCCTCAATTAGTATTTGGTAGCAATTAGTATTTGGTAGCATTGCCTTTAAATTGTTTAACTTGGATCAAACGTGTCAGGTAGCCTTCCACAAGCTTCCCACAATAAGTTGGGTGAATTTTGGCCCATTCCTCCTGACAGAGCTGGTGTAACTGAGTCAGGTTTGTAGGCCTCCTTGCTCGCACACGCTTTTTCAGTTCTGCCCACACATTTTCCATAGGATTGAGGTCAGGGCTTTGTGAAGGCCACTCCAATACCTTGACTTTGTTGTCCTTAAGCCATTTTGCCACAACTTTGGAAGTATGCTTTGGGTCATTATCCATTTGGAAGACCCATTTGCGACCAAGCTTTAACTTCCTGACTGATGTCTTGAGATGTTGCTTCAATATATCCACATAATTTTCCTTCCTCATGATGCCATCTATTTTGTGAATTGAACATGCTGCTGCCACCCCTGTGCTTCACTGTTGGGATGGTGTTCTTCGGCTTGCAAGCGCCACCCCCCCCCTTTCCCCCAAACATAACGATGGTCATTATGGCCAAACAGTTCTATTTTTGTTTCATCAGACCAGAGGACATTTCTCCAAAAAGTACGATCTTTGTCCCCATGTGCAGTTGCAAACCGTAGTCTGGCTTTTTTATGGCGGTTTTGGAGCAGTGGCTTCTTCCTTGCTGAGCGGCCTTTCAAGTTATGTCGATATAGAACTCGGTTTATTGTGGATATAGATACTTTTGTACCTGTTTCCTCCAGCATCTTCACAAGGTCTTTTGCTGTTGTTCTGGGATTGATTTGCACTTTTCGCACCAAAGTACCTTCTTCTCTAGGAGACAGAACTTGTCTCCTTCCTGAGCGGTACGACGGCTGCGTGGTCCCATGGTGTTTATACTTGCATACTATTGTTTGCACAGATGAACGTGGTACCTTCAGACGTTTGGAAATTGCTCCCAAGGATGAACCAGACCTGTGGAGGTCTACAATTTTTTTTCTGAGGTCTTGGCTGATTTCTTTTCATTTTCACATGTTGTCAAGCAAAGAGGCACGGAGTTTGAAGGTAGGCCTTGAAATACATCCATAGGTACACCTCCAATTGACTCAAATGATGTCAATTAGCCCATCAGAATCTTCTAAAGCCATTACATTAAATGTCTGACCCACTGGAATTGTGATACAGGGTATTATAAGTGAAATAATCTGTCTGTAAACAATTGTTGGAAAAATTACTTGTGTCACGCACAAAGTAGATGTCTTAACCGACTTGCCAAAACTATAGTTTGTTAACAAGAAATTTGTGGAGTGGTTGAAAAACAAGTTTTAATGACTCCAAACTAAGTGTATGTAAACTTCCGACTTCAACTGTGTATATATACAGCTCTGGAAAAAATTAAGAGGCCACTGCAAATTGTTCTTAAATCAGCATCTCTACATGTATGACAGCCATTCCATTCCAGTGTCTGTTGAATTCCAACACAGGCACACCTCATTCTACTGAAATAGGTACTGATTAGGTGATCACCTGAACCAAATCTTATTTAACGGGGAAAAGTATAAAAACCACTGCTGTGGTCATCACTATCCTCTTGCAATAGGACCAGTTGGATGGCAAAAACAGTGCTAATAGTACCTCAAAAGTAATAATCAAAAAATAACTATTGACCATGCCAAAAGAGTTGAAAGGGAAAGTTGAGTGAGGAAAAGAAAGGTTCAATTCTGGCTTTACTGGCAGAGAGATACAGTGAGCGTCAGCTTGCTTCCATCCTTAAAATGTCAAAGACGGTGGTTCATAAGAACAAGGTCAAGCAGCAGACATTGGGGACAACAAAGCTACAGACCGGCAGATGGCGAAAACGACTCTCTACTGCCTGGGATGACCGCCAACTAATTCGAATGTCACTCAACAACCGTAGGATGACATCAAGTGACCTACAAAAAGAATGGAAAACGGCAGCTGGGGTGAAGTGCACGGCGAGGACGGTTCGAAACAGGCTCCTAGGGGCAGGTCTGAAGTTGTGCAAAGCTAGAAGAAAGCCCTTAATCAATGAGAAGCAAAGAAGAGCCAGGCTGAGGTTTGCAAAAGACCATAAGGATTGGGCCGTAGAGGACTGGAGTAAGGTCATCTTCTCTGATGAGTCCAATTTTCAGCTTTTCCCAACACCTGTTCATCTAATGGTTAGACGGAGACCTGGAGAGGCCTACAAGCCACAGTGTCTCGCACCCACTGTGAAATTTGGTGGAGGATCGGTGATGATCTGGGGGTGCTTCAGCAAGGCTGGAATCGGGCAGATTTGTCTTTGTGAAGGACGCATGAATCAAGCCACGTACAAGGTTGTCCTGTAAGAAAACTTGCTTCCTTTTGCTCTGACATTGTTCCCCAACTCTGAGGATTGGTTTTTCCAGCAGGACAATGCGCCATGCCACACAACCAGGTCAATCAACGTGTGGATGGATGACCACCAGATCAAAACCCTGTCATGGCCAGCCCAATCTCCAGACCTGAACCCCATTGAAAACTTCTGGAATGTGATCAAGAGGAAGATGGATGGTCACAAGCCATCAAACAAAGCCGAGCTGCTTGAATTTTTGCGCCAGGAGTGGCATAAAGTCACCCAACATCAATGTGAAAGACTGGTGGAGAGCATGCCAAGACGCATGAAAGCTGTGATTGAAAATCTGGGTTATTCCACCAAATATTGACTTCTGAACTCTTCCTCAGTTAAAACATTACTATTGTGTTGTTTAAAAATGAACTTATTTTCTTTGCATTATTCGATGTCTGACAACACTGCATCTTTTTTGTTATTTTGACCAGTTGTCATTTTCTGCAAATAAGTGCTCTAAATGACAATATTTTTATTTTGAATTTGGGATAAATGTTGTCAGTAGTTTATACCAAACACATACCTATAAATAGTAAAAGTAGAAAAACTGATAATTTTTGCAGTGGTGTCTTAATTTTTCCCACGGCTGGCTGGCTGGCTGGCTGGCTGGCATGCATGCCAGCCAGCCAGCCGTGGAAAAAACGCATGTCAAAAATGTTAGAAATTGATTTGCATTTTAATGAGGGAAATAAGTATTTGACCCCTCTGCAAAACATGACTTAGTACTTGGTGGCAAAACCCTTGTTGGCAATCACAGAGGTCAGACGTTTCTTGCAGTTGGCCACCAGGTTTGCACACATCTCAGGAGGGATTTTGTCCCACTCCTCTTTGCAGATCTTCTCCAAGTCATTAAGGTTGAGGCTGACGTTTGGCAACTCGAACCTTCAGCTCCCTCCACAGATTTTCTATGGGATTAAGGTCTGGAGACTGGCTAGGCCACTCCAGGACCTTAATGTGCTTCTTCATGAGCCACTCCTTTGTTGCCTTGGCCGTGTGTTTTGGGTCATTGTCATGCTGGAATACCCATCCACGACCCATTTTCAATGCCCTGGCTGAGGGAAGGAGGTTCTCACCCAAGATTTGACGGTACAAGGCCCCGTCCATCGTCCATTTGATGCGGTGAAGTTGTCCTGTCCCCTTAGCAGAAAAACACCCCCAAAGCACAATGTTTCCACCTCCATGTTTGATGGTGGGGATGGTGTTCTTGGGGTCATAGGCAGCATTCCTCCTCCTCCAAACACGGCGAGTTGAGTTGATGCCAAAGAGCTCCATTTTGGTCTCATCTGACCACAACACTTTCACCCAGTTCTCCTCTGAATCATTCAGATGTTCATTGGCAAACTTCAGACGGGCCTGTATATGTGCTTTCTTGAGCAGGGGGACCTTGCGGGCGCTGCAGGATTTCAGTCCGTCACGGCGTAGTGTGTTACCAATTGTTTTCTTGGTGACTATGGTCCGAGCTGCCTTGAGATCATTGACAAGATCCTCCCGTGTAGTTCTGGGCTGATTCCTCACCGTTCTCATGATCATTGCAACTCCACGAGGTGAGATCTTGCATGGAGCCCCAGGCTGAGGGAGATTGACAGTTCTTTTGTGTTTCTTCCATTTGCGAATAATCGCACCAACTGTTGTCACCTTCTCACCAAGCTGCTTGGCGATGGTCTTGTAGCCCATTCCAGCCTTGTGTGGGTCTACAATCTTGTCCCTGACATCCTTGGAGAGCTCTTTGGTCTTGGCCATGGTGGAGAGTTTGGAATCTGATTGATTGATTGCTTCTGTGGACAGGTGTCTTTTATACAGGTAACAAACTGAGATTAGGAGCACTCCCTTTAAGAGTGTGCTCCTAATCTCAGCTCGTTATCTGTATAAAAAGACACCTGGGAGACAGAAAGCTGTCTGATTGAGAGGGGGTCAAATACTTATTTCCCTCATTATAATGCAAATCAATTTATAACATTTTTGACATGCGTCTTTCTGGATTTTTTTGTTGTTTTTCTGTCTCACTGTTCAAATAAACCTACCATTAAAATTATAGACTGATCATTTCTTTGTCAGTGGGCAAACGTACAAAATCAGCAGGGGATCAAATACTTTTTTCCCCTCACTGTACATATCTAGTCCCTCTCATTCCAACTCACCTCGGGGTAGGCTTCTCTCCCAAAGGGTGGGGGGAACTCCACGTCACCCCACTTGGCCTTGCAGATGTATTCGGCCGTGGCATCAATTTTGGCTGCCATGTCGAGGATGAACACGCCATCTTGGGTGACCACTGGAGAGAAAAATAAATGCCATAATACATAAATGGAGAGTTGAAGACAACAGCTGATTTGCATTGAGAAATTAAAAGTGAGTGGTACTGCTGAGCCATTGTTGTAAAAGCCTGGCTTTTTAGTGCATTTTCACATAATTCAAGCAGGTCCAGATGGCATTTGCATTTCATATACTTTATACCACAGTGATAAAAAATAAAAATAAACGAGTTACATATGGGGATATTATTTGACGATATATTGTATCGACAATATTTTTGTGCTAGTTTGCTGTACCTGCACCAAAGCTCCATTATTTTTCCTAAATACAGTGCCTTCAGAAAGTATTCACACCCTTTGACGTTTCCCACATTTTGTTGTGTTAAGACTGAATTTAAAATGGATTAAATTGAGATTTTCTGTCAATGCCCTACACACAATACCCCATAATGTCAAAGTAGAATTATGTTTTTCAAAATGTTTACAAATGAATTACAAATGAAAAGCTAAAATGTCTTGAGTCAATAAGTATTCAACCCCTTTGTTATGGCAAACCGGACCGGTGATCTAGCCCACACAGACAGCTCAAGGACTTCCCCCTTCTCTCAACCTTTCCCTTCAAGTCCACCCTCTTCATATGATCTGCCATATTACAAACCACTCCGCTTTACTCTTTATTTTCATAATTTGTTTTTAACAAATCTGTGTTTCTTTTCACTCTCAAACCCACATCCTTCCATGCATTCACTGTAACAGTTTAAGTTCCAATTGCTTTGGTCTGGGGCGGCAGGTAGCTTAGTGGGTAAGAGCGTTGTGCCAGTAACCGAAAGGTCGCTGGTTCTAATCCCCGAGCAGACTAGGTGAAAAATCTGTCGATGTGCCCTTAAGCAAGGCACTTAACCCTAATTGCTCCTGTAAGTCGCTCTGGATAAGAGCGTCTGCTAAATGACTAAAATGTAAAATGTAAATGTAAATCTAAGTTCAGGAGTAAAAATGTGTTTAACAAGTCACTTAAGAAGTTGCATGGACAATAGTGTTTAACATGATTTTTGAATGACTACCTCATCTCTGTTCACTACCCATACAATTATCTGTAAAAAAAAACTAAAAACAAAGAAGATATTGAATATCCCTTTGAGCATGTTGAAGTAATTACACTTTGGATGGTGTATTAACACACCCAGTCACTACAAAGATACATGCGTCCTTCCTAACTCAGTTGCCGGAAAGGAAGGAAACCGCTCAGCGATTTCCCCATGAGGCCAATGGTGACTTTAAAACAGTTACAGAGTTTAATGGCTGAGATAGGAGAAAACTGAGGATGGATCAACAACATTGTAGGTAATCATAACATAATTGACAGAGTGAAAAGAAGAAAGCCTGTACAGAATAAAAATATTCCAAAACATGCATCCTGTTTGCAACAAGGCACTAAAGTAATACTGCAAAAAATGTGGCAAAGCAATTAACTCTGTCCTGAATACAAAGTGTTATTGCATTTGCCCCAGAAATACAACACATTACAGAGTACCACTCACCATATTTTCAAGGATAGTGGTGGCTGCATCATGTTATGGGTATACTTGTGATCGTTAAGGACTGGGGAGTTTTTCTGAATAAAAAAATTAACGGAATGGAGCTAAGCACAGGCAAGATCCTAGAGGAACCTGGATCAGTCTGCTTTCCACCAGACAGTGGGATATGAATTCACATTTCAGCAGGACAATAACCTAAAACAAGGCCGAGTATACACTGGAGAAGATCGTAAATGTTCCTGAATGGCCGAGTTACAGTTGACTTAAATATTTTGCAAGACCTGAAAATGGTTGTCTAGCAATGATTAACAACCAATTTGCCAGAGCTTGAAGAATTTTGAAATGTTGCACAATCCAGGTGTGGAAAGCTCTTAAGAGACTTAACCAGAAATATTCACAGCTGTAATAGCTACCAAAAGTGCTTCTACAAAGTATTGACTCAGGGGTGTAAATACTTACAGTGGGGAGAACAAGTATTTGATAACCTGCAAAATCGGCAGTGTTTCCTACTTACAAAGCATGTAGAGGTCTGTACTTTTTATCATAGGTACACTTCAACTGTGAGAGACGGAATCTAAAACAAAAATCCAGAACATCACGTTGTATGATTTTTAAGTAATTAATTTGCATTTTATTGCATGACATAAGTATTTGATCACCTACTAACCAGTTAGAATTCCAGGCTCTCACAGACCTGTTAGTTTTTCTTTAAGAAGCCCTCCTGTTCTCCACTCATTACCTGTATTAACTGCACCCGTTTGAACTCGTTACCTGTATAAAAGACACCTGTCCACACACTCAATCAAACAGACTCCAACCTCTCCACAATGGCCAAGACCAGAGAGCTGTGTAAGGACATCAGGGATAAAATTGTAGACCTGCACAAGGTTGGGATGGGCTACAGGACAATAGGCAAGCAGCTTGGTGAGAAGGCAACAACTGTTGGTGCAATTATTAGAAAATGGAAGAAGTTCAAGATGACGGTCAATCACCCTCGGTCTGGGGCTCCATGCAAGATCTCACCTCGTGGGGCATCAATGATCATGAGGAAGGTGAGGGATCAGCCCAGGTAGCTTAGTGGGTAAGAGCGTTGTGCCAGTAACCGAAAGGTCGCTGGTTCTAATCCCCGAGCCGACTAGGTGAAAAATCTGTCGATGTGCCCTTAAGCAAGGCACTTAACCCTAATTGCTCCTGTAAGTCGCTCTGGATAAGAGCGTCTGCTAAATGACTAAAATGTAAATGTAAATGTAACTACACGGCAGGACCTGGTCAATGACCTGAAGAGAGCTGGGACCACAGTCTCAAAGAAAACCATTACGCCGTCATGGATTAAAATCCTGCAGCGCACGCAAGGTCCCCCTGCTCAAGCCAGCGCATGTCCAGGCCCGTCTGAAGTTTGCCAATGACCATCTGGATGATCCAGAGGAGGAATGGGAGAAGGTCATGTGGTCTGATGAGACAAAAATATAGCTTTTTTGGTCTAAACTCCACTCGCCGTGTTTGGAGGAAGAAGAAGGATGAGTACAACCCCAAGAACACCATCCCAACCGTGAAGCATGGAGGTGGAAACATCATTCTTTGGGGATGCTTTTCTGCAAAGGGGACAGGACGACTGCACCGTATTGAGGGGAGGATGGATGGGGCCATGTATCGCGAGGTCTCGGCCAACAACCTCCTTCCCTCAGTAAGAGCATTGAAGATGGGTCGTGGCTGGGTCTTCCAGCATGACAACGACCCGAAACACACAGCCAGGGCAACTAAGGAGTGGCTCCGTAAGAAGCATCTCAAGGTCCTGGAGTGGCCTAGCCAGTCTCCAGACCTGAACCCAATAGAAAATCTTTGGAGGGAGCTAAAAGTCCGTATTGCCCAGCGACAGCCCCGAAACCTGAAGGATCTGGAGAAGGTCTGTATGGAGGAGTGGGCCAAAATCCCTGCTGCAGTGTGTGCAAACCTGGTCAAGACCTACAGGAAACGTATGATCTCTGTAATTGCAAGCAAAGGTTTCTGTACCAAATATTAAGTTCTGCTTTTCTGATGTATCAAATACTTATGTCATGCAATAAAATGCAAATTAATTACTTAAAAATCATACAATGTGATTTTCTGGATATTTGTTTTAGATTCCGTCTCTCACAGTTGAAGTGTAACTATGATAACAATTACAGACCTCTACATGCTTTCTAAGTAGGAAAACCTGCAAAATCGGCAGTGTATCAAATACTTGTTCTCCCCACTGTATGTAAATGAGATATTTCGGCATTTAGTTTTCAATAAATTTGCTGACATTTCTAAAAACATGTTTTCACTTTGTCATTATGGGATGGGGTATTGTGTGTAGATGGGTGAGAGAAAAAAATAATATTTAATCAATTTTGAATTCAGGCTGTAACAACAAAATGTGGATTAAGTCATTGGGTATGAATACTTTTTGAAGGCACTGTAGGTTGTTCTCCATCTCTTTTTAAATAGGGAGACAATTTGTTTTCAGCTATTTTATTTCCATGACTGATCAAAAATAGTTCTCATGGCTCTGGCTTGTCCCTCTGCAGCCGGCATATGGTGAGCAGTATGTTTGGAACATCGAATTGCAATAAATTCACAGTACCGAATTGCAACACGTAACATACTGGCACCTAAGTATCGTTAAAATATCGTCTCGTGAGGTCTCTGGCAATTCCCAGCCCTAGTACAAAAAGCTCCAGGATCCGGACCATACAGGGACATATGAAAGCATCCTTAATTAAATGTCCAAGTAAAATAGCCTTAGTAAAACAAGTGTACTTACCCAGTGGGTTGATCTCCAGGTAAGTGAAGTAAAGGTCCTCATACAGGTTAAAGAGACCCACAACAAAACTGGCCAGGACCCTGCATACAACAAACAAACATCAACAGTTTAGATCAGAGGACAGCCATCTTGGAAAACTGCATGTAAGACCACATGGTAAAGCGTACACAAGATAAGTCTTTTTTTATTGGGGTTTTAAAATATATAATAATAAACTATCTAAACATTCCTAAAGGTTTTCACATTAGCAGGAAATAAAAGAATGGAGTGAGATTAATATGAAAATGGAAACAACTTGTATTAACCTACTCCCTATTACAATATAACGGTTAGAACATCTGTCGCAATGGCACTCTATTCCCTATAAATCAGGGGTATTCAACTCTTACCCTACGAGGTCCGGAGCCTGCTGGTTCTGTTCTACCTGATAATTAATTGCACACACCTGGTGTTCCAGGTCTATAGTAAATCAATGCCTGATTAGAGGGGAAGAATGAACAAATATAAAAAGCAGTGGAACTGGCTTCTAGGTCCAGAGTTGAA
Source organism: Coregonus clupeaformis (assembly GCF_020615455.1). NCBI lineage: Eukaryota > Metazoa > Chordata > Actinopteri > Salmoniformes > Salmonidae > Coregonus > Coregonus clupeaformis. The sequence goes on from NC_059222.1 coordinate 2,846,913, forward strand.
TTTGAGGGCCCTATATAGTGCACTACTTCTGAACAGAGCCCTATCGGCCCTGGTCAAAAGTAGTGCACTATATATGGAATATTGTGCCATTTGGGATGCACACACTGAGTTTACAGAATACTAGACAGACAATCATCACTTGAACTTCTGGAACCCCCCAGGGTGAAACAGTGAGCTACTCACCACACCGACAAGACAAGCGTCCCAAATGGTACCCTATTCCCTACATAGTGCACTACTTTTGACCAGGGCCCATAGGTCAAAAGTAGTGCACTATATTGTGGACACAGCGCAATGACCTTGGATGAGTCCTAAATGGCACTCCATACCCTATATAGTGCACTACTTAGGGAATAGCGGTGCAGATTGGGACGTATCCAAGTTAATTTCACTGTATCCACTGTCCAGCCTAATGGGGAGTGCATGGCCTGTAAACACTATAAATAACTGAGACGTTTGTAATTGAGTCAGACTCTTGTCATGGGTGGGAAAGTGGAGAAAGAGGGAAATGTTAAGTACTCCCACTAGTTCACCACAGAATGACACAGAATGTTGAGGGGGACACCATAATACCGTGAAGTGATCTAGTGAAATCACTAAACCTCAAATCACAGTCAAATTCCAAGCACTGTAACTGTTATAACCACAAATAGGTGCTACGTGGCATAACAAAATCCAAGTCCAGGCACTTGTGTGGGTTTGAAAGAAAAAGCCTTTAATGTGTGGCCTAATTAGTAAGTCATTATTAAAATACACCAATGCGTATCGGTTAATGCTTTCATCAGGGCGTCTCAACACCTAGAATTGTAGCCCGAGTCCTTCATACTCAAGTCCGAGTACAGTCGCGAGTCCCTTGGTATTGCTAAAAGATGCGATCCAACAAACTTTGAAGCTACATTTCGTAACATCGAAAGCGAAATGGCTTGGTGATGAACATTGCAGGTTCCTCGTTCTACTGAGACTTTTTAAAGCGGTTGTGACTCAGGAGGTTACAGTGCATGTACAGTACCAGTCAATGGTTTGGACACCTACTCATTCAAGGGTTTTTCTTTATTGTTGACCATTTTCTATATTGTAGAATAATAGTCATCAAAACTATGAAATAACACATATGGAATCATGTAGTAACCAACAAAGTGTTAAACAAATATATTTTAAATTTGAGATGCTTCAAATAGCCACCCTTTGCCTTAATGACAGCTTTGCACACTCTTGTCAGTCTCTCAACAAGCTTCATGAGGTAGTCACCTGGAATGCATTTCAATTAACAGGTGTACCTTCATTAAAGTTAATTTGTGGAATTGATTTCCGTCTTAATGTGTTTGAGCCAATCAGTTGTGTTGTGACAAGGTGGGGCGGGGGGGGGGTATACAGAAGATGGTCTTTTACCAAATAGGGCTAAGTCCATATTATGGCAAGAACAGCTCAAATAAGCAAAGAGAAAACAACAGTCCATCATTACTTTAAGACATGAAGTTTCAATCAATACAGAAGATTAAGAACTTTGAACGTTTCTTCAAGTGCAGTCGCAAAATCCATCAAGCGCTATGATAAAACTGGCTCTCATGAGGACCGCCACAGGAAAGGAAGACCCAGAGTTACCTCTGCTGCAGAGGATAAGTTCATTAGAGAGTTACCAGCCTCAGAAATTGCAGCCCAAATAAATGCTTCAGAGGTCAAGTAACAGACACATCTCAACAACTGTTCAGAAGGGACTGTGTGAATCAGGCCTTCATGGTCGAATTGCTGCAAAGAAACCACTACTGAAGGACACCAATAAGAAGAAGAGACCTGCTTGGGCCAAGAAACACGAGCAATGGACATTAAAATTTGTCCAAATTGGAGATTTTTGGTTCAAATCGCTGTCTTTGTGAGATTTGGTGTGGGTGAACGGATGATCTCCGCATGTGTAGTTCCCACCCTAAAGCATGGAGGAGGTGGTGTTATGGTGTGGGGGTGCTTTGCTGGTGACACTGTCTCATTTATTTAGAATTCAAGGCATACTTATCCAGCATGGCTACCACAACATTCTGCAGCGATACGCCATCCCATCTGGTTTGGGCTTAGTGGGACTATCATTTGATTTTCAACAGGACAATGACCCAACCCACCTACAGGCTGTGTAAGGGCTATTTTACCAAGAAGGAGAGTGATGGAGTGCTGCATCAGATGACCTGGCCTCCACAATCCCCGGACCTTAACCCAATTGAGATGATTTGGGATGAGCCGGACAGCAGAGTGAAGGAAAAGCAGCCAACAAGTGCTCAGCATATGTGGGAACTCCTTCAAGACTATTGGAAAAGCATTCCAGGTGAAACTGGTTGATAGAATGCCAAGAGTGTGCAAAGCTGTCATCAAAGGCAAAGGGTGGCTATTTTAAGAATCTCAAATATAAAATATATTTTGATTTGTTTAACACTTCTTTTGGTTACTACATGATTCCATATGTGTTATTTCATAGTTTTGATGTCTTCACTATTATTATACAATGTAAAAAATAGTAAAAATAAAGAAAAACCCTTGAATGAGTAGGTGAGTCCAAACTTTTCACTGGTACTGTATGCCTGCAGCTGAAAGCAAAGGTTGGGGAGAGGACAGACTTTCTCAATGCAAGCAAAAAAAACAAAAATGCACAATCAGCCTCCCTCCTTGTTTTATGTGGCATCGGCAGTTGAGCGTATGCTATCTGTGAGCATTGGTGATCGGATCTTTCACACCATAAATATTGTGAAGCTTAAAAAAATGTGTGCTGGAGAAAAGAAAAGGGACTAAACTCTGTAACCCCTGTATAGCTTTTTCTTTAAAGCAGGGGTGTCAAACTCAATTCCGTGAGGGCAGAGTGTCTGCGGGTTTTCGCACCTCCCATGTATGTGATTGATCAATTAAGGTAATTGATATGTTAGGAACTCCCCTCACCTGGTTGTCTAGGTTATAACTGGGCATGAACTGAAGGGAAATAACAAAAGCCCTCCAGCGATTGAGTTTGACACCCCTGACCTACGGCTCTCGGACACTTACTCTTTCTTGTTGCCCGGCACGTGCGTGAGGAGCTGCTCCTCGACAGTGTCCTCGCTCAGCTTGTCGTCCACTCCCACCAGCAGCCTCTGGGCCTTGGCGTCCACGTCCCCCACATCAATGCCTCCCTCGTGGTGGAAGAGCACGTGGTCTCCCTCTCGGGTGGCGTAGATGCATATGTAGAACTCTTCCTCCTGCAGAGCACAAAAGGAGGGGTAGTAAGGGATGGAATAAAAGTTAGAGGTAGATTGTTTTGATAGTTATATTACAGTGCATTCATTAAGTATTCAGACCCCTTGACTTTTTCCACATTGTTACATTACAGCCTTATTCTAAAATGGATTCCGTTTTTTTTCTTCTTCTCCTGATCAATCTACACACAATACCCCATAATGACAAAGCAAAAACAGGTTTACATTTTTTTGTTGCAAAAAAAATAAATATACAAACTGAAATATGACATTTACATAAGTATTCAGACCCTTTACTCAGCACTTTGTTGAAGCACCTTTGGCAGCGATTACAGCCTCGAGTCTTATTGGGTATGACGCTACAAGCGTCGCACACCTGTATTTGGGGAGTTTCTCCCATTCTTTTCTGCATATCCACTCAAGCTCGGTCAGGTTGGATGGGGAGCGTCGCTGCACAGCTATTTTCAGGTCTCTCCAGAGATGTTCGATCGGGTTCAAGTTCAGTCTCTTGCTGGGCCACTCAAGGACATTCAGAGACTTGTCCCAAAGCCACTCCTGCGTTGTCTTGGCTGTGTGCTTAGGGCCGTTGTCCTGTTGGAAGGTGAACCTTTGCCCCAGTCTGAGGTCCTAAGCGCTCTGCAGCAGGTTTTCATCAAGGATCTCTCTGTACTTTGCTCCGTTCACTTTCCCTTAATCCTGACTAGTCTCCCAGTCCCTGCCGCTGAAAAACATCCCCACAGCATGATGCTGCCACCACCATGATTCACCGTAGGGATGGTGCCATGTTTCCTCCAGACGTGACGCTTGGCAATCAGGCCAAAGAGTTCAATCTTGGTTTCATCCGACCAGAGAATCTTGTTTCACATGGTCTGAGAGTCCTTTAGGTGGCTTCCGTCTGGCCACTCTACCATAAAGGCCTGACTGGTGGAGTTCTGCAGAGATGGTTGTCCTTCTGGAAGGTTCTCCCATCTCCACAGACGAACTCTGGAGCTCTGTCAGAGTGACCATCTCTGGTCACCTCCCTACCAAGGCCCTTCTCCCCCAAATGCTCAGTTTGGCTGGGCGGCCAGCTCTAGGAAGAGTCTTGGTGGTTCCAAACTTCTTCCATTTAAGAATGATGGAGGCCAATGTGTTCTTGTAGACCTTCAATGCTGCAGAAATGTTTTGATAACCTTCCCCAGATCTGTGCCTTGACACAATCCTGTCTCGGAGCTCTATGGACAATTCCTTCGACCTCATGGCTTGGTTTTTGCTCTGACATGCACTGTCAACTGTGGGACCTTATATAGACAGGTGTATGCCTTTGCAAATCATGTCCAATTAATTGAATTTACCACAGGTGGACTCCAATCAAGTTGTAGTAACATCTCAAGGATGATCAATGGAAACAGGATGCACCTCAGCTCAATTTCAAGTCTCAAAGCAAAGTATCTGAATACTTAAGTAAATAAGGTATTTATGTTTTTTAAATACATTTGCAAACATTTCAAAAGCTGTTTTCACTTTGTCATTATGGGGTATTGTGTGTAGATTGATGAGGAAAAGTGTTTATTTAATCAATTTTAGAACAAAATGTGGAAAAAGGGAAGGAGTCTTAATACTTTCCGAATGCACTGTATATTGATATTGGCCAATCCACGTACAGCTACCCCTCCTCATAGGTAGTACATTCAAGACAACCTCACACAAATTACCTGTGTATGTGCAACAAACGGTTCAATGAGAAAGTTCTTCAGGATGCCTTTCGCTTTTGCCACCTGGTGAGAAACAGTAAAATAGATTAATTCAACATTTAGTTTAGTATTATTCTGTGGCAAAGGGATATGAAGCTGTCTGAGGGAATTGTATTTTCACATTATGAAGCACTGTGGAAAAGCAACACACTCAATTGTGGAAAATCATGATTCTGCATAAATGCTCTATTCTGCAGAAAAATGCTATTAATGATCCATTCTGCTGAAAAGCTGGCCCTAGAAAGAAGTGCAGTAAAATCAAAAAGAGCATCGGCCCTAATAAGGTTGTTTTGGCCGTACTAGCCTCCTGACATTGGCATTACATAACCTCTGACCCCTTGCTTCAGGGGTTCTAAACATAACTCTGAGCCCTCCGGTCATGGCAGTAGAGAGACAGATGGCAACAAGTACTGTCTGGCACTTGGTGAACATGCCGCAGTTCACAAACCAGGGTCGTATTCATTAGTGCACACCATAGGACAGGGTTCCCCAACTGTTGGTCCACGGGTGATTTTATTTGCCCCCCAAGAGTTTATAATTGTTGGACATATGACTGTAAAAACACCAGCAAATCAGCTCCAAATGATTTTAATTTTGGAGAATCTGTTCCAAAGTATTCCCACGCATAATATAGAGATATGTGATTGTATACAAATGTAAGCAAGGTTTTAAAATTATTATGTTTTAGTCAAACATATCCGTTTGGGCTTCTTGCGGTCAATTTGCAGTCTATTAATTATTTGTAATTAAGTTCCAGCCCCCTAACCATCCGTTCAAGAAGAAAAAAATAACCGTCCCGTGGCTGAATCTAGTTGATGATCCGTGCCATAGGAAAACAGTCAGAATACGACTCGGGTCCCTAAAACCTGGTCTCCCTAACTTGCTCCCTCCGAGTTAAATCAGACAGGCTCATTGTAAGGAATTTTGAAAGTTCCTATCCTTTCCTCTTTAGAAGGTGAAAAGAGGAAGGCCTGTGGTCTGGACACTGTGGACACTGTGGACAAAGAGTCTGAAGACTGGTTTTCTGACACAGTTGACACAATCCACGACACAGTTGACCGCAGCTTGACAATACTGTGGTCACGTTGTGAAGAACACAGGGAACAGTGTAACTCGGCGGCATATTGCATAACTCGTGGTTGAGCTGTGATGAGCAGTGTGTCGTGGATTAGCAGCCCCTGAAAAAGGCACCCGTCCGCATGCCACACATTCACAGCATTAACAAGCCCAGAGCAGCACACTGTCAGGGAAGGGGAACCTGCCAATGAGCAGAGAGCATTGTTCCCTCAAGCACCGCCATCTCACTACTACCTCTGCAGCTCTGATGGACAGCTAGATAAGAAAAGCAGGCCTAGTTCCATTCTTGTTTGGAGATCTGAACAAGCAGGATGGGAGGAAGCAAAATGGAGATGATGGCTCCATGCCAGGTCTCCCTGGAAAACAGTGGCAAGTGTTATTGGAGTGGACTATCCTGGCTAAATAGATTTTGTAAAGGCTACACTAAGCACTACAATGGCTAGGCCTATAGATTAAAGTCAAATTGCTTTCACCCATCCAGCCTTTTTAATTCTGCAAACATCAAGGCTGTATACTAGGTGTACAAACACGCTCCAGCTCTCCCACAAACTCCTGTAACTTTCTAACTCCTGCAGCAGGCACCCACCTCCGCCAGTGTCAAATTGGCTGCAGCTATAAACTTTGTGGATCCAAGCCAAGGAAAAAACAGGGAACCTGGCAGTGGAGTTTCTGTTTACGAAGTTGAGGGAGGAGTAGGGTGAAGTTGCTCCTACATGCTGATCTGGGGTCAGTTTGGTTAAGGTTAGGATTGGGGAAGGGAAAGCTGATCATAGATCTGTAACTAGGGGAAACTTCACACTGGAGAATGCATGCATACAGAAAGAGACAGCGAGAGCGTGAGCAAAAAGAGAGAGAAACACAGAGAGCTACCAATCAACTCACGGAGGTCTCTCTCATGAGGCGGGGCTTGAGCCACTCCCGCACGCCCACCAGGTCCAGGTCAACGCCCACCAGGCCCAGCTTCCCTCTGCCCTTGATCAGCTGGTCTGGCTTCACCACCAATCGCTGTAGGGGGAATGGACAACACCAATGTTAGCATGACAACAGCACACAGGGGATTGTTTCTCTGTCTTTTGTGCCTGGACTTGTCTACCGTTCACCCGGTGATTGTAAATATATTGGTTGTGTGATAGGGTTGTCACGAAACCAGTGTAGGAATGCTCAAAAGTATAATAGCAAGCAAACAAAACATTAAGCCAAAATCATTTGAGGAAAACAGCACTAGATAGTTACAAGATGGCGCTGACAGACACTGTCACCCTGTTTCTAGCTCCTAGCCAACTTTGCAGGATTTTTTTTTTTTTTTTTACACTATTTGCTCAGAACCTTTCTTGTACCTACAGCCAAGAATAACTTTGGGATATTAGATCGCTGGTCACTCATCAGAAATTCGACTTCCCTGACCTGGATCCTTTGTTTGAACTTCCAGAGGCAGCTCTATTCATCCCGGGGGCTGCACCAAAACGCTAACGCACAAGAAGAGGAAGTAGTGGGGCCCTAGTCAGAATCCGGCGGCGTGCATACAATCCACCGCTTCAGAGTATATTACTCACTTACGTTCAGTCCCTTGACAATGTAGATGAGCTCAGGGCGAGGATCTCCTTCCAGAGAGACATCAGGGACTGTAACATACTCCGTTTTACAGAATCATGGCTCTCTCCGGATATATTGTCCCAGTCCATTCAGCCAGCGGTGTTCTCCGTCCATCACGGGGACAGGAAAGAACTCTCCGGGAAAAAGAAAGGCGGAGGGGTTTGTTTCATGATTAACTGATTGTGCGATTGTGGTAACGTACAGGAACTCAAGTCCCTTTGTTCTCCAGATCTGGAATACCTTCATTACCTCGCAAGATAATTTTATTCGGTCATCGACGTAAAATACTACCGAAATTCTATCAACACATCTCCTGTGCTACACATCATGGACCCTGGATCATACCTACTCTCCTTTCCTGGACGGCTGAAAGGCCCTAATTTCTGCAAATCAGATCACGCCACTAAAGGAAGCACTCATGGTAAGGACTGTTCAACGTTGGTATGACCAATCAGAATCTATGCTTCAAGATTGTTTTGATCAAGCGGACTGGGAAATGTACCGGGTCGCATCAGAATAGTATCGACGTATACACTGACTGGGTTCATCAGGAAATGTATAAAAGGATATTGTTCCCACTGTGACGATTTGAACTTACCCTAACCAAAAGCAGTGGATAGATGGCATCATTTGCGCAACACTGAAAGTGCGAACCACCGCATTTAGCCATGGCAAGGTGACTGGGAACATGGACGTGTACAAACAAACCAGCTAGGACTCCTAAGGCAATCAAATGACAGTACAGGGACAAAGTGGAGTCGCAATTCAACGGCTCAGAGACGACATGTATGTGGCAGGGACTCCAGAAAATCACAGCTTATAAAGCGAAAGCCAGCTACGTCGCACACACAGACGCCGAACTCCCAGACAAGCTAAACACCTACGCCTGCTTCAAAGAAAACCTCGAGCCGTCGACGGAGAGCATCCTGTCGGGCTGTATCAACACCTGGTATGGCAATTGCACCATCTGGCTCTCTAGAGGGTGGTGCGGTCAGCTCAACACGTCACCGGGGGCACATTACCTGCCCTTCAGGACATCTACAGCACGTGGTGTCACAGGAAGGCCAAGAAGATAATCAAGGACCTCAGCCACCTGAGCCAGAGCCTGTTCACCCCGCTCTAGAAGGCAGAGACAGTACAGGTCATCAAACCTGGGAACGAGAGACTGATAAACAGCTTCAATCTCCAAGCCATTAGACTGTTAAACAGTCAGGACTAGCCGGCCTCCACCCAGTACCCTGCCTTGAACCTTAGTCATTAAACACTGGACACTTCAATAATGTTACATACCGTTTTACCCACTTTATATGTATCAGTGCATTCAGAAAGTATTCAGACCCTTTGACTTTTTCGACATTTTGTTACGTTACAGCCTTATTCTAAAATTAATTAAAATTATGTTTTCCCCCCCTCATCAACTTACACACAATACCCCATAATGACAAAGCCAAAACAGGTAAAACAGGAAAATTGGGTATCAGTATCATGAAACTGGTATTGTGACAACGCCTAGCACTGTGTGATTATTTGTTAATGTACAAGAAGGTGAGAAAAATGTCCTTGCTGGAAGACAATACAATTTTATTGTACCTCGGTCAGTAGCCATGGGTGGTCCTGCGTCAAGCGGTCCCAGTCCGTCTCTGAGGTGACACTGGCGTAGCGGAAGCGGTTCTGCACGGCCGCCGAGGTGCAGATGTGCTTGTAGAGGAATTCCTTCCCCGTCTGCTCTGAGATGGCTTTGGCCGACATGGCGAATCACTGGCTCACTATCTAGCAGAGGGCCTGGCATGAGAGGGAAGAGGTCAGAAAAGATTCAGGAGCAGTTAGTACCGGTCCACACAGAAGTCCTTGAATTTGTAAGAGGAATGTTACCCTCCTAGAGTCGATTGACACACCGGTGTTTGTCAGACCATGTCATCCCGAAAATCGGTCTTCTCACGAAAACGTATGTAGCGTCCGAAACGGGTTGACCTAAAAACTATTATGACCACTCTATTGAAAGGGGAGACTCTCCGTTTTGGTCTTCGACACCCACATGTCACAGGACTCATCTGAAGATATCCAATACCATTTCTTTTTTTTTAATGAATTAAAGTATAAAGGTAGTTTTGCACCTACGCCCAAAAAGTAGTTAAATGTGTAAAGAAATAAATAAATAAATATATATATATATCATGAGCTTTCTTAAATATCCTATATATAGGACAGACACTTCATAACCTTGTTTATTAAGATTTATTTTTTGACTGTCTTTGCCATTTATGAATATGTTATTCAATGCGTTTTTCTGGCCTATAGTAGTAAAGGCCAAATATAATATTTTATCCAAATTTGTTTTAATATTTTGGGGGGGATACATAAAAGGGTTGTAAAATTCAAAAAAGCTAAATGATCCACGGTAAGACCATCTTAAAACAACTCCATATGTCAGCTTAGAACTACTTCAGGCTCAGGGTTGTTCACCAGTCACCACCTGTTGTGCAGATTGCACTGTGTCAGGGGAAACTCAAGCCTCCATAGCTGCAGAGTATCTGCTTTGTTTGTTCTTGCCTTTTAATTAGTGGCCTATTTTGACCTCAGAAACCAGGGTGCAGATTTATCAATAGCCGGCAGAAGCGAGAGTAGTAGGCTAAATTATTATATGGTGCAGAAAGAGACTACCATCTGACAACATGCGCAAACACTCAATATGAATTTAAAGACAGAGCTGTATGAGAGGATGACAATCAGAATGTGTGTTGTGAGAATAGTGAGCAGCCTGCTGAATATGAAATCCAATATATTGTGTTCAATTTCTCTCCTGATCCTGACCGCAAATGGAATTGTGTACTAATGAAAATATATGCCAAAAACATGTTATAGTTATGTTGTTTCATTTTAGGTCTACTGGTAAATTTAAGACGCGTAAACCTTTTTCTAAATCTGTCCCCAGTTGTGGTTCAATCAAAGGAAAAGAAAACCAGCTGGACTGTCACTCTTTAGGACAGGTGCGATGTTCTTCTGTCTCAAACGTATTTTGATGTAACCCCCGCTCTGGTCTGTTTGGAATTTTGATTGCTTTAATTAAGTTGATGGCATGTTAAACCAGGGGGTTTTGGGCTGGCTTTGGGACAATACAGCTCTTCAGCTTGCAGACACGACAGCTCTTCAGGAACATGGAGTCCTAAAATACAACCACGTCAAACCCACTAATCAGTGTGGGAACAGCACCCTCCAAGGACACCGCAGGTTACTTTCAGGAACTAGGCAAAACAAGCAAACACTAGAAAACTGCCAAAACGTCACCACACCGAATGGGAGAAAATCCAGATGTGCAAAGCTGATACAGACATACCCAAAACTACTCGAAGCTGTAATCACCGCCAAAGGTGATTCTACAAAGTATTGACTCAGGGGTGTGAATACTTATGTCAATGACATATCTGTACTTCATTTTCAATAAATGTTCAAACATTTCTAAAAACGTGTTTTCACATTGTCATTATGGGGTATTGTGTGTAGATGGGTGAGAAAAAAAATCTATTTAATCATTTTTTAATTCAGGCTGTAACACAAATGTGGAATAAGTCAAGGGGTATGAATACTTTGAGGGTACTGTTACACCGTTTCTTCTAAGTAACTTTTATGACTTGAGAGGCATTTTTTAACTGTCTTGGACGTTGTCACTTAGCTACAAAGATTTTGGTATTTTATTTTTTGTGTAATTTTACCCCCTTTTCTCCCCAGATCTTGTTTCATCGCTGCAACTCCCCAACGGGCTTGGGGGAGGCAAAGGTCGAGTCATGCGTCCTCCGAAACATGACCCGCCAAGCCGCACTGTTTCTTAACAACTGCTCACCAATGTGTCGGAGGAAACACTGTTCAACTGATGACAGCTTGCATGCGCCCGGCCCACCACAAGGAATCGCTAGAGCACGATGAGCCAAGGAAAGCCCCCCGGCCAAACCCTCCCCTAACCCGGACGACGCTGGGCCAATTGTGCGCCGCCCTATGGGACTCCCGTTCACGGCCGGCTGTGACACAGCCTGGGATCGAACCCCAGGCTGTAGTGATGCCTCAACTACAGCCTGGGTGATGCAGTGCCTTAGATCGCTGTGCCACTCGGGAAGCCCAGCTACAATGATTTTTGACACAACACTGACATGAAATACTTTCCAAGTAAAAGATGACTTAATAATTGATTGATTACCGTCATCAGGCATTTGCATAAGCTATGTAGCCATCATCCTTCCCCGACAGAGTCAGCCATGACTTAGCAATAGGTTGCTGTTCATAAATTCATGCCAATATTAAAATCCATGAGACATTATTTGAAATCCTTTATGAGTAAAATATAGTGCAAGGGTAAATTACATAATATCAACCCAATCAGGGCCCATAGTAGCTAGCTAGCCTCTGCGAATCAGAGTGTGGACTGGACAAACCTACGCTCATCTCTAACGTTTAGATAAAAACAATTCAAAACAGTCCCTTTACAAGTCAGAATGTTGAATACACCTCATTTGAACTTACTCTACCTGTCTTCCTCTGATTTCATCCTTCTGCTGGTGGAAGTTTTAGAAGAAATAGCCACAGGGAAGTATTATTAAACCGACTTCAAAAAGCAGGTCTCGGTGTATGGCGATCACGATTTGTTTGCTCATCAATAAGGCATGCACACAAGACAGAGGTAAAGGCAAGTAGTGCATGCTAACCAAAGTCTAGCAGGTGCTTACATGGTTTTGCACATGTGCCAGGTGATAGAAATATCAAAGGCGTTTTCAAAAGTCCATTAATAATACTTTCCTGTGGCTATTGTGTCTCTTAATTTTGACCCGAATAAGGACCAACCACACAGACAAACGGTAGAGTAAGTTCATATGTAATTTTATTCAACATTCTGGCTGGTAAGGAAACGTTCCAAGTTTTTGCAGTGCTTTACAGGGCTCTACAGAGATACGATTTTACTCGCATATGCGCCTAAATATTTTGCTGTGTGACCTGGAATTGTAATTCAGGAGCACCAGTGCGCCTAGATAAATTAAGGGTTCTAGCTTTAACTTGGAACTGACAGCATTTTAGTAACACGAAATCTATTCAAATCTGTTCAACCCCCAGGAAGTATGACATTTTTAAAAATGTAAAACTAAAAACTGACAAGTAAGCATTTAGATATGGTAATTTCACACATTTTTAGAATGTTTGGGAATGATGTATCCTAAGACATTTGTGAAAATTCTATAGCAGTATAGAGTGAGAAAGCGGCTGTGCGTTTGGACAATAAAATAAAATAAATTGGTCATTTAGCAGACGCTCTTATCCAGAGCGACATACAGGAGCAATTAGGGTTAAGTGCCTTGCTCAAGGGCACAGACAGATTTTTCACCTAGTCAGCTCGGGGATTAGAACCAGCGACCTTTCGGTTACTGGCACAACGCTCTTAACCACTAAGCTACCTGCCGCCCTATTAGTAGACACTGCAGTAAATAAAACATCTGTCTCGTCCAGGACCGGAGTCTACGCAGACCGGTGGACCATTGCCAACCAGAGCTACAGTAGGCCTTTATGCAAACAAGCCATTCGGCACACAGGCCTGCCATCCTTCACTTTGAACTGGACTGTGTGTTTACAGGCAGTTGTAACAGCAAGGCTTTAGAACGTATTCGCCAACCCCCACAAAATACACCTGAATGGATTCCTGCAAATATTTAAATACCATGGGAGTCCTCTTACATTTGGGAACTTTACAGTCCTATTGATCAAACAACCATGAAAAGGGTAGGCTCTCTCTCCCTCAGTTCAGCACATCAACAACACCAAAATCAACAACTAATGCTAGCCAGAGCAAGATGAACTAAAATCTAAATGAAGGAACATTAGATAAACCCTCAAACTTTTTCAGCTAGTTGCCCGTCAAAATTGCACAGATAAACGATGGGGAATTGTAGCCTACTCGTCCTTCTGTGCAGCTTGCCTGCAACCAAGCTAACTGGCTAAATTTGGCTAGCTAGCTACTTCCAGACACAAATAAGAGAACACCTCACTCTGACCATTTTACTCGCCCTAGCAAAGCTGGTTAACTAGGCTGTTTACATGTTATCTAGAGTGTTCGTGACTAACTATTACTTTTTTTTTTTTGCATTCGTTTACTGACACCGGTCATATTAAGCTGGTTGCGCGTTCGTAAATTCATCAATTATTCTAAACTCTGCTCTGGCACACAGACGAGTGTGCTCTGAAATCTGAGTAGATAGCCAGATTGAAGTTGTTCAAGTCCTTGCTGGCTAACCAAATGACACTTGCATCTCTAGCTGTGTATAGCCACCAAAAAACGAATCGAGGGGAAAAAGTCAGTCACTCACCTACTCCTCCAATGACATGACATGCTCCTAGCAGCTAGCTAGTGTCAGGTTCAGTGTTTTTAACGTGCTACATAAATAGATACGCTAGCCTATTAGCCACGTTATGATTGACTTGTGATCACTGCCATTGCTAGTTTGATTGTATTGACATTCCCAGCCTTAGTTACATTTGTTCGTTTTTGTCCAAACTCTTGAGTCATTGAAACTGAAACAGTGCATCCCGAATGGAGGCAGCAAACGATGTACCAGGCCAGCTGTGATTTACAACTTCATAGCAATATTTTTTGGACTACCAAGAAACGTATTGGTGAATTATATTAATCATGCATTGAACTGCATCCATCTATTCTGCCAACAAAGCCTTAGTGTACATCATGGAATGTTGAGTCAAAACCTCATAGTTAGTTTTGTAGCATAAACTTTTTGACTGATATGATTGCCTGTTTCTTTCATATATGCAAAATTGTTAACGCTGTCAGTTCCACTTTAATATATCAAATATATTTATTTGTGCGCATATATTTTTCAATTTAGGCGCACACGTGCTCCTTGTACAAAAGGTCGGTGTACAGACGTGCTTTATTTCAGACTGTAAACAGAAAGCTTTTATCACTGTCTGATTTACTAGGCAGCTAACTAGATAACGAACAAACATACGTTTGCTACAAAGACGCACAACACTTCAACTCTTCACAACACCTTATTGTGATAGTGGTTAGCAGTAGCTAAGTAGCTATTAACATTGAGCCCGGAACATCCTCCTGAGTTGGTGATTGAACGCAGATTACAAAACTACCTACAGTATCAGTTACAGAAAAAAAATGTGTATCACATGTTAGATAGCTTGCCAGTGAGCTACTCAGTCCTGGCTTGGGGTAGGTAACAGCTTTAGCTAAACAGGCACGTTAAAGATGGAATTGCTGGTTGCTTGTTAGCTGGCTAAATTAAATAGCTAACGTTAGAGGACACACTCACCAACACTTTGTTGGCAATTTAGTCGCTGCTGAACTAACTACAACTAGCTACACTACACTAGTAGCTAGCTAAGTAGGGAAGGGCAGATTTGACACCGCCAGAGGGTTTCCACTAGCTTCTATATACACAAAGTCAGATTCCACTGCCACAAAGTCAAAATGGCTAAATTAAGGTTAGGCATAAAGTTAGCAGTGTGGTTAGGTTAAAAATAAAATGTTAAGAGGAATTGAAGAAATGGGCGGGGTTTATTACTTTGTAGTGACGACCCCGCCAGACGTTCCTAGCATCATGCTCGCTAGGTAAATTTCGAAGTAGCTATACATGAAGAAAGTCAGAAAATATAGAATCATACCTTATGAGAATGCCACGTCCTATGGATGTACAAATTGTGTCCTTGTTGCTACTAACTAGCTAGTTTAGAGGGCTCCGCAATCTACGCCAAGTACAGCCGTCCTCTCTTGCCACCTCACTTCTCTCGTTTTTGTCGCCCCATAATCTGCCGATACGATTGCGACCTCTCTCGGCTGTTCCATTGGCTCAAACATAACCACGTGGGGATATCCCTCCACGCCATTCACGCCCACTACCAGTGGGCAAGGTTTCTTCTTCTTTAAGTTTTATTGACGAATCGTAACCGACTGACTTGCATACACCGACACTTACTGTACTGGAGTGTGAGGCCGCTCACGACCTATCTATACCAGTATATTCTCTAAACTAACCCTGAATTTCTAATAAAATAAAATAATTCCCTACAAACCTCACTACTCCCATCACCCCGAATCAATGTTTTAATTTCCCCTCTACCCAACTGCACCTGTATATCCACAATATTATTTTTCACTGCTCTTTTTGCTATTATATGTACTATATCATTTCCATAAACAACTGGAAGAGCAGGAATCCAATAGAACTGAATTTCGAAACCAATTCTTTGTAACACCAACAACAACATCATTACTTTTAACCATAAATCCTCACGTTCTGACAATCCAGATCTTAAACTACACAAAACTCATGCAGAGTCCGAACATATTACTACTCTTCTTGGTTGCACCTCATCTGTAATACAACAATTATCGCAACCATTTCTGTTGAATATACAGATACATTTGTTAGTCTCTTGCATAGATTAACATCGAACTCAGGAATAAATACACCTGCTCCTGTCTTCCCATTCATGGGATCCTTTGAACCAACTGTATACACAGCAAGACAATAATAAAACTGATTACTAATATATTGATCCACTATTGTTCCTACATTATCTTCTTCACACCACTATTTATTTTCTTCTATCAGGCTAAGATCAACATGTGGTCTTGTATAAAACCACGGTGGTACATTTCCTATTGACACAGATGGCCCTATAACAATATCTCTGAGTCCATATTCCTCAACCCTTTTTCCAATCTCTGTGCCAAAACCCCTCTTTTGATATCGTTCATATTCCCAGCAGTCTTCCAATACCATCAGTGTATTTGGAAAGCCATAGTCAGTCAATAAATAATATAATAATACTTGTAGGAAAGGTTTTCATCTTTAGCTCACAATCTGTGGAAACTACACGATTAGAAAGGTTCAAAATGATTGTAAAGCATTACAGCACAATTGAAAAATATATGCCACATGGAAACCAAACGAGGGTGGTCTATGTTGATAGGTGGGATGGGCTGAGAGTTGCTGAGGGGTGGGATTAAAGAGCTTATGTTTGGTAATGTATTATTGTTATGTGATTGTTTTATATAAAAGTACCATGAATGTAAAATGTGTATGTAAAATGTATATGTAAAATGTATGAATATGTAGCAGAAAAGTTGTAAAAATCTAACAAGATATGTGTCCTTCGAAGAGAGGGGGTGGGGTGGATGGGTTAATAATAATAAAACAACATTTTTTTCTTCTTTTTTTTTCCTAGAAAATAAATACTGTCAGTGTAGGATGATCTACCGTACTACCCTTCAGTCTTGCCCAGTATACCAGGGCTATCTTAACTCTTCTAAGGGATAGTGGCATTTCCCCAGTATCTATTTGTAAAGCCTCAACCAGTGTAGTTTTAAATGCACCATCACACATCCTGAGTGCTCTCGCTTGCATCCTATCAAGGCTCAACAGTGATGTAAAAGCCGCAGAACCATATACACCCATACAGTGAAAAAAAGTATTTAGTCAGCCACCAATTGTGCAAGTTCTCCCACTTAAAAAGATGAGAGAGGCCTGTAATTTTCATCATAGGTACACGTCAACTATGGCAGACAAAATGAGGAAAAAAAATCCAGAAAATCACATTGTAGGATTTTTAATGAATTTATTTGCAAATTATGGTGGAAAATAAGTATTTGGTCAATAACAAAAGGTTCTCAATACTTTGTTATATACCCTTTGTTGGCAATGACACAGGTCAAACATTTTCTGTAAGCCTTCACAAGGTTTTCACACACTGTTGCTGGTATTTTGGCCCATTCCTCCATGCAGATCTCCTCTAGAGCAGTGATGTTTTGGGGCTGTCGCTGGGCAACACAGACTTTCAACTCCCTCCAAAGATTTTCTATGGGGTTGAGATCTGGAGACTGGCTAGGCCACTCCAGGACCTTGAAATGCTTCTTACGAAGCCACTCCTTCGTTGCCCGGGCGGTGTGTTTGGGATCATTGTCATGCTGAAAGACCCAGCCACGTTTCATCTTCAATGCCCTTGCTGATGGAAGGAGGTTTTCACTCAAAATCTCACGATACATGGCCCCATTCATTCTTTCCTTTACACGGATCAGTCGTCCTGGTCCCTTTGCAGAAAAACAGCCCCAAAGCATGATGTTTCCACCCCCATGCTTCACAGTAGGTATGGTGTTCTTTGGATGCAACTCAGCATTCTTTGTCCTCCAAACACGACGAGTTGAGTTTTTACCAAAAAGTTCTATTTTGGTTTCATCTGACCATATGACATTCTCCCAATCCTCTTCTGGATCATCCAAATGCACTCTATCAAACTTCAGACGGGCCTGGACATGTACTGGCTTAAGCAGGGGGACACGTCTGGCACTGCAGGATTTGAGTCCCTGGCGGCGTAGTGTGTTACTGATGGTAGGCTTTGTTACTTTGGTCCCAGCTCTCTGCAGGTCATTCACCAGGTCCCCCCGTGTGGTTCTGGGATTTTTGCTCACCGTTCTTGTGATCATTTTGACCCCACGGGGTGAGATCTTGCGTGGGAGCCCCAGATCGAGGGAGATTATCAGTGGTCTTGTATGTCTTCCATTTCCTAATAATTGCTCCCACAGTTGATTTCTTCAAACCAAGCTGCTTACCTATTGCAGATTCAGTCTTCCCAGCCTGGTGCAGGTCTACAATTTTGTTTCTGGTGTCCTTTGACAGCTCTTTGGTCTTGGCCATAGTGGAGTTTGGAGTGTGACTGTTTGAGGTTGTGGACAGGTGTCTTTTATACTGATAACAAGTTCAAACAGGTGCCATTAATACAGGTAACGAGTGGAGGACAGAGGAGCCTCTTAAAGAAGAAGTTACAGGTCTGTGAGAGCCAGAAATCTTGCTTGTTTGTAGGTGACCAAATACTTATTTTCCACCATAATTTGCAAATAAATTCATTAAAAATCCTACAATGTGATTTTCTGGAATTTTTTTTCTCATTTTGTCTGTCATAGTTGACGTGTACCTATGATGAAAATTACAGGCCTCTCTCATCTTTTTAAGTGGGAGAACTTGCACAATTGGTGGCTGACTAAATAAAATTTTTCCCCACTGTATGCTTGGGGTCATTGTCCAATTGGAAGACCCATTTGCAACCAAGCTTTAACTTCCTGACTGATGTCTTGAGATGTTGCTTCAATATATCCACATAATTTTCCTTCCTCATGATGCCATCTATTTTGTGAAGTAAACCAGTCCCTCCTGCAGCAAAGCACCCCCACACAATGATGCTGCCACCCCCGTGCTTCACGGTTGGGATGGAGTTCTTCGGCTTGCAAGCAACCCCCTTTTTCCTCCAAACATAACGATGGTCATTATAGCCAGACAGTTCTATTTTTGTTTCATCAGACCAGAGGACATTTCTCCAAAAAGTACGATCTTTGTCCCCATGTGCAGTTGCAAACCGTAGTCTGTTTTTTTTATGGTGGTTTTGGAGCAGTGGCTTCTTCCTTGCTGAGCGGCCTTTCAGATAAATTTTATTGTGGATATAGTTACTTTTGTACCTGTTTCCTCCAGCATCTTCAAAAGGTCCTTTGCTGTTGTTCTGGGATTGATTTGCTATTTTCGCACCAAAGTATGTTCATCTCTAGGTGACAGAACGCGTCTCCTTCCTGAGGTGCATGACAGCTGCGTGGTCCCATGGTGTTTATACTTGCGTACTATTGTTTGTACAGATGAATGTGGTACCTTCAGGCGTTTGGAAATTGCTCCCAAGGATGAACCAGACCTGTGGAGGTCTACAATTTTTTTTCTGAGGTCTTGGCTGATTTCTTTTGATTTTCCCATGATGTCAAGCAAAGAGGCACTGAGTTTGAAGGTAGGCCTTGAAATACATCCACAGGTACACCTCCAATTGACTCAAATGATGTCAATTAGCCTATCAGAAGCTTCTAAAGCCATGACATCATTTTCTGGAATTTTCCAAGCTGTTTAAAGGCACAGTCAATTTAGTGTATGTACATTTCTGACCCACTGGAATTGTGATACAGTGAATTATAAGTGAAATAATCTGTCTGTAAACAATTGTTGGAAAAATTACTTGTGTCATGCACAAAGTAGATGTCCTAACCGACTTGCCAAAACTATAGTTTGTTAACAAGAAATGTGTGGAGTGGTTGAAAAACGAGTTTTAATGACTCCAACCTAAGTGTATGTAAACTTCCGACTTCAACTGTAATTGAACACTGACATCTTCCTTAATCTTTTTGTTAGTGAACAACATGTGGCAATATTTAGATAGATACAGTAACTTGAAACCCCATGATAAGGACCATTCCTCTACTGCTACAAAAGCACCTTGCATTTTCTCTATTACATAAGGAATATTCCTTCCCCTTTTCCAAATGGCACCATCATCTGCATATAACGCCGCCCCTATACCCTGTCCGATATCCCCAATCATCAACATGAACAGGGACGGCTTGTTCAATAGGGCGATATGGGCGACGCACTGCCAAACGGGAAAAGGAAGGGATTTTTTTTCTAATCAATTATAAAAAAAAATAATAAAAAAAATATATATATATATTTTTTTTATAAATTTATAAAAAATTATATCGCGGCAACAGCAGTTATCAGTGTTCACGTCTGATCTGCCAGCCACTAAATGTCAAATCAGGCTAAAGTCGTGCTTCAAATGGCCCCGCCCGTTTTTTGGGCGATTTCAGTCAGGTTGAAAATCGCCCAGAAGTCTCTCATAGCCTGTCATGTAAAATCTATTTTTTTCACATTTCAAAGCTTTCAATACATTCTCTATGGGTGTCTGTGTGCATGCACTTACGCGCTTCGTCATACGTGACGTAACGTTGAACGTAACTAAGACAATGGCGGCTATCAGCGTCTATGTTGCGACCTGCAGTGTGGCGTTATTTTATGTTTTTAATTTGTAGACTTAGTTTACAAACATTCTGCAAACATTCTGCTTTGGACTGATCTTCGGTTTTGGACTGATCTTGTTGATCGTGTACATACCCGCTACGAACGGACTAAATAATGAAAACGCTGCTGGCAGAGAGGTGGAGCCGGCCACCTTCACCCTGGTCAGAGCGGACCGCGATCCTGGTAAGAGAGCGACTGTACCCCGACATTGAACTGCTTTCTGTGTCATTGAACCTTACTATTGTTGATAAAACAAGTTTACTGGAGAACGGAGAAAAAGTAGAGACTTTTGGACAAGGTGGATAATTGTATAATATAAGGCAGTTTATTCAGAGGTAAAGATATCTGCAATCGCGTTCACGGACCCGTTCGTCAAACTCTTAGGGAGCTATAAATCAAGCCCCATTACTTACCATATCAGATAAGAGAAATTGCTGCAGCTACATATATTTTACATCCTGGCCCTACATAGTTCACTATTTGCATCACTTACCAAAATATTACATGTGGTCATATATGCTTGGAAAGTGGAGATGCCATAGAACGTCAAAAAAGTAAACATTGCTGGAGACACATTGCGTTTGCTAGCGAAGAGATTTGTTGTGGCAAATGAACTTGGGCTGGGAATTGCCAGGAACCTCACGATAAGATATATGCATCAGCATTGCGAGTCTCATGATTCTATACGTATTGCGATTCGATACTGTGATTTTATTGCGCACCATATGTCTGTTGCAGAGGGATCAGAAAGCCATGAGAACGAGTTTTGATCAGTCATGGAAATAAAAGTGCTGAAAACAAATTGGCTCCCAATGTGAAAAGATTGAGAACAAGCTATGAAGGAACAATAATGGTGTTTTGGTGCAGGTACAGCCAACTAGCGCTAAAATATTGCGATATTGTCAATACAGTATATCGTAAAGTATCACTATGTAACTCGATTTCTTTCACCCCAATCCCTCAAATTAACGGTAAATAACTGAATTGTTTGCCCCACATTTAGCTAAGATGATTAGCTAGCCAGCTAAAATGTTTTATTTAGTTAGCAGTCGCATCTACAATAGTTTACTGTCAATAACATGTCTCCAAAAATGACGTGGTGTCTCCAATTGTGTTGACATTTTACAATTGCAATGCGCATCCATGAGTATCCACTTTCTGTAGCTCAGCTGGTAGAGCATGGTGCTTGTAACGCCAAGGTAGTGGGTTCGATCCCCGGGACCACCCATACACAAAAATGTATGCACGCATGACTGTAAGTCGCTTTGGATAAAAGCGTCTGCTAAATGGCATATTATTATTATTATTATTATTATTATTTCTGAAGAGAGCCCCGAAACATTGTGTGCAGACATTTTATGCAATAAATGAAGTAGGTTCAATCTAGTAGTTCTGATCTTCTGATTGGTCCTGATGAGTTGGGCGAGGTCCCCTCCAGGCTACTGTCACTGTTGCATTGGCTCTGAGTCGGGTTCTCTGTCTTCAAATGTTCAGCCTAAGAGAGGGGATTTTTGTGTGTGTGTGTGTGTGTGTGTGTGTGTTTAACAGTGATGATGTGTGTGTGTGTGTGTGTTTAACAGTGATGATGTGTGTGTGTGTGTGTGTGTGTGTGTGTGTGTGTGTGTGTGTCCTCAGAGCAAGAACTTGTGAGTTGGAAGAACTGAGAGGCCTATGGCGTGGGTGTTGTCCTTGGCCACCTGCTGACAAGGCTGACAAGATAGGACCCTTTTGTCCATTGTTATTGGATAGGAACATAACTTATAACCAGCTCCTGACCTAAATAGATCTTAGCACAACATTTTACTCAACATATCATATTCCATATTCACTATAACAAATATATTTACTACGACATTAGCAAGAACCGCCACATCCTCAGCCGGCTAATCCAGTGTGTGAAGTTTTGCGCGAGTGTTTGAGTTAGCTTTGCGAGGCAAAGATGAAACTGAGGGCTCCACCAACCCTGGTAAGCCAACACTTTTGAGATCAGTCAATAAATGCTTCTGGTATTGACTTATATGCTGCCCCTGTCTTCATGTTGTTGCTGGACATATCTTTTTTTAAATGTGTGTAGGTCACCTAAATCATCAGAAAAATTGCCCCTCCTGAGAATTTTTTCAGGAGCCGCCACTGAACATGAATAAGATAGGACTAATAACACTTCCCTGTGGAGTTCCATTTTCCACCTCATATTCTCTTGATAACTCCAATCCCACCTGACCTGGAAGGTTTAGTCAAACAAGAAATCCATAATCCAGTAAAACATTTATACTGAACAAAAATATAAACACAACATGTAAAGTGTTGGTTCCATGTTTTCCTGAGTTTAAATAAAAGATCCCAGAAATGTTCCATACACACAAAAAGTCATTTATCTCAAAATGTGTGCTCAAATTTGTTTACATCCCTGTTAGTGAGCATTTGTCCTTTGCCAAGATAATCCATCCACCTGACAGGTGTGGCATATCAAGAAGCTGATCAAACAGCATGATCATTACACAGGTGCAGCTTGTGTAATGTTGTTCTGAGGGAGTTAGTCGAGGGAGGCCCCGCTCTCTCGCTTCCCCAGATGTTTAGTTAATTTCATTCCGATCTCTTTTGCATTATTGTAGCCTTTTCTGTAGCCTGTCAACTATGTGTCTGTCTATCCCTGTTCTCTCCTCTCTGCACAGGCCATACAAACGCTTCACACCGCGTGGCTGCCACCATAATTTGCAAATAAATTCATTAAAAATCCTACAATGTGATTTTCTGGATTTTTTTTCTCATTTTGTCTGTCATAGTTGACGTGTACCTATGATGAAAATTACAGGCCTCTCTCATCTTTTTAAGTGGGAGAACTTGCACAATTGGTGGCTGACTAAATACTTTTTTTCCCCACTGTAAGTCGCTCTGGATAAGAGCGTCTGCTAAAATGACTAAAATGTAAATGTAAAATGTAATAATAGACATGTAATTTTTTTTTTTTAAAGAACGTCTCCGACACCTCTATGTATCCTTTTCTCTCTCGCTCTCCACCAACACTACTCACTCTGCCTCTACTCAGATGGTAATGCGCTGTCGCAACCTTCGCTCTCTCCTCTTCCTTCCTAGCATCTCTTCCCTCTGCTAAATCCTTCTCCCTCCGGTCTCCTGATTCTGCCTCCTCAACCCTCCTCTCCTCCCTTTCTGCATCTTTTGACTCTCTATGTCCCCTATCCTCCCGGCCGGCTCGGTCCTCCCCTCCTGCTCCGTGGCTTGACGACTCATTGCGAGCTCACAGAACAGGGCTCCGGGCAGCCGAGCGGAAATGGAGGAAAACTAGACTCCCTGCGGACCTGTCATCTTTTCACTCCCTCCTCTCTATTTTTTCTTCATCCATTTCTGCTGCTAAAGCCACTTTCTACCACTCTAAATTTCAAGCCTCTGCCTCTAACCCTAGGAAGCTCTTTGCCACCTTCTCCTGCCTGCTGAATCCTCCTCCTCCTACCCCCTCCCTCTCTGTAGATGACTTCGTCAACCATTTTGAAAAGAAGGTTGACGACATCCGATCCTCATTTATTAAGTCAAATGACACCGCTGGTCCTGCTCACACTGCCCTACCCTATGCTTTGACTTATTTCCCCCCCCCGCTCTCTCTTGTGACGGCCGGCCGCCCAACAACCTGCCCGCTTGACCCTATCCCCTCCTCTCTTCTCCAGACCATTTCCGGAGACCTTCTCCCTTACCTCACCTCGCTCATCCTTGACCGCTGGCTATGTCCCTTCCGTCTTCAAGAGGGCGAGAGTTTCACCCCTCCTCAAACAACCTACACTCGATCCCTCCGATGTCAACAACTACAGACCAGTATCCCTTCTTTCTTTTCTCTCCAAAACTCTTGAGCGTGCCGTCTCTAGCCAACTCTCCTGCTATCTCGCTCAGAATGACCTTCTTGATCCTACCCAGTCAGGTTGCAAGACTGGTCATTCAACTGAGACTGCTCTTCTCTGTGTCACGGAGGCTCTCCGCACTGCCAAAGCTAACTCTCTCTCCTCTGCTCTTATCCTTCTAGAGCTATCTGCTGCCTTTGATACTGTGAACCATCAGATCCTCCTCTCCACCCTCTCCGAGTTGGGCATCTCCGGCGCTGTTCACTCTTGGATTGCTACCTACCTGACAGGTCGCTCCTACCAGGTGGCGTGGTGAGAATCTGTCTCCGCACCACATGCTCTCACCACTGGTGTCCCCCAGGGCTCAGTTCTAGGCCCTCTCCTATTCTCTCTATACACCAAGTCACTTGGCTCTGTCATATTTATCCTCACATGGTCTCTCCTATCATTGCTACGCAGACGACACACAATTCATTTTCTCCTTTCCCCCTTCTGATAACCAGGTGGCGAATCGCATCTCTGCATGTCTGGCAGACATATCAGGGTGGATGTCGCCATCACGGTTGACAACTCCATTGTGTCCTCCTCCCAGAGTACAAAGAACCTTGGCGTGACCCTGGACAACACCCTGTCGTTCTCTGCTAACATCAAAGCGGTGACCCGATCCTGCAGGTTCATGCTCTACAACATTTGCAGAGTACGACCCTACCTTACACAAAAGCGGCACAGGTCCTAATCCAGGCACCTGTCATCTCCCGTCTGGATTACTGCAACTCGCTGTTGGCTGGGCTCCCTGCCTGAGCCATTAAACCCCTACAACTTATCCAGAACGCTGCAGCCCGTCTGGTGTTCAACCTTCCCAAGTTCTCTCATGTCACCCCGCTCCTCCGCACACTCCACTGACTTCCAGTTGAAGCTCGCATCTACTACAAAACCATGGTGCTTGCCTACAGAGCTGTGAGGGGAACGGCACCTCCTTATGTTCAGGCTCTGATCAGCCCTACACCCAAACGAGGGCACTACGTTCATCCACCTCTGGCCTGCTAGCTCCCCTACCTCTACGGAAGCACAGTTCCCACTCAGCCCAGTCAAAGCTATTCGCTGCTCTGGCACCACAATGGTGGAACAAGCTCCCCCACGACGCCAGGACAGCGGAGTCACTGACCACCTTCCGGAGACACTTGAAACCCTACCTCTTTAAGGAATACCTGGAATAGTATAATAGTAATCCTTCTATCCCCCCCCCCTTTACTACCACTGTCTTTTGTCTAAACTAACACCTGACTTATTTCACCTGCTAGCACTGACTTGTTTAAAGAAATGTACTTATTGTGATCGAGATGTAGTTGTCCCTGATTACACTGACTTTGCTCACAGCTGCTTGTTTGAAGAAGTGTACTTACTGTGATCAAGATGTGGTTGTCCCACTGGCTATCCTAAGTTGAATGGACCAATTTGTAAGTCGCTCTGGATAAGAGTGTCTGCTAAATGACTTAAATGTAAATGTGCTGGGGACAATAAAAGGCCACTCTAAAATGTGCAGTTGTCACACAACACAATGTCTCAAGTTTTGAGGGAGCGTGCAATCGGCATGCTGACCGCAGGAATGTCCACCAGAGCTATTGCCAGGGAATTTAAATGTTCATTTCTCTACCATAAGCCGCCTCCAACATCATTTTAGAGAATTTGGCAGTACGTCCAACTGGCCTCACAACCGCAGACCACGTGTAACCACGCCAGCACCTCCACATCCGGCTTCTTCACCTGCGGAATAATCTGAGGGGTGGGTGCTGAGGGGTATTTTCGTCTGTAATAAAGCCTTGTTGTGTGGAAAAACTCATTCTGATTGGCTGGGCCTGGCTCCCAAGTGGGTGGGCCTACGCCCTTGCCCAGTCATGTGAAAACAATAGATTACAGCTTAATTTATTTATTTCAATTGACTGATTTCCTTATATGAACTGTAACTCAGTAAAATCTTTGAAACTGTTGCATGTTGGGTTTATATTTTTGTTCAGTATATATTTTTTACATTTAGTTGAAAATCCTAGCCTTACTTTGTAATTGATGGGGAAAATACATATTTTTTTGCTGTAATTTGGCAAAGCCGTTTGTGTCAGTGTTGTAATGTTGGCAAAAAATACTAGCTTTCTGAAACTGTACTTGTAGGATCAGAGATGGTGGAATCAATATCGCCACTCAAAATGTCAACAAACAAAGAGGACAAAGAAATAAGGGTAAAAGATTAATCTTTATTTCCTTTAACCAAAACATTGTAGGCCTACTACAGCGGCATATTCATAAAAAAAAAAAAAATTGTAAACATGTACTAGGATCATGAAAATGTACACTGTTTCTGTTCACATGTTTTCTACCTGCCACCTGGTTGCTTCACAGGTTGAGAGGGGGGACATACTGACCAAACGTTCATGACAGGTACAAGGCATGATGACAATCCCCAAAAGCATAACAAAAGCCTCTCAATGAGAGCTGATTCTAGGAGCAAAAAAGGGATCTCGTTTTTGGGGATCTTCTTTCAAGATCCCATTGCCTAGACTGGCCAAACAGAGAAATTGTTGTTTTTCTGGAACAGAACACAAAACCTATGCCAGCAAGGCAATTCCCATCTTGTATCGTACTAGGCTGCGAATCCACTTTTATTTTTTTAATCAAACATCTTCAAAGTAACATAACAATTAAAATAGGTGACTTTGCTTAGCACACTTTACGAGGGAGTTTCTCAACCTTTGTGTGTAAGTAAGCAACGTCAGTCAGTAGGGTTCTCCTAACTTGCTGACCACACTGCCTGCGTTGCGTGCCCGTAGTAAAATAAATGTACACATTCGTTATTCAATAAGTCAACGAAACAGGCTCTAAAATAGAACTTGGTTCTATTTTTGATGCGTGACGCGCTGCAAGTCCCACCTCTCCCATCGGTTTTCAGGAGCATATACCCACGTGGGTGATTGAAAGATGATCTGAGGTCCACACTCCAGTCCGGTTGGTGGTGGTAATGCACCTTAAAGTTGGTTGCCAACCGCCATAAAGTCCACAGAAGAAGAACACTGAAGGAGGAGAGATTACTAGAAACCAACTAGGTTTCCACTTTTATCTGTGGATTAATGGTCAGAGTTGACTCTAAAAATGGGTTGAAATTCTACAAAAATCCAGAAAAATAGGACCTAGTGCATTTCTGGTAAAATAACAACCCAATGTTTTGTTCCCAGGACAAATTAGCTAGCAACAGCAAGCTAGCTAACTAAATGTCCACGTTTTCATGTGTTTCGACCTCTCCCTAAATTAATATAGTTGGTTCAGAGTTCGTTTTGATACTTCAACCTGCGTTTCCAGATCGCGTCTGATGTGGATGGACAAAATCAACATGCGCACGCACGCGCCCGGTCTAGTCAACATGCAAGGCACCACTTCTGTGAGGGACTGACTAGCTTTTGTCCATCTGCTACACAGTTCCTCTACTAGTTTGTAGAGGAACATGCACTTATGCCCTGAACCAGAGTTAGAAACTGCTGAAGTATCAAATGCTGACTTGGAGTTGAAACCGGATGCATCGTAAAAAGGGGCCAAAGCAATGCTAGAAAACCACATGGAGAAAAATAGATATTAAGAGAAGGTCAAAACTTTACATACATTTGAAGTTGTAACTTTACATACACCTTAGCCAAATACATTTAAACTCTGTTTTTCACAATTCTTGACATTTAATCCTAGTAAAAATTCCCTGTCTTAGGTCAGTTAGGATCACCACTATATAATAATAGTAGAGAGAATGATTTATTTCAGCTTTTATTTCTTTCATCACATTCCCAGTGGGTCAGAAGTTTACATACACTCAATTAGTATTTGGTAGCATTGCCTTTAAATTGCTTAACTTCGGTCAAACGTTTCGGGTAGCCTTCCACAAGCTTCCCTCAATCATTTGGGTGAATGTTGGCCCATTCCTCCTGACAGAGCTGGTGTAACGGAGTCAGGTTTGTAGGCCTCCTTGCTCGCACACGCTTTTTCAGTCCTGCCCACACATTTTCTATAGGATTGATGTCAGGGCTTTGTGATGGCCACTCCAATACCTTGACTTTGTTGTCCTTAAGCCATTTTGCCACAACTTTGGAAGTATGCTTGGGGTCATTGTCCATTTGGAAGATCCATTTGCAACCAAGCTTTAACTTCCTGACTGATGTCTTGAGATGTTGCTTCAATATATCCACAATTTTCCTTCCTCATGATGCCATCTATTTTGTGAAGTGCACCAGTCCCTCCTGCAGCAAAGCACCCCCACAGCATGATGCTGCCACCCCCGTGCTTTACGGTTGGGATGGTGCTCTTCGGCTTGCAAGCCTTCCCCTTTTCTTCCCCTTTCAGTTCTATTTTTGTTTCATCAGACCAAAAAGTACAATCTTTGTCCCCATGTGCAGTTGCAAACCGTAGTCTGGCTTTTTTATAGCGGTTTTGGAGCAGTGGCTTCTTCCTTACTGAGCAGCCTTTCAGGTAATGTCGATATAGGACTCGTTTTACTGTGAATGTAAAAACATTTGTACGTGTTTCCTCCAGCATCTTCACAAGGTCCTTTGCTGTTGTTCTGGGATTGATTTGCACTCTTCACACCAAAGTACGTTCATCTCTAGGAGACAGAACGCGTCTCCTTCCTGAGCGGTATGACGGCTGCGTGGTCCCATCGTGTTTATGCTTGCGTACTATTGTTTGTACAGATGAACGTGGTACCTTCAGGCGTTTGGAAATTGCTCCCAAGGATTAACCAGACGTGTGGAGGTCTACAATTTTTTTCCTGAGGTCTTGGCTGATTTCTTTAGATTTTCCCATGATGTCAAGCAAAGAAGCACTGAGTTTTAAGGTAGGCCTTGAAATACATCCACAGGTACAACTCAAATTGACTCAAATGATGTCAATTAGCCTATCAGAAGCTTCTAAAGCCATGACATCATTTTCTAGAATTTTCCAAGCTCTTTAAAAGGCACAGTACACTTAGTGTATGTAAACTTCTGACCCACTGGAATTGGGATACAGTGAATTATAACTTAAATAACCTGTCTGTAAACAATTGTTGAAAAAATGACTTGTGTCATGCACAAAGTAGATGTCCTAACAGACTTGCCAAAACTATAGTTTGTTAACAAGAAATTTGTGGAGTGGTTGAAAAACGAGTTTTAATTTTGCCAACCTAAGTGTATGTAAACTTCCGACTTCAACTGTACATTGATTTTGGACTTTTTTGATGCAGAAATAACTGACATTAGAAGAATCGTCCCAAGGAGGACGTGGGTCAAGGATATATTTTTTTACATCCCATTTAGTAGAAAACATTAGAAATCAAATGGAATACCACCAACACTGTCATTGAGATGGATACAGTTTGAATATACAATAAATAAATATATTTAAGGGAAACTGAACAAAATCAAATCTCAAATCAGGAGCACAAAATAACACTTAAAACATTCCAGTAAAATGTACAACGCATTGATGAGCAAAATGGAGACTAACATGAACCTGCAGTTTGAGCCTGCAGTCTGCAGGAAAATCCAACAAAAGAAAACCAGACCTCATTCTACATGGGACTGAAGTAGTTCCTAGGTGCTGCCCTAAGGTCAGTTTCTGCTTTACCTCCCAATGATTACCATGCCAGCTGTGTGTTTCGGGGTGACCTCTATGTGGCGTGAATTAAAAACCCATGCGACCTAATCCTAAAACTAACAATTGAGTTGCACTCCCATGAGTTCATTTACAAAGCTCTATTTGCTCCAGGTACAGCAAACATTTTCCATTCAAGCAATGACATTTATATTTTGGCAACACAGTACTCCTATTTCACGTCTTCAAAACATGCTTTGCGACAAACCCTCGCAAGAGAATCAAGCCAATTTCCTGATTCAAGTTTTTCAACAAAACCCTTGTCAATGAATCTTTAACCTATATAATTTGTTACGTTCTTAGTCACTAAACCTACCAAAAGTCGCCTTGTCAGTTTGAATTTGAAGAAGAGGATATTGTCAAATGTGGTGAAATAGCCAAATAGATTTTAGGAAGATGCCAAGCATGGTGAGCACCATCTCTCTTGCTCAGATAACATGGAGTGTCTTTTTAGCATATGAAAGCAACATTTTGCAAAAAACATTGGGATTATAAAAATCAGGTGGTGGGGGTGCACCCGACTTAACATTATCCACCACAGGGCTGCAGCATTCCCAATGGCATTCTTCATTTCTAGCCAAACTGGAAAAATAAATTTCCAGGTGCTTGGTCTAGAGGGTAAAAAAAAAGAAGAAATGTTACTTTGCTGTGTTGAAATCCATGACAAACTGTAAGTGCATTTGCAAAATCTTCAGATCCCTTGACTTTTTCCACATTTTGTTACATTACAGCCTTATTCTAAAATTGAGTTTTTAAAAAATTCCCCCTCCTCAATCTACACACAATACCCCATAATGACAAAGCGAAAACATTTTTTTATTTTTTACAACTGATATACCTTATTTACATAAGTATTCAGATCCTTTGCTATGAGACTCGAAATTGAGCTCAGGTGCATCCTGTTTCCAATGATCATCCTTGAGATGTTTCTACAACTTGATTGGAGTCCAATTGTGGTAAATTCAATTAATTGGACATGATTTGCAAAGGCATACACCTGTCTATATAAAGTCCCACAGTTGACATTTACATTTAAGTCATTTAGCAGACGCTCTTATCCAGAGCCACTTACAGTTAGTGAATGCATACATTTTTTCATACTGGTCCCCCGTGGGAATCGAACCCACAACCCTGGCGTTGCAAGCGCCATGCTCTACCAACTGAGCTACACGGGACTACATAACACGTCAGAGCAAAAACCAAGCCATGAGGTCGAAGGAATTGTCCGTAGACCTCCGAGACAGGATTGTGTTGAGGCAGAGATCTGGGGAAGGGTACCAAAAAATGTCTGCAGCATTGAAGGTCCCCAAGAACATAGTGGCCTTCATCATTCTTAAATGGAAGAAGTTTGGAACCACCAAGACTCTTCCTAGAGCTGGCCGCCTGGCCAAACTGAGCAAGA
Organism: Coregonus clupeaformis; assembly: GCF_020615455.1. Lineage (NCBI taxonomy): Eukaryota > Metazoa > Chordata > Actinopteri > Salmoniformes > Salmonidae > Coregonus > Coregonus clupeaformis. Next base: position 2,878,323 of record NC_059222.1, read on the forward strand.
ACCCGATGGTCACTGACAGAGCTCCAGAGTTCCTATGTGGAGATGGGAGAACCTTCCAGAAGGACAACCATCTCTGCAGCACTCCACCAATCAGGCCTTTATGGTAGTGGCCAGACAGAAGCCACTCCTCAGTAAAAGGCACATGACAGCCCACTTGAAGTTTGCCAAAAGGCACCTAAAGGACTCTCAGACCATGAGAAACAAGATTCTCTGGTCTGATGAAACCAAGATTGAACTCTTTGGCCTGAATGCCAAGCATCATGTCTGGAGGAAACTTGGCACCATCCCTACGGTGAAGCATGGTGGTGGCAGCATCATGCTGTGGGGATGTTTTTCAGTGGCAGGGACTGGGAGACTAGTCAGGATCGAGGGAAAGATGAACGGAGCAAAGTTCAGACAGATCCTTGATGAAAACCTGCAGCAGAGCGCTTAGGACCTCAGACTGGGGGGAAGGTTCACCTTCCAACAGGACAACGACCCTAAGCACACAGCCAAGACAACGCAGGAGTGGTTTCGGGACAAGTCTCTGTTATGTCCTTGAGTGGCCCAGCCAGAGACCGGACTTGAACCCGATCTAACATCTCTGGAGAGACCTGAAAATAACTGTGCAGCAACGCTCCCCATCCAACCTGACAGAGCTTGAGAGGATCTGCAGAGAAGAATGGGAGAAACTCCCCATATACAAGTGTGCCAAGCTCGTAGCGTCATACCCAAGAAGACTCAAGGCTGTAATCGCTGCAATCGCTGCCAAAGGTGCTTCATCAAAGTACTGAGTAAAGGGTCTGAATACTTATGTAAATGTAATATAAAAACATGTTTTATACATTTGTCAAAAAACCTGTTTTTGCTTCGTCACTATAGGGTATTGTGTGTAGATTGATGAGGAAAAAATACAATTTAATCCATTTTAGAATAAGGCTGTAATGTAACAAAATGTGGAAAAGGTCAAGGGGTCTGAATACTTTCCGAAAGCACTATGTGCACAAATAAAAAGGTAAAAGAGTGTCATTGTCACAGCAGTGTCACTACATACTTTGATTGGATTCAAAACTGAATCCTCCTGCTGGGCCTCCGAAGAAGGTCTTGAAGATGTTGTTGGCATTGAAATCTGCAGAGAAACAACAGCAATGAGTCAAATAGCGTCAACGTGCGATATTAATTCCACACCCAATTCAGTTACATCAACACATCAAAATAAACCTTTATTGGTGTTTCAAAGACTGCACTGGGAATAGACGTTTAAAAATGGCTATTCCATTTCTCGCACAGTTCGATCATAATTACATTTAGATTGACTCAGAGTGAGGATGCCGACGCTGATCTATGGCCAGTATTGCATTATTCCCCTTAGTGGTTATGGTTAGGACCAAGGGTAAGGTAATCTGATCCTAGAAGTGGTTAGGGGAAGTGTTCGGGTAGTGTTTAATGTGAGGTTTGAGGGGGATGTAACCTCGTCCCCAGGCTCAATTGCTACCGCATATAGAGCCAGAAACACTGTACAACAAAGTGGGACTTGAAAGGGGCGTGGGTTAAGATCAACGCGGGAGAGAAAGAGAGCCTGCTACAGCTGTATTAGATAGAATTTTTTTAAATGCAGAAAATCACCAATAAAAATACATTTTCTATCACAGCAACAATATTATATTTAGGAAGCCCAATTGATTCTGAGTTTGGGCATATAACGTTTATATGTGAAAACTAGTTCTAAGGTGCATACTTTCCGAACTCACTTCCTTATTTAGCCTAAATCAATTGCCCTGCTCGCGCTTTGAAACCAACAATGTAGAGGGGAGGTTCTAAGGGTTATGCTAGATGTTGATGGACAGAGATCAGCCAATAAAAATCCAGCGGCAGGTTTTCCCACTCCTGCCATAGGCTCCATTCAAGTCCCTTTCTGAAATGCTGTGAAACCAGACGGGTCGAAAGAGAAAGAGCCGGTTAGTGGACGAGGTTAAGGGGGATGATATCTGATCCTAGACCTGTCGTTAGGGGTAGTGAAATGGTTAGGACTAGGATTTTGGGTAAGGTAATATTATCCTAAATCAGTGGTTATGGGTGGTGTTGGGGTAGTGTTTAAGGTTAGGATAATGCAATCTGATCCTAGATCGGTGGTTACTGACCTCCCATATTATTGCTGTCGTCCTCCAGGTCGTGGCCGCAGTCGTAGCGAGTCTTCTTCTTGGGGTCAGAGAGCACGGTGAAGGCCTCGCCCACCTCTTTAAACTTTTTCTCCTCCTCCTTCTGTACCTCTGGCGTGGCCGCACTGTGACGATCTGACCGGCAAACAGAAAACAACTGTTAGAAAATTAGAAGTCTTTACTTGACCGTTGCGTTGCAGCTGGTATTTCTCAACGACACAAAAATGGAAATGGGAAAGGCTTCTCTCTGATCCCATATACCATCTCCTGCCGTTGTGCCCTTGAGCAAGGCACAATTGCTCTCCATCCAGGGGTGCTGCACTGCGGCTGACCCTGCGCCTCTCAATGTGCAAGTCTATATCTGGGGTTGTTGGGAAAGGCAGAAGACACATATCCATTCTAACCAATGGACAATAAAGTATCTATTCTATAGTGTTGGTTTTCTTTTACAAATGTGGACTTTGATTGAGCCTGCCTGGAGCAATGGAAATAATATAAATATTATTTGAACCCAGGTCGGAAGTCTTACTCCTCAATGGTGTTGCCTGTGTGTGTGTGTGTGTGTGTGTGTGTGTGTGTGTGTCTGTGTACCTGGGTGGTGCATGAGGGCCCGTTTCCGATAGGCCTTCTTAATCTCATCTTCTGTGGCATTCTTTCCCACCCCCAGCACCTTGTAGTAATCTTTCCGTTTGCTCTTCTTCAGTTCCAACTGAGCTGTCTTCAAGAGATGCTTGTGTTCTATACAGAGGGAAAGAGAGAAGAGAGTGAACAAAAGTGAGCAAATTCTCCCTAATGAACAAATGCAGTAACGTATCAACCATCACCATCAAGAACAGAGTGAAAAAGTTGACAGGAAAGAAAACGAATACTGTTCAATCTCTGCCATTATTTTTTCACTGGTGACTATGAAGTAAAGTCTGGTTGCAATACCAACTTACCTTTTGTCTTCTCTGTCTGATAGACCTTTTCATAGTCCCGTACAGCTTCTTCATACTGTTCGATGTCCATATAACTGCAGAAAACACACGCAGAGTCAAGTGTCTCACTGTCTCAGAGTCAAGAGGCAATGAGTCTCAGTGCATCGCTTACAGTGGGCTCAAACTTGGAAGCGATATTCAGCAACGTAGCTACCAGCGACCAGTCATTTTCAATAGAAGGGGGAAACAAGAGGACACACACAACGACTTAACGGTCAGCGACAAGAGAGCTAGCGACCAGAATTGAAAATGTCACAATATTGCGCAAATTTCAGCAACGCGACAACGCCACAGCCAATCAGGAGAGGGTAGCTCTAGCTAGCAAGCTTTGGCTAACAACAAAACTGCCCTCATGTAAGCTGTTTGAATGAAACACCCACCATTGGAGATCTCAACGACGTGATTGCTGATTATTGCTCCAAGTCTGAGACACCTGTTATTAGTACTTTTTCATAGCTTACCACTGGGCTCGTCTCAAATAGGCCTTGATATACGTGTCGTCCAACTTTATTGCACTTGTGCAATCTTCGATGGCTTGATCAGGTTTCTTCAGCTGAAGGAGAGGAAGGAAAGATGCAAAATGAACAGATGGCATGCGTTTCAAACTATTAGGAACTCAACTTCCAGAATCTAGCTTGGATTACTAACATACGTAAAGTATTATCAAATGTACTTTTAACTAACCTCAAGATGGGCCAGATGGGCCTTTTACAATGAGAACTGATGAGACACATTGGGCAGAACAAGCAAGGAGGAAGGCTGAGCCAAGCAGGAGCTAGTGAGATCCTATTGGCAGATTTTAGCATGTATTTGCATATTTCCGTTAGGGAAGGTCTACTCTCTGAAGTACGTGTGAGCAAGAACTTGAATTCGCCTTTGCACTCCTAAACAATGCAATTTTTTACAACTTGGCAAAGGTTCAATTCTACAAAATGTGCGCTCTGTTCGTGTGACGAAGCGGACTCAGCCGCTCTCGTCATGAACGCACATTATTTAATTCCCCTTATAAATGGTTTGGCGCATTCATGTTTTTCCCATATATCCAGTAATTACATTTAGGATAAATGTATATAATTGTTGTTCTTTAACTCTAATCATGTGTTGAGGAAATGTTTGGTCAAGTTGCATAATGGCGCATTTCAGTTTCAGTAATTTATCCTTTTGCTATCCTCCAAGTGGATGCGATGTTTAGGTGCACATGAACGCTCGCAACACTGAAGAGAAAGAAGTTTGTTTATTTCCATATATTAAAATGTTTCCTATGTTGGTAATTTGTGTGCCTCAGAGCTCCGTGTCGGTCATTGTTGGCATGTCCATGCGTAGTGGGAGCGTGCGCAGGTCCATAAGTAATACGTTTTGCTGCCTGTTGGCCTACAGAAGCAGTATTATAAAATGTATATTTGTTAATTTAAAGTATTCCCGCTTAGAGATTAAGCCAGGAATGTACTACTACTTCTTCTTTATTATCTATACATATTCACTTTAACTATACCTACATGTACAGTGAGGGAAAAAAGTGTTCGATCCCCTGCTGATTTTGTACGTTTGCCCACTGACAAAGAAATTATCAGTCTATAATTTTAATGGTAGGTTTATTTGAACCGTGAGAGACAGAATAACAAAAAAATCCAGAAAAACGCATTTTAATGAGGGAAATCAGTATTTGACCCCCTCTTAATCAGAAAGATTTCTGGCTCCCAGGTGTCTTTTATACAGGTAACGAGCTGAGATTAGGAGCACACTCTTAAAGGGAGTGCTCCTAATCTCAGCTTGTTACCTGTATAAAAGACACCTGTCCACAGAAGCAATCAATCAATCAGATTCTAAACTCTCCACCATGGCCAAGACCAAAGAGCGCTCCAAGGTTGTCAGGGACAAGATTGTAGACCTACACAAGGCTGGAATGGGCTAAAAGACCATCGCCAAGCAGCTTGGTGAGAAGGTGACAACAGTTGGTGCGATTATTCGCAAATGGAAGAAACACAAAATAACTGTCAATCTCCCTCGGCCTGGGGCTGCATGCAAGATCTCACCTCGTGGAGTTGCAATGATCATGAGAACGGTGAGGAATCAGCCCAGAACTACACAGGAGGATCTTGTCAATGATCTCATGGCAGCTGGGACCATAGTCACCAAGAAAACAATTGGTAACACACTACGCCGTGAAGGACTGAAATCCTGCAGCGCCCGCAAGGTCCACCTGCTCAAGAAAGCACATATACAGGCCCGTCTGAAGTTTGCCAATGAACATCTGAATGATTCAGAGGACAACTGGGAGAAAGTGTTGTGGTCAGATGAGACCAAAATCGAGCTCTTTGGCATCAACTCAACTCGCCATGTTTGGAGGAGGAGGAATGCTGCCTATGACCCCATGAACACCATCCCCACCGTCAAATATGGAGGTGGAAACATTATGCTTTGGGGTGTTTTTCTGCTAAGGGGACAGGACAACTTCACCGCATCAAAGGGACGATGGACGGGGCCATGTACCGTCAAATCTTGGGTGAGAACCTCCTTCCCTCAGCCAGGGCATTGAAAATGGGTCGTGGATGGGTATTCCAGCATGACAATGACCCAAAACACACGGCCAAGGCAACAAAGGAGTGGCTCAAGAAGAAGCACATTAAGGTCCTGGAGTGGCCTAGCCAGACTCCAGACCATAATCCCATAGAAAATCTGTGGAGGGAGCTGAAGGTTCGAGTTGCCAAACGTCAGCCTTGAAACCTTAATGACTTGGAGAAGATCTGCAAAGAGGAGTGGCAACTACAACAAACGTCTGACCTCTGTGATTACCAACAAGGGTTTTGCCACCAAGTACTAAGTCATGTTTTGCAGAGGGGTCAAATACTTATTTCCCTCATTAAAATGCTAATCAATTTATAACATTTTTGACATGCGTTTTTCTGGATGTTTTTGTTGTTATTCTGTCTCTCACTGTTCAAATAAACCTACCATTAAAATTATAGACTGATCATGTCTTTGTCAGTGGGTAAACGTACAAAATCAGCAGGGGATCAAATACTTTTTTCCCTCACTGTACATACTACCTCAATTACCTTGACTAACCGGTGCCCCAGCACATTGACTCTGTACCGGTACCCCCTGTATATAGCCTCGCTACTGTTATTTTACTGCTTTTATTTTTTGCTTATCTATTGTTTACTTAACTTATTTTTTCTGCATTGTTGGTTAAGGGCTTGTAAGTAAGCATTTCACTGTAAGGTCTACACCTGTTGTATTCGGCGCATGTGACAAATACAATTTGATTAGATTTGACCAACGCGAGGTAGGCGGCATGTTCCTGATCTTGCACATCTGCACCTTCAGCATTCAAATGTTAAAATGGCTTGCATTATATTAGGCTTTATTAGTCGAGTGACAACCTAAACTCAGCAAAAAAAGAAACGTCCTCTTACTGTCAACTGCGTTTATTTTCAGCAAACCTAACATGTGTAAATATTTGTATGAACATAACAAGATTCAACAACAGACAAACCGAACAAGTTCCACAGACATATGACTAACAGAAATTGAATAATGTGTCCCTGAACAAAGGGGGGGGGGGTCAAAACAAAAAATAAGTCAGTATCTGGTGTGACCACCAGCTGCATTAAGTACTGCAGTGCATCTCCTCCTCATGGACTGCACCAGATTTGCCAGTTCTTGCTGTGAGATGTTACCCCACTCTTCCACCAAGGCACCTGCAAGTTCCCGGACATTTCTGGGGGGGCAATGGCCCTAGCCCTCACCCGCCGATCCAACAGGTCCCAGACGTGCTCAATGGGATTGAGATCCGGGCTCTTCGCTGGCCATGTCAGAACACTGACATTCCTGTCTTGCAGGAAATCACGCAAAGAACGAGCAGTATGGCTGGTGGCATTGTCATGCTGGAGGGTCATGTCAGGATGAGCCTGCAGGAAGAGTACCACATGAGGGAGGAGGATGTCTTCCCTGTAACTCACAGCGTTGAGATTGCCTGCAATGACAAGCTCAGTCCAATGATGCTGTGACACACCGCCCCAGACCATGACGGACCCTCCACCTCCAAATCGATCCTGCGGCAGAGTACAGGCCTCGGTGTAACACTCATTCCTTCGACGATATACGCGAATCCGACCATCACCCCTGGTGAGACAAAACCGTGACACGTCAGTGAAGAGCACTTTTTGCCAGTCCTGTCTGGTCCAGCGACGGTGGGTTTGTGCCCATAGGCGACGTTGTTGCCAGTGATGTCTGGTGAGGACCTGCCTTACACCAGGCCTACAAGCCTGCAGTCCAGCCTCTCTCAGCCTATTGCGGACAGTCTGAACACTGATGGAGGGATCCTGGTGTAACTCGGGCAGTTGTTGCCATCCTGTACCTGTCCCGCAGGTGTGATATTCAGATGTACCGATCCTGTGCAGGTGTTGTTACACGTGGTCTGCCACTGCGAGGACAATCAGCTGTCCGTCCTGTCTCCCTGTAGCGCTGTCTTAGGCGTCTCACAGTACGGACATTGCAATTTATTGCCCTGGCCACATCTGCAGTCCTCATGCCTCCTTGCAGCATGCTTAAGGCACGTTCACGCAGATGAGCAGGGAACCAGGGCATCTTTCTTTTGGTGTTTTTCAGAGTCAGTAGAAAGGCCTCTTTAGTGTCCTATGTTTTCATAACTGTGACCTTAATTGCCTACCGTCTGTAAGCTGTTAGTGTCTTAACGACCGTTCCAAAGGTGCATGTTCATTAATTGTTTATGGTTCATTGAACAAGCATGGGAAACAGTGTTTAAACCCTTTACAATGAAGATCTGTGAAGTTATTTGGATTTTTACAAATTATCTTTGAAAGACAGGGTCCTGAAAAAGGGGCCCCTGCCTTTTTTTGCTGAGTTTATATAATTTGCTAGGTTATTATCATCTATGCTCTGTTTAAAAGGGTGTTTTATCTTAATAAAAGTAAGCTACTGGAGACAACTCATCTGGCTATACCTACAGAATGGGGCTTACAATATATTCTATTTTGATTGTTCAGGTTCACCATCAGCAATATTTTTGGTAGCTTTGCTTTAAACAAATCAGTGTATATCAGGGCTATTTCAACTATATTCTTACTGGATCCAGATATTTAAAAAATATAATTTAGATGGGGGCCAGACATTTTCTACATGGGATTACTCTTCCTGAGACCGGTATAAAAAACAAATGCACAAACAATTATCTTATAAATAACTTTTATTAAAATTAAATGTTGCTAAAAGTTCATTTTTAGTGCTTTAAGATTAGCCTAATTCAGTGCATCAAATTGTTTAAATAATGGAACACAGTTGACCTGCATCACATTAATACATTTCTACTTTCCTGTCCATTTTACATACATAGCTTCATCTTTTGTTTTTATTTACACATAGGAAACCTTTTATGCATGGCATATCTCAGATGACCAGCATCACATTCTGTTCTATTTCTTTATTTTCTGTCTTCTTTTGTTCATTTTTTTTACACATAGGAAACAAACATTTTATGCATGGCTTATCTCAGTTGACTCGTTTTTGTGGAGAAGTCTCTCTCCCCCGCATAAGTAGAGAACAGGTCTCTATAACAAACTGCACCACCTCTGTGGGGACTTAAACTCATCAAATCTCGTTGCAAAGTTAGCTTTCAGTTTATCTTAAAAGCCTGACATCACGGGAGTGATCTGTACTGATGACTGAATATAGTTGCGCAGTGTAGGAAAATGGAGCGTTTTGTTTGGAGAAAATAACGGTATTTTGAAAAGAAGTCAGTTTTTTCAATTATGTCAATAACTGTTTTATCCCTCCCATGCAGTCCCAAATTAAGTCCATTCAATTCCTTGAGGATGTTAGTAAAAAACAAACATCTGATACGAACTAATCATTAAGCAGTTTCGCTTTCTTGTAACGGCAAATCGCAGAGAAAAGCAACTTTCTCCTCCCTAAGCTCACATAGGCTGCTCTCGAGAGCATCACCACCTTTGCTTAGCCACTGAACATCATTATGTAAAAGTAGATCATGATCAGGGATGCAAACTGGTGAGGGCAAAAACGTTTTTGTTTTTTTCTTTTTGCCAGGAAACACGTGAAAAAAATAAGTGTAAATTGCAAGAAAATGTACTAACATTTTACTAACGATGTGATACCAGGCCAAGTATCACGATATTTTAGAGGCCCTCTTGACCGCAGAGACAAAAGGTTGTGATTTTAAAGTTAATTTTCATGCAATTCTACACATTTTGCCATGGCTTATGCCGTGTTCTTATGCTATCCGAGTGACTCATAACTAAATCAATGGGGGCCCCATGCCATGACATATTTTGGAATTTTAGAATCTCCCGACTGTCTAGTTTTTATTTTGGTGATTGTTGGTTCTCAAAGAACAACTTCTTTAAAAACATGTAAGACAAATCATTTTACCATCATATTTATTTGGAGTGGCGGCAACTACCACACGTGAAATTGGATGAAGCACTCATCTCTCAATGGGTGATACACTGCGTCTGTCCACTTTGTCAGACCCCCCCACACACACGTTCTTTTTTTTTTTTACAGATCTACACAATTCACGTGGATTGCATCCTTGAAGATGCTCAGCAGACTACGAAACAAGCGATGCTGCAGGCTAGATGTTGATCAGATAATGGAAAATGTATGCACTCACTAACTAAGTCGCTCTGGATAAGAGCGTCTGCTAAATGACTAAAATGTAAATGTAAATAAAGTTTATGATAGCCATAACTGAGTCCTGGGCTGGCGTGGTTCCAGGTGGTCTGCGGTTGTGAGGCCGGTTGGACGTACTGCCAAATTCTCTAAAATGATGTTGGAGGAGGCTTATGGTAGAGAAATGAACATTCAATTCTCTGGCAACAGCTCCGGAGGACATTCCTGCAGTCAGCATGCCAATTGCACGGTCCCTCAAAACTTGACATCTGTGGCATTTTGTTGTGTGACAAAACTGTACATTTTAGAGTGGCCTTTTATTGTACCCAGTACAAGGTGCACCTGTGTAATGATCATGCTGTTTAATCAGCTTCTTGATATACCACACCAGTCAGGTGGATGGATTATCTTGGCAAAGGATACATGCTCACTAACAGGGATGCCGACAAATTTGTGCACATTTGAGAGAAATAAGCTTTTTGTGCGTCTGGAAAATGTCTTGAATCTTTTATTGCAGCTCAGGAAACATGGGACCAACACTTTACATGTTGCACTTATATTTCTGTTCAGTATAATTTGTAAACGATAAATATTGATACATTACTAGCTCAAACACAATCTGCAGAAATGTGTGGGTGATGGTGTTTCCAGAACCAAAGTGGGGGGACAAAAAACAACAGGCTACATTGCCTGCTTAAATGCCCCCCTTTATTTATCCTACGGTTCTGACTTGGTGTACATGGGAGAATACTGTAAGGATGGGCCAAGTTCTGAATTATTTTGCTGTACATTTCAAAAGTGCTGAACAAATAGTTATATTGACTACGTTCGTCCTAGCTCGCTCATTACTGTCTTAATCAAAATTACGGATTGACATCCTCTCGTCGTCCCGTTAGGCCATAGTTTGTACATCTCAATTGTCCGTAGAAAACACATTTGTTTAAGCAGGTCAGCCATATCAGCTATGTTTTTTAAAAAGGCAGTAAATGATGCTGAATTAACTGTTTCGCTGCCAGACAAGGCTCCCTGATAGCCAGGTGTAGCAGTGGTTAGAATTCACGCCATGGTGCTGAAAAGAAAGCTCTGCTGTTGGGACAGCTTTATGTAGGCCCTAACAGTTTGAGGGCACCGTTTGTCACCGTTATAGTGCAATTCATGTATTGTTAAGTTGTGTGTTGTGTAGTGGCTTTGCTGGCAAGCATCTAAAAAAATTGTTTGAGTTTGCCCCACCAAAATGTACATGCTAAAATCGCCAGACACACACACGACAGAAGTCAGCTCAGACAGATCCAGCTTAGAAAGGCCCAGGTCATGAGCTCCATCAGCAGCAGATTTTAATTTTGAATGGAAAATGAATATGTTTAAGCAACAAATGTTAGTGCAACGAATCGTATGGCATCGCATCGTTTCGTTTTCTAAATCACACCAAATCGCAATGATTCTAAAACGTGAAACATATCATTCCTGTATTATATCAAAGCCCACGTATCGAATCGTCTTGAAAGGGAAAGATGCACATCCCTACCTCTTACATTTAATGTCAAATTTGGGTATAGAGCTCCATGGAAATGGTATAGTCCATAGGGAGGGGCCATGGGTATAAAGATAACTACAGCACACAGGTGTAATGGGTATGTGCTAGCTCTGCTATGTGAGATGTGTGAGCTTTGTCATTATGGGGTATTGTGTGTAGATTGCTGAGGATTATTTATTTTTTAAATCCATTTTAGAATACGGCTGTAACGTAACAAAATGTGGTAAAAGTCAAAAGGTCTGGATACTTTCCAAAGGTACTGTATATATACACACACACAGTAAGTATTCAGACCCCATTACCTTTTCCACATTTTGTATGCCATATTATTTCTTCAACTGGAACCACCTTTTCAGTGTGAATAAACTGGACACTATTTTGCACTGGATCATGCTGCCTCCTGCCCTTAAGGATGCTCCAACTTCTGGTCCCTACAACAGTTTGTAACAGATTCTAGTTTTGGGAACAGAAAACTGAATTGATATCTGATGTTTCTCTGAGAAAATGTGCAGATTCTGGGCCCAGTTTCATCTTGCTGCGTCTCCTCCCTCTACCTTAGAACTGCACTTAACCTCATCACCAAATTTGGTAGTGCTTCAGATTTTGACCCCATGTGACATCTGGGATTCCCTTTCATTTATGGTATTATTTAACGTCTGGCAATTATGTACATTCAGGATTTTTACAAAAGTACTTCACCAGTCCTGTCTAGGATTCCATAAATTGGGAGAACACGTTTTGAGATGAGGTACTACCTGAACTTGCCCAATATGAAACACTTAATTCTGCAACGTTTTCACGCTACCTTGTTCTAGAGCATTCCAGTTGAGGTTCTCACCTTAGCCCCGACGGTGCCCCTGTTGCAGTAGAGCTTGGCGTTGGTTTTGATGTTGTTGGGGTCTATCGCCAGGGCCTCCGAGTAGAGCCGGTAGGCTGCCTCAAAGTTGCGGTCCTTGAACACTTTGTTGCCCTCCTCCTTCTTGGCTTTCAAAGCTTTGGCATTCTGATTTTAGATAGATATCAACCACATTGAATCAGTATGTCAGGTGCAGTATAACTCAATTCGCGGGCTACAGTACTGATCAAGCAGTGTTGTCACGATACCAACATTTTACTCACAATACAATACCAGGCCAAATAGTAAATAGTATAATGATACCAAGCGGGGGGTCATCAGAGTGGCATAGCGTCCTAATTTTTTATGAAGATATATATAGCTTATGCTTACATTAGGCCTATATGAATCATATCTTTGAAGCACATCTCTTTCAGTAGCTATCCTTTTAGCTTTCTTCCTGTACCATCCAAATATGTGCCTATAGCCTAGGTCTGCTGGGCAAGTTACCAGGTTGTTAGCTAGCTAATGTATGTAACAGGACTGAACAAGGCTGTTATCAAAACAATAATTAGCAGCCCGGGATTACTTTAAAACGTCCCACAACATGCGCCCCAATGCGCGATAGAAAGAAAAAAAAAGGGTAAAATAAGTACAGGCGCAAGTTGAGTGACTCACTCTGCAAGCTAGCCGAGCCTTCCCGTGGTCTGGGGCCATGCGCAGCGCTTGGACGAAGAACTGCACAGCTTTGTCGATGCAGTCCTCGTAGTACAGACACAGGCCGCGCACATATAGAGCGTCTCCGTTGGTCGAGTCCATTCGCAATATATCGCTGGGAGAGAAAATACAAGATTCATAAGACAAAGAACCTGACTTTGATATTCCCCAAATTGGCGCAAACATGAAAACGAGGTCAAAAGAAGCCTCGTCATGAAGGCAATTTTTCTGGGGATTTTGTAATAATTTTTACTCATGTTAGTCACCCATAAAAAAAAAAAAAAGTGTCTAAAGTGAAATTCCACAGTTAAAAAAGTTGATAACCCATAAAAAATTACAAACATCCCATTACAGCTTAAGAAAACAAATGCACTACATGACCAAAAGTGTACGTATATATATGCATGCACTGTATTTGGAAAGTATTCTGACCCCTTGACTTTACCCACATTTTGTTTCGTTAAAGCCTTATTCTAAAATTGACTACATTGATGAGGGGGAAAAAAACAACAATCTACACTCAATACCAAATGATGAAAAAGCAAAAACTGGTATTTAGATTTCTCTTTGCAAATATATTAAAAATAAAAAAATGAAATATCACATTTACATAAGTATTCAAACCCTTTACTCTGTACTTTGTTGAAGCACCTTTGGCAGCGCTACAAGCTTGGCACACCTGTTTTGGGGAATTTCTCCCATTCTTCTCTGCAGATCCTCTCAAGCTCTGTCAGGTTGGATGGGGAGCGTTGCTGCACAGCTATTTTCAGATCTCTCAAGAGATGATTGATCGGGTTCAAGTCCAGGCTCTGGCTGGGCCACTCAAGGACATTCAGAGACTTGTCCCAAAGCCACTCCTGTGTTGTCTTGGCTGTGTTCTTGGGGACCTTCAATGCTGCAGAAATGTTTTGGTACCCTTCCCCAGATCTGTGCCTCGACACAATCCGGTCTTGGAGTTCTAAGGACAATTCTTTCGACCTCATGGCTTGGTTCTTTTCTCTGACATGCACTGTCAAGTGTGGGACCTTATATAGACAGGTGTGTTCCTTTCCAAATCAGGTCCAATCAATTGAATTGACCACAGGTGGACTCCAATCAAGTTGTAGAAATATCTCAAGGATGATCAATGGAAACAGGATGCGACTGAGCTCAATTTCAAATCTCAGAGCAAAGGGTCTGAATACTTACGTAAATAAGTTATTACAGTTTTTAAATTTGTTCTAAATGTGCAAACACTTTTTTTTGCGGTTTTCTGTCATTATGGGGTACTGTGTGTAGATTGATGAGGAAAAACATTAATTTAAATCACTTGTAGAATAAGGCTGTAACGTAACAAAATGTGGAAAAAGTCAAGGGGTCTGAATACTTTCCGAATTCACTGCAGTGTATAGCACCACATTTATAAAACCTGTCTTTAAAATATGAAACAAATGTCCTGGTGAAGAGCTTGGTTGGATAATCCTCCTAACTTCCACTCCTTCCTGCCCCACATTAGTGCCTGATTGGTTTGTACCTGGCCACAGACTGGGCTTCCGGGTAGCGGCCCAGTAGGGCCAAACACTCAGCCTTGAGGATTTTGAAGCGATGGCAGGTGGACGCCAATCCCAGGGCCTTGTCCATACAGTACACCACCTGCAGCAGAGAAGACAACAGCTACCATCTCACAACTGGGTTGACTGCCTGTGTGTGTGTGTGTGTGTGTGTGTGTGTGTGTGTGTGTGTGTGTGTGTGTGTGTGTGTGTGTGTGTGTGTGGTAACATGCCTTTCTGAAATCCCTCTTTTCGAAGTCAAATTCTGCCATTCGTTCGTACTCCAGTACTGCTGTGGCATTTTTGTGCTGCAAAGCACAAAGAAGAAACCAAGCAAATCAAAATCACACTGATATAAATTGATACACAGAGTATGATATAGCAGGTGGAATAATTGAGAAACACATGCATGACGTCTCGCACAGCTCCCATTGACATGATTTACATGCAAGTCAGAGCTGTGCAACGCGTAACCAAAAACATATCTGAAAGATGGTGAATACAACAAACAATCAAAATTTGAAGCACTTGCAGCAATTAAAAAACGTTAAAAGCCCAATGCAGCAGTTCCTATCTCAATATCAAATAATTTTTGGTTAACAATTAAGTACAGGAGTCACGTTAGAGATCAGAATTTTTAAAACGCAGACCATCAAAACACCTGCGTTTTAAATTGAAAGTCAACAGTGGTTTTTTGCTTCAAGAGTGATCAGGGGCGTGCAACTACAGTTTTCCTTCACAGAAAATACATTAGTGCAACACATTCGGCAGAAAATAGCTTCATTTTGATTAGATGACAGAGGCTAGTTGGCTAGCAGCCACACAAGTAAATGAGCGTACAATGAAAAAGCAAGGTCTTTCTTTGCAAAAAAACAATGCATGGCCATCATATTTCTAATGTTTATCATAGCAAGAATGTAGCCAGCTACACTTTCTAATGTTTGCTTGAAGTTAATCTTGCATTTACCGGAGAAAAGTAGGCTACACCGAGAAAAGTATTTATCTGAGTGGAGAAGTGCAAATGAAGCACAAAATGTGTCTGATGCCGAGCATAAATTTAAATAAGAAGTATTTAGATCTGCTTTTACAAAAAACAGCTAGATTTCTTATTTTTTAATGTGAAAAACACAGAATTCTGCATTAACGCGACCCTAAAAGTACCTGATTGTTTTCAATTAAAATGGTCAAAAATATACAAAAATAGCTTCTTAGCAAAGAGCAATCTTTCAAGCAAGACCTTTGCTAGGACTGTCTGGGAGTGGTCTGAGTGGGGAGGGGAACACTGAAAACTAGCTGTTATTGGCAGAAAGGTTTGGAACTCACGTTCTTATTGGTCTATTAACTAGAGCTCGCAAAATTACCGTATAACCAACGGTTATGGATGAAGACAGTCATGAAAATAAAATAACAGCTGAAGGTACCGCGTTCATCTGTACAAACAATAGTACGCAAGTATAAACAATATTGGGACCACGCAGCCGTCATACCGCTCAGAGATTAACATACTTTGGTGCAAAAAGTGCAAATCAATCCCAGAACAACAGCAAAGGACCTTGTGAAGATGCTGGAGGAAACAGGTACAAAAGTATCTATATCCACAGTAAAATTAGTCCTATATCGACATAAACTGAAAGGCCGCTCAACAAGGAAGAAGCCACTGCTCCAAAACTGCCATAAAAAAGCCAGACTACGGTTTGCAACTGCACATGGGGACAAAGATCGTACTTTTTGGAGAAATGTCCTCTGATCTGATGAAACAAAAATAGAACTGTTTGGCCATAATGACCATCATTATATTTGGAGGAAAATGGGGGTTGCTTGCAAGCCGAAGAACACCATCCCAACCGTGAAGCACGGGGGTGGCAGCATCATGCTGTGGGGGTGCTTTGCTGCAGTAGGGACTGGTGCACTTCACAAAATAGATGGCATCATGAGGAAGGAAAATTATGTGGATATTTTGAAGCAACATCTCAAGACATCAGTCAGGAAGTTTAAATGTATTTGGCTAAGGTGTATGTAAACTTCCGACTTCAACTGTATACACACACACACAGTTGAAGTCAGAAGTTTACATACACCTTAGCCAAATACATTTAAACTCAGTTCTTCCACAAAACATGCGCACGCACGCGCCCGGTCTAGTCAACATGCAAGGCACCACTTCTGTGAGGGACTGACTAGCTTTTGTCCATCTGCTACACAGTTCCTCTACTAGTTTGTAGAGGAACATGCACTTATGCCCTGAACCAGAGTTAGAAACTGCTGAAGTATCAAATGCTGACTTGGAGTTGAAACCGGATGCATCGTAAAAAGGGGCCAAAGCAATGCTAGAAAACCACATGGAGAAAAAAAGATATTAAGAGAAGGTCAAAACTTTACATACATTTGAAGTTGGAACTTTACATACACCTTAGCCAAATACATTTAAACTCAGTTTTTCACAATTCTTGACATTTAATCCTAGTAAAAATTCCCTGTCTTAGGTCAGTTAGGGTCACCACATTATTTTAAGAATGTGAAATGTCAGAATAATAGTAGAGAGAGTGATTTATTTCAGCTTTTATTTCTTTCATCACATTCCCAGTGGGTCAGAAGTTTACATACACTCAATTAGTATTTGGTAGCATTGCCTTTAAATTGTTTAACTTGGGTTGAACGTTTCAGGTAGCCTTCCACAAGCTTCCCACAATAAGTTGGGTGAATTTTGGCCCATTCCTCCTGACAGAGCTGGTGTAACTGAGTCAAGTTTGTAGGCCTCCTTGCTCGCACACGCTTTTTCAGTTATGCCCACAAATGTTCTATAGGATTGAGGTCAGGGCTTTGTGATAGCAACTCCAACACCTTGACTTTGTTGTCCTTAAGTAATTTTGCCACAACTTTGGAAGTACGCTTGGGGTCATTGTCCATTTGGAAGAACCATTTGCAACCAAGCTTTAACTTCCTGACTGATGTCTTCCTCAGCGATATGACGGCTGCGTGGTCCCATGGTGTTTATACTTGCGTACTATTGTTTGTACAGATGAACGTGGTACCTTCAGGCGTTTGGAAATTGCTCCCAAGGATGAACCAGACTTGTGGAGGTCTACACATTTTATTCTGAGGCTAATTTGTTTTAATTTTCCCTTGATGTCAAGCAAATAGGCACTGAGTCTGAAGGTAGGCCTTGACATACATCCACAGGTACACCTCCAATTGACTCAAATGATGTCAATTAGCCTATCAGAAGCTTCTAAAGCCATGACATCATTTCCTGGAATTTTCCAAGCTTTTGAAAGGCACAGTCAACTTAGTGTATGTGAACTTCTGACCCACTGGAATTGTGATACAGTGAATTATAAGGGAATAATATGTCTGTAAACAATTGTTGGAAATATTACTTGTGTCATGCACAAAGTAGATGTCCTAACCGACTTGCCAAAACTATAGTTTGTTAACAAGACATTTGTAGAGTGGTTGAAAAACGAGTTTTAATGACTCCAACCTAAGTGTATGTAAACTTCCGACATCAACTGTACATATACAGTGGGGAGAACAAGTATTTGATACACTGCCGATTTTGCAGGTTTTCCTACATACAAAGCATGTAGAGGTCTGTCATTTTTATCATAGGTACACTTCAACTGTGAGATACGGAATCTAAAACAAAAATCCAGAAAATCACATTGTATGATTTCTAAGTATTTAATTTGCATTTTATTGCATGACATAAGTATTTGATCACCTACCAACCAGTAAGTATTCCGGCTCTCACAGACCTGTTAGTTTTTCTTTAAGAAGCCCTCCTGTTCTCCACTCATTAACTGTATTAACTGCACCTGTTTGAACTCGTTACCTGTATAAAAGACACCTGTCCACACACTCAATCAAACAGACTCCAACCTCTCCACAATGGCCAAGACCAGAGAGCTGTGTAAGGACATCAGGGATAAAATTGTAGACCTGCACAAGGCTGGGATGGGCTACAGGACAAAAGGCAAGCAGCTTGGTGAGAAGGCAACAACTGTTGGCGCAATTATTAGAAAATGGAAGAAGTGCAAGATGACTGTCAATCACTCTCGATCTGGGGCTCCATGCAAGATCTCACCTCGTGGGGCATCAATGATCATGAGGAAGGTGAGGGATCAGCCCAGAACTACACGGCAGGACCTGGTCAATGACCTGAAGAGAGCTGGGACCACAGTCTCAAAGAAAACCATTAGTAACACACTACGCCGTCATGGATTAAAATACTGCAGCGCACGCAAGGTCCCCCTGCTCAAGCCAGCGCATGTCCAGGCCCGTCTGAAGTTTGCCAATGACCATCTGGATGATCCAGAGGAGGAATAGGAGAAGGTCATGTGGTCTGATGAGACAAAAATAGAGCCTTTTGGTCTAAACTCCACTCGCCGTGTTTGGAGGAAGAAGAAGGATGAGTACAACCCCAAGAACACCATCCCAACCGTGAAGCATGGAGGTGGAAACATCATTCTTTGGGGATGTTTTTTTCTGCAAAGGGGACAGGACGACTGCACCGTATTGAGGGGAGGATGGATGGGGCCATGTATCCTCCTTCCTCCAGTAAGAGCATTGAAGATGGGTCGTGACTGGGTCTTCCAGCATGACAACGACCCGAAACACACAGCCAGGGCAACTAAGGAGTGGCTCCGTAAGAAGCATCTCAAGGTCCTGGAGTGGCCTAGCCAGTCTCCAGACCTGAACCCAATAGAAAATCTTTGGAGGGAGCTGAAAGTCCGTATTGCCCAGCGACAGCCCCGAAACCTGAAGGATCTGGAGAAGGTCTGTATGGAGGAGTGGGCCAAAATCCCTGCTGCAGTGTGTGCAAACCTGGTCAAGACCTACAGGAAACGTATGATCTCTGTAATTGCAAACCAAGGTTTCTGTACCAAATATTAAGTTCTGCTTTTCTGATGTATCAAATACTTATGTTATGCAATAAAATGCAAATTAATTACTTAAAAATCATACAATGTGATTATCTGGATTTTTGTTTTAGATTCCGTCTCACAGTTGAAGTGTACCTATGATACAAATTACAGACCTCTACATGCTTTGTAAGTAGGAAAACCTGCAAAATCGGCAGTGTATCAAATACTTGTCCTCCCCACTGTGTGTGTGTGTGTGTATATATATATATATATATATATATATATATCATACACTTTGCCTTGATGACAGCTTTGCACACTTTTGGCATTCTCTCAACCAGCTTCATGAGGTCGTCACCTGGAATGCATTTCAATTAACAGGTGTGCCTTCTTTAAAAAGTTCATTTCTGGAATTTCTTTCCTTCTTAATGCGTTTGAGACAATCAGTTGTGTTGTGACAAGGTATGAGGGGGGGTATACAGAAGATAGCCCTATTTGGTAAAAGACCAAGTCCATATTATGGCAAGAACAGCTCAAATAAGCAAAGAGAAACGACAGTCCATCACTACTTTAAGACATGAAGGTCAGTCAATAGGGACATTTTCAAGAACTTTGAAAGTTTCTTCAAGTGCAGTCGGAAGAACCATCAAGCGCTATGATTAATCAGGCTCTCATAATAATAATAATATTAATAATAATAATAATAATAATAATAATAATAAGCCATTTAGCAGACGCTTTTATCCAAAGCGACTTACAGTCATGCGTGCATACATTTTTGTGTATTGGTGGTCCCGGGGATCGAACCCACTACCTTGGTGTTACAAGCGCCGTGCTCTACCAGCTGAGCTACAGAGGACCACACTCATGAGGACCCCCACAGGATTGGAAGACCCAGAGTTACCTCTGCTGCAGAGGATAAGTTATTTAGAGTTACCAGCCTCAAATAGCAGCCCAAATAAATGTTTTGATGTCTTCACTATTATTCTACAATGTAAAAAAATAGTAAAAATAAAGAAAAACCCTTGAATGAGTAGGTTTGTCAAAACTTTTGACTGTTACTACATTTACATTTGACTGTATATTATATTAATTTTAGGGGGGAACGAACAGCTGACTGAAGACAAGACGGCCGGGCATTCGTGTGGCAATTTGACTGGTAAACTCATGGATACACTCGCAATGGCTGCCTGGAATTGTGATGCAATAATTTCCATGGAAATATAGAACGTTCATTCCAATGATGTTAACTGATGTGGCTCATGCAATGAAATGTATTTTTTGTAATGTCAGTTGAGTTGAATCAACAAATTACAGCACAATTTGCATAACTTAGTGGAATTACAGTGAGGGAAAAAAGTATTTGATCCCTTGCTGATTTTGTACGTTTGCCCATTGACAAAGAAATGATCAGTCTATAATTTTAATGGTAGGTTTATTTGAACAGTGAGAGACAGAATAACAACAAAATCCAGAAAAACGCATGTCAAAAATGTTATAAATTGATTTGCATTTTATGAGGGAAATAAGTATTTGACCCCCTCTCAATCAGAAAGATTTCTGGCTCCCAGGTGTCTTTTATACAGGTAACGAGCTGAGATTAGGAGCACACTCTTAAAGGGAGTGATCCTAATCACAGCTTGTTACCTGTATAAAAGACACCTGTCCACAGAAGCAATCAATCAGATTCCAAACTCTCCACCATGGCCAAGACCAAAGAGCTCTCCAAGGATGTCGGGGACAAGATTGTAGACCTACACAAGGCTGGAATGGGCTACAGGACAATAGGCAAGCAGCTTGGTGAGAAGGTGACAACAGTTGGTGCGATTATTTGCAAATGGAAGAAACACTAAAGAACAACTCCCTTGGCCTGGGGCTCCATGCAAGATCTCACCTCGTGGAGTTGCAATGATCATGAGAACGGTGAGGAATCAGCCCAGAACTACACGGGAGGATCTTGTCAATTATCTCAAGGCAGCTGGGACCATAGTCACCAAGAAAACAATTGGTAACACACTACGCCGTGAAGGACTGAAATCCTGCAGCGCCCGCAAGGTCCCCCTGCTCAAGAAAGCACATATACAGGCCCGTCTGAAGTTTGCCAATGAACATCTGAATGATTCAGAGGAGAACTGGGTGAAAGTGTTGTGGTCAGATGAGACCAAAATCGAGCTCTTTGGCATCAACTCAACCCCAAGAACACCATCCCCACCGTCAAACATGGAGGTGACAACTTCACCTCATCAAAGGGACGATGGACGGGGCCATGTACTGTCAAATCTTGGGTGAAAACCTCCTTCCCTCAGCCAGGGCATTGAAAATGGGTCGTGGATGGGTATTCCAGCATGACAATGACCCAAAACACACGGCCAAGGCAACAAAGGAGTGACTCAAGAAGAAGCACATTAAGGTCCTGGAGTGGCCTAGCCAGTCTCCAGACCTTAATCCCTTAGAAAATCTGTGGAGGGAGCTGAAGGTTCGAGTTGCCAAACGTCAGCCTCGAAACCTTAATGACTTGGAGAAGATCTGCAAAGAGGAGTGGGACAAAATCCCTCCTGAGATGTGTGCAAACCTGGTGGCCAACTACAAGAAACGTCTGACCTCTGTGATTGCCAACAAGGGTTTTGCCACCAAGTACCAAGTCATGTTTTGCAGAGGGGTCAAATACTTATTTCCCTCATTAAAATGCAAATCAATTTACCGTAATTTTTGGACTATAAGGTGCGCCTTTTTTCAAATTTTTCGACCCTGCGGCTTATATAACGGTGCGGCTAATCTATGGATTTTTACAGCTAACGGCCACTAGAAGACCTCCTAAATCTATGGATTTTACAGGTTACAGTCCACCAACTTTAACTCTATGGGCTCTATGACCGGTCCGCGCCCCCCACCTTTAAGCGGTAGGCTCCAGCAGGAAAAGCTGGAGGCCGGAAAAGAGTGAGACAGGTAGCGCGAAAAAGTAAAAGTGGAACCGAGAGTGGTACGAGAGACAGAACGAGAGCAAGACAGTTTGTCTCTTTCCCGACAATCCCCTCTGTGCACGAACACTTACATATGGTAATTAAACATTAAAACACCTGCGGCTTATAGTCCAGTGCGGCTTATATATGTACACATCATTCAATATCATTCAATTTAGTTGCTGCTGCTTATACTCCGGTGTGCCTTATAGTACGGAAAATACGGTATAACATTTTTGACATGCGTTTTTCTGAATTTTTTTGTTGTTATTCTGTCTCTCACTGTTCAAATAAACCTACTATTAAAATTATAGACTGATCATGTCTTTGTCAGTGGGCAAACGTACAAAATCAGCAGGGGATCAAATACTTTTTTCCCTCACTGTTTTTGGGTCGTCATTTACCTTATCACACGCCCACAGCATACAGAGCCTAGTTTGAAGAGCGGAATGGCCTATCACCTGTCAGACAGCGCGAGCGCAGTACTGACACTGGAGTTAAACGTGTGCTTTTATAAGCCCAGTCATCGGGCAACAAATAACAACACTAAATGCAAAAAAGAAAGCGACTATTACTACTCAATCTCAACTCATAATTAAAGTGCGCATCCCATTCACAATTTGAGTGCATAGGCTATAAATCAACGGTAGGCAGGCTATCAGCACGTTACAATATGAGCTTGAAGCAGTATTGTTTGAAACCTGAACGTTTTACTTTAAATAATGAGGCATGTATTCGCTTGCTTCAAAGTAGTCTAGCCAAAATCAAACCATAGAAATGTCGAAGCAATCTTTTTTATAAAGACTTCCTCATGCCATTAACCAGCATTTATCTCCTGTTCTATTGGTTTTCATATCAACATTATTTAGTTGTCCAGAAGCAAGAAGGCACAATCCTAGTAATATTAGCAACCCATCCTAGTTGTTGCTATTAGATTCCCCCTCTTTCTAAGTTTGAGATGTTCATCTCCGTCACATATGGAAGCGCTCACATTAGGTGCACTGTTTAGAACGTTGTTTTCCCCTCGAATTGCATTTTAGCAAATGCTTGAAAATAATGTTTATTTGCTGCTTCATTACAACAGTTGCATGTTCAATAATAGGCTATATAGCCTTTTGACTGTAAGACGATAGGCTTGCTATTGTTGCATGTTTTCATTAAGCTCTTAAATGAAAAATGTCAGATCCTTGTATGCATGCTTTGTATTGTCTGTTGGTCACGTAATTTTACTGTTTTGGAAAAAATGTATTCTTTGTTGACCGGTTAATGAGGGTTGCTTAGTCAGCAGCAAAATTGACCGAAATTTGCATCCCTAATGGGCACACTTCCTGCTTTGCTCCTTGCAATATCCGCCAGTCCACCCATTATGGCATCATTGACTTGAATGGGGACGCCCAGAGCCATGTATTTAGGGTGTGTTCGTAAATTCACTCTCGAGCGCCAGAGTGCGCTCAGAGTGCACTCTGGGCGTTCGTAAATTCAGAGCGTTGTCAGATTGACTGTTAATAAATTCAGAGTGTTTCACTCTCGGAGCGTTCAGAGCTCACACTGGATGCTCCGGCTGAGAAGTTGGGTTGATCTGAGCGTTCTGACCTCACAACGGCAGTCAAGCACCCAAGCTAACTGGCTAAAGTTGAATTGCTTGCTAGCTACTTCCAGACACACGAGAGAACACCTCACTCTGACCATTTTACTTGCCCTAGCAGAGCTGGTTAGGCTGTTTTCATGTTATCTAGAGTGTTGGTGACTATAACTGTGCTGCTGGCAACAATTTAATTACTTATTTTCAGACATTTACTGACACAGGTCATATTCAACGGGTGTGGCGCGTTTGTAAATTCATCAGTTATTCTTCGCTCTGGCACACACAGACCAGAGTGCTCTGAAATCGGAGTAGATAGCCAGAGTGAATTTACGAACGCACAGAGACACTTCAACATTCTATGGCAGCCATGTTAATTCCCCATTAACACTACATGGGAATATTTAGAAAAATACTATAAAACGGAATGTCTAGAATGAGCATTATGATGCATTTACATAACACTAAAACATCATTGTCTTACATCAGATAGCGCGTCGATTCTGGCTGCACTGATCGGTCTCGTATCTCGCAAAGGGTAATGGGATAGATCAAAAGTAGTTTGGCTACAATGGGCTGTCATAACGTTAAAAAATATTACCTAGTTGACATCGTCTGCTGAACCCCATTTCTGCCTCAAAACTGTCTGAATTAATCTAAGCTAAAACAATAAATATGTCAAGAATGTTTTTTTGGGTGAGGAAGTCTTAGTCGCACTATTTCACATCTAGTTAAGGTTTATTGTGCTTCAATAGCATAATTCCATACATTTGTCCAACACTGAAATCATCTTTGACTGAAACGATGCTGCTAACCAACCAGCTACCTATTTAGTGCTGCACACACGATGTTGAATCTTCCAACAAAAGCTAGCTAGCAAGCTACTGTAGCTAGTAGAGCTAATGCTTACATTATGAGTTTTCATGAAGCAGCTGTTCTTCTCCCATGAGTCATTGCAATAGCCTCCAGAGTCAACTGCTATGCTCAACAGAATCAATGATACGATCGCGGAGAAACATGCTGATCTACGGACGGATCTCTGATAAAAGTCAGTTCCTCTTAATTGTGGGGCTGCATGTCTACAACGTCAGGGTAATTTAAACAGGCTAAGCATGGATTTTTATGTCAGTTAAGGAAGAGCTAGCTAACTAGCTAGCCAACTGTGTCAGTAAGTTAGCTAGCTACAACAGTTGTTAGCTACACAGCTGATCAAGTCACTGCACTGGCAATTTGTGCAGGAGATAGCCACCGCTTTGTTTTGATTTTCTCACAATTGCAAACTATTAAATCATGGTCAACGTTTGTAATAATTTAGCTAGTTATTCTGCCTATTTCTTGGAGAGTCATACGAGAGCGCAGTGATATAGAAAATTAAGAACAATGTTTAAAAAATAACAATGGCGGATGATCAATATTCACATTTGAATATGAGTTCCACGTCCTTCAAGACAGATCAGTTGAGGGACGAGCGTCACGGAGGAGTGACGCCATCTGACGTGAGACAATGACTACAACATATGGCAGTCATGTTAGCTCCCTATTAACATTGCATGGGGAATATTTAAACAATGCCCTGAGAAATTCAAAAATTCAAAAACTCTAAATACAGTGGGGAGAACAAGTATTTGATACACTGCTGATTTTGCAGGTTTTCCTACTTACAAAGCATGTAGAGGTCTGTAATTTTTATCATAGGTACACTTCAACTGTGAGAGACGGAATATAAAACAAAAATCCAGAAAATCACATTGTATGATTTTTAAGTAATTAATGTGCATTTTATTGCATGACATAAGTATTTGATCACCTACCAACCAGTAAGAATTCCGGCTCTCACAGACCTGTTAGTTTTTCTTTAAGAAGCCCTCCTGTTCTCCACTCATTACCTGTATTAACTGCACCTGTTTGAACTCGTTACCTGTATAAAAGACACCTGTCCACACACTCAATCAAACAGACTCCAACCTCTCCACAATGGCCAAGAACAGAGAGCTGTGTAAGGACATGAGGGATAAAATTGTAGACCTGCACAAGGCTGGGATGGGCTACAGGACAATAGGCAAGCAACTTGGTGAGAAGGCAACAACTGTTGGCGCAATTATTAGAAAATGGAAGAAGTTCAAGATGACGGTCAATCACCCTCGGTCTGGGGCTCCATGCAAGATCTCACCTTGTGGGGCATCAATGATCATGAGGAAGGTGAGGGATCAGCCCAGAACTACACGGCAGGACCTGGTCAATGACCTGAAGAGAGCTGGGACCACAGTCTCAAAGAAAACCATTAGTAACACACTACGCCAGCATGGAATAAAATCCTGCAGCGCACGCAAGGTCCCCCTGCTCAAGCCAGCGCATGTCCAGGCCCGTCTGAAGTTTGCCAATGACCATCTGGATGATCCAGAGGAGGAATGGGAGAAGGTCATGTGGTCTGATGAGACAAAAATATAGCTTTTTGGTCTAAACTCCACTCGCCGTGTTTGGAGGAAGAAAAGGATGAGTACAACCCCAAGAGCACCATCCCAACCGTGAAGCATGGAGGTGGAAACATCATTCTTTGGGGATGCTTTTCTGCAAAGGGGACAGGACGACTGCACCGTATTGAGGGGGAGGATGGATGGGGCCATGTATTGCGAGATCTTGGCCAACAACCTCCTTCCCTCAGTAAGAGCATTGAAGATGGGTCGTGGCTGGGTCTTCCAGCATGACAACGACCCGAAACACACAGCCAGGGCAACTAAGGAGTGGCTCCGTAAGAAGCATCTCAAGGTCCTGGAGTGGCCTAGCCAGTCTCCAGACCTGAACCCAATAGAAAATCTTTGGAGGGAGCTGAAAGTCCGTATTGCCCAGCGACAGCCCCGAAACCTGAAGGTCTGTATGGAGGAGTGGGCCAAAATCCCTGCTGCAGTGTGTGCAAACCTGGTCAAGACCTACAGGAAACGTATGATCTCTGTAATTGCAAACAAAGGTTTCTGTACCAAATATTAAGTTCTGCTTTTCTGATGTATCAAATACTTATGTCATGCAATAAAATGCACATTAATTACTTAAAAATCATACAATGTGATTTTCTGGATTTTTGTTCTATATTCCGTCTCTCACAGTTGAAGTGTACCTATGATAAAAATTACAGACCTCTACATGCTTTGTAAGTAGGAAAACCTGCAAAATCGGCAGTGTATCAAATACTTGTTCTCCCCACTGTATATGGATCTGGGGACGCCCGTTCTATTCATTCTAATTCTATGGCAGCACATGCAGTCAGGAGCAGAGACAAGAAAATGTACGTCAAAACAATTAATATTTTTGCTATTCTATAGGTTATTAGGGTGAACGCATTAATTTGGCTGGCCAATTACCATCATCCAAAATTCCATTACCCTCACAGCCCTATTAACTAAGTTACCAGCTGGTGTCACCAGGCAGGCCAAAACTCCATCCCACCAAAAAGGCCGAATTTCCAGGTGTTTTTTTTCTTCCAAACAGCACTTAAACTAAAAAGGCATTATCATAATGTTCACAATTTCACAGTATTATTCCAACCTCAGTGTGGAAATGTGTGTGTATGTATATATATATATATATTTTTTTTTAAAACACAGGAAAATCACATTTTTGGCAGCACTAGGCCTTTAACAACATTTAAAAAAGTAGAACAAGTGAAGCAAATGTAAATGTTCAATGGGAAACGAGAGGGAAGATCTAGGTATGCACGTATAAGTATTTGTCTAATAGTCCCAGGTCATTTAAGGTCGTCAACGTTACTTGGACCCACCTCCTGCTGCGCCTGGCTGTTGCTTGGCTCCAGTTCCAGGACCTTCTGAAAGCAGCGGCTGGCTGCCATGGCATTGCCCAACGACAAGTGGCACTTGCCCTCTCGCAGATGGCCCTGTGGTGCAGTGGGTGGGAAGATACTTCCTGGTTAAAGCTGCTGGATGACTACAAAGGGTTGGTGTGCTCCACATAGGGTTTTCACGATACCAGTATCATCATTAGAGCCCAACCGATAACGGATTTCTGGATCCAATACCAATTCCGGTTAAAAAAATGTGCCAATTACCGATATATCTGCCAAAAGTATTGGATTTTTTATTGCTGGAATGAAAAGTAGAGCTTTGTGCAGAAATTCTGCTGCAATTGACTACTTTAAAACGATGATTTCTGACATTTTAGCCACAAACCTTTTAAATTAACATTAAGAACATTACTATACATTTCATAGTTTACATGGTGAATAACTACAAATCTGCAACTACTTACTAGACATGAATAAGGTGTGAACAATGATATAGATTTTTTGTAGGCCTATGCAAAACT
The DNA here is from genome assembly GCF_020615455.1 of Coregonus clupeaformis. NCBI lineage: Eukaryota > Metazoa > Chordata > Actinopteri > Salmoniformes > Salmonidae > Coregonus > Coregonus clupeaformis. Next base: position 2,906,425 of record NC_059222.1, read on the forward strand.
GATTTAACTAAAGTTATCCTCTAGGAATATAAAGCCAATTACAAAGCACTCAAAACAGACAGGGGAGGGACCATTGGGAACTAACACTCACACTTGACTTCCCCACCCCCCCTACTAGCACAGACTTTGCTGAGATACTTTGAGAAAAACTGTCCTTACTATGACTGAGATATATGGTTGTTGATGAATGCACTAACTGTAAGTCGCTCTGGATATGATCATCTGCTAAATGTAATTAGAATACTATAAAAATTATTAGAATCTCTATGGGAGGGACCATCTGCAGTGTACAGTAGGTAGATGCCCTGGCTGAATTAATAAATGTAATCTCAATGTAAATATGAAATTGCACTTGTAATGTTGTACTGCCGCTTTAAGAACAGGCAGTGAGATGACAACGTTGTATCCGAATCATCACCAGATAGTCATCGCTCTTCTTCTAAAGTCTACACTATCATCTAAACTTTAAAGCATTTCTACTGATCTTTAACCAAAGCCTAAGTCTCAAATCATTACAGCACAAGCAATGTTATTCAATACAAAATGTATTAGCTAGATATTTCAACTCTGTATGGCAAGCGCGACAACGTTTATGCTTGCCGCACTCATTTGTGCCACAACTCGTTCTAGCAAGTAACAATCTAAATCACATCATCAGCACATGGCCTGAATGACAGATCAGCGGGGGTGTCTTGTTTTTTGCAGATCAAAAAGAAAACTAACCCAACACACAGTAGGCAGACAATAGCTGCAACTAGTGTTACTGTATAACTTTCGCCACCAGTCTAGTTAGCTATCGCATTAGCAGCACAGCCTGCTAGCTAAAATAACTTGCTAGCTGGCTAATGTTCGCGAAGTGAGAAAATGTGATGAGGACAGGACTACTTGCTTGGGTGAAGTGTACATAGCCAGTTTGATTTACTTTTGATTAATTACTTTTTCAAATGCGGTGGCATCGTCAACCCAGCATACCTACTACTGTTCACAATTAACCCTTTGCCATCAGCTGCCTACTGAATGACGTTCAGTGAGAGGCTTATATAAACTTTGAGAGCCCTCTTCAGGGCAAACATGGAAAACTTATACAAAAATTTCAGAAAATGCTCAGATTAGCGGATTTTTTTGTTCATTCATGTACAATAATCGGCGTTTTAAAAACGGAAGACCAACACATATCTGTGAAAGGCCAACATCAGCCGATAATATCGGCAAAAAGATTTATCGGTCGGGCTCTAATTGTAATACTCAGAAGTATCATGTCAAGGAAACAAAACATGAAGCAGTCTCAATTTATTGAGGAAAACAGTCCTAATTGGAAACAGCCAAAATTGTTTATTTTCCAAGTTACAGCACATCATATTTTACATAAAGTAGGTTCTTAAAGGACTCAAGAGTAGGAAAATGTAGTATTGTAATACTGGTATCGCGACAACCCTATACTCTACAATGGCGTCACGCCGCTGAAGCAAGCTGGCTGAACTCTGACCTTCATGAAACAGTCGTCCAGCCGCACGGCCTGCTGGGAGTCCTCCAGGGCCTCTCGGAAGCGGCACAGCATCATGAGGGTGGCCGCCCGGTTTCCATAGTAACTGGCGTTTTTAGGACATGCGTCTGTCAAAAACAAAAAGGTAACGCCTTTGTCAATCACCTTGAAACAACAGTCTACAATTCCAGAGAAACATATCACCATGTCTGAATAGCTAAATAAAATAGTATTAGCTGAATTTACAAACTGGTCGTCAATGAGAATTGTCTCTAACGATCCAGTTAAATACAAAATATATAATTTGAGAATCCTTCAAAAAGGTCCCTACATGGTTGCTCTCTACGCTACGGGCTAGCATGTTTTGTTTTAAACTAGGGTACAAAGATAGTGTTGCATTCTCACCAATGGCCTTTGTGTAGTAGTTAAATGCCTCAGAATAATCCTTCTTGACATAGCACGCATTTCCTTGCTCTTTGAAGCCCTCAGCCTCCCTGAGGAGAGGGAAAAACACCAAACAGTTTAAATATGTAGGCTAGAGAGAGAAACAAATGGAGTGTTAAGACTATCTACCAAAAATGCTGTAATACCCTTATCAATTTGTTACCTATAATTCAGCAGTAATTGATGGATAATTACGCTTAACAAACAAGCCAGTTAAGCGGGGGGAAATCCATTGACAAATCCTCTTTACTTGTTGTTGGTATTTGATTGTGATGTCAGCAAAAATATTCAGAGGCAATCTATTGTTGTGCATAGCAGCCAGGGGATATTGTCTTTGTAACTGAAACACATTTTGACCTATGAGAATGAATTGGCTCAGTGTACCAAACGGGAAAGCACACTTGGCATGTTTACCTGATTGGAACAGAAACAGAACAGCACCAAATGGCCCAGTGTGAGGACATAGAAGGCGCAGGAGCAAACTTCCGCAATCCCAATGAAGGAGGGTGATCAAATAAATATATCATTAAGACATAAGCCTACTACTAGGGGATGTGTAGTCTACTCAATCGGATATAGCGGCAATTTAGCAACTTTTTTTTTTTTTTTGTCATTTAGCAGACGCTCTTATCCAGAGCGACTTACAGGAGCAATTAGGGTTAAGTGCCTTGCTCAAGGGCACATCGACAGATTTTTCACCTAGTCGGCTCGGGGATTAGAACCAGCGTCCTTTCGGTTACTGGCACAACGCTCTTAACCACTAAGCTACCTGCCGCAACTGTTGTGATTATTTCATTTTGAGGTGACATTAAATGCACCACACTAAATAAGCATCAATAAATGAATAGGGTAAAAAAAAAAATTATACGGGTATGATATTTATATGCTTATATTGATTTGATAGTCCATTACAGGAATGACTAGGCCTAGGCTTTGACTGAATGGTTACACAGAAAAATGGCAACAAACCAACAGAAATAAACCACCATTATGGAAGACATGATTGAAGCGACTGTTCCATTTAGGTCTATGTATGTCATTTACTAAATAACTTTGTTCATTTTGATTTAATTAATTAAAATGTGGCACTGACTTGCCCATGGATTGATGTTTCAGCATCGTCTCAATGAACAGTTCAGCGTTCGACTAGCCACTTGTGACATGCACGCACAGTTACAAGCCTGCTAGAGTTAGCGGCAGGCGGACGAGCAATATCCACTGTCGTAGTACGGATGAAGCCTGAGCTGGAATGTGAATCTGGTTATCTTTAGAAAACCCATGTGTAGAACTAGCTTGCTTCGTAGGATACCGCTCAGGTAACGGTAGATAGATATCTAGCTAGATAACCCTAGCGCCGTTGGCAGAAAGCGGATGTTGCCGGTTTTCAGGGACACTATTTTCAACCTAACTTCCGTTTCCCCTGAATAAAATGGGGAAATTTCAGAATGTGGGGGAGACATGTCCACCCGTCCCCAGTGAAAGTTGCGCACCCGAGTCTACGGACAAGCAATCCATGCTTTGGTTTAGTTTGTCTGCCACTGTTTCCAAATGCTAACATTTTAGAATTTGTGGCACAAATCCCATTCAAGTAATGGTACCGATATTTGCACTTTTCACACATCCTGTCCAAATGATCCAAAAGTACCTAAAAATGGATTGTGATGCTCAATAAAGTAACTTATAGATGATTTGAACATGCGAAATAAATGCTAATATCGGTCCCAGGACTTGAATGGGATTTGTGACACAAATGCTAAAACATTAGCATTTGATAACCGTGCCAGCCACTGCCAGGGAAACTAATCCAAAGCATGGATTGCTGCCATACCTTGTCCATAGACTGCTTACAAGGTAAGGAAACCAATGAGGGAGTTCTATTAATCTGAGCCGCGGTGCACCAGTCTATGGCCCGTGACGTGAAAGGGCAAAAGTGGTGAGGTAGGAGCGTCCTTCTCAAATCGAACAGTAATACGCGCCGCTCGATCATGTTGTCAACAAGGCAGCATGTTGCATCGTCTAGAAAAACATACATCTCTATACATAGAAAATATATCTTAACTAGTTTCCATCGGAAGGCAGATAAAGCATTTTTACAAATAGTAATCACTTTGGCATGTCAAATCACATAACCTACTGTAAATGTCAATTATGTCAAATCTTGTGTTTCATTAGTTATCGTTCTGTCAGTGAATAAACATTTTGTATCATGTTTTGGCATGCTTATGTCTCATTTCAAGTAACTAGCTGCAGGCTTAAAGAAATATTCAATCATATATTTGCATAGAAAACCAAACAAATGCATGTAGATACAAAGGTGTGTCACGTATGCTAGAATGGAGTTTTAAAAACAACAGCTGCATATTAGCCAAAACATACGGCATAACCTAGACATATAGTATACCTTACGATACAATCTTCTCTAAAAACAGTTGTCCAATGTGCTCTGCAATAAGATAACCTGTTACGAACCGGCTCGTAGCTCGTAACAAAGAGGGAGACAACGAGGAGATAAAAGAAATAAAATATTTGTATTAAATAAAGTAACCTATATACAAGTAACAATGATGTGTGTAGCCAATAGTGTAAGTGAGTGGATGTGTGCATAGATGGTGATAGTGAGGGGTGCCAAAATAAACCAACACAAAGAAGCCCCAAAACACTGCGTGGAGAGTCTCCTCGATGTATGGGGGAAATGTGTATTTATCCCCGGGACACACCCGAGCCCAGGTGTGTCCCATCTCACTGACGACCCTCCCAGCTCCGCCCACCCCATAAAACCGGGGACCACCAAGGACACCGGAACACCACACCAACCCCCAAAAAATAATAATATAAATATTCACAAAAACAAAAAATAATAATACATACAGAAACGCAAACATACTGCCCTGGTTAAAGCTACCCCACTGCCCCAGCCAACCTCGTCCTCCCCAGACCTCAGCTACCTTTGCGCACAGGAAGCACCCTTTAAGAGGAAAGAAAAAAAACGAGGACAACAGCGAACAGATGACAGGAGTGACAGGACAAAACATATTAAACAGTGGCTGGTCACGTGCACGACACGCATACCTCACAACACTCAGGAACAACGCAAATGAGAAAACGCGTGACCACCGATCAATAGGACCAGACGCGTTCAGGAAAAGGACACACAAGAGAGCGTCAGCAACCACATTATCAGACCACCTGATGTGCCGCACATCGAGATGGAATGCCTGTAAAAACACCATCTCATTATCCTCTGGTTACTACACATCATAGACCTCAAGGTAAGAGGGTTATGGTTGGTGTAGACCACAATAGGTACTACACCAGACTTACACCTCGAAGTGATGTAGCGCCCATATGAGTGCTAGCGCTTCTTTTTCCTCCATGGAGTAGTTCAATTGATCACAGTTAAACTTAATAGAAAATAAACTAACGGCCTCAACACCGTACACATCTGCTTGCAGCAGGACTGCGCCTGCCCCCACGTGACTCGCATCCACCCTGCAAGGTGAATGACAAATCCACGCGAGGAGCAGCCAGCAAAAGAGTTGAGGTAAGCAACCTATTCGCATCATCAAAAGCCTTTTTAGTAGTTGTCGGTGGAAAAGCATCAATAGCTACCACTTTAGCCAGAACAGGACGCACCTCACCCTGCCCAACCACCTTACCAAGGTACGTCACGGTCGCCTGAGCAAACTCACACTTTGCCAAGTTGATAGTGAGGCGACCTGCAGCCAGGCGGTCAAACAAGGCTTGAATACGGGACAGATGCTCCTCCCAAATATCTGCATAAACCACTACATCGTCCAGATAAACAGCGCATCCAACCGGAGAAAACCCGATTCATAAGGCGCTGAAAAGCGGCAGGTGCGTTACGCAGGCCAAAACTCCTAACCAAATATGAGTACAGACCGGAGGGTGTAGTAGAGGCAGAGATTTTGCGTGCCCTACACGTCAGTGGCACCTGCCAATAGCCCTTTATCAGGTCAAACTTGCTCACAAACTTTGCTGCTCTGACCTGATCAACGCAGTACTCCATCCGAGGAAGAGGAAATTAAATCTGGTTTAGTGACACTGTTTACCTTACGGTAGTCCGTACAAAATTGGTTTGTCTCATTCGGTTTACTGACCAAGATACAGGGAGGAGCCAAGCTGGAGAAAGAAGGCTCTGCAATATCATTCACCAACGTGTACCTTATCTCAGCATCGAGACAACTACGTTTCTCTGAAGAAACTCCATAGAACCGCTGACGGATAGGGTCAGCATCCCCAACGTCAATATCGTTTTCTATTACTTAGGACACGATGGGGTAAGGTTGTGTTTCTCTAGGGCGGGAAGTAAGCTTGGCTTCTTATATGGTGACGAGTAAAACTTAAACCATGTATTTAGATTGTAGGTAGGTATTGTAGGTAGTTTATCTAGGAAGTTATTGTATGTAATTATTGTAGGTAAGTATTGTATTCGGCTGGGCCCGGTGAAGCACGAGGCTAGCTAACCCACTACCTGGACCAATAAAGCTAGCTAGCTAGCGGGTAGCTACTGGTAACTATTAGCAACTGTGGATAGTTGTTTCCAATGTTATTTCATGCTTAAGAGTACCTGTAATTATGCCAGCTAGCTACCTACCGTTCAGCTGTATTTCTAACCTCATTATCTGAAGCGTTAACGTTAGGTAGTTAGTAGCTACTCGAAATGTAGCTAGCTTGTTGCTACCTGGATAGCTAAATAAACAATAGCTGGAACGACCTAGCTTTAATATTTGGAGACGCTCGCTCTCCATTGGGACAGACTTGAACTGGCTGAATCGATTCAGTGGCTAGCTTTACACTTAACTAGCTAACAGTAGCTACTAAGGGTAAGTTATAACCTACATTTATTTTTTCATACTGGTAACCAGAGTCATTCAAAAGGAATTCAAGACATGGGTGAGTAGTTAACGTTAGCTTGGCTCTGTGTGTTTCATACAGTGGGGGGAGGGGTTGGATCGTTGACCGAGAGCAATGGCTAGCTAATATGCTAACTATTCTAGCTAGCTAATTAACTGGCTGAATAAGTTAACGACGTACTCACTCAAACTGTCAAAACTAACCCCAAAACTTTACACAACGATAGACACGGATGATCTGTTTAGCGTGTTAACACACTATTGATAGTTTGTTGTAACCGAGTATTGGTGCTAAACCTTGTTATTGGAAGCTAGCATGCTAGTTAGCTATGGCGTCATAGGATACGGTGCCCTGGGCGGTTTTCACGGAAGAATACTGTACCAAGTTAGCTAGCTGAATAAACTAAGTTAGAGTCTATTCCTAGAAAACGTTGAACAGCTGTAGTTTACAACAATTATAATTTCTAAAGTGGAAGTTGGGAGAGTTATATTTGAGTGTTTCAGTGAAAGGTAAGCGAGGGAGGCTCCACTCTCTCGCTTTCCCAGATGTTTAGTTCATTTCATTCCGATCTCCTTTTCATTATTGTAGCCTTTTTCTGTAGCCTGTCAACTATGTGTCTGTCTATCCCTGTTCTCTCCTCTCTCCACAGGCCATACAAACGCTTCACACCACGTGGCTGCTGCCACTCTAATCTGGTGGTCCCTGTGCGCACGACCCAGGTGAAGTTCCAGGTCTCCGGCAGCCTCTGGAACTGCCGTTCTGCGGCCAACAAGGCAGAGTTCATCTCAGCCTATGCTACCCTCCAGTCCCTCGACTTCTTGGCGCTGACGGAAACATGGATTACCACAGAAAACACTGCTACTCCTACTGCTCTTTCCTTGTCTGACCATGTGTTCTCACGTACCCAGAGAGCATCTGGTCAGCGCGGCGGTGGCACAGGAATCCTCATCTCTCCCAAGTGGACATTCTCTCTTTTTCTCCTGACCCATCTGTCTATCTCCTCATTTGAATTCCATGCTGTCACAGTCACTAGCCCATTAAAGTTTAACATCCTTGTCATTTATCGCCCTCCAGGTTCCCTTGGAGAGTTCATCAATGAGCTTGACGCCTTGATAAGTTCCTTTCCTGAGGATGGCTCACCCCTCACAGTTCTGGGTGACAATAACCTCCCTACGTCTGCCTTTGACTCATTTCTCTCTGCCTCCTTCTTTCCACTCCTTTCCTCTTTTGACCTCACCCTCTCACCATCCCCCCCTACTCACAAGGCAGGCAATACGCTTGACCTCATCTTTACTAGATGCTGTTCTTCTACTAATCTCACTGCAACTCCCCTCCAAGTCTCCGACCACTACTTTGTATCCTTTTCTCTCTCGCTCTCCTCCAACACTACTCACTCTGCCCCTACTCAGATGGTAATGTGCCGTCGCAACCTTCGCTCTCTCTCTCCCGCTACTCTCTCCTCTTCCATCCTATCATCTCTTCCCTCAGCTAAATCCTTCTCCCTCCGATCTCCTGATTCTGCCTCTTCAACCCTCCTCTCCTCCATTTCTGCATCTTTTGACTCTCTATGTCCCCTATCCTCCCGGCCGGCTCGGTCTTCCCCTCCTACTCCGTGGCTTGACGACTCATTGCGAGCTCACAGAAGAGGGCTCCGGGCAGCTGAGCGGAAATGGAGGAAAGCTAGACTCCCTGCGGACCGGTCATCTTTTCACTCCCTCATCTCTACATTCTCTTCCTCTGTTTCCGCTGCTAAAGCCACTTTCTACTACTCTAAATTTCAAGCCTCTGCATCTAACCCTAGGAAGCTCTTTGCCACCTTCTCCTCCCTGCTGAATCCTCCTCCTCCACCTCCCTCTCTGTGGATGACTTCGTCAACCATTTTGAAAAGAAGAAGGTTGACGACATCTGATCCTCATTTATTAAGTCAAATGACACCGCTGGTCCTGCTCACACTGCCCTACCCTATGCTTTGACGTCTTTCTCCCCTCTCTCTCCAGATGAAATCTTGCGACTTGTGAGGGCCGGCCGACAAATAACCTGCCCACTTGACCCTATCCCCTCTCTTCTCCAGACCATTTCCGGAGACCTTCTCCCTTACCTCACCTTGCTCATCAACTCATCCTTGACCGCTGGCCATGTCCCTTCAGTCTTCAAGAGAACGAGAGTTGCACCCCTCCTCAAAAAACACTCGATCCCTCCGATGTCAACAACTACAGACCAGTATCCCTTCTTTCTTTTCTCTCCAAAACTCTTGAGCGTGCCGTCTCTAGCCAACTCTCCTGCTATCTCTCTCAGAATTACCTTCTTGATCCAAACCAGTCAGGTTTCAAGACTGGTCATTCAACTGAGACTGCTCTTCTCTGTGTCACGGAGGCTCTCCGCACTGCTAAAGCTAACTCTCTCTCCTCTGCTCTTATCCTTCTAGACCTATCCGCTGCCTTTGATACTGTGAACCATCAGATCCTCCTCTCCGAGTTGGGCATCTCCGGCGCGGCTCACTCTTGGATTGCGTCCTACCTGACAGGTCGCTCCTACCAGGTGGCGTGGTGAGAATCTGTCTCCGCACCACGTGCTCTCACCACTGGTGTCCCCCAGGGCTCAGTTCTAGGCCCTCTCCTATTCTCTCTATACACCAAGTCACTTGGCTCTGTCATATCCTCACATGGTCTCTCCTATCATTGCTACACAGACGACACACAATTAACTGATAACCAGGTGGCAAATCGCATCTCTGCATGTCTGGCATACATATTAGTGTGGATGTCGGATCACCACCTCAAGCTGAACCTCGGCAAGACTGAGCTGCTCTTCCTCCCGGGGAAGGACTGCCCGCTCCATGATCTCGCCATCACAGTTGACAACTCCATTGTGTCCTCCTCCCAGAGTGCAAAGAACTTTGGCGTGACCCTGGACAACACCCTGTCGTTCTCCGCTAACATCAAAGCGGTGACCCGATCCTGCAGGTTCATGCTCTACAACATTCGCAGAGTACGACCCTACCTTACACAGAAAGCAGTACAGGTCCTAATCCAGGCACTTGTCATCTCCCGTCTGGATTACGGCAACTCGCTGTTGGCTGGGCTCCCTGCCTGTGCCATTAAACCCCTACAATTTATCCAAAATGCTGCAGCCCGTCTGGTGTTCAACCTTCCCAAGTTATCTCATGTCACCCCGCTCCTCCGCACACTCCACTGGCTTCCAGTTGAGGCTCGCATCTACTACAAGACCATGGTGCTTGCCTATGGAGCTGTGAGGGGAACGGCACCTCCTTACCTTCAGGCTCTGATCAGACCCTACACCCAAACAAGGCCACTACGTTCATCCACCTCTAGCCTGCTAGCTCCCCTACCTCTACGGAAGCACAGTTCGCGCTCAGCCCAGTCAAAGCTATTCGCTGCTCTGGCACCCCAATGGTGGTACAAGCTCTCCCACGACGCCAGGACAGCGGAGTCACTGACCACCTTCCGGAGACACTTGAAACCCTTCCTATTTAAGGAACACCTGGCTATAGTATAAAAGTAATCCTTCTACCCCCCCACCCCCCCTCCCTTAAAAAAAATAAAAAAAGTGGTTGTCCCACTGGCTATCATAAGTTGAATGCACCAATTTGTAAGTCACTCTGGATAAGAGCGTCTACTAAATTATGTAAATGTAACTGTATTAAGTTTGTACGTGTAGGCGTATCAGAAAACAAAACTGGAAAACTCTGAATCATAGCGACCACCTCGTCTCGCCTATCAGAAGGTAGATGAGCGAGAAGGCTATCCAAAACATCCAGTGACTGAATTGTTTAATCAACCCTGCAGTACGCAATCGTCGGGACCAGGGACATCCTCCTCACCATGCACGGACACAGCGTGACAAAAAGAAGAACCCAGCGATGTAACAGTACCAGCCAAAATAACAGGTTTTACATCCTTCGCAGTCTCCCACTGTTCGGCCCCAGAGGAACGTGCGTAATAGGGTTTTAGCAGATTTACATGGCACAGTTTGTGCGCATTACTCCGTTCCGGAGTGGCAACTAGATAGTTTTGCTCAGTGCGCTGGCGCACAATCGTATTTGGACCTTGCAACTTGGCTTGAAAAGGAGATCCAACAATTGGCAGCAGAGCAAGAACCATAGCTGGAAGTAGAGTCCTAAGCGTTGTTGTTCACTAGTTTACTCCAATTAGGGATGGGGTGGTGTTGGAAGATAATAAAGGGAAATATTTTTTTTAAGGATGTGTATATGTTGTATGTATGTATGTATGTATGTATGTATGTATGCATGCATTATATATATATATATATATACAAGGGAAAAAAACATGGGGGATTGGAAGTGATGCAGACAATTACATTGATAGAAGTTACAATCTGCAATATTAAAGCTGATCTACCCCCTTAAAAAAGAAAAGAAAAGAACCTGGTCACCTGGACTAAAGTGACGAGGCTCAGCTCGCCGATCAAATATTCCTTTCATCCTCCACTGTGAAGATAACAGCTTCTTTTTAGCCATCTCACCAGCGGCGTACAGGCGTCGCCGGAAATCACACATATAAGATAACAGGGACTGAGGTGGCTTGGGAGACTTCCAGTCATCCTGGAGCACTGCTAGAAGCCCACGCACACTATGTCCGAACACAATGTCACTTTGACTGAAACCTGTACTCTCCTGTGAAACCTCCCTGGCGGCTAACAGTAACCATGGCAACCCCTCCTCTCAATCCTTATCCGTCGCTGTACAATAAGCTCTCAACAAAGATTTAAGTGTTTGATGGAAACGTTCCAGCACTCCTCGACTCTGCGCGTGATAGGCGCTAGCCAAATTGTGTTTAATTTGGAGCTGTTGGTGAACCTGCCCAAACAGATTAGAGGTGAAATTAGAACCTTGGTCACTGAATAACGTTACGGATTCCAAACAGCGAGAATGATGGCTTAGCGGAAACCACTAGAGATGGAGACACGACAGGCCATACACGCTCACCAGCCAAGTTATTCCCAAGGATAACGTTGATACCCTCAACAGGCAACAAAGGACGCAGCCCTACAAAAACCTCGCCTTTCACCAGTTCAGAATCCAACATCAGTTATGCAGTGGAACTGACAGTGTGTTCAACACGATTCCCGTAATTAGAACACTATTCCCCAAGTCAGTCTCAGCAGAGAAGGGTAACACAGACTAACACAAATGACTCAGAGGCACCTGTCCCCCTCAGGATCTTCACTGGCACGTTACTTCCTAACAGAGACACAAAACCCTCTGTAATGAAAGGTAAATAATCTGGGTCAAGACAAGTGCCAATTACACTGTGCACCACAGGAGAGATGAGATATATAAGGAGCTTCCCCAAATCATACAATAGATCAACCCTACTCTTGGTGCGGATTTGCTGTGGGTAATTACACACAGTAGCCTCACAATAAATAAATAAACTGCACGCTGGCGGAAGACAAGGTGAGCGCTACCATTAGTCCTGTGTCATGCCAACAGTAAAGCATCCTGAGACCATTCATGTGTGGGGTTGCTTCTCAGCCAAGGGAGTGGGCACACTCACAATTTTGCCTTAGAACACAGCCATGAATAAAGAATGGTACCTACACATCCTCCGAGAGCAACTTCTCCCAACCATCCAAGAACAGTTTGGTGACGAACAATGCCTTTTCCAACATGATGGAGCGCCTTGCCATAAGGCAAAAGTGATAACTAAGTGGCTCGGGGAACAGAACATCGACATTTTGGGACCATGGCCAGGAAACTCCCCAGACCTTAATCCCATTGAGAACTTGTGGTCGATCCTCAAGAGGCGGGAGGACAAACAAAACCCCACAAATTCTGACGAACTCCAAGCATTGATTATGCAAGAATGGGCTGCCATCAGTCAGGATGTGGCCCAGAAGTTAATTGACAGCATGCCAGGGCGGATTGCAGAGGTCTTGAAAAAGAAGGGTCAACACTGCAAATATTGACTCTTTGCATAAACTTAATGTAATTGTCAATAAAAGCCTTTGACACGTATGGATTGCTTGTAATTATACTTCAGTATACCATGGTAACATCTGACAAAAATATCTCATAACACTGAAGCAGCGAACTTTGTGAAGACCAATACTTGTGTCATTCTTAAAACTTTTGACCACGACTGTAGAGCAAGAGTTTCCAGCCTGGGCAAGGGCCTGGAAACTAACCAATGTTCCCCTCTCCAACACAGCACACACCCAACTATCCACCACAGTGTCAAGTTTACCAAACAAAGGCAACCAACACTGGACCTAACAAACAGCAGCTTCCCAATACCATGGTGACCATGCATAATGTTGGCTGCATTGGAATATAAGGTATGGAGAATAATAAAAGAGCTTGTAGGATTATAGAAAAAGCAGTTGGGAAATGTGAGTTTCAAATATTAAATGTTCAGTGAACGTGAGTATATTTAGGTGGTTTAAATTATTAACATTCCTATTAACCTTCAAAAAGTTGACAGTGCCAAAATCTTGCCAATCAATTAATTATTCTACTTACTAACTATGACTGAGTATGAGACATGTTTTCCATAATGCACGTTTGCATATACATTGGGACAAAAAACACCATCACAAAGTGATTTTATTGAGTACGGAGACTAATAGAAAAGGTGTCTCAGGCAGTAGTATCTAAATATAGTGTAACCTACCAATCAATGTATATTTAGTGCCGTGGAGGGCACAATCTTACAATGTTACAGTTCAGAAATGAGAGCTTTACCATGTATGCCAAAAGCCTGGGCCTCTGATAGAGACTGTAGAAGAGTCATCAACACATGCTTCAGTATTCTCCCTTCTCTCTAGGAGCATTTGTGTGCTCAGGCCCTATAGGCGTATCGAAAGGATCCCACCCTGATCACCAATGTAGCGGACCGATGTAGTGACACAAGTGCCTTAGCAGAATGCAATCTAAAGCTTGTGTGGTCCAGAGACGAGAACTCTACCATCTATGGCAAAAGACTGGGCTCCTGATGGGGACAATAGAATTATCCCCACTGCATGTTACAATAGTAAAATAATCTGTTTGTCACCTGTTAAACTGATTCTACATTGAATTGAGTCTTTGAGATGTTCAAACAAGCACGTATCTGTAGTTGGTGTTCTTCAACTTTAAAATGCACTAGACTGTTTAAGACAAACCCCAAAAAGAAAAGCCAACAGGCAAATGCATACGTGGTCCCAATGTCTAAATAGTGACAGCAGGGCTAATTCAAACTGCAGTAGGATGGTTCTCCTCACAGGTGAGTGAATCAGCCAATACTTGGTTGGTCTCTGGGAGCAGGACACAGGAGAGCTGAATAGATCATGTGAGACAAAAGTGAGAGACCAGAATGAATCAAATAAATCACAGCAAAGGAATGTAGTTTGTGAGCTAGAAAATGAACATCCTGACAGTCTGAGGCAGGGTGCTCTGCCATCATCCTACTCCAACTATTGACAGGGATAATGTGGCATTTCTTATTTGTCAGTATGAATGAAGTTAGTGTCCTGCCTTGACAGTATTAGATTTACACTACTTGTCCAATAGATTTTTGTTGTCTTAAATGATTACTTGGAATAAACTGATAGCTAAAACGCTCATCGTCCCGGAATGACATGCTAGCGATAAAGCGACACTACATCCCCAAAGATATGTGGACACCTGCTCGTCAAACATCTCATTCCAAAATCATGAGCATTAATATGGAGTTGGTCCTCCACTCTTCTGAGAAAGCTTTCCACTAGATGTTGGAACATTGCTGCAGGGACTTGCTTCCATTCAGCCACAAGAGCATTAGTGAGGTCGGGCACTGATGTTGGGCGATTAGGCCTGGCTCACAGTCAGCGTTGCAATTCATCCCAAAGGTGTTCGATGGGGTTGAGGTCAGGGCTCCTGTGCAGGCCAATCAAGTTCTTCCCCATTGATCTCGACAAACCATTTCTGTATGGACCTCGCTTTGTGCACAGGGGCATTGTCATGCTGAAACAGGAAAGGGCCTTCCCCAAATTGTTGCCACAAAGATGGAAGCACAGAATCGTCTAGAATGTCATTGTATGCTGTAGCATTTAGATTTCACTTCCCTGGAACTAAGGATCCCAGCCCGAACCATGAAAAACAGCCCCAAACCATTATTCCTCCTCCACCAAACTTTACAGTTGGCACAATGCATTCAGGTAGGTAGCGTTCTCCTGGCATTCGCCAAACCCAGATTCATCCATAGGACTGCCAGATGATGAAGCGTGATTCATCACTCCAGAGAACGCGTTTCCACTGCTCCAGAGTACAATAGCGGCGAGCTTTACACAACTCCAGGAGACGCTTGGCATTGCACATGGTGATCTTTGGCTTATGTGCGGCTGCTCGGCCATGGAAACCTATTTCATGAAGCTCCCGACGAACAGTTATTGTGCTGACGTTACTTCCAGAGGCAGTTTGGACCTTGGTAGTGAGTGTTGCAACCAAGGACAAACAATTTTTACGAGCTACGTGCTTAAGCACTCAGCTGTGAGCTTGGTACGCACTTCAGCACTCTGCGGTCCCGTTCTGTGAGCTTGTGTAGCCTACCACTTTGTGGCTGAGCCGTTGTTGCTCCTATACGTTTCCACTTCCCAATAACAGCACTTACAGTTGACTGGGAACCTCTAGCAGGGCAGAAATGTGACAAAATGACTTTTTGGAAAGGTGGCATCAAAGGATTTTAGAACTAAACCAAGATAGACCACAGCCTGCCGTTTCCAACAGGAACATATGAGTCATAGTGGGCAGAAGAAAGGAGGTGGGCAGAGCCAAGCACGAGCTAGCGAGATCCTATAGGCGCGTTCTAGCACGCATCTGCCTATTTCCATTAGGGAACTCCTACTCTGAAGTGCGCAATAACTCAATTCGCCTTTACACTCCTTCTAAACAAAGTGATTTTTTTAAACGGGTAAAGTCTACAAAACTTAGTCCACTATGTTCATAACAGATTCTACTTTTGGGAACATAACTGTACTGAGATCAAATGTTTCATCGATAAGAAAATGTGCTGAATATCGTCCCAAATGCATCTCGTTCCATCTTCTCCTACCGCCAGTGGGCTTCCTCTCACTACCATATTTGGTAGTGAGAGGAAACGCCAATCGGATGCTTCACAGAAATATCTGTCTCACTGTTCTATCTATGGTGGCATCCTACGATGGTGCCACGTTGAAAGTCACTGAGCTCTTCAGTAAGGCCATTCTACTGCCAATGTTTGTCTATGGAGATTGCGTGTCTGTGTGCTCGATTTTATACACCTGTCAGCAACGGATGTGGCTGAAATAGCCAAATACACTCATTTGAAGGGGTGTCCGCATACTTTTGTATATATATAGGTTATCTGCTCCTGCTAGCTAGCGACAGATCTACTTGTTGTAACTAGCCAGTTAGCGACATTACTAAGGTTGCTGTGTTCTATGTTGGGAGTCATTTTACAGCTTGCGTTAATGTATCACGTTTCTATGGCTAAATAGTTAAATTAGAAATACAAGTTTATCGGACAGAGATCTCTCGCGATGTCACCAGCTGTCTACTACCTTAGATACGGATAACGTGATTAGCAGCGATAGTGCCATGGATAGTACACAAGTTTATATGGGTTTACAGTTTAGTACTCGGCGGCGTTTGCCTGTCCATCTAGCGAACATAGAAGTAAGTATTTCGACAACAAACGGAATGTGTTCAGAATTAATAAATAGGCTTGTACACTATGTAAAAACCAGCTCCTCCCTCGACAGAGATCTATCAATTCGAAAACGAATGCAAACAGCTTGTTCCGATTTACCACCTAATTGTGTCATTTGGTTTGGGTTAACTGTCCACATCCTCTTTCTTCCATTAGGCCCATGTAAACTAGCTGCAATGTTTGCAGGTGTAACAGCGTGATATTTTGCCACCACATCTACACCATATCAAGTGCACACTTTTGAAAACCAAACTTGCATGCCAAGAGTTGCTAACTAGCGTGCACAAAACTCATAGGTAACTGGACATGGATCTCGACGCTAAGTAGGCAAAAAAGGCCACATCCGTTGTTCATTTTAAAAATGTAATGAGCAGACCGATATTCACAGTTATTTTGTACACTATTGTGTGGCACTAGTAGCTACTATGATGGCATTATCATCAACGTGACTGAGAAATTGATCATTCCGTCTGGCCTCAGCATGTCTCCCCATCTTTGGCCTCAATATGGGCAACCTTAACGTTATTTGACAGTAGCAGTTGAGTGGCCATAATGCAGTGACAAAGGATACAAACAGAAAACCAGCACAGTTCAGGGTAGTTTGCAGATTTAGTCAATTAGCTAGATTACAAAAATAGTAGAACCTCAAATATAAACCCATTTTGTCATTGTAAATTGTAAAGTAATTGTCAATACGAAGGAACAAACGGCATAGTTAGCAAACTATCCTAGCTAGTAGTAGTTTTCTGGAATGTTCTGTCTAGAGACTCGAGACTGTTGACAATGGCACTCTTTCTTACCCCCCTTGGATTAGCTAGTTAATTGTAGCTACCTTTAGCTAACGTCAGTTAGCTAGCCAGGTAGGCCCCGCTAAGTAGAAATAGATGACGATTATGCTTGGATTTCGATCAAATAACAAAGGATACTTTCTTCACAACCCGTACACATTTATGAAAAAGTGCATATTTAGCTACCTCTCCATGTCGTCGTCACTGATTATTTGTGGCTCTAGTTCCATCGGCATGACGATGTCAACAGCTGCCATTTTTTCCTGAAAGGAACGCGTCTCTTTTTTTCACAAACGAGGTTAGCCAAAGCCACGCCTAGGGGCGTATTCCAGCCTACATACGTCCGTGTCATTGGTCAACAGCATGAGAGCGGTGATTGGATAGATTTAGAGAGCCTCAGCCAGGCGTATGGTGAGTGATTCAAAGCCAGAATTCAGCGAAATTAAGCTACTGACACCTCTCACCAAATCACCTAATTTCTTCCTAGCGCCATAAAATACCGCAATGAATTAACATAGACTGTCAATGGAGACAACTTTTATTCAAAGGCCTCAAACTGCCGACGCGTTCACGTCACGTTCATGTCACGTGACATGGACACGTCATGGAGATAGAGGTAGTGTTCACTTCCTAAACACCTGACACTGACAGGTGTTAGTTTAAGTATGTATAGTTTATTATTAAAGATCTCACCATGAAAGCCTTACAAACGTCTACATGACTTCTACATGTACATGATTTTGTAAAAAAAAGATTTTTCATTGCCAGAGTAATCTAATCAATTGAATTTGTTGATTTAGCTAAAATAGACATATCACCTCAGCCAAAAAAGTATTAGGCTTGTTGATTTGCAGCTAGCCACCATTACTGTGTAGATATGCCTATTTCTCAAATCAATATGGACACAAGGCCTTCTTTGTTGAAGGGAGCATATTCAGAAATAAGAGGTAGCCTAGGTCTCTAGTGGCGCATTCATAACAACTGGGAACTCGTCAATCTCTGACTTCCGACTTCAGTGCGTTCAAGACAACTGGGATCTCGGGAAAACTAACGAGCTCCGACTAGGAAAATTTGTTTTGAACAGTCATCCAACTCGGAATTCCAATTCAGAAACTCTGTCATCTTTCTCTGACATTCTGACCTGAAAATCACTGATGTCATGATTTGACCTTGTTTTTGCCCCAGAGTTCCCAGTTTACCACAAGTTTACCTGTTTAACAGACACAATCACTGTCACCATACAGGCTATCAATTTCTGTGGAGAAACCTGAAGGATCTGGAGAAGGTCTGTATGGAGGAGTGGGCCAAAATCCCTGCTGCAGTGTGTGCAAACCTGGTCAAGACCTACAGGAAACGTATGATCTCTGTAATTGCAAACCAAGGTTTCTGTACGAAATATTAAGTTCTGCTTTTCTGATGTATCAAATACTTATGTCATGCAATAAAATGCAAATTAATTACTTAAAAATCATACAATGTGATTTTCTGGATTTTTGTTTTAGATTCCGTACAGTTTTAGATTAGGTACAGTTGAAGTGTACCTATGATAAAAATTACAAACCTCTACATGCTTTGTAAGTAGGAAAACCTGCAAAATCGGCAGTGTATCAAATACTTGTTCTCCCCACTGTATTACACATTATATATTGTTTATATTCATTTATGAAACATGCTGTAATGTGTTCCATGTGAACAAAAAATATATTTAAAGGCAGGTAGCCTAGTGGTAGGAGAGTTGGGCAAGGCTCTTAACTTCAGTTGTTCCTTTAAGTCGCTCTAGATCCTAAATTACTCAAGGATTATAGTGTATACATGTATATATTCTAAGAATCTTTGATTTAACGTTAGCCATTGAAACATCTAGGGAATGATGCACCCACATCAGCAGCAGAAAGACAAAGGCAGTGATGGAGATGATGCCACGCCCGATAAAAGCGGTGCCCTCCACCATGAGAATAAACCAGGTCATCACCCTTGCTCCTGGTGAGCTGATGTCTCGTGATGTCATCTGCCTTTGTTCAACAAAGAAGGACCTAAACTATACATGCTTTAATTGAAAGCATTTTTTTATTTAAATGATGATCCCGCTGACACATAATGTGTCAATTTCAGGGTTTAATATAGCAGAATTCTGATATTTTACATACATTTTCTATTTATAATAATTGAATTGGTTTGGGGGACACATGAGCATTAGGTAAATGTTGATTTTATAACTTTTATAATCATATTCAGACAACTTCAATATTGTCTGTAACGGGGTTGAAGATAAATGGTGTTCATATCAGACAAAAATGGACAATAACAAAAGGGCTTTAATGCCTGAGGTGGGAAAATATATTTTCTTGAAGGTTGAATATGTACTTAATGTTGTGGGGTGTTCAGGAAATGCATTTATTCTAGTAAAAAATAATAATACCGCAGCCCAAGAATTACCCATAGGCCACTCTGTGTTATTTTGTAATGCATCATGCATTTCATTTACACTGTAATTGTTTGTGTACATTCTTTAATGACTAATACATCCTATTAGTTGAATGGAGTAACTGCATTCCTCGTTTTACAGAGTAATTATTTGATTGACCAAACGCTTATAATTTAGTAGGTCTATTGGTATTTGTTATTTACACTATACACATAGCATATTCTTGGGTACAACCTTGACATCTCTGATCTGCTTGCCTCAATAAATTAATGCTAGAACATTGGTCGCCAGGATTAGCTATTTGTATCTAGTCTCTTAATAAGTGCATAATGGTGCACGTTAGACATGTTCATTATAGTCATACTGAGTCGGTGATGTAATGATTCGCTATCTCGCTAGATCCTCCAGAGACGCACATGGCCTGATGCATTTATTCACATAATAATGGAGTCAGATTGATAAATGTAGTTTATTATTATATTGAACTTAATTTCTACATAATGGTTGGATAATTTCCATCAAACTACATAATGGTGACCCCTCATCCTCAGTCGATGGGAATTTCCACCAATGTACACTACTGCTTTATACCTGACCACGTTTTTAAGGTTACACCTAGGCCTATTCCTTGTAAATATTAAGCTCTGTGTATTGAGTATAATTGAAAAAATGTCCAGACAAGAAGGAGGGAATGGGTGTGTGGCGATGACACTCTAAAGGCATGTTTCTGTCTCCCGACAAATCGTGCGCATTTATTGTGTCATTGTGTGAATTGTTTAGGCTACCGTTTGTTTGTTAATGTTGATCAATTCCCCATTATATCACCACCGGTAAATATTCACCGTTAATGCCGTTTTTTATCATCTACAATGTTGATTTATGGTAATTTCTGTTAATGCAATTCAAACTGCTACACTTGATCATTACGTTTTGTTTTATTTCATAACATTTACGACTTTTGTCAATTTCTTCATTGTTTTGTACATTTCTTTGTCTTTTGTTTGCATGTGAGCATGTCTTTTTTTGTCAGTCCTGTCAATGTTGAGTGATCACACATTCCTCAGCACGCATACAGTAGAAGGCTACTTTGCTTGCTTGCAAATATGTGCTAAAAGTGGGGATGTTTCATAGTATTTCTGATTATCTTAACTCCCCACCACCAATTAACCTTTTTTTTTTTACAGAAAACCACAGAACCACCATGGCAATATATAATATAATAATATAATATGCCATTTAGCAGACGCTTTTATCCAAAGCGACTTACAGTCATGCGTGCATACATTTTTGTGTATGGGTGGTCCCGGGGATCGAACCCACTACCTTGGCGTTACAAGCACCGTGCTCTACCAGCTGAGCTACAGAGGACCACAATATAGGCCTACACTCAGAAAAAAACTGCTATCTAGAACCTAAAAGGATTATTCAGCTGTCCCAATAGGAGAACCCTGTTTGGTTCCACGTAGAACCCCTTCTGTGCCTAGGTAGAACCCTTTTGGGTTCCATTCCACAGAGGGTTCTATATGGAACCCAAAATGGTTCTTACTGGAACCAAAAAGTGGTTCTCCTTTGGTGACAGCCAAAGAACCCTGTTGGAACCCCTTTTTCGAAGAGTGTACTCAACAAGTTCAACCTGTTTAGTTTACACTATTTCATTATGTTCTCAAACTTCTGCCTGGTATTCAAGATAACACGCAACATAGCACCACCACCTTTGAAGGTTTTCGTCAACCTCTGCTCAGACTTAAATAGCAGTGTTCCAAGAACCTCCACCAGGGGTGACTGTACCATCCTCAAACGGACAAAAAGGAGACACAAGAGGGCACCCCACACTCATTTTAGATCCAGAGGGGTCTTTATTTTCATATGCTCTCACTCACATCACTATCTCCTTTGCCATCTTCCATTTATGGCATTTCAATATTGATACAGAGGGGCACATCACACTCATGTAATTTCTTGGAACTCCACACACACACACACACACACTACTGTAGCGTCTTGTTGACATTTCTCACATTTTAGGTGTCCAGCTGAGGCCTTGGGATGGATCATGTTGCACTGAGATAGGCAATAGGCACAGGGGTATGTACAGTGAGGGAAAAAAGTATTTGATCCCCTGCTGATTTTGTACGTTTGCCCACTGACAAAGAAATGATCAGTCTATAATTTTAATGGTAGGTTTATTTGAACAGTGAGAGACCGAATAACAACAAAAAAATCCAGAAAAACGCATGTCAAAAATGTTATAAATTGATTTGCATTTTAATGAGGGAAATAAGTATTTGACCCCCTCTCAATCAGAAAGATTTCTGGCTCCCAGGTGTCTGATATACAGGTAACGAGCTGAGATTAGGAGCACACTCTTAAAGGGAGTGCTCCTAATCTCAGTTTGTTACCTGTATATAAGACACCTGTCCACAGAATAAATCAATCAATCAGATTCCAAACTCTCCACCATGGCCAAGACCAAAGAGCTCTCCAAGGATGTCAGGGACAAGATTGTAGACCTACACAAGGCTGGAATGTGCTACAAGACCATCGCCAAGCAGCTTGGTGAGAAGGTGACAACAGTTGGTACGATTATTCGCAAATGGAAGAAACACAAAGTAACTGTCAATCTCCCTCGGCCTGGGGCTCCATGCAAGTTCTCACCTCGTGGAGTTGCAATGATCATGAGAACGGTGAGGAATCAGCCCAGAACTACACGGGAGGATCTTGTCAATGATCTCAAGGCAGCTGGGACCATAGTCACCAAGAAAACAATTGGTAACACACTACTCTGTGAAGGACTGAAATCCTGCAGCGCCCGCAAGGTCCCCCTGCTGAAGAAAGCACATATACATGCCCATCTGAAGTTTACCAATGAACATCTGAATGATTCAGAGGAGAACTGGGTGAAAGTGTTGTGGTCAGATGAGACCAAAATGGAGCTCTTTGGCATCAATTCAACTCGCCGTGTTTGGAGGAGGAGGAATGCTGCCTATGACCCCAAGAACACCATCCCCACCGTCAAACATGGAGGTGGAAACATTATGCTTTGGGGGTGTTTTTCTGCTAAGGGGACAGGACAACTTCACCGCATCAAAGGGACAATGGATGGGGCCATGTACCGTCAAATCTTGGGTGAGAACCTCCTTCCCTCAGCCAGGTCATTGAAAATGGGTCGTGGATGTGTATTCCAGCATGACAATAACCCAAAACACACGGCCAAGTCAACAAAGGAGTGGCTCAAGAAGAAGCACATTAAGGTCCTGGAGTGGCCTAGCAAGTTTCCAGACCTTAATCCCATAGAAAATCTGTGGAGGGAGCTGAAGGTTCGAGTTGCCAAACGTCAGCCTTGAAACCTTAATGACTTGGAGAAGGTCTGCAAAGAGGAGTGGGACAAAATCTCTCCTGAGATGTGTGCAAACCTGGTGGCCAACGACAAGAAACGTCTGACCTCTGTGATTGCCAACAAGGGTTTTGCCACCAAGTACTAAGTAATGTTTTGCAGAGGGGTCAAATACTTATTTCCCTCATTAAAATGCAAATCAATTCATAACATTTTTGACATGCGTTTTTCTGGATTTTTTTGTTGTTATTCTGTCTCTCACTGTTCAAATAAACCTAAGATTTAAATTATAGACTGATCATTTCTTTGCCAGTGGGCAAACGTACAAAATCAGCAGGGGATCAAATACTTTTTTCCCTCACTGTATGTACAGTCCTTTTCAGTGTGGCGGCAAAATAGTTGAACAGGAGAAGAGGATGTGGTTGCTTGTGGAGGGAGAGCAGTGGGCGTGGTGGGTTGAACAGCTGCAGTGAAGCTGATTGGTTGCTCTGGCTCATCACATCTTGACTAAAAGAAAGATTGATTTAGAAATTAGTTTGACATTGCCATAGCCGAAGAACACCATCCCAACTATGAAGCACGGGGGTGACAGCATCATGCTGTGGGGGTGCTTTGCTGCAGGAGGGACTGGTGCACTTCACAAAATAGATGGCATCATGAGGAAGAAGAATTATGTGGATATATTGAAGCAACATCTCAAGACATCAGTCAGGAAGTTAAAGCTTGGTCGCAAATGGGTCTTCCAAATGGACAATGACCCCAAGCATACTTCCAAAGTTGTGGCAAAATGGCTTAAGGACAACAAAGTCAAGGTATTGGAGTGGCCATCACAAAGCCCTGACCTCAATCCTATAGACAATTTGTGGGCAGAACTGAAAAAGCGTGTGCGAGCAAGGAGACCTACAAACCTGACTCAGTTACACCAGCTCTGTCAGGAGGAATGGGACAAAATTCACCCAACTTATTGTGGGAAGCTTGTGGAAGGCTACCCGAAACGTTTGACCCAAGTTAAACTATTTAAAAGCAATGCTACCAAATACTAATTGAGTGTATGTAAACTTCTGACCCACTGGGAATGTGATGAAAGAAATAAAAGCTGAAATAAATTATTATTCTGACATTTCACATTCTTAAAATAAAGTGGTGATCCTAACTGACCTAAGACAGAGAATTTTTACTACGATTAAATGTCAGGAATTGTGAAAAACTGATTTTAAATGTATTTGGCTAAGGTATATGTAAACTTCCGACTTCAACTGTAAATATACTTACTCCTCAATCGGATCAAGGACATCTTGGTCATTATTTTCATAGTCTCTAACAGGGGCGGTGTGTTCATTAGGGCGATATGGGCGACGCACTGCCAAACGGGAAAAGGAAGGGATTTTTTTTCTAATCAATTATATCATGGCAACAGTAGTTATCAGTGTTCTAATCTAGACGTCTGATCTGCCACTAAATGTCCAATCAGGCTAAAGTCGTGCTTCAAATGTCCCCGCCCGTTTTGGGGCGATTTCAGTCAGGTTGAAAATCGCCCAGAAGTCTCTCATAGCCTCTAATGTAAAATAAAAAAAATTCAAATATCAGAGCTTTCAATACAATCTCTATGGGTTTCTGAGGGCTTGCACTTACGCGCTTTCGTCATACGTAACATAACCATGAACGTAACTAAGAAAAGAGCGGGTAGCCTCATCAATCAATTCACTACTACTGTCAAAATGGCTAGCCTTCAGTGCAACTCGATTGTCTCTTTGAAAGAAGTTCCTTTTTGTCGGCGAACAAATGAAGATAAATTGGCAACGAAACAATTAGGACCTCCCAGACCAAATTTAATAATTCAACAGGTTTCTACTAAAGGGGGAAAGTCCTACACCCGAGGATTTTCCAAAAATTGGTATGAACGAAAAATCTGGCTAGCAGGCTGCGATGTAGCTAATGCAGTTTTCTGCTACCCCTGCTTACTCTTTCACCCTGAAGGCGGCACGGCAGACAGCACCGCTTGGACAGCGACTGGTGTAACCGACATGCACCATCTTTCAGAAAAGATTAAGAAACATGAGCTGTCAAAGACCCACATGGATAGCTGTTTGAGATTGTCTGCTTTGGGGAGAGTGAACATTGCCACTCAACTGGATGAGGGATACAGGCTAGCTGTCCGCCGCCACAACGATGAGGTTAGCAAGAACCGCCACATCCTCAGCCGGCTAATCCAGTGTGTGAAGTTTTGCGGAGTGTTTGAGTTAGCTTTGCGAGGCAAAGATGAAACTGAGGGCTCCACCAACCCTGGTATTTTTCTTGGACTTGTCAACTTTGTGGCACAATTAGATGAGGTGTTTGATGACCATCTTAAAAATGCTAAAGTTTTCAAGGGCACATCAAAGACCATTCAAAACGAGCTACTGGAGTGTATGCTAGCGGTCACGAGGGAACATATTGTGGAGGAGGTGAAGTCAGCGAACTTCGTAGCTATCCAAGCTGACGAGACCACGGACGTTTCTACACAGACACAGTTGGTGCTTGTGCTGAGGTACATAGATAGCAACCACAAAGTGCAGGAGCGCTTTTTTGAGTTCCTTCCCATCTCGGAATCAACCTCAGTCTCAATCGCCAGTGTGCTTTTGGAGAGACTGAACGGTCTTTTGCCGATGACGAGAAAGTCAAACTCATTGCGCAAGCTACGATGGAGCCAGTGTGATGAGGGGAGAGAAGGCTGGTGTGCAGCAAAAGGTGCGTGAGCATTTCAAGAATGCCCATTACGTGCATTGCTATGCGCATCAGCTGAATTTGATCATGCAGCAAGCTACTTCTCGCATCAAAAAAGTGAACATTTTCTTTTCCGATCTGAGCGGGATTACAACTTTTTTTTCCCGGTCACCCAAACGCACCAGCATTCTTGACCAGACTGTTGCACGAAGACTGCCCAGACCTTCATCCACACGGTGGAACTTCAACAGCAGAGTCGTGAACACTGTCTACGAGAATCGAGACGACCTCATAGAATGTTTTGAAGCCATCCGGACGGGTTCATTGGGTTCATTTGACCAGCACACCGTGAGAGAGGCATCTGGCTACGTGAGGATGCTACATGATGAAGATTTAATTTTTTTCCTGCGGCTTTTTCACAAAATCATGCCCCACGTCGACATTCTGTACCAGAAGCTACAGAAGAAGGACATCGATGCTGTCTTTATCAAACGTGCCCTCGACAGCTTCACAAGAAGTGTGCAGGCCATAAGGTAAGATTAAACAATATCATTTGATCTTTCTCAAAGCAGAGCTTTATTTGAAAATGTATGCATGAAAGGAGACTGCATTTGTGTTTGAAATTACATTATTCTCATTATATATGGCCAGTGGTGTAATCTAGCTTATTTTATATACTATGTGTACTGTACAGTGGTGCTCATAAGTGTATGAACACATTCTAAAGTTGACTAAAAAGAGGAATAAAAAAATAAAAAAATCATGCTGTCTTTATCAAACGTGCCCTCGACAGCTTCACAAGCAGTGTGCAGGCCATAAGGTAAGATTAAACAATATCATTCGATCTTTCTCAAAGCAGAGCTTTATTTGAAAATGTATGCATGAAAGGAGACTGCATTTGTGTTTGAAATTACATTATTCTCATTATATATGGCCAGTGGTGTAATCTAGTTTATTTTATATACTATGTGTAGCTGTACAGTGGTGCTCATAAGTGTATGAACACATTCTAAAGTTGACTAAAAGAGGAATAAAAAAATAAAAAAATCATCTTTTGGAAATTGATCTTAATTACTTAATTAAAAAAGTTGGAAAATCCA
Source organism: Coregonus clupeaformis (assembly GCF_020615455.1). Classification (NCBI taxonomy): domain Eukaryota; kingdom Metazoa; phylum Chordata; class Actinopteri; order Salmoniformes; family Salmonidae; genus Coregonus; species Coregonus clupeaformis. Next base: position 2,933,263 of record NC_059222.1, read on the forward strand.
ACCTTTAAGGACACCAATTTTCTTTTCTTTTTTATTCCTCTTTTTAGTAAACTTTAGCATGGGATCATAAGCTTATGAGCACCACTGTATACTGTGCTGAACATCCAGGCTATGTGAGACACAAAGGCTAACTTAAACACTAAAGACTTTATGCATCCCTGCCCATTTTAAGTGGAACTGAAGTATTTGTACTATACATGGATACATTGCATACACCTGTGCATCACATAGACAACAATACTGTACAAAGCCAACAAACACATTGGTCTGTTTGCCTTCAGGGACTCCTCTCAACAGCAGCTGCAAGAAGCAACAGGAGCCAAAAGACCCAGAACAGCTTTGAGAGAAGAGGAGAAGCAGAGGCTGTCTGAAGAGGTCTGCAACACCATCCTGGATCACACCAAAGAAAGGTTCTCTTTCTCTGGCCACCTTGTGAGTGCTACCTTACTGCAAGCAGACATGTTTGAAAGGTACTGCCATTCATTTCCTGATGAGGCTCTGAATGCCACTGTGAATGCATACCCCATGCTGAGCAAGGCAAAGCTCAAGACAGAACTATCTCTGATCTATGAGAATCCTGAATTCAAGGGATGCTGTGGTGCACTGGCACTGTACCAGGTTCTCATGAGCTACAACCTCCAGGAGACGTTCTCTGAGACTGTGACTCTGTTGAACATCCTCATAACTACTCCCATGACAACAGCTGAAGCTGAGAGATGTTTCTCAACTTTGACACGAGTTAAGACATTCCTGCGAAATTCAATGGGCCAGGAACGTCTGAATGCACTGGCCATGCTTTCCATGGAGAGGGAACTAGTCCTCAGCATGCCTGATTTCAATGAGAAAGTCATTGAACGCTTTGCTGTATTGAAACAGAGAAGAGAACAGTTTCAGTACAAGTAATGTAGCCTCTCTCTCTCTTTGTCCCTCCCTCCCTGTCTCTTTAACACACACACGCCCAAATCAGTTCACAGTTGATGTTGTTTAAAATAGTTATTTTTCATTTTAAAAAAAGTAAAATAAAAAAAAATCTGTTCATGTTCATTTTTACAAATCTATACAATTGGCCAGAATATGGTTGTTCATATTTACAAATCTATACAATTGGCCAGAATATGGTTGTTCATTTTTACAAAGCCATACAGATAGCTGTGTTTACCTTTTCTAGAAATTACTTTCAAATTCTGTTTTCAGGCAAAATGTCTATCACTGTTCATTTTCACAAATCTATACAAGAGGGCAGAATATGGAAGTCTATAAAAATGTCTTATTACCAATAACTTGCATCAATGTTTTCAGTAGCCTCTATCAAAAGCTCCTGCTTGCTTGTTGTGAATTATGCTCAGGTGCACATATTTCCAATTCAACCATGAGGCAAAAAAATGTGGTAAAAGCTCTTGTTGATCCTGCAATCTGAACAAATACCAAGATGCTGTATTTTCATCTGATATTTCATTTGTTTATGGAAATGCATATTGTTTATGCAGTGTTGAGGAATGTGAAAGAACACCCTTGATTATTTTTACTGTGATAACTTATTTTGATTTTGTAAGCCAACACTTTTGAGATCAGTCAATAAATGCTTCTGGTATTGACTTATATGCTGCCCCTGTCTTCATGTTGTTGCTGGACATATCTTTTTAAAAATGTGTGTAGGTCACCTAAATCATCAGAAAAATTGCCCCCCCTGAGAATTTTTTCAGGAGCCGCCACTGGTCTCTAAGGAAACTATTTGTGGCAGACGCTCTCGAAAATACTGTCTGCCGCTTGTAAAAAAAAAAAAAAAAAAAATTAATGTCTTTGTCGCTGCCGAGCTCTCAAATACCGTGCCCGTCTCTCACTCTATGAACGGTCACTGCTATGCAGATTCCGTTGGACTTCCCTATCCAGAACCCTAAACCATAACCCATACTTAACACTAAACTTAACCCTTACCTTAACCATTTTACATTTCTACTTGATTGAGGTCGGGACATCCCAAGGAACCTTAATAGCATTGACCCTCTGGGAAATCCTATAAACTTGTCTATTCGACTGAAAGTCACGGACACAACTCCTATTGGTTTTCTGATGTAGGCTACTGGGAACTGGTAACAACACATTCTGTGATTGGCTAACAACATTTAGATCTGTATACAGCGAGATAAGATAACATACCATCCTATGAGGTGTTGAGGGAAAGCCAGATTACCTATAGATTGGACATAATCTTTTCTAGGCTGTGATAACAGGAAATACACAAGCCATAGAGGCTACACTATAGCTCAATGTGGCTACATCGGAATGTCGGCTTGCAGGGGAAAAACGGTACATTTCTAACATTTATGGTTGAGATTAAATGAATATAAATATAAACCATGCATCTTATGACTTTCATTAACACGCAGGCGTCACGCAGACGTTAGTAAGGCGTTGGTATGACGACATGTTAGTTACACATTCAATGGTAGGAAACAGCATCATTTAATTAACACGCAGGCGTCACGCAGACGTTAGTATGGCATTGGTATCACGCTATGTCAGTCAGACGTTCAATGGTATGCGACAGCCACACGGCGGTACTGTTTCCTAGGCTGGATTCTGTCCTGAATCACTCCCCATACATGCGCGTGCCATCAAAAGCATGCCTCATCCAGTGTGTCAGCTGAGCACAGGCGGGCATAGAGCACTTGAGTGAGCAGAGCATCTTCCAAGCTCGAGTTCTCTCACCTCATCTGAGAATGATTAATGCCAATAGCGCTACAGCTAAGTAAGATAAGTTATTCACGTATAAAATAGCTTAAATATGAGTTATGTATGGAAAACGTATTTTGAATAGTGATTGTTACTTTCAGTCATCATTTTCATCTTGCTGGCCTCAGAGGTTGACTTGTGCCAATGTGAGAGAAAACACTGATGAGTATCCACAATTGAAGGTTAACTGTAGTTAAGACAAAGATTGTTATTGATCATTTTAATGAATGTAATAAATTCATTATATAAAAAAACAAGTTGTTAGCTGGTATGCTCATAAACATTTTTAGTGACCTATGTAGTTGTCAGTGAATATCAATGTTGATTACATTTCTTTTTCAATTCATAGAGTTGGTTACCTCCTGGGTACAAGTACCATGTCTGTTCCTACGAGGAGAGGCCCACACAAATGGACCACTGTGCTTTTGAGGCATCCTTTCGAATGGCCATCGAAGGAGTAAGTCGGTTTAAAGAGTGGCTACAGAAGTCACAAGAGTCAGGAGTCACTTGGAGGGTCGCTGTCACAAAACCAAGTAAAGGACAGCATGTGCTTTTTAAGGTAGGGACAGTGGGTATAGCTTTCGCATTGGGGCTATAGACCTAGATTACTACGTGGATTGAGAAATGTGAAAGGTTGAATTAGATTCTAGAAATTAGACCTTTCTAGAATACTTCTACTTAAGCTATGAAAATATGTTACAAGGTCACCGCGCCTCCCCCGTTGTGTAGGAAGGAGCAAGGGGAGGGGTGAGAGATAGTTCAAATGATAGGAATATCATTAAATGTATGCTTATCAACGATCGCAAGTATTTGTTTTATTAATTAGGGCCTAATCAGAGAGAACAGTTAAAGAAATTGAATAGCGAACTGAAATGGCGATAGAGCTGTGAAAATTGAGTTGAGGACAAAGGAGAATAATTTATGGCTCTGGTTAGTGAAAAAAAAAATAGAGACAGTCAAGCGAGTTAGATTGAGCTGTAAGATTTCAAGTAGAGGTCTAAATACTTGACTGGAAGGCAGTGCTTTAATAAATTCTAATTGTTATTACTTTATTCGATAGGTTGCTTAACACCAGTGGTGTATGCAAATAGTTGGTGAATTCTAGAACGATAATTTATTTTCGTTACGGGGACCAGGGGATGCAAGTAGCTTTAGCTATTATGCTGAGGGAATAGCACCAACCTATAGTGGGTTTTAGATTTGTTAAATAAACAAACATATTTTAAACTAAAGTAATGCAATAGGCTACAATTACAGTGGGGGAAAAAAGTATTTAGTCAGCCACTAATTGTGCAAGTTCTCCCACTTAAAAAGATGAGAGGCCTGTAATTTTCATCATAGGTACACGTCAACCATGACAGACAAATTGAGAAAAAAAAATCCAGAAAATCACATTGTAGGATTTTTAATGAATTTATTTGCAAATTATGGTGGAAAATAAGTATTTGGTCACCTACAAACAAGCAAGATTTCTGGCTCTCACAGACCTGTAACTTCTTCTTTAAGAGGCTCCTCTGTCCTCCACTCGTTACCTGTATTAATGGCACCTGTTTGAACTTGTTATCAGTATAAAAAGACACCTGTCCACAACCTCAAACAGTCACACTCCAAACTCCACTATGGCCAAGACCAAAGAGCTGTCAAAGGACACAAGAAACAAAATTGTAGACCTGCACCAGGCTGGGAAGACTGAATCTGCAATAGGTAAGCAGCTTGGTTTGAAGAAATCAACTGTGGGAGCAATTATTAGGAAATGGAAGACATACAAGACCACTGATAATCTCCCTCGATCTGGGGCTCCACGCAAGATCTCACCCCGTGGGGTCAAAATGATCACAAGAACGGTGAGCAAAAATCCCAGAACCACACGGGGGGACCTAGTGAATGACCTGCAGAGAGCTGGGACCAAAGTAACAAAGCCTACCATCAGTAACACACTACGCCGCCAGGGACTCAAATCCTGCAGTGCAAGACGTGTCCCCCTGCTTAAGCCAGTACATGTCCAGGCCCGTCTGAAGTTTGCTAGAGTGCATTTGGATGATCCAGAAGAGGATTGGGAGAATGTCATATGGTCAGATGAAACCAAAATATAACTTTTTGGTAAAAACTCAACTCGTCGTGTTTGGAGGACAAAGAATGCTGAGTTGCATCCAAAGAACACCATACCTACTGTGAAGCATGGGGGTGGAAACATCATGCTTTGGGGCTGTTTTTCTGCAAAGGGACCAGGACGACTGATCCGTGTAAAGGAAAGAATGAATGGGACCATGTATCGTGAGATTTTGAGTGAAAACCTCCTTCCATCAGCAAGGGCATTGAAGATGAAACGTGGCTGGGTCTTTCAGCATGACAATGATCCCAAACACACCGCCGGGCAACGAAGTAGTGGCTTCGTAAGAAGCATTTCAAGGTCCTGGAGAGGCCTAGCCAGTCTCCAGATCTCAACCCCATAGAAAATCTTTGGAGGGAGTTGAAAGTCCGTGTTGCCCAGCGACAGCCCCAAAACATCACTGCTCTAGAGGAGATCTGCATGGAGGAATGGGCCAAAACACCAGCAACAGTGTGTGAAAACCTTGTGAAGACTTACAGAAAACGTTTTACCTGTGTCATTGCCAACAAAGGGTATATAACAAAGTATTGAGAAACTTTTGTTATTGACCAAATACTTATTTTCCACCATAATATGCAAATAAATTCATTAAAAATCCTACAATGTGATTTTCTGGATTTTCTTTTCTAATTTTGTCTGTCATAGTTGACGTGTACCTATGATGAAAATTACAGGCCTCTCTCATATTTTTAAGTGGGAGAACTTGCACAATTGGTGGCTGACTAAATACTTTTTTTCCCCACTGTATAACATTATCAGAAAAAGGCACAATTTAATGTGAAATAGTTATTACAATTATTATTAATAGTTATTACAGTTATTATCATTGATCCAGTAATGATAGAAGGATAGTAGAGGAAAGGCAAGAGATTAAATCTCATTTAGGGAAAGAAGAAGATTATGAAGATATATTAGGGAGAAAATACCATTAACTGAGGGATATAAAACGTTTAGCTGAAAAAGACAACAGGAATAATTTACCTTACACCCTAATATAGACAGACCACACCAGAAGTAGAGATGGCAGGATCACCAGTAGCAATCATGAAGAGAAGGTTCCCAGAAAATAGTGAAGATATTGGTAATATCTCTAACAAATGAGAAAAAGGACCAGAAAGATAGTAACTAAATGGCCAAAGGAGGGAACATTTGATGTAACCGTGATTGTATTGGCTAAAAAATGAAATATGACATTTACAGGGGGGACAGGAACAATAGAAGGGGAGACAGATTTTCCTAGGGGGTTGATCAAATAATTGATAATGGATCATTTGAGATGAGATCACATGTAGCAGATTTAGGGTAATCAATTAAATAATCATTGTATACTTGAGGAATTTTGAGTGGTTTTATGGATTAGTTATGAGGAATTAGATTGATACAAACAATTATTGATGGGTTAGGACTGGGGATATCTGTATCATGTTTTGTGTGTACTACCATCTTTAGATTACTGATGGTAATTGAAGGTTAACAAAATGTATAACCAGGAGAAAGAGATTAGCTCATCTCATTGGAATGTTGCCCAGGGCTAGGGGGAGCAGTAGTGAAGTTAGGCAGTATTTAGGTCATAAAAGTGAGCTACCACATTAAGTGGGGCCTGGCTATTTGTGGTTGTTGTTTTTCAAATTGGGTTTTTCAAATAAATAACAACACACCTAGTATGATGGTTATAAAGGGTTGTAATGTTAAAATGAGGGATGGCAATTGGATGATAAATTACCAATATTACCTAAGTGATTGTTTAGGTAGGTGGAAATATTGACACATGAGCAAAACATGTGTCAAAAGGGGGATGGTAGGATTAAATAATAAATATATACAAAGGAGAGGACAAAATACTTAAAAAAAAAGCTACAGTCTAGAAAGAGAATGCAGTCAGAAATAGAAATTGAGAGCTGAACACGTGTGAAGATAGTTTATTAACCACACCCGTATGTCAGAGGTTTTGTGCCCCACAGGTGAACTAAAGGAGAAGGTGACCCACTCTGTCTGGCCAGGTGACTGGTGAGCGTCCAGTCCCTAGAGAAGAAAGACTGGAGGCAGGCCTGTTGGGGGGCTATCAGGTTATATTGGTCACTGCCTTTGCCATTAGAATAGCAGAAAGAGCAACCTGGGTCCACGTTGCCCACTGCAAAAAGGTAAGAACACATGCAAGCACCACTGAACACATGCAGAGTTAGAGAGAAGAACTGTACCAATAGGGTCTGGGGATCACCTCTGTTAACGAAGATCTCCTACCCCGACCTATCATCACTGTAGTGTGTTCTCAGGGTGTGAGTATGGGGTAGTACCAAGCAGAAAGACTGAGGACAGGAGAGGGTTGGCAGTTTTTGGGAATATGGATAACTTGAGTTGCATCATAGTCTCGGTAATGGTCTTGATATGTCAAGATCCACCACCAATTGTGCTATGCCCTTACCATTGTTAAGAAGTAAAAGAGAAGAGAAGCGACCCGACATACTGACCGTCAAGGACGAGTGGCCTACAAAATGGGAGTCAGAGAAGGGCAAACTGTCAGATTCAGAATAAGGGTTAGGGACGTAGCCAATGGGTGAGGTACATGTCAATAAGCAAATTGGGATTATAAAATCCTATTATATTTGTGTTCGGCCCCCACGGCAGATTGTTCCTAGACTCAGGTGTTTAAACACACTTGGGGATGGGGATTTGAGACCGAGGGGGACTGAACATCCAGATGGGGGGTAAAGAGAAACAAAGACATCACCAATTATCAATTGGGGACTTAAGTTCGGAAGCACAGGAGAGAATTCTTAACTTTACAGCCCCTGTAACCGATGTGTGGTGGGCGTGTGCCAGTAAAGGCAGTATAAGGCAGAGAATTCCAAAAAGGGTGGCTAGATACGTGCGCCCTGGTTCTACTGGTTCAGCTTGTTAGAATTAGTCACCAGGAACCAAGGATTAAACAGATGTAGGAGGAGTTTTAACAAGAAGGAGAATAGCCCTATTTAGATGGATGCGATTGGGATACCAAGGGGGGTATCGGATGGATACCGAGCTGTGAAACAATTAGGGGAAGGGTTTACTACCACGTTCTTTTGGTGGGTGACAAGTAAAATTGTGAATTGGATTAATTATATCTATTACGACCAACAACGATTTATTTGCTGGACTAGGGATGCAACAGAAGGGATCTTGTGAACAATTATCCGCCATCTCACTCTTATGACTTAGTCAAAAGAGGTTGGCTCTAGATCAGGCAGAAAGGGGTGGTGTCTATAGAATGGTAAGCCATTGTTGTACGTTTATCCCTAACAATACCAGTCCTGACGGGAGTATCTCTAAAGCCCTAATTGGTTTAGATAAAACTATCAGCTGAAATGAAGAGCATGGCTGGAATGGAGGGAAACAGACTGTTCTCCTGGTTGGGGGAGTGGTTTGGTAAGTATGCTGCACTGGTGGTTACTGGATTTCTGACCCTAGTAGTTGTGTTTCTAATATTAATGTGCTGTGCTGCCTGTGTAATTCCTTGTTTGAGAAAGTCTGTTACAGATGTCGTGCATACAGCTGGTATGATGCCCCTCCTAGGGGCTCAAGAAGGGGATGCAGACACTGAGATGGGGTTGACAAAGGATGACCCTTGGTTTGCTATTGGTGAGGTGGTGGAGTGACCCTAGTGGGTGTCTAAAGGGGGCCAAAGTTTACTTCCCTGTTTATGTTTTACGCTTTATTAATCAAGTTAACCATTGTGAATGGGGCGGCAGGTATCTTAGTGGTTAAGAGCGTTGTGCCAGTAACCGAAAGGTCGCTGGTTCTAATCCCCGAGCCGACTAGGTGAAAAATCTGTCGATGTGCCCTTGAGCAAGGCACTTAACCCTAATTGCTCATGTAAGTCGCTCTGGATAAGAGCGTCTGCTAAATGACTAAAAATGTAAATGTAAATGAATGTTTGTCTTTCCTTATGTGAAGGTTTGAAGTTCCTGGGTGGCTGGTAGCCAACCTAGTACAAGTTGGGTGTAGATGGAAGGACTGAAGGCCTTTTTATTATCATTATTGCCTATTAATAAAAAAGTGTGATTCTTTTTGTTTGTTTTGTATTTTAATGAGTGACACCCTAGTGGGTGTCAAAAGGGGGAATCCTAAATTTCCCTGAAATTTCTTATTTTGGCTGATTATTTTCACAGCTGATATAAGCTAGAGGATTTAAGGAGAAGGGGGGAGAGGGGTGAAGTGAAGGAGAGAGACTGTTATTGAGAAAATAAGGTAGTTAAAGTGACAATGTTCAACAGGAATCTGTATGTGTGGTCTCACCTGGTGTCCACACTAAGTGGCTGCAGAGTACTTTATACTGAAAAACATGCAGACACGTGAGGTCAAACAATACAGCGTAGTTCTATAAATAATGAAGTGTCTTACTATTCTCCATGGCTGGTCCTCTTGCCTATTCTTTGAAGGTGGAAGGAGCCACAGTTATACACCTGAGCCTGCTTACTGCACAACACAATCCATCAATCAGATTGATACACAAGTGTGTAGGTGTGGGTTATAGGGTGTCTAATTGTGCTAAATTTTTTCAATATGGGTGACTCTTAAAAGAGCCTGTTTTGTTTTTGTACAGACATCACCCTTACCTGAGAAGTAGAAATCAAAAGGAGCGAAACTGGGAATTTAATAATTGCAGTTGACATATCTAAGTAAATTGAAAAATACTCTGATATGGGCCCCGTGTAGCTCAGTTGGTAGAGCATGGCGCTTGCAACGCCAGGGTTGTGGGTTCGATTCCCACGGGGGGCCAGTATGGAAAGAAAAAAAAAGAAGGTATGCACTCACTAACTAAGTCGCTCTGGATAAGAGCGTCTGCTAAATGACTAAAATGTAAATGTAATGTGGATGGCTCTTAAAAGAGCATTTGGTTGTGCATAGTGTAGTCTATGGTGTTGCCAGGGAACAGCACCCTCGTCGAAGAAGTAGGAGGTGAAGATATCCCGCACATGGATTGCCTCCCGTGCTGCGTTGTTGGCCCCCATCCTTGAAACATTCTGCAGAGCAGCAGACCTCTCCTCTGGCAAATGGCGGCGAGCTGCAGATCCCCTCCTGGTTCTCATGTCCATCCTCATGAACTTATGCAGGACACAGGTAGCCTTCACACACCTGAATTCCTCCAGGAGGCAGTCCCAGATGGCCCTGGTTACCCAACCTTGAAGTGCCCTACACGGTAACTGTAGGCAATCGTTTTGAAGGAACTCCAGTTACAAGGTATCTGTAGGAATATGGAAGATAATGTCATTATTAGACTTTTACATCACCAGGTCATTGTGGATTACTAAAGTGTAATATCCCTTATAACAAATCATGATAACATTGGATAGATATGTGCATGTGTGACAATAGCAGGATCATATCAAGGATAGCGTCACAACTGAATACATAAATACCACTTGAAGCTTGATGACTTGATCATTTAAATCAGCTGTGTAGTGATAAGGCAAAAACAAAAATGTGCACCCCTTTGAGTCCCCAGGACCACGACTGAGAACCACTGCTCTGCATTGGGACCTCTTCATCTGCAGACAGGCTTTCACATCTCTCTGTATCTGAGGACAGAAAACCACACAAGAAACAGACTAAATTATACTCAAATTAGACAGCACTGAGTATTATGTTCTCTGTCCTCACTTCTAGGGACTGGAACTACACAAGTATCTGCCCTATCCAGAATAGCCTACTCTCTCACTTTGACAGATGGGGCTGCTATCCTTTCACCCTCCTCCATGGCTGTTAGCTAGCTACCTACAAATGCATTTGGAGTTTGTTTTTTACAGTGATAAATATATCAAGATAGCTAGCTAATATGAAGTTAGGTAGCTGGTCAAATGTAATTCACTTAGCTAGCTATCTATACAGTATGTTAAGTTGGCTAGATAACTAGCTAACGTTAGCAGCTCATTTGAGTTAGCCTGCACTGTTGCTCGATAGCTAATAATACATAGTTTTTTTTTTACATTTCCGAAATGTATTTACTTACTTGAATAGGTTATCCCAGCCATGTGGACCATTAGAAACAGGGCAGCACAGTTTGGTTGTTACCAGAGCGGTTTAGAGCATATTACTATTTACCTGTGAATAACCAGACCTTCATACAAACATGCTATGCTGAACTCTTGAAGCACAATCGAAAATGCTGCCAGCACGCCCACAAGCGAGTCATTCTGGGCGGCTGAAGCGGCAATTTACCGCGTGCTAGTGTACACTGGGCATGACTTTTTCAACGCCGCCCAACGGTACCCCGCCCTCTCCGTATCTCACCGCTTTCCTTCCATTGAAAATGAATGGGAAGCGGTGTTTCACCATGCGGCATCGTGTGCAAATGTACACAGGGCAGTATTGGAGTGATCAAATATAGTGTTACATAACAGTAGTTGCTACTTGATTGCCACAAGATCGTAACGTTTAACAAGTTGCAGTTGTCTAATGTTACTCGTTTTAGTGTAGAAGGGTTGTTATAACATTTTGAAAATGTGTGTGATGATTTATGCACCCTATTCATGATGTTAGCGGCAAACGATGTCCTAACGCCGAAGGTTTGTGCTAGCTAGCTACTGTGTGTGTGTGTTTGATTATCCCGGAAGTGCTGGCTGGGACCGAAAGCTGGAGCGGTCCTATGTAAAACAATAGATCATGATTCGTTCCATTCGAAACGGGGATATCCAACCAGCGTAGGGTGCCGCCTTGAAGTCTGAGGGCAAAGCCCCTTCGTTCGTTATCGTCGCTTCCTAGGGCGGGCTGGCTCGCTCCCGCCTATCCTTTCTTTGGATTACTGTATACATCTCATTATTGTAATCATTTTTTTAGAATTCGATAAGGGTTGTTGACGTCAACTGCAGGTATTAAATGGAAATATATGATATGCTACGAGCCTCGTGACTTGACTGTGCATAGCCATCTTCAGACAACTCCAATATAAAGTGTTTTTTCTCAAAGTTGCCGGGATGTCATGTGTCCTACTCATATCAGTACAATCGTAACAATTTAATCATTACGAAACTTATATTTGATCAAGTAAACTTCACGTAGCAAATAAGCCATTCATTTTATTTAATTTTTTGCCAAATTCGACACGCTCATTGACCTCCATACAAAAAGTCGTTGCTTTGGTGGGCGAAACAACGTTGAGCCTCGCTTCCTCTCTGGCTTCGTGCAACACATCAGAGCAGCTGTTCCTGACTCTCAAGTCAATGACGTAGTGAGGCTGGTGTCAGCAAGATTACCATAAATATAGAAACGTATAAAATATATTGATGATATCCTATCAATGAGATCACATAGCACTTTGTTTTTACCGCGGGCTTTTATTTTATAGGCGGAATTCGAAAACAAATATTGCCAGCTGTTACAAAAAAAATCATCAGTTCTACTTCCCGGATAGGTTGGAATGGTCCTGTCCTGTCCAATGAGAACACAAGTGATATTTTTTATTCTCAGTCGGTTGGCGACGTTGTTAGTCTGTGCTACGAGTTCGTTTGCTTACTAGCTAACTAACTTAACAGTTTGTATTTTTCTCTAGCTACTTAATCAAAAACCCTAGGTACTTTCGTTGGCAAAACTTGCACTAGCTAAGACGATGGTAAGTTGGTTAAAACGTTTCATTTTTGTGTTAGCTATACTGTTGCTAACGTTAGCAAGCCATCTTATGACGTTAGGTAGCTAACTACACAACACAGTTAACTAGTTGTGGCAAAGATACTAGCTAATAACTAACCCAGGGGTGTATTCATTACGCTGATTAGGTTACAAAACGTTAATTAAACGGGGAGGGACCCTAGAGACTGAGTCCTCTCGAGGCCGTAAGGAAGTATTAGCATGAGCTTCAACCATTTGAATGTAGTCAACTTAATCGGTAAACGGTTTCCGTAATGAATACACCCCTGTTTATCTGTGTGGCGTGCTTTTTCACTGTTTTCTAGCTTGCTGTATTGATTGGTTTGACTTTATCGTTACAATGAATTTCTCAATTCTTTCTCACTTTTGTAAACTAGTTTAAGCTAGGCTATAGTTGGCTAGCTAGTTTTGCTAAAGTTAATACGATGTAACCAAGGAATATGGAAACCAGGGAAAACATTGGTGAGGTAGGCAGGATACAATTGATTCTTAACGAAATCTAATCAATAAAATGGTCCATTGGAGGAAGGACTGTTGGCATATATTTGACATTTGTATCTTAAAGCATAGCTAATTGAGAAATAATTAGTTTTAGTTGGAATATTTGTGACACTTTGGCCTTGCCCAGGCCTCCCTTTCAGAGGGATTTTAAACACTAGGCTTTCGAACACTAACTAACTATTACTGTAAATCGCCATATTGGCATTATTGCATAATCGGCAGGATTTCCCAAAAATGGCTGAATCACAAAACTTAACTGTCTGAAAGAACATGAATTATGCGTGCATTAGTGAACGTAATTTGCTTGTGTCAAACCATATATGAAAACATGAAACATTTTGAAATCTGAGAAACAGCCCTTTCAAATGATATGACATACAATAGCACCACATCAATCAAATGGTAATCAGTCATGTGAAAATGTGTATCTTCTATGAAAATCAACACTTTTTGCCCAAATAACTGCCATTTACAAACATTTTCCTAGTGAAGATAGAAAAAACATAGAGCATATAGAATCCTCCTTATTTTGTAAGGATTGAAAGTCTGAAATCAGAATATTAATATGTTTTACTGTGAATGAGTTAGGCTACAGCCTTTTTAGTGGAAGGTGGTATTTTTCTAGAATTCAATGGAATGTTCCGTTATCAGACACTTTCTTATCTGGATAGTATATTAAGCACATGCACCAAAACATAGAACAAATGTCATTTAGTTTTAGCCTACATATGAAAAGGAAAGACCTACACGAGTAGCATAATATGAATAAATCGAAACTTTTATGGAAAACAATGTGCAAGTTACATCGCTATTATATACCACATTCATCGCCGTGATATTGTCATTAACATTTTATTGGAATTACAAAATATAAGAATAAGGCATATAATAACAAAAATTGTCTTGTACAACTTGAATTTCTTCTGTACATACATTCCAGTAGGCCTATAGCCTAATACAATAAGAGTCAGAATGGGAAAAAATTAAAAGCATGCAAGGGAGGCTAAATGACCAGTGACAATCTGAGCCACTGGGTGAAGACCAGGGGTGAAAGGCGACCCAGCAAAATAAATAGTCGGGGTCCTCTGTAGCTAATAATAATAAATAATAATATGCCATTTAGCAGACGCTTTTATCCAAAGCGACTTACAGTCATGCGTGCATACATTGTTGTGTATGGGTGGTCCCGGGGATCGAACCCACTACCTTGGCGTTACAAGCGCCGTGCTCTACCAGCTGAGCTACAGAGGACCACTCAATTGGTAGAGCATGGCGCTTGTAACGCCAGGGTAGTGGGTTCGATAATGTTGTTCTTTTAATGTTGTTCTAATCTCAATGGCAGCGCTGTCAAAGTTGTGGTGGCAGCATTCACTTTGTCGTGACTTACTTGAATGTATGACTGTTATTTATCGAATCAACTAACTATGTTTAATTGTCACTCGATTTTAAATTAATAATGTAACAATTAACTCATTAGGAATTTGGGGCACCACGGAAGAAGTTGTCTAACGAGTTACCATCTCCCAAATTAAATGTGTTATACACTGCTCAAAAAAATAAAGGGAACACTTAAACAACACAATGTAACTCCAAGTCAATCACACTTCTGTGAAATCAAACTGTCCACTTAGGAAGCAACACTGATTGACAATAAATTGCGCATGCTGTTCTGCAAATGGAATAGACAACAGGTGGAAATTATAGGCAATTAGCAAGACACCCCCAATAAAGGAGTGGTTCTGCAGGTGGTGACCACAGACCACTTCTCAGTTCCTATGCTTCCTGGCTGATGTTTTGGTCACTTTTGAATGCTGGCGGTGCTTTCACTCTAGTGGTAGCATGAGACGGAGTCTACAACCCACACAAGTGGCTCAGGTAGTGCAGCTCATCCAGGATGGCACATCAATGCGAGCTGTGGCAAGAAGGTTTGCTGTGTCTGTCAGCGTAGTGTCCAGAGCATGGAGGCGCTACCAGGAGACAGGCCAGTACATCAGGAGACGTGGAGGAGGCCGTAGGAGGGCAACAACCCAGCAGCAGGACTGCTACCTCCGCCTTTGTGCAAGGAGGAGCTGGAGGAGCGCTGCCAGAGCCCTGCAAAATGACCTCCAGCAGGCCACAAATGTGCATGTCTGCTCAAATGGTCAGAAACAGACTCTATGAGGGCCCGACGTTTGCCAGAGAACACCAAGATTGGCAAATTCGCCACTGGCGCCCTGTGCTCTTCACAGATGAAAGCAGGTTCACATTGAGCACGTGACAGACGTAACAGAGTCTGGAGACGCCGTGGAGAACGTTCTGCTGCCTGCAACATCCTCCAGCATGACCGGTTTGGCGGTGGGTCAGTCATGGTGTGGGGTGGCATTTCTTTGGGGGGCCGCACAGCCCTCCATGTGCTCGCCAGAGGTAGCCTGACTGCCATTAGGTACCGAGATGAGATCCTCAGACCCCTTGTGAGACCATATGCTGGTGCAGTTGGCCCTGGGTTCCTGCTAATGCAAGACAATGCTAGACCTCATGTGGCTGGAGTGTGTCAGCAGTTCCTGCAAGAGGAAGGCATTGATGCTATGGACCGCCCGTTCCCCAGACCTGAATCCAATTGAGCACATCTAGGACATCATGTCTCGCTCCATCCACCAATGCCACGTTGCACAACAGACTGTCCAGGAGTTGGCAGATGCTTTAGTCCAGGTCTGGGAGGAGATCCCTCAGGAGACCATCCGCCACCTCATCAGGAGCATGCCCAGGCGTTGTAGGGAGGTCATACAGGCACGTGGAGGCCACACACACTACTGAGCCTCATTTTGACTTGTTTTAAGGACATTACATCAAAGTTGGATCAGCCTGTAGTGTGGTTTTCCACTTTAATTTTGAGGGTGACTCCAAATCCAGACCTCCATGGGTTGATACATTTGATTTCCATTGATCATTTTTGTGTGATTTTGTTGTCAGCACATTCAACTATGTAAAGAAAAAAGTATTTAATAAGATTATTTCATTCATTCAGATCTAGGATGTGTTCTTTTAGTGTTTTTTTGAGCAGTGTACATCGATAAGTCACTTATTAAATAATTACATCTTATAAGTCTCATTCTGAACGTCGCATAATCCTTGAACCTGCAAGAACCCTAACCTTATTGATGAATCAGAAATACACACATTGGCTTCATTATTTATTTACTAACTAAATAATAACAAATACAAACACACATGTTATTGATTACTAACGTAATAGAATGAAAACAGGTCCCTAGTGGACTGGACTAACAATAGCATGAATGCTTGGAAGGGAGAGACAGAGATTCAAACTATTGTTGTTACTTTTGTAAACTACGCTCACGGAAATACAAATACTTAGCACCCGCTCAATGGGATTAGTTGACTTTCCTCGATAGTTGAGTTGATGATGTAGGACTCTGGTTTGCCCACCAGAGATCCCAATGTCCTTGGTAGAGTTTTTGGTGGTAGTGGTGGTTAGAATGGATACTACAGCGTACCCTGTTGATCTGTTAGAATAGGTACTTCAGATGTACCAGCGGTTGTCGGAGAGGGATTGTCCTTCCCAACTCGTGTCTTTAGTGAAAGTTCTCTATACGACTATACATGCCAGCTGCAGACTGGTAATGCTAAGGTCTAGTGCATTGTCTTCTTCTTCACCTCGTGTAAAGGTTGAGAGTTTCAGAGTTTCACCGCTTTGTAACGTTTAGCTCACACTTCACGTCTGCTGGTCTGTAGAGTGTCAACCATTTGCAACATCCGGCTAACACAGTAATCTGCTTGGTCTGAGGTGAATTTCGTCACGAGGGGTTTTATACTTGAGTAGAAAAAGGGGCGTTTCATCATGTTTGTGCTCATCTGGGCGTGGCCACTGACTGAGAACAAATCAATATGGAAACAGTCATCTCATCTAGAATGCTAAAATCACATTGTTATCTTCACAAAAGTATTATTATACTTAATCATTCATTTTATACAATTAGATGCAACTGAGAAGTGTACACCCCCAGAGATGCAGTTATGTTGTTCCACCGTCTTTATTGACATCACAACGTAGTAACGGATTTGACATGATTGTTCTTTAAGTCCCCACCGACCATTTCCCACATTCATTTAAGTAGGAATATTGTTTCATTATCCACTTTTGGATGTTGGAGTCTTGGCGGGTAGACTTTCTTTGTTCCAAAGGGAAATTCCCTCTCCCAATACTGCATGGCACGGAAAATAAAGTTTCCGCAAGGAATTTACAACCGGTCATAGAACTGGCCCCCAGGAGAGGGGGTGTTCAAACATTTGCCTAGCCGGCATCTTTGATCCTCAGCCCATGAGGGCAAGTGATGAAAACAAAATGCTACTCTTATTACAGAGCAAGCGGTGAAGCTTCATATGACACCTACAGATGAAACATTTATAGCGTCTTAAGGGATTATTTCAAAAATATGCTTTTAGATATAAATGTCATATGTCAACAATCATTCCCCCAAAGGGCCATTCTGTGGATTCATTGTTGTGAGAGAAAAAAAATCTAGGTATTTTTTTTTCTGATTTCGTGATGAATTATCCCTATAGACCCTACATTTAGGCCCTGTTGTTCCAAATTGGGCCTATCCTATATTATCGTTGAACTCAAATATTCAGTTATTTTACCTAGTCATAGCCGCTGCCATTGCCTGTTAGGCTTATCTAATTTTGTTTGTACATTGATTTGACTATGGGAATTTCAATTTCTACCCTACAGGCCACTGACAAGGAGAATCTGAACCTCACTGCCAATGATCTCTGGGATCACACACATGATCCTGCTTTGAAGCAGAAAGCACGGAATCTGCCCCCTGGCTCTGTGGAGCAAAGAAGTCCCCTAAGAGACACCAGCAGCGTCAATCAGTCCCATTCCACCAATGTCAGGCCTATTGATGCTAAATTAAGCAACCAGTTTGCAGGGAAGTTCCCATTCATTCAGTCTGAAAGCAGCCAAGAGATGACCAGTCAGACAGATCAACTGAATTGTCCACAACCATCCACCATGAGTGCCCCCGGGCCAAATACAGATGGCCCCTGTATGTCGCTCCATATGGAGACTCTGCCAGACTATAGTGTTATAAGTGGAGAAACTTCACCTCTTTCAGACAGCTGTCATTCATCTACCCCATCACAGCACAGTGGTATCAGTGGGGAGCCCAGAGCCAAGCGGTGGTCCTCTAACCCAACAACCATGCTCACCCCTATTTTAAAACACATCCATCTGGGATTCAACGGGCAGAAGTCCTACTCCCCAATTTTGAGTCCCATGCATGCCTCAAAGACCTGGATGATTCAAGATGAAACTTTACCAAACTGCACTGGAGAAAGTTTCTTTGAGGACACTATAGACTCCTGCGTTTTGCCTGTGGTGGAGCCCACCGTTGGCAGCACAACAATGGACTTGTCACACACACCTCCAGGGACTCGTGTTTCTATGGAAGAGAGTTTCAATACACCAGAGGATGGACATAAAGATTTGCAAAGGGGCTCTAATTTGAGTCTCAGTTTGCAGGGAAGTCCTGCACCAAACGCTCTCAGGGAGACTATATCAATCAATGGCTCTAGCTGTTCCAGCGCTTCCCTGGAGGGCACGCATGACGTATCTGCATTAGAGGGCAACAAAGAAAGTCTGCATTCCTTAGAACATAAGGTACAGAACCTGACTACCAAGGTTCCTGTGTCTGCTGTTGTCCAAAATTCAAGTGTTGCCTCTGACTGTCTCACAGATGCTAATGTCACCCACGTAATTTGCCCTGATGGTGAGGTGCCTGCGTCCTGTACAGTGCCATTGTCCTCGTCAACATCTGGTGCTTTGTTTGACTCGGAGTGTGATGACAAGATGGTGAACTCTAACAATGGCACCTTTGAACTTCTGGTTGAACCAACACTGGAGCCCAAAACTGGGACCAACTCCACTATGGTCCTTCCCGAGCCCAATGTCACAACTACTGCGCTGGAGTCTGTGGAGATCAGTAGGCCCCTGAATGTTACTTTTGAAGCTTGCCCTCCTATGAAGTTCAATGCAACCACTGAGCAAGAGACCTGTGATGGTACCACACAACCTCTGAACAATACTTTTCAAACTGACCCTTGTTTGAAGCTCAATGCAACCACTGAGCAAGTGACCAGTGTTGGCAATGCACACCCTCTGAGCAACAATTTTCAAACTGACCCCGAACCAACAAAAAGCTCTGAAGTCGATGTCAGTGAACACACGGTACAATCCCAACCAGGCCCGTCTGGGAGAGATCGGTGCTCTGACAGTCTTTGTAATCAAAGTGTTGATTTGGAGAACAAAATAAGTGACACCTTCACCTTGGACAACACCCTTGAGTTGGATCCCAACTTGCTGGTCACATCCACTCCCATGGTTACGTCTAAGGCTTTTAGGAAACCAGAGAGACCCTCGGATGTGCGGAAAAGGTTATCTCCGGGCTTCCTGCCAAAACCAGCCAAACCACCAGCTATCTCTAAACTTGTCACTAATAGGAAGACGTTCCTTCAGCCCCCGAGTGTCACCTCCAATCCCAAATCACTGCTACCCCCACCGAGATCTGTGTCCCAGCTTCCGTCGCTGACTGGCCTGCCAAAGACCAAGCCAGCCCCTGTGGCTTTAGCCCCCTCGAAGCCATCCTCCTCTGCCATACCCAGCACCAGACGAAAAACACTAGCAGATGCCTCGGGACATGCTGCAGTCACTGTTTCTCAGCAGGTAGGCTATTGGGAATGCTAAGTGTGGTTACATCTCAACAGGATATTATATTAATGTATTTTTTAAATGAATATTAAGGCGATATTTATCAGTTTGAGATGATCCTCTACCAATCCATCCACTGTATTTAGTTAAGAGATGCAACATTGAATCAACAGACTGTACAAAGCTATTCAGTCAATGTTTTTTCCTCCATTTCTCTCCTAGGCCTCAACAGATAATACTTCCAGTAGTAGGCGTAGCACAATTCCAGGTGAGCAGCTGTTCCAGTTCCTTTGAATCTGTCGGGTATGTATGGCTCTGTCTCAAAGTTTAAACCTTTCATCGTATCCTATCCTCTGCAGATTTCTGATCTGGCAGGACATGGCAGGGGAAAGCAATATAGTGGAAACGTATATTTTCCTTTTACCCCTGTGTTCACAAAGAAAAGGAGATAAGGAGAAGAAGCCATTTTAGAGTACTGAGCCTAA
Organism: Coregonus clupeaformis; assembly: GCF_020615455.1. Lineage (NCBI taxonomy): Eukaryota > Metazoa > Chordata > Actinopteri > Salmoniformes > Salmonidae > Coregonus > Coregonus clupeaformis. The sequence continues at coordinate 2,953,424 of NC_059222.1, forward strand.
AGGGAATCTCAATCATACTTCCCGCATTCCTTAAATCCTCTCTCCTCGCCTCCTTCTCAAACGCATTTGATGAAAATGTTCTTGGGGAGGAAATTATGCGAAGAATCAAGAGATACAATTAAGATTGACGTCTTTTGGTAGACCATCACGCTCTTCCAAAAAAGTTTGGTTGGTGTGTAAAACCGAAGAATCTAGATTAGCAAAAATGGAAAGGTTCCGCATAAAGCTCACTTAATTTAAATATATATATACACACACAGTGCATTCGGAAAGTATTCAGACCCCTTGACTTTTTCAACGTTTTGTTACGTTACAGCCTTATTCTAAAATGTACTAAATTGTTTTTTCCCCCCACACACAAGCAAAAACAGGTTTTTAGAAATGTTTGTTAAAAAAATAAAATAATGAAATCACATTTACACAAGTATTCAGACCCTTTTCTCAGTACTTTGTTGAAGCACCTTTAGCAGCGATTACAGCTTTGAGTCTTCTTGGGTATGACGCTACAAGCTTGGCACACCTGTATTTGGGGAGTTTCTCCCATTCTCTGCAGATCCTCTCAAGCTCTGTCAGGTTGGATGGGGAGCATCGCTGCACAGCTATTTTCAGGTCTCTCCAGAGATGTTCAAGGCTGGGCTCTGGCTGGGCCACTCCTGCGTTGTCTTGGCTGTGTGCTTAGGGTCGTTGTCCTATTGGAAGGTGAACCTTTGCCCCAGTCTGAGGTCTTGAGCGCTCTGGAGCAGGTTTTCAACAAGGATCTCTGTACTTTGCTCCATTCATCTTTCCCTAGATCCTGACTAGTCTCCCAGTCCATGCCGCTGAAAAACATCCCCACAGCATGATGCTGCCACCACCATGCTTCACCGTAGGGATGGTACCAGGTTTTCTCCAGACGTGACGCTTGGCATTCAGGCCAAATAGTTCAATCTTGGTTTCATCAGACCAGAGAATCTTGTTTCTCATGGTCAGAGTCCTTTAGGTGCAAACTCCAAGCGTGCTTTCATGTGCCTTTTTACTGAGGAGTGGCTTCTGTCTGGCCACTCTACCATAAAGGCCTGATTGGTGGAGTTCTGCAGAGATGGTAGGCCTTCTGGAAGGTTCTCCCATCTCCACAGAGGAACTCGGGAGCTCTGTCAGAGTGACCATCGAGTTCTTGGTCACCTCCCTGACCAAGGCCCTTCTCCCCCGATTGCTCAGTTTGGCCGGGCGGCCAGCACTACGAAGAGTCTTAGTGGTTCCATACTTCTTCCATTTAAGAATGATGGAGGCCACTGTGTTCTTGGGGACCTTAAATGCTGCAGAAATGTTTTGGTACCCTTCCCCAGATCTGTGCCTCGACACAATCCTGTCTCAGAGCTCTACGGACAATTCCTTCGAGCTCATTTCTTGGTTTTTGCTCTGACTTGCCCTGTCAACTGTGGGACCTTATATATCGACAGGTGTGTGCCTTTCCAAATCATGTCCAATCAATTGAATTTACCACGGCTGTACTCCAATCAAGTTGTAGAAACATCTCATGGATGCTCAATGGAAACAGGATGCATCCCGATCTCAATTTCGAGTCTCAGAGCAAAGGGTCTGAATACTTATGTAAATAAGGTATTTTTTACAAGGCTGTAACGTAACAAAATGTGGAAATAGGGAAGGGGTCTGAATACTTTCTGAATGCACTGTATTATTATTTTTTCACTGCATCAGGGATAGTATGTATAGACAGATGTTTCAGCATAACTGCAGTGTCACTTCTTCCAGTGTCACTTTTTCCCAGTGTCACTTCTTCACGGGGCACCATAGCCAAGTTATTGTTACTCATTGTGTATTTATTATTACTTTTATTACATGTTTTACTTTTATATACGTTTTCTATTTTCTTTCTCTCTGCATTGTTAGGAAGGGCCTGTAAGTAAGCATTAAACTGTTAGTCTACACCTGTTGTTTACGAAGCATGTGACAAATACAATTCGTTTTGATTCCCTCAGTCGTTGCCTCTAATTTACTGTTGAATTTATAGCATCCAAGCTGACAAGCACTGGCCTGAGGAAACCTCAATTCTCTGGCACTCAGAGATCCATACCAAGCCTCAGGACTCCTGCAGTAAGAGCTATGGCAACACGCTCCACTGAAAACCCCAGCCTCTCTGCAGGTATGTACAGCATTGTATGAAAGAGCTTGATCCCATAGCTTCATGTATACTGCATTCGGAAAGTATTCAGACCCCTTGACTTTTTCCATATTTTGTTGCATTACAGCCTTATTCTAAAATTGATTAATTTATTTTTCAACGTACACACAACACAATACATAATGACAAAGCGAAAACAGGTTAATTTATTTAAAATAAACTGAAATACCTTATTTAAATAAGTATTCAGACCCTTTGCTATCAGTCTTGAAATTGAGCTCAGGTGCATCCTGTTTCCATTGATCATCCTTGAGATTTTTCTACAACTTGGAGTCCACCTGTGGTAAATTTAAATTGATTGGACATGATTTGGAAAGGCACACACCTGTCTATATAAGGTCCCACAGTTGACAGGGCATGTCAGAGCAAAAACCAAACCATGAGGTCGAAGGAATTGTCCTTAGATCTCCAAGACAGGATTGTGTCGAAACACAGATCTGGGGAAGGATACAAAAAAATGTCTGCAGCATTGAAGGTCCCCAAGAACACAGTGGCCTCCATCATTCTTAAATGGAAGAAGTTTAGACCACCAAGACTCTTCCTTGAGCTGGCCGCCCGGCCAAACTGAGCAATCGGAGGAGAAGGGCCTTGGTCAGGGAGGTGACCAAGAACCCAATGGTCACTCTGACAGAGCTCCAGAGTTTCTCTGTGGAGATGGGAGAATCTTCCAATAGGACAACCATCTCTGCAGCACTCCACCAATCAGGCCTTTATGGTAGAGTGGCCAGACAGAAGCCACTCCTTAGTAAAGGCACATGACAGCCTGCTTGGAGTTTGCCAAAAGGCACCTAAAGGACTCTCAGACCATGAGAAACAAGATTTTCTGCTATGACGAATCCAAGATTCAACTCTTTGGCCTAAATGCCAAGCGTCACGTCTGGAGGAAACCTGGCTCCATCCCTACGGTGAAGCATGGTGGTGGCAGCATCATGCTGTGGGGGTGATTTTCAGCGTCAGGGACTGGGAGACTAGTCAGGATCTAGGGAAAGATGAACGAAGCAAAATACAGAGAGATCCTTGATGAAAACCTGCTCCAGAGTGCTCAGGACCTCAGACTGGGGGCGAAGGTTCACCTTCCAATAGGACAAGGACACAGCCAAGACAACGCAGGAGTGGCCCACCCAGAGCCCAGCCTTGAACATCTCTGGAGAGACCTGAAAATAGCTGTGCAGCGATGCTCCCCATCCAACCTGACAGAGCTTGAGACGATCTGCAGAGAAGAATAGGAGAAACTCCCAAATACAGGTGTGCCAAGCTTGTACCGTCATACCAAAGAAGACTCGAGGCTATGATTGCTGCCAAATGTGCTTCAACAAAGTACTGAGTAGAGGGTCTGAATACTTATGTAAATGTGATATTTCAGTTTATTTATTTTTATAAATTTGCAAACATTTTGAAAACCTGTTGTTGCTTTGTCATAATGGGGTGTTGTGTGTAGATTGATGAGGGGACAAAACAATTTAATCAATTTTAGAATAAGACTAACGTAACTGTGGAAAAAGTCAAGGGGTCTGAATACTTTACAAATGCGCTGTAAGTTGCCATATGATCTGTTAATGGAAGGATACTGCTTTGTTTTTCTATCATGCATGTCTGAATTGCATAGCCTAAACAGTACATTCATTACTTTTGAATATTCCACCTGTAAGTTTTAACCCAGTTATTTGTTGCCAACGTTTCCATATCAGCCAAATCGCTGACAAGGTTGTTTTCTGTCATTACTTTCCATAATTTGTTTAACTAATCTTCAATTTTATCACAGGTGTAAATGGAAGGAGTTTACAAGCACCCAACCAAGGCCAGAAGCACTTGTCAACCAGCAGTGATGCTTTTCCAGTAGCAAAGAGGAAAAAACAGGGTAATTATTAAAGCTAGATGGATTTGCATTGTTTATATTGTGTGTGTATGTTTGTAAAGGAATAACTGTGATCACAAGTAGGGCTGTGACGGTCCTGGAATTTTGAATGACTGTAATTGGCCAGCCAAATGACCGCGGTCACCGTAATAACCATTCGTATAGCAATTTTTTTTAATAAATGCACCCTTTCTCCTCTCCTCTGCTTTGTTTCTGACTGCATGTGCTGCCATTCAAATAGAATGAATAAAACGGACATCCCCATTCAAGTCAATTGTGGCATAATGGGTGGACTGGCGGCCATTGCGAGTGTACCCATAGGAGTAAAGCAGGAAGTAAAATATGTGCTGTGATTTGTTGATTCAACTCAACTGACATTACAAAAAATACATTCCATTGCATGAGGTAACATCATTTGAATGAACATTCTACATTATCATGGAAATTATTGCATCACAATACCAGGTAGCCATTGTACCCATGAGTTTACCAGACAAATTGCCAGTGTTAGAGGTTCCAATCCCATTCTATTCATTCTATTTCAATGTGTGCTGCTGCTGCATTGTGGGGGGAGTTGCCTAGGCAACTGAAGACATGTTTGCTTGTTTCAGCAAGGAGCAACAACGTTTCATCATATTGTTAAGAGTCCATGTTACGGCAGAAACTGACTCAACCCCACGAATGCCCAGCCGTCCAGTCTTCAGGCAGCTGTTCTTTCCACACACACACACCAAATTTTTTTAACTGTTTTGATGGTTTTTATTTTTATGACTGTCTTCATCCATAACTGTTGGTTATAAGGTATGTAGTTGTGCCAGCCCTAATCACAATTTAGATATGTATTTGTTTTTCTTGCATACATTATGTTCATGCACATCGTTTGTTTCTCGTCACTACAAGGTGGCACTGCAGACTTGTATTTTGTGTCTGTGGGGACATACCAATGTCTTTGGGGACAGTGCCTCAAGCGTCAAGAAAATGTATGCTGTCTTTTAACATGTGCACTTGTTTTCACACTAACCCCGACTGTTGTCTATACCCCCAGACTGTAGCCTCCTCTATTGCTAGAACTCGATACAGCTGGGGCAATGTGTATGCAATAGAAGAAAACACTTGATAATGAATTTCCTATCTTGACTCTTTCCATACATTCAGATGGCCCATCTCTGTCTACTAGCAGTGAGGCTCGAACATGCTCCGCAGAGCCAGCTAGAGGTGCTAGGTGCTTTAAGAAGCCTGCAGCCAACTTGAAGACTGTACCAGCAAAGAAACTGATCCCTGGTGAGTTAGTGCTCTACTCTACACAACAGAGAACCATGGCAACATTCCAATTCTCTATCCTCCCCCTCATGGATTCAAAAGAAATATGGCGGAAACACCCTCCAGCCATGCTTGCACGAATCCAATGCTTTTAACACTAGCATCGCCGGGCCTCAGCACGTACTAGTGGCCACCGATGCGTGCCTTTGGAACATCTACATTTTAAACAGTCTAATAAATCCATGTAATATACACTATCACAAATAAATCCATTATTTTGTTGAGATGGGTCTTAAGAAACATTACGATACAAAAAAAATATTTAAAAGAAACAGAATAGCATATTTTGAGTTTAACCCCTAGAGTTGTCCTCCCCCGCTAAAATGAAATTAGCATAATAAAAATTACAAAAGATCTGCCAGTTTAAGCTAGTGATATCTGTTTTATGCATTGATGCGTCTCAATCCACCTCATCCGCCGATGTCGCAATTCTGCATCTGCGGCGAAAGGTTGACAGCGAGAGCGGTGTTTGTCAGACCGTGAGACATCCCGAAAAAATAGGTCTTCTCACAAAATCGTCTGTAGTGTCCGAACGGTTTGGCCTACAAAACTATACTATACCTCACGAATGCGATGTTGTTCTACAACCCCACAAGCGTCTTGGGACTCGTCTGAAGTCTGTACAGCTGATCTGCCAACTTCTGTCTGTAGCGTCCAAACAGTTTGGGCTACACACTAATATGACCCCTTTGTTGAAAGTTGAGACTCTCACGAACACGTACATGTGAGGCCTGTGGGCGTCCTAGAGCAAAACAAGACTTCTCTGATGGTCCCCCGGTACCAGTTGAAAAAATGAATGGAAGTGTATATACAGTGCATTCTGAAAGTATTCGGACCCCTTCACTTTTTCCACATTTTGTTACAATACAGCCTTATTCTAAAATGTATTAAATAGTTTTTTTCCACATCAATCTACTCAAAATACCCCATAATGCCAAAGCAAAAACAGGTTTTTAGAGCTTTGTTGAAGCACCTATAGCAGCAATTTAAAGCTTTGAGTCTTCTTGGGTATGACGCTACAAGCTTGGCAAACCTGTATTTGGGGAGTTTCTCCCATTCTTCTCTGCAGATCCTCTCAAGCTCTTGTCAGGTTGGATGGGGAGCATCGCTGCACAGCTATTTTCAGGTCTCTCCAGAGATGTTCGATTGTGTTCAAGTCCGGGCTCTGGCTGGGCCATTCAAGGACATTCAGAGACTTGTCCTGAAGCCACTCCTGCGTTGTCTTGGCTATGTGCTTAGGGTCATTGTCCTGTTGGAAGGTGAACCTTCGCTCCAGTCTGAGGTCCTGAGCACTCTGGAGAAGGTTTTCATCAAGGTTCTCTCTGTACTTTTCACCGTTCATCTTTCCCTCGATCCTGACTATTCTCCCAGTCCCTGCCGCTGAAAAACATCCCTACAGCATATTGCTGCCACCACCATGCTTCACCGTAGGGATGGTGCCAGGTTTCCTTCAGACGTGACGCTTGGCATTCAGGCCGAAGAGTTCAATCTTGGTTTCATCAGACCAGAGAATCTTGTTTCTCATGGTCTCAGAGTCCTTTGTGTCTTTTGGCAAACTCCAAGCGCGCTGTCATGTGCCTTTTTACTGAGTGGCTTCCGTCTGGCCACTCTACCATAAAGGGCTGATTGGTGGAGTGCTGCAGCAATGGTTGTTCTTCTGGAAGGTTCTCCCATCTCAATAGAGGAACTCTGGAGCTTTGTCAGAGTGACCATTGGGCCCTTCACCCCCGATTGCTCAGTTTGGCCGGGTGGCCTGCTCTTGGTTGTTCAAAACTTCTTCCATTTAAAAATGATGAAGGCCAATGTGTTCTTGGGAACCTTCAGTGCTGCAAACATTGCAGTGACACATCCATAACCTGAGCGGAAACCAGATAGCATACCAGAGAGAATACTACAGACATCAAGAAAGCCAGTCAGTTGATTATTGACAAGTTTTTCCAACACTTTTGATAAACAGGGCAAAATAGAAATTGGCCTATAACAGTTAGGATCAGCTTGATCTCCCCCTTTAAATAAAGGACGCACCGTGGCTGCCTTCCAAGCAATGGGAACCCCCCCAGAGAGGAGAGACAGGTTAAAAAGGTCAGCTAAGCTCGACGCTGATAGGGGCTGCAACCTTAAAGAAGAAAGGATCTAAACCATCTGACCCAGATGTTTTTTTGGGGTGAAGTTTAAGGAGCTCCTTCAGCACCTCAGACTCAGTGACCGCCTGCAGGGAGAAACTTTGTAGCGGGGCAGGGGAAAAAGAGGAAGGAGCATCGGGGCTAGACCCATTAGAATGGCTGGAAGATGAGGAAATGTTGGACGGGCAAGGAGGCATGGCTGAGTCAAATAGGAATCCTGACATTAAGGGCCATGGGCAGCTGTGAGGAGGAGGGTTCTCCAGGTCTTTAACCGTTTTCCAGAACTTCTTGGGGTTAGACCCACAGAGTGAGAACTGCTCCATAAAGTAACTAACTTTAGCCTTCCGGATAGCCTGAGTGCACTTATTTCTCATTTGCCTGAACGAGAGCCAGTCAGCCTGAGTATGCATGTGCCGAGCCTTTCGCCAAATGGAATTCTTGAGGTGGAGTAACTCTGCCAGAACACGGTCAAACCAGGGGCTGAATCTGTTTTTTAATTGTCATTTGGTTTATGTGGTTGTGTTTGTTAACAATACCACTGAAAATATCAAAAAAGGTCCAAGCGTCTTCAACAGAGGGGATCAAGCTGATTCTATACCAATTTACAGAGGCTAGGTCATGAAGGAAGGCTTGCTCATTAAAACATTTTAGCAAGCGCCTATGACAAATCAGGACAGGTTGTTTAACTGAGCAGCCATTACGAACACAGGCTGTAAAACAGTGATCACTAAGGTCATTACAGAAAACACCAGACTGATACTTATCAGGATTATTTGTGAGGATAACTTCAAGGAGAGTAGCCTTTTCTTGGTGTTTGGAGTCATACCTTGTGAGATTGGTAATAATCTGAGAAAGATTTAGGGAGTCCCATTGCTTTAGGACTTGATCAGGTGGTTTAAGCATGTCCCAGTTTAGGTCCCCTAGCAGGATAGGCTGTGGTGTCATGCAAGGCTCTTTGTCAATTGTTGTCTCCTCACCTCTCCATCAGCACTGATCTGAAAGAACTGACCAGTTGAAAAGCAGCCTAATTATGATCCTTCACCATATTGTTTTTATCCAGTGCAGATGAAGGGAAGAAAACGAGGAGAGGACATTTTTTTTTAAATAAAATGTTCTGAAAATGGAGATATCATAGAACACCAAAAAGTAAACATTGCTGGTGACACCTTGCCATTTATGATAGCGTCACGTTGGCTAGCAAAAGATTTGCGGGGGCTAATTAACGTTAGCTAAGTGAAATTGTTTTTCCCCACAGTTAGCCAAGATGATTAGCTAATCAGCTAAAATGGTTAACAGTTAGCAATCACATCTACACTATTTTGCTAGATACAGTAGCGCAGCCGTGTCAATAACATGTCTCCAAAAATGACGTGGTGTCTCCAGTTGTTTACATTTAGCAAATGTGACGCACCTTCCATATTCACTTTCCATGCACTTTTATTGAGAAAGAGCTCATTTGAAACACATTGGTTGTTGGGTTTTAGCTTGTCCCCTGTTGGTACTGGTCCCTCAGTGTCACTCTACCTGTCTTAAACCACAGATGGGAAGACTAGGTTTATTCCCAAAAAGACATCAATGCACTTTGTAACCACTAGTCAAGTAGTCACAGAATGATCAATCCTTCTTGATTTTCATGCAGGGTGTGCAAACTGTGTGCTACTTCAGCAAGAACTGGAGACGTGTCGTCAAGAAAATGAGAGACTGCAAACAGGTATTATTCAAATTGAACATTTCTGTCATGTTTTTTTGGGGGGGGTACTGCCAAAAGTTGAATGGCCCGGTTACCGCCATATATGGTCAGCATGGCGTGAAATGGAACTGTTAAATTATATATGCAATGTCTAAATATGGCTTCTCTACGGCCTCAGCATGATGAATCAACGCTCAGGGTGGGGACAGACAGCCCATCTCAGTATGGAGCACAGTTCATCATGGGAAGAGTTTTAAACAGGCCATCACTCGATTATCGTTGCTTTAAATCAGTGCACGCGCAAGCACTCTCTCTGTCTCCATCAACTCCATTCAAATTGCATCCAAAATAGATAATCCTGTTCTAGATTGATATACAGTGCATTCGCAAAGTATTCAGACCCCATGACTTTTTCCACATTTTGTTACAGTACAGCCTTATTCTGAAATGGATTCAATTGTTTTTTTCCTCGTCAGCTTCCCACACAATACCCCATAATGATAAAGCAATACTAGGTTTTTTGAATTTTTAGCAAATTTTATTTGAAATATCACATCTACATATGTATTCAGACCCTTTTACTCAGTACATTGTTGAAGCACCTTTGGCAGTGATTACAGCCTTGAGTCTTCTTGGGTATGACGCTACAAGCTTGGCACACCTGTATTTGGGGAGATTCTTCTCTGCAGATCTAAATTCCCCCCAGCCTTCAGATGTGAGCTAAACAGTGCACTTGCACTTGAGATGCGTTTTAAGGCTATGGATGCAAAAGTGAATTTATCATTTCCAAACGTTTAGGCCAGCTGCTTTGCGATCTATTAACAGCAAGGGTTACATTATACAGTGAGGGGAAAAAAGTATTTGATCCCCTGCTGATTTTTGTTTGCCCACTGACAAAGACATGATCAGTCTATAATTTTAATGGTAGGTTTATTTGAACAGTGAGAGACAGAATAACAACAAAAACATCCAGAAAAACACGTCAAAAATGTTATAAATTGATTTGAATTTTAATGAGGGAAATAAGTATTTGACCCCTCTGCAAAACATGACTTAATACTTGGTGGCAAAACCCTTTTTGGCAATCACAGAGGTCAGATGTTTCTTGTAGTTGGCCACCAGGTTTGCACACATCTCATGAGGGATTTTGTTCCACTCCTCTTTGCAGATCTTCTCCAAGTCATTAAAGTTTTGAGGCTGACGTTTGGCAACTCGAACCTTCAGCTCCCTCCACAGATTTTCTATGGGATTAAGGTCTGGAGACTGGCTAGGCCACTCCAGGACCTTAATGTGCTTCTTCTTGAGCCACTCCTTTGTTGCCTTGGCCGTGTGTTTTGGGTCATTGTCATGCTGGAATACCCATCCACGACCCATTTTCAATGCCCTTGCTGAGGGAAGGAGGTTCTCACCCAAGATTTGACGGTACATGGCCCCGTCCATCGTCCCTTTGATGCGGTGAAGTTGTCCTGTCCCCTTAGCAGAAAAACACCCCCAAAGCATAATGTTTCCACCTCCATATTTGACGGTGGGGATGGTGTTCTTGGGGTCATAGGCAGCATTCCTCCTCCTCCAAACATGGCGAGTTGAGTTGATGCCAAAGAGTTCGATTTTGGTCTCATCTGACCACAACACTTTCACCCAGATGTTCATTGGCAAACTTCAGACGGGCCTGTAAATGTGCTTTCTTGAGCAGGGGGACCTTGCGGGCGCTGCAGGATTTCAGTCCTTCACGGCGTAGTGTGTTACCAATTGTTTTCTTAGTGACTATGGTCCCAGCTGCCTTGAGATCATTGACAAGATCCTCCCGTGTAGTTCTGGGCTGATTCCTCACCGTTCTCATGATCATTGCAACTCCACGAGGTGAGATCTTGCATGGAGCCCCAGGCCGAGGGAGATTGACAGTTCTTTTGTGTTTCTTCCATTTGGTTTTGTAGCCCATTCCAGCCTTGTATAGGTCTACAATCTTGTCTCTGACATCCTTGGAGAGATCTTTGGTCTTGGCCATGGTGGAGAGTTTGGAATCGATTGATTGATTGATTGCTTCTGTGGACAGGTGTCTTTTATACAGGTAACAAGCTGAGATTAGGAGCACTCCCTTTAAGAGTGTGCTCCTAATCTCAGCTCGTTACCTGTATAAAAGACACCTGGGAGCCAGAAATCATTCTGATTTGAGAGGGGGTCAAATACTTATTTCCCTCATTAAAATGCAAATCAATTTATACAATTTTTGACATGCGTTTTTTGTTGTTGTTATTCTGTCTCTCACTGTTCAAATAAACCTACCATTAAAATTATAGACTGATCATTTCTTTGTCAGTGGGTAAACGTACAAAATCAGCAGGGGATCAAATACTTTTTTCCCTCACTGTATAGGAACAATATTTTTTACTGATTCATTTGGCAATATTCATATGAACAAAAGTATTCACTGTGAAAGTTGATACATGTAGGCCCTTCATATATAGGCTATGCGTAGCACTTTGTTCAATTTATCGAATCCGTTATTGTTTTCTTGCTCAAACCGTGAGCAACACCTGTCAAACACGGGACTAGTTTTATCAGAGGACCTTGGAGTTCACCAAAAAACAGTAGGTTATTCTGGCTGGAATTGCTACTCTCTTGCCATGTTCAAATTACTGACGCGGCAGATTCAGACGGGACTAAAATTACAGATATGGTGTTTTGTGCTTGTGCACATAATTACATTACCCGACCACCCCCAGTAAAACTAATCCTGTCCGAATAGGGTTTAAGGTAAGGGCTGTTTCCTCGTCTCTGCTGCTGCTGTCTCCGCCGCATTGTTCTCAATCCCAATATGCTGGTTAATTTTGATATTATGCACATAGCAACATAGGGAAAGGCGCCAATTCTACGGCGCGCTGAAGATTGTTTCAGAACCACGGACAGCGACCATATCCAACGCGGGAGAAAGCGCATGTTATAAAATAATATTATATTTATTAGCGTTAATAATATAACCATATACAATTTCATTATCACATGTCTTAGAGTGATGGACTGTGCCATCCCTGTGGCCTCCGCAATGGTTTAGTCCACTGAGACAGGCATGAATCAGACAGGTGTCTTGTGCACCATGAAAAAATAAATACATGTGCGACTGCTCCACTAAAGAAATCTTGGTCGACCAACAGCCTATTGACCAAACAATCGACCAGTCGACTAAATATGATCAGCCCTAGTTTAATTTAATTTATAATAGTCTTCATATCTCAAAATCAATGTCATGTGGTTAATCAAAATTCTATCTAAATGAAAATGATACAAATCTAAAAGTAACTGCTATTGCCTTTGCCAACTATGTAAAAATAGCCTACGTAAAGCCAACAAATAAAAACATTGCAGCCTGCAGGTAGAAAATATCCTGATAAAAATAAATATCCTATAAATCAAATTGGCTATGCATGGCCTGTCTGCAAGGAACTTTAAACATTGTACCAACTATTAAACTTGGTCAGGCCCGAAGCTCATTCTAGCAAACTTGCAACATTGTATAAAATATTCTGGCCACTCAGTTTCCTGCGCCAGTGAGCTCCAGACAGACACAGCTGTGGGCTATTTGCGCAAAGGCTATTTGCTCAATGGATAAAAAGTAAGAATGTAGGCCTTTTTTATGACGTTTCCACTGGATCAGAGCATGACATATTCCCCCCCCCCCCCTTTCATGCTGATTGGTTATTGAAAGGGAGAGAGCTGGAAAGATTTTTCAAATAGGTTACTTTGAGGAACTATTGTCATTCTCAATGGATGTAAAAACAAACTGCGTTTTACTTGCTGTTTGAGGCAAAGAAAAAATGACTTTGAGAAGCTCCACAGTAATGGTGAGTTAAGACAATCAGAAATAGTATCACATCCCCAAATGGGCACATTTATAGGCCTACATTTGTGCGCAGGCCAGGTAGCCTAGGCCTAGTTATATGTGTAATCAGGTGCGTGTCCTTGCTCAAGATTGACAGGAGCTCTCCAAACAAAAGGCAATGAATAAATTGACAACTCGTAAATGGAATGAAATAAACACTTGATTCTCACAAATGTAGCCTAGGTTGGGCTTAAACAGTGTGTCCACTCCTACAATGACAACTGTAAGACTGTAATAATATGATTGAATGCGTTAACAGAAATGACCGTAACCAAACAAACATTGTAGATGAGAAATTATGGGAATTAACGATAAATGTACTACTGGTGATACTGGTGTGACATCCCCTAGGCCTCCGCAATGGATTAGTCCACTCAGACAGTCGTGAATCAGACGGGTGTCTCGTGTGGCGTAACATTTTGTAAAAAATATTTGCAACTGCTCTACTAAAACAAATATTGGTCGACCAACAGACTATCGACCAAACAATCGACCAGTCGACTAAATGGGGTCTGCCCTAAATGAAAGTAATCCGTTGCCGGATGAATGACAACGGAAATGATTGTCTGTCAAACGAAAACCACAATGTGTACGCCTTTTGTATGCAACTCGAGTAAGGGTACAGCCACACTGAGACACATGAACACAGATGAAATTGTATATGACGTACAAAACGGTCAGTTTTTGTCCATCAAAAGTACAACTCAAATCAACTGTTTTCAGACGAGTTCATCAAAAAGTTGCACCCATCAAAAGACGGACCGTTTGTGTGATTTTTATTTAATTTTTTTGTTGGGGGGGGGGGGCAGACAATCATCTCCGTTGTCATTCATCCAGGAACAGATGACTCCCATTGAAAAAGCATTTGCTCCATCCGAAATACTTGGACACGAAATCCCAATAAATCTATGACGGACAATGATGTACATCATATATATACGATTTTAATCCGTGTTCATGTGTCTCAGTGTGGACATACCCTTAGAGGTAAACCAATACAAATCTGGATTCTCAAACAGATTATTTGGAACTAAAATTGCTAACTAGTATGTCCTCCTCCAGACTAAATGGAATTGTAGTCCTGCAAGTCAGGATGTGGAGCAAGTGTTTTGATGTCACATTGCTAATGGCTATAAATTGTATTGAAGTCCCCTTTCAGGTAATTTAATCTAACTTTTTCAATTTTGACTGAAATTTCTTCCAGAGCTACGTAATCGTGACGGGATGGATTTGTAAACGAAGACACAAATGGAATGGATTGGATTGCACAGATGAATGGAATAAGTAACTGATTTTAATATGAAAAATTGTGGAGATAATTTTTGGTTAAGATTTAATAAAGTTTTGATATGCCTATTGGTTGTTTTTCTTTTAGATTTAGAAGAGGACATACACTGAGTATACCAAACATTAGGAACACCTTCCTAATATTGAGTTGCGGGGAATGGACTCTACAAGGTGTCGAAAGCGTTTCACAGGGATGCTGGCCCATGTTAACTCCAATGCTTCCCACAGTTGTCAAGTTGGCTGGATGTCCTTTGGGTGGTGGACCATTGTTTATACACATGGGAAACTGTTGAGCGTGAAAAATCCAGCAGCATTGCCGTTCTTGACACAAACCGGTGCACCTGGCCTCCCGAGTGGCGCAGCGGTCTAAGGCACTGCATCGCAGTGCTTGAGGTGTTAGATCCCAGGCTGGGTCACATGAGGTGACCGGGAGACCCATGAGGTGGCGCACAATTGGCCCAGCGTTGTCCGGGTTAGGGGAGGGTTTGGCCGGCCGGGATTTCCTTGTCCCATCGCGCTCTAGCGACTCATTGTGGTGGGCCGGGCGCCTGCAAGCTGACTTCTGTCGCCAGCTGGACGGTGTTTCCTCCGACACATTGGTGCGACTGGCTTCCGGGTTAAGCGAGCAGTGTGTCAAGAAGCAGTGCGGCTTGGCAGGGTCGTGTTTCGAGGACGCATGGCTCTTGACCTTCACCTCTCCCGAGTCTGTAGGAGAGTTACAGCGATGGACAAGACTGTAACTAGCAATTGGATATCACGAAATTGGGACGAAAAAGGGGTAAAAGTAAAGAATTACAATTAAACGGTGCACCTGGCACCTACTACCATACACTGTTAAAAGGCACTTAAATATTTTTTCTTGCCCATTCACCCTCTGAATAGCACACATACACAATCCATGTCTCAAGGTTTAAAAATCCTTCTTTAACCTGTCTTCTCCCCTTCATCTACACTGATTTTAAAGTGGATTTAACAAGTGACATCAATAAGGGATCATAGCTTTCACCTGGTCACTCTGTCGTGGAAAGAGCAGGTGCCCTTAATGTTTTGTACACTCAGTGCCGGTTTCACAGACACAGATAAAGCCTTGTCCTGGACTAAAAGTGATTTCAGTGGAGAATGTCCATTGCGAATGCTTGTTAGTCCAGGACGAGGCTTAATATGTGTCTGCGAAACGGTCCCATAGTGTACACAGTAAGTGTTTTCTAGTAAATACATTAATCGAGGTTCAGCTCCATGGACAGCATCTAGCCAGTTTGAACTATTGATTACCCCCAAACTGGACCACCAGTGGTTATTAGCAAGATGTGATGATTTATATAACAAGTAGCTTATGAAGATACTGGTCCCGTTCCAGGCTGATTTATATTGCAGTCCTGCCGCATGCAGCAACCAAAGGTTGCATGCAACGTCGTGAATGTACACAGTCAGGCATGAGATTGCTATATCATATGATGTGGTTAGCTAATATGTAAACCCCTATCCAGGTGTTGTGATATCTGGACGGAGACTGCAATGTAGAGGCCATGATATACCTCTTGGTACTAACACTAAAATAAGTGGAAAATTTCAGGGCCTATAAACTATGCACGGTTGAATAGTCTACCAGGGTCTGGAATACTGTTGGGAGGAATGCACCTCTCATGTGGAAGTCAATTAATCTCATAGCTTTTTGATTGAGTCATGTTTGCATACTTATTGACCTTTTTTTGTCCACTACCTGTAGGTCATAGACTACAATGTAGTGAGGACTGGTTGAGTTATGATAATGCAATGGAGTCTACAAAAGGAAGATGGAGATGTAATCAGTGGCTGTTCCCAAATTGCTCCCTACCCCTCGGCTCTGTAACCCTTTGTTGCTGCAGATCTGTAAGGTGTAAAGCAATATGGTATACAGATCTGCAAGTGACTTGAATTGGGGAACGATTTTGGGACCAGTGTGTGTTCGAGAGCATCTAGATTATCCTACATGGTGATGGTGTCCAGTTCGTGATTAACCAATAGTTTAAATTGGTTATATGCTGTCCACGGTTCTGAATCCTATAATTGCTATATTGCAGGTAAAGAATTATGTAATCTACACATGCATAGGGGGTAGCGGACTATTTTGAAATGGGCATCCAAGATCCAACTGAGTTCACCACAGAGGCCTACACTTAATTATTTGGGGACTTTTGGGTTAGCAAGATCTTGACTGAGCAAGAGCATTGTCGTAGAATAGATAACAGCATATATTCCTACGGAATTGTCCAAATGAAATCCATGAATGAGTTCAATATTTAGAATGTATTATACTGGGGTATTAATTTCCACAATCATGCCATTTTTAAACCAATACTGGTATCTCAACTCATGAAGAGCAACATTTACTCTGCCATTTTCACTTGTACCAATGACCACCTGAAATAGGATGGTCACAAGTTACCACAGCCACAAAGTCAAAGTGTCCGCCTACTCAACCAATCAGATTATGGAGTGTGATGACATGCATGCCGACCGGCTTGCAGGGGTTGATAAGACATGCATTTATTTTAAGTGATCCATCAATTATTTGGTTATTTATTAGCTAAAACCAAGCGTATTAATTGCAAAGTGGTAATCTGATGTCTTATTCAAACAACATAAAGTTTACCCTTACTCATACTGTAGATACTTGTCTTAACCCAAAATAGGTTTTCTCCAATAGCTGCATAGTTTTTTAAATGGCATGTAGACAAACCAACTGAGGTCTTGATTTTATATTTTTATTTTCAAAATCCACAATGAAAGTGTACAAAGATTTTTGGCTGATTCCAGATAACTTCAGCCCTGTTCTTTTATTTGGCACTTACTATAGTTATTTAATTTATTTAACATCTTGAGTTGAGAACATGTTTTTATTAAGTTGAACTCTTTATGACAGAATGTTAAAATTAGGTGAAATAAAAGTTAAACTACTCAAAAGGTACTCCATTGGTGAAATGAACCACGCACACTGTCCTCCCTCCTTCTGCCCTAGACTCCCTGCAAACAAGGTATCTCACGCCACACTCGGTTTGGCAAACAGTTTTTCGCATGTCCTCTGCATGCTTTCTACCCTGCCTGTGAAAGGGTGTGATGCTATTTTGGTAAATTGGTATAGAATCAGCTTGATCCCCTCTGTTGAAGACGCTTGGACCTTCTTTTTTTATATTTTCAGTGGTATTGTTAACAAACACAACCCCATAAACAAAATGAGAATTAAATACAGGTTCAGCCCCTGGTTTGACCGTGATCTGGCAGAGTTACTCCACCTCAAGAATTCCATTTGGTGAAAGGCTCGGCACATGCATACTCAGGCTGACTGGCTCTCGTTCAGGCAAATGAGAAATAAGTACACTCAGGCTATCCGGAAGGCTAAAGTTAGTTACTTTATGGAGCAGTTCTCGCTCTGTGGGTCTAACCCCAAGAAGTTTTGGAAAACGGTTAAAGACCTGGAGAACCCTCCTCCTCACAGCTGCCCATGGCCCTTAATGTTGATGATGTGGTTGTTACTGACAAAAGGAGCGCATGGCCGAGCTCTTTAATCACCACTTCATTAAGTCAGGATTCCTATTTGACTCAGCCATGCCTCCTTGCTCGTCCAACATTTCCTCATCTTCCAGCCATTCTAATGCGACTAGCCCCGATGCTCCTTCCTCTTTTTCCCCTGCACCGCTACAAAGTTTCTCCCTGCAGGCGGTCACTGAGTCTGAGGTGCTGAAGGAGCTCCTTAAACTTCACCCCAAAAAAACATCTGGGTCAGATGGTTTAGATCCTTTCTTCTTTAAGGTTGCAGCCCCTATCATCGCCGAGCTTATCTGACCTTTTTAACCTCTCTCCTCTCTGGGGAGGTTCCCATTGCTTGGAAGGCAGCCACGGTGCGTCCTTTATTTAAAGGGAGAGATCAAGCTGATCCTAACTGTTATAGGCCAATTTCTATTTTGCCCTGTTTATCAAAAGTGTTGGAAAAACTTGTCAATAATCAACTGACTGGCTTTCTTGATGTCTGTAGTAGTCTCTCTGGTATGCAATCTGGTTTCCGCTCAGGTTATGGATGTGTCACTGCAACCTTAAAGGTCCTAAATGTCATCACCATTTCCCTTGATTCTAAGTAATGTAGTGCTGCTATATTTATTGACTTGGCCAAAGCTTTTGATACTGTAGACCATTCCATTCTTGTGGGCTGGCTAAGGAGTATTGGTGTCTCTGAGGGCTCATTGGCCTGGTTTGCTAACTACCTGTCTCAAAGAGTGCAGTGTATAAAGTCAGAACATCTGCTGTCTCAGCCACTGCCTGTCACCAAGGGAGTACCCCAAGGCTCAATCCTAGGCTCCACGCTCTTCTCAATTTACATCAACAACATAGCTCAGGCAGTAGAAAGCTCTCTCATCCATTTATATGCAGATACAGTCTTATACTCAGCTGGCCCCTCCCCAGATTTTGTGTTAAACGCTCTACATCAAAGCTTTCTTAGTGTCCAACAAGCTTTCTCTGCCCTTAACCTTGTTCTGAACACCTCCAAAACAAAGGTCATGTGGTTTGGTAAAAAGAATGACCCTCTCCCCACCGGTGTGATTACTACCTCTGAGGGTTTAGAGCTTGAGGTAGTCACCTCATACAGGTACTTGGGAGTATGGCTAGACGGTACACTGTCCTTCTCTCAGCACATATCCAAGCTGCAGGCTAAGGTTAAATCTAGACTTGGTTTCCTCTATCGTAATCACTGCTCTTTCACCCCAGCTGCTAAATGAACCCTGATTCAGATGACCATCCTACCCATGCTAGATTACGGAGACGTAATTTATAGATCGGCAGGTAAGGTTGCTCTCGAGCTGCTAGATGTTCTTTACCCTTCGGCCATTAGATTTGCCACCAATGCCCCTTATAGGACACATCACTGCACTCTATACTGCTCTGTAAACTGGTAATCTCTGTATATATGTTGCAAGACACACTGGTTGATGCTTATTTATAAAACCCTCTTAGGCCTCACTCCCCCCTATCTGAGATACCTACTGCAGCCCTCACCCTCCACATACAACACCCGTTCTGCTATTCAAATTCTGTTAAAGGTCCCCAAAGCACACACATCCCTGGGTCGCTCCTCTTTTCAGTTCGCTGCAGCTAGCGACTGGAATGAGCTACAAAAAACACTAACTGCACAGTTTTATCCCCATCTCTTCATTCAGACTCAATCATCGACACTCTTACTGACACATGTGGCTGCTTCACGTGATTTATTGTTGTCTCTACCTTCTTGCCCTTTGTGCTGTAGTCTGTGCCCAATAAGGTTTGTACCATGTTTTGTGTTGCTACCATGCTGTGTTGTCATGTGTTGCTGCCATGCTGTGTTGTCTTAGGTCTCTCTTTATGTAGTGTTGTCTCGCTTGTCGTATGTGTGTTTTGTCCTATATTTTTTAATCCCAGCCCCCGTCGGAGGCCTTTTGGTAGGCTGTTATTGTAAATAAGAATTTGTTCTTAACTGACTTGCCTAGTTAAATAAAAGGTAAAAAAAGATATTAAGGTACCATTAATCATTTATGTATAATATATAAAAAAGGGCAGAACTCAATTTGTTTAAGAGCTTATGGTTACCATTTTCTGAGGGTAAATATAGTCAAACCAGCTATTCAATTAACAAAGCAAGTAACTCACCGGTTTGGCAATTGGCCTTGTTCTTTGGCGGCTTTCTAGTAAATGTAGATAGGTCCTTCACTCCTAGTTCACGAGAAACCAACATGCACACATTGTTTAACTCGCCTAAATATAAACCACTATTAAAGCAATATTTAGGGCCCTATAAAATATTTTTTCTCCCAAATTTCGTTTTCTCCATTTAGTTTTTCAAAGTTGAGGAGTTTTTCATTTTTATCAGGTTTTTCGCACTCAAAAATCACACGTATTTAATAGAAAAAATTAATTGGAGGTTCTAAGTACACAACAATGCTTAAACCACATCAGGATACCACTTTTTAGGTATGGGAAAAGGGTAAGACATTTAAATTTTTGGATGTAGATACCCTTTAATTCAAGTGTGCACCAGCAAGACAATTGCTTGGTTAGCTGTGTTTCTGTAACACACGTGATTGCAGAGTTAGCTAAACAAAACACCACTGGATTGATGCAAATAATCATGATATCATTCTGCCAGGTAGGCATACATTACTTTGTAGTTAACATTTAATTGAGAAGGTTTTTGGGAAAACCTTTCCATCTACCAACGCTAATGGCTAAACAAAGTGGTAGACAAGCGCGCGCGCACACACACACACACACACACACACACACACACACACAAACACGGGCATTCACACGCCATTGCCTTTTCTGAAAATTGAAGGAAAATACTAATCACTTGTGCATTTTGTTCATGTCTTATCTTATTTCCTACTATGATCAATACATTTTTGAATATTGTTGAATTCTGTTTTAATGTCTGGATTCCGTGATTCCGTCTGCGTTCTCCGCATCGCAGATTTTATACGGCCCTAAATATACCATCAAAGTCAAAATGAGCTTGGGCTTATTCGGGAGGGTGCAAAGAAACAGTACATTCAGTCAGTGTAGAACAGGCACAGTGTTCCAATTCTCTATACTTATCCAAAAGTGTGCACTCATTCACTCCCCCTCATACATTTAACACTAGAACCGCCAACGACGTCTTGTGAACGTTATGTGAATTTAAAATGTTAATCTCTCTGCCATTTTTAAAGTCTTGCGCCCCTTGGTCCTTGTCTTCTCCTAAATAAAGTATATTTAACACACTGACGTTGTTAGAATTTCAATATCAAACAGAATTTGTTATTAGCAGTTATAGAGGACGTGTCATTTTTCCCTCTACCCCTCTTTCACCCGACAGTTGCCTGCCCAGCTGATAATGGCCCTTTGAAACACCTAAACTAATTTCTCACATATAATATATGTAGACTAAAGACTAGATTAAATTGACAAGTCTGATGGATGACAATATTATCAATTGCCAAATTGTGAATGAAGAGACGGATAAACAGTGCAGCATGTGTAATTGACACAAAGGCAGGGAACGGAAAGGCAGGGAACGGACTGCATGTTTCTTTTTTTATATATACCAAAAAGTGACTTTTCCAAATCATTCTGCAGAGTTGCATGCAGCCCAGATGTTTTGATTTCTATAGACCATTGGAAAGAACCTATTTAAGGTTTCTAACACACCTATATTTGCCAAACAACTCTCAAAAACAGCACTTTTTTTGTAGAATAATTGCAGTTCCACTCAGCAATAGTTTGCTTGGGAAAAATATCCTTTCTATTTTATTGTGTTATACTGCAATAAAGACCGGGAACATAGGCTTGTCTTGTCTGCTAAATTAACAACTAGTTGATTTCATTGGCAGCCTAAGCACCGTTACATTGGCTATATTGTAAGGCCAGGCACCACAGGCTGAAATTACATTTTTGAATCTACCTATCAATTTTGATATTTGTTGGCATTTTGGGGCATTACTTTAATTTTTTTTGTAAATAAATATTTAGTTTAGGTTATCATTCTACCGTCATTAAACGTTATGAATTTTAACCACTTTAAAATGAACATATCAATCATTTCAAAGCTCACTACATTGAATTACACAAATGCAAAGCCCATTTCATAGAGAATGTTAAAAACGACTACATTTAGTAACTTTGAAGAGATGGTGATTGGGTCTAAATAGGCTTTTGGCATTTGGTAGTCTTAATTCAGTGTACTTTAACTGCCATTTCCCAAAAGTCAAGACTCTTTCCAAACAGCAACACATTTTTCTCAGCTTCAGAAGCATCTGCATTCACCAAATGTAGTGTGCTATCTTTAGATATATTATCCAGACGGAATGGTTGATATGCTGTAATGGAATACTGAGCTATAATGGAATTGTTTTAAGAAGGTTATACCAAGGACCATTAAAAAAATATATATATATATATATATATATATTTGATGAAACATTTTATTTGGCCTTACTGCTATTAGCCCATACAAACACATTGAATAACAGATTCACTACATGGAACAACAGTCCACCCAAAAAATCAAAAGGAAGTTTGTTCTGAAGTGTCTGTCCTATATCTGAGAGATATAAGATCAGGAAACATTTGTAAAAACAAAAATGTGTTTAACCTCTTATTTTTGGCACTAAACAGTCTCCATACAGTGCATTCAGAAAGTATTCAGACCCCTTCCCTTTTTCTACATTTTGTTACAGCCTTATTCTAAAATGGATTAAATACATTTTTTTTACTCAATCTACACACAATACCCCATAATGACAAAGCGAAAACAGGATGTGAAATTATTGCAAATGTATTACAAATTAAAAACAGAAATACCTTCTTTACATAAGTATTCAGACCCTTTTGCTTTGAAACTCGAAATTGAGCTCAGATGCATCCGGTTTCCATTGATCATCCTTGCAATGTTTCTACAACTTCCTTGGAGTTCACCTGTGGTAAATTAAATTGATTGGACATGATTTGGAAAGGCACACACCTGTCTATATAAGGTCCCACAGTTGACAGTGCATGTCAGAGCAAAAACCAAGCCATGAGGTCGAAGGAATTGTCCATAGAGCTCCAAGACAGGATTGTGTCGAGGCACAGATCTCGGGAAGGGTACCAAAAAATGTCTGCAGCATTGAAGGTCCCCAAGAACACAGTGGCCTTCATCATTCTTAAATGGAAGAACTTTGGAACCACCACGATCTGGCCGCCCGGCCAAACTGAGCAATCGGGGTTGACGGGCCCGATGGTCACAGACAGAGCTCCAGAGTTCCTCTATGGAGATGGGAGAACCTTCCAGAAGAACAACCATCGCTGCAGCACTCCACCAATCAGGCCTTTATGGTAGAGTGGCCAGACGGAAGCCACTCAGTAAAAGGCACATGACAGCCCGCTTGGAGTTTGCCAAAAGACACATAAAGGACTCTGAGACCATGAGAAACAAGATTCTCTGGTGTGATGAAACCAAGATTGAACTCTTTGGCCTGAATGCCGAGCGTCACGTCTGAAGGAAACCTGGCACCATCCCTACGGTGAAGCATGGTGGTGGCAACATTATGTTGTGGGGATGTTTTTCAGCGGCAGGGACTGGGAGAATAGTCAGGATCGAGGGAAAGATGAACGGTGAAAAGTACAGAGAGAACCTCGATGAAAACCTGCTCCAGAGTGCTCAGGACCTCAGACTCAGACAGAAACTCCCCAAATACAGGTTTGCCAAGCTTGTAGCGTCATACCCAAGAAGACTCAAAGCTTTAAATCGCTGCTAAAGGTGCTTCAACAAAGCTCTAAAAACCTGTTTTTGCTTTGTCATTATGGGGTATTTTGTGTAGATTGATGAGGAAAAAAACAATTTAATACATTTTTAGAATAAGGCTGTATTGTAAAATGTGGAAAAAGTGAAGGGGTCCGAATACTTTCCGAATGCACTGTATATACACTTCCATTCATTTTTTCAACTGGTACTGGGGGACCATCAGACAAGTCTTGTTTTGCTCTAGGACGCCCACAGGCCTCACATGTACGTGTTCGTGAGAGTCTCAACTTTCAACAAAGGGGTCATATTAGTGTGTAGGCCAAACCGTTCGGACGCTACAGATGATTTTGTGAGAAGACCTATTTTTTCGGAATATCTCACGGTCTGACAAACACCGCTCTAGCTGTCACCTTTCACCGCAGATGCAGAATTGCAACATCGGCGGATGAGGTGGATTGAGACGCATCAATGCATAAAACAGATATCACTAGCTTAAACTGGCAGATTTTTGTATTATGCTAATTAGATTTTCGCGGGGACAACAACTCTAGGGGTTAAACTCAAAATATGCTATTCTGTTTCTTATAATTATTTTATTTTTGTGTCATGTTTCTTAAGACCCATCTCAACGAAATAATGGATTAATTTGTGATGGTGTATATTACATGGATTTATTAGACTGTTTAAAATGTAGATGTTTCAAAGGCATGCATCGGCGGCCACTAGTACGTGCTGAGGCCCGGCGATGCTAGTGTTAAAAGCATTGGACTAGTGCAAGCATGGCTGGAGGGTGTTTCCACCATATTTCTCATATTTATTTTAAATCTATGAGGGGGAGGATACGAGTGCACACGGTAGGAGGGTAGAGAATTGGAATGTTGCCATGGTTCTCTGTTGTGTAGAGTAGAGCACTAACTCACCAGGGATCAGTTTCTTTGCTGGTACAGTCTTCAAGTTGGCTGCAGGCTTCTTAAAGCACCTAGCACCTCTAGCTGTTCACCTTTGCACCCCTGGGCCAGACTACACTCAATCATAGGACCTACTGAAGAGATGAGTCTTCAGTAAAGACTTAAAGGTCGAGACCCAGTCTGCGTCTCTCACATGGATAGGCAGACCATTCCATAAAAATTGAGCTCTATAGGAGAAAGCCCTGCCTCCAGCTGTTTGCTTAGAAATTCTAGGGATAATAAGGAGGCCTGCGTCTTGTGACCGTAGCGTACGTGTAGGTATGTACGGCAAGACCAAATCTGAGAGATAGGTAGGAGCAAGCCCATGTAATGCTTTGTAGGTTAGCAGTAAAACCTTGAAATAAGCCCTAGCTGAGTTTATTTAGTGCTTTATCCAGGTAGCAGGAGAGTAGAGCATTGGAGTAGTCTAAGTGACAAAAGAATGGATTAGCTTTTCTGCATAATTTTTCGTCAAAAAGTAAATCATTTTTGCAGTGTTACAAAGCTGTCCTTTAAATATTCTTGATATGTTCGTCAAAAGAGAGATCAGGGTCCAGAGTAACGCTGAGGTCCTTCACAGTTTTATTTGAGAAGACTGTACAACCATCAAGATGAATTGTCAGATCCAACAGCAGATCTCTTTGTTTCTTGGGACCTAGAACTAGCATCTCTGTTTTGTCCGAGTTTAAAAGTAAAACATTTGCCGCCATCCAATTCCGACCGGTCTTAAAACTGGCCCCAAGGAAAGGGGGTGTTCAAACCTTTGCCTAGCAGGAATCTTTGATCCTCAACCCATAAGGGCAAGTCATGACACTAGTTAAGGATCATATCACCTCCACCTTACCTGACACCCTAGACCCACTTCAACTTGCGTACCGCCCCAATAGATCCACAGATGATGCAATCGCCATCTTACTGCACACTGCCCTATCCCATCTGGACAAGAGGATTACCTATGTCAGAATGCTGTTAATTGACTATAGCTCAGCCTTCAACACCATAGTACCCTCCAAGCTCATCATTAAGCTCGGGGCCCTGGGTCTGAACCCCACCCTGTGCAATTGTGTCCTGGACTTCCTGACGGGCCGCCCCCAGGTGGTGAAGGTAGGAAACAACACCTCCACTTTGCTGATCCTCAACACAGGGGCCCCACAAGGGTGCATGCTCAGCCCCCTCCTTTACTCCCTGTTCACCCATGACTGCGTGGCCACGCACTTCTCCAACTCAATCATCAAGTTTGCAGATGACACAACAGTAGTAGGCCTGATTACCAACAATGATGAGACAGCCTACAGGGAGGAGGTGAGGGCCCTGGCGGAGTGGTGCCAGGATAATAACCTCTCCCTCAATGTCAACAAAATGAAGGAGCTGATCGTGTTGTGAAGGAAAATGTTATCTTTGCACTTTTATAATAACCAATTAGACTGGGTTCATGCAAGTGACTGATTGATCGTGCCTGGGAGGAATCCTCACTATCATTATAAGCAATTTGGCAGGACGCCCAGAACATTGTTTTGAGAACAAAAGGGGTATCTCAGTTTCAAGGTCTCAGCTTGGAGAGAGGAAGCCTCGTGAGGTATTGGTCGGTCACATGCATAAACCAAACGTTAATGATTAATTAATTATAAATAATTAATAAGCTAAATCATGCTAATATAACTTGTCTGTGTAAGCAGTATATAAGAGAACTAACGGGACTGCCCTGGCAGATCTCCCGACCGACGTGTACTGTGGTGCATTAGTTTGTTGGAACCTCTACAGTTAACTGACAATAAAGAATGATTCATTTAAGTTTGACTTCAGGTGTCCCTGGTGGTAATTTCCAAGACAGCGTACTTCAGGAGACAGCAGAGGGAGCACACCCCCATCCACATCAACAGGACCACAGTGGAGAAGGTGGAAAGCTTCAAGTTCCTCGGCGTACTACACATCACTGACAATCTGAAATGGTCCACCCACACATAGTGTGGTGATGAAGGCGCAACAGCGCCTCTTCAACCTCAGGAGGCTAAAGAAATTCAGCTTGGCCCCTAAGACCCTCACAAACTTTTACAGATGCACCATTGAGAGCATCCTGTCGGGCTGTATCACCACCTGGTACGGAAACCTCACCGCCCTCAACCGCAGGGCTCTCCAGAGGGTGATGCGGTCTACCCAACATATCACTGGAGGCACACTGCCTGCCTTCCAGGACATCTACAGCACCCGATGTCACAGGAAGGCCAAAAAGATCATCAAGGACTTCAACCACCCGAGCCACGGCCTGTTCACCCACTATCATCCAGAAGGCGAGGTCAGTCCAGGTGCATCAAAGCTGGGACCGAGAGACTGACAAACAGCTTCTATCTCAAGGCCATCAGACTGTTAAATAGCCATCACTGGCCGGCCTCCACCCAGTACCCTGTCCTGAACTTAGTCACTGTCACTAGGGGGCTACCACCCGGTTACTCAACCCTGCACCTTAGCGGCTGCTGCCCTCTGTACATAGACATGGAATCACTGGTCACTTTAATAATAGAACATTGGTCACTTTAATAATGTTTACATCATGTTTTACTCATTTCGTATGTATATACTGTATTCTGCTGTATTCTAGTCAATGCCACTCCGACATTGCTCGTCCTAATATGTATATATTTCTTAATTCCATTATTTTACTTTGAGATTTGTGTGTATTGTTGCGAATTGTTATATACTATTGCACTGTTGGAGCTAGGAACACAAGCATTTAGCTTCAACGGCAATAACATCTGCTAAATATGACCAATAAAATTTGATTTGATACGTGTATGTGACCAATAACATTTGATTTTATTTGAGCAGATAGGGTCAGTGTAGTGGAATGGGGTTTTTAATGAGTGTAGGGTTAGTTGGAAGGGTGTATTTTTTCCCCCTCCCTATTCCCCTTTTCCCATTTTGTTAAACAAAGTACAGTATAATGGATTTATACTATAGTCCAGTTGGGGGCAGTAAATCAACATATTGGATGCCAACCGTTTAAACACAACAGATATTTGTTTATTTATTTATTTTCTCAAGCAAAGTATTAGGGAGTTGTTCTCCAGTCTAGTAGGTGGCGGTAATGTAACATTTATTGGATGCCAACCGCCGTTAAACCTCATCGAAGAAGAAGTAAACCCAACAGAAGAAGAAGAGAGAGAGGTTGAGATTGCCAGTTTGAGTGAGGTAGAAAGTTTCCTATGCTGAGGCAGTGAAGAGAGTAGAGGATAGTCCAAGGGTGAGTGAGTCGACTGGGAGGCCCCCCAGTGAGTAGCCTTGAAGAGAGAGAGTCAGAGAGGATGCGTTTTAGTAAGGTTAGATTTCCTGCGTTTGTAGCAATGGTGATCAATTGCACTGCACTGATGCAGCAGAAATCACAGAAGATAGATGTGGTAGTGGTAGCTGCAGCAGCAGGTAAATATTTGGGTGTCAGGTAAATATTTAGGTATGACCTTTAACTAAAATGTGCAATCCGCACTCCGACCTGCGAAAGGCAGCAGTACGCAACACAGCGTCTCGTCTGCCGGAAAGCCACATGAAGAAGTACTCCGCTCATTGCTGCTGAGAAGAGCTGCCTGTCAGCTAGCTACGTTAGGTAGTTAACTAGCATTTTCATTGATTGGCACAGTTTATTCTAGCCAGCTAATTCATTTGGGAAGGAAAAAATGGAATGGAGTATCAATGAAAACAATGTGGCTCGCTCGTGTTGAATAAAGTTAGAACATTGAACAATATTTTCCTTCCCAGGCCAGCTAGCTAGCTCGTCAGCTAGCTACAGTGCAGTGGATCCCAAAAGCCACGGTAAGACATGCCATAAATAATTAAATTGGCTAACGTTAGCAATCTCTCAAATTATGTCTTTCATTGCCACTGTAACGTTAGCTAATATTAGTTAGCAATGCCAGCAACAGCCATTTCACCCAATGCATTTACCCAACTAGCTAGCTCGAGGCTAAATTAGCTTGCTGTCCTCTGGCTGCTGTCGAGTGAGCTGTTTGTTAGTTGGGGTGTATTCATTACACTGGTTCTGTTGCAAAACGTTTAGTCTAACAGAAACAGTTTACTCCAACGGAAAATGTTTTGCAACGGAAATGATCGTTTTTATTGGACAAATTCAGCTTGGTCCCTCACCGTTTCGTTCCGTTTGCTCTGTTTTCTTCAGGTTGGTTCTTAAACGGTAAACGCTTTCCGTTGTAAGACGTAATGAATACACCCCTGTTATCGATCAGCTAGCATCTATTTACATATTTATTGGATCGGATGGCTAGAAGCAAGGACTTGCTGTCTGGATGTATTGCGTTTCTCTTTGTAATGTTAGCTAGCTAACGAAGTTATCTACTTAGTTAGTTAGCTAACTAACGTTAGTTGGCTTGAGATAGCCTAATTGACCAGCCAAGTGCAAAGCAATCTCTCAGCTGTAAATACCAACAATACAGATTAACTAGCCGTGGCAGGTTAGTTTACTAGATAGGGTTGATTACCATCATGCATAGATTGTGTTATTATGCGCAACAATGCACAAGTGAAATTGCTCGTTGATGGCCCCATTTCATTTGCTCCTTCAATGGGGCAAGCTAGTTGATAGATGGATGATAGGTGATAGAATTGCAGTCATTTGCTATCTCCTTAATGGTTTGTATGTATTTATGATAAAATATAAACTGTCAGCTATGAACTTGAAACGTAATTAGGTTAGCCAGCTAGACTTGCGTCTCCTTTTATGGGAACCGAGACTTCCGTGTTGATGGACTGCCTTCAATGACAAAGTTAACGTTACAGTAATCGTTGTTGACAAGTCTCATTTACAGTGCTATGTTTTTCATTGCCAATATTATGAGACAGAGACATAGTTATTGAAATATGGGGAGGATAAGGGAGCTGGAACTGCTGTGCATGTATGATTTATTGTAAGAATTGGGAAAATGCATACAAATTCAATACAGTGCCTTCAGAAAGTATTCACACCCCTTGACTTTTTCCACATTTTGTTGTGTTACAGCCTGAATTTAAAATGGATTATATTGAGATGATTTGTGACTGGCTGTCACGCCCTGACTTATGGAACTCTTGTATGTTGAGTCAGGGTGTGGAGATCTATGTTATTATTTCTATGTTTACATTCTAGGTATTGTGTTTCTATGTTTGGCCGGGTGTGATTCCCAATCAGAGGCAGCTGTCGCTCGTTGTCTCTGATTGGGGATCAAACTTAAGTAGCCTGTTTGCAATTATTAGTTGTGGGATCTTGTTCCGTGTATAGGCTTGTATGGTGTTTAGCCTGAGGACTTCCCGTTACGTTGTTTTTGTTCGTGTGTTTATTTTAATAAATAAACATGTATGCATTTCACGCTGCGCCTTGGTCTGACCCGTCCTTCAACGATCGTGACACTGGCCTACACACTATACCCCATAATGTCAGTGGAATTATGTTTTTAGACATTTTTACAAATGAATTAATTTAAATGAAAAGCTGAAATGTCTTGAGTCAATAAGTAGTCAACCCCTTTGTTATGGCAAGCCTAAATAAGTTCAATTTGCTTAAGTTGTATGGAATCACTCTTGAATGACTACCTCATCTCTGTACCCCATACATACAATTATCTGTAAGGTCCCTCAGTCGAGCAGTGAATTTCAAACACAGATTCAACCACAAAGACCAGGGAGGTTTTCCAATGCCACGCGAAGAAGGGCACCTATTGGTAGATGGGTAAAAAAAGCAGACATATAATATTTTGAGCATGGTGAAGTTATTAATTACGCTTTGGATGGTGTATCAATACACTCATTCACTACACATATACAGGCATCCTTCTTAACTCAGTTGCTGGAAAGGAAGGAAACTGCTCAGGGATTTCACCAAGAGGCCAATGGTGACTTTAAAACAGTTACAGAGTTTAATGGCAGTGATAGAAAAATGAGGTTGGATCAACAACATTGTAGTTACTCCACAATACTAACCTAATTGACAGAGTGAAAAGAAGGAAGCCTGTACAGAAGAAAAATATTTCAAAAAATGCATCCTGTTTGCTACAAGGCACTAAGGTAATCCTGCAATTAACTTTTTGTCCTGAATACAATATGTTACACTACCAGTCAAAAGTTTGGGGACACCTACTCATTCAAGGGTTTTTCTGTTTTTATAATTTTTTACATTGTAGAATAATAGTGAAGACTTCAAAACTATGAAATAACATATATGGAATCATGTAGTAACCAAAAGTGTTAAACAAATCAAAATATATTTTATATTTGAGATTCTTCAAATAGCCACCCTTTGCCTTGATGACAACTTTGCACACTCTTGGCATTCTCTCAACCAGCTTCATGTGGTAGTCACATGGAATGCATTTCAATTGGTGTGCCTTCTTAAAAGTTAATTTGTGGAATTTCTTTCCATCTTAATGCGTTTGAGCCAATCAGTTGTGTTGTGACAAGGTAGGGGGTTATACAGAAGATAGCCCTATTTGGTAAAATACCAGGTCCATATTATGGCAAGAGCAGCTCAAATAAGCAAAACGAAACGACAGTCCATCATTACTTTACTTTAAGTCATGAAGGTCAGTCAATCCGGAAAATTTCAAGAACTTTGAAGGTTTCTTCAAGTGCAGTCGCAAAAACCATCAAGCACTATGATGAAACTGGCTCTCATGAGGACCACAACAGGAAAGGAAGACTCAGAGTTACCTCTGCTGCAGAGGATAAGTTCATTAGAGAGTTACCAGCCTCAGAAATTGCAGCCCAAATAAATTATTCACAGAGTTCAAGTAACAGACGTATCTCAAAATCAACTGTTCAGAGGGGACTGTGTGAATCAGGCCTTCATGGTTTCTTTGCAGCAATTCGACCACTACTAAAGTCCCTCTTTGCCATGAAAATGAACTTAATCCCCAAAAAACATTTCCACTGCATTTCAGCCCTGCCGCAAAAGAACCAGCTGCCATCATATCAGTGATTCTGTCGTTAACACAGGTGAGAGTGTTGACGAGGACAAGGCTGGAGATCACTCTGTCTTGCTGATTGCGTTAGTATAACAGACTGGAAGCTTTAAAAGGAGGGTGGTGCTTGAAATCATTGTTCTTCCTCTGTTAACCATGGTTACCTGCAAGGAAACACGTGCCGTCATCATTGCTTTGCACAAAAAGGGCTTCACAGGCAAGGATATTGCTGCTAGTAAGATTGCACCTAAATCAACCATTTATCGGATCATCAAGAACTTCAAGGAGAGAGGTTCAATTGTTGTGAAGAAGGCATCAGGGTGCCCAAGAAAGTCCAGCAAGCGCCAGGACCGTCTCCTAAAGTTGATTCAGCTGCGGGATCGGGGCACCACCAGTGCAGGGCTTGCTCAGGAATGGCAGAAGGCAGGTGCGAGTGCATCTGCATGCACAGTGAGGCGAAGACCTTTGGAGGATGGCCTGGTGTCAAGAAGGGCAGCAAAGAAGCCACTTCTCTCCAGGAAAAACATCAGGGATAGACTGATATTCTGCAAAAGGTACAGGGATTGGACTGCTGAGGACTGGGGTAAAGTCCTTTTCTCGGATGAATCCCCTTTCCGATTGTTTGGGGCATCCGGAAAACACCTTGTCCGGAGAAGACAAGGTGAGCGCTACCATCAGTCCTGTGTCATGCCAACAGTAAAGCATCCTGAGACCATTCATGTGTGGGGTTGCTTCTCAGCCAAGGGAGTGGGCTCACTCTCAATTTTGCCTAAGAACACAGCCATGAATAAAGAATGGTACCAACACATCCTCAGAGAGCAACTTCTCCCAACCATCCAAGAACAGTTTGGTGACGACCAATGCCTTTTCCAGCATGATGGAGCACCTTGCCGTAAGGCAAAAGTGATAACTAAGTGGCTCGGGGAACAAAACATTGACATTTTGGGTCCATGGCCAGGAATCTCCCCAGACCTTAATCACATTGAGAACTTGTGGTCAATCCTCAAGAGGCGGGTGGACAAACAAAAACCCACAAATTCTGACAAACTCCAAGCATTGATTATGCAAGAATGGGCTGCCATCAGTCAGGATGTGGCCCAGAAGTTAATTGACAGCATGCCAGGGCGGATTGCAGAGGTCTTGAAAAAGAAGGGTCAACACTGCAAATATTGACTCTTTGCATAAACTTAATGTAATTGTCAAAAAAGCCTTTGACACTTATGGAATGCTTGTAATTATACTTCAGTATACCATAATAACATCTGACAAAAATATCTCATAACACTGAAGCAGCGAACTTCGTGAAGACCAATACTTGTGTCATTCTCAAAACTTTTGACCACGACTGTATATGTTTTCTACTGTATTTAGTCAGTGCCACTCTGACATTGCGAGTCCTAATATTTATATATTTCTTAATTCCATCCTTTTGCTTTTAGATTTGTGTATTGTTGTGAATTGTTAGATACTACTGCACTGTTGGAGCTAGGAACACAAGCATTTCACTACACCCGCAATAAGATCTGCTAAAACTGTATGTGACCAATAACATTTGATTTGATGAGAAAGTGTAGTTGTTATTTCCAAATGTTTAGCTCAGTGTTATGCTGCTTTGCGATCTATTAATAGCAAGGGTTGCATTAAATAGGTGCAATATTTTTTTAGGATGCAGTTGGCGATGTTCAATTCATTAGCACAAAACGTATAAACAAAAGACTCACTGTGAAAGTTAATACATGTAGGCTCTTCATATATAGGCTATGCGCAGCACTTCGTTCAATTTATCGAATCAATTATTGTTTACTTGATCAAACAGCTAGCAACATCTGTCAAACTTAGTTATTTATCTCAAAACACAGGGATGTCGATTCGCACGGGACTAGTATTATCAGATTACTTTGGAGTTTGCCAAAAAACGGTATGTTATTCTGGCTGAAATTATTAATCTCCTGCCATGTCAAATTTACTGCCATGGCAGATTCGGACGGGACTAAAATTACAGATGTTTTGTGCTTGTGCTCATAATTACACTACCCGACCTCCCCCAGTAAAACTAATCCCATCTGAATAGGGCTAAAGTGTCAATACAGGACTAAGATCGTATCCTAGTCCACCGGCTCTGGCGCTCGTCGGATGTGGCAGGGCTTGCAAACTATCACGGGTTACAAAGGGAAACCCAACAACGAGCTGCCCAGTGATGTGAGCCTACTAGATGAGCTAAATGCCTTCTATGCTCGCTTTGAGGCAAGAAACACTGAACCATGCATGAGAGGACCAGCTGTTCTGGACGGCTGTGTGATCATGCTCTCCATAGGACAGATTACCAGGACGCATACCGCATGCACTGACCAGCTGGCAAGTGTCTTCACTGACATTTTCAACCTCTCCCTGACCCAGTCTGTAATACCTACATGTTTTAAGCAGACCACAATAGAGGGCTTGCAGTTGCGTCACAAATCACCTAGCAACCGCACCAGGCCCCATGTTAGAAGACCAAGGTTAATCTGTTGGAAGTCCTCCAATCGTCCACATGGCTGGCTGCGTTTTGCTACCACCGGAAACTTAGTGAATATTGCCCATTATTTCATTTTTTTTTTATGGACCCAGAAAAAGGAGGCAGTGGGAGAACCTACAGTGCATTCGGGAAGTATTGAGACCCCTTAACTTTTTCCACATTTTCATATGTTACAGCATTATTATAAAATATATATATTTTTTAATCTCTCATCATTCTACACACAACGTGACATAATGACAAAGTGAAAACAGGTTTTTAGAAATGTTTGCAAATGTATAAAAAAAAAAAATACATACCTTGTTTACGTAAGTATTCAGACCCTTTGCTATGAGACTCAATTTAGCTCCGGTGCATCCTGTTTCCATTGAACATCCTTGATGGTTCAACAACTTCATTGGAGTCCACCTGTGATAAATGCAATTGATTAGACATGATTTGGAAAGGCACACACCTGTCTATATAAGGTCCCACATTTGACAGTGCATGTCAGAGCAAAAATCAAGAGTGGCCAGACGGAAGCCACTCCTCCAGTAAAAGGCACATGACAGCCCGCTTGGAGTTTGCTAAAGGCACCTAAAGGACTCTCAGACCATAAGAAACAAGATTCTCTGGTCTGGTGAAACCAAGATTGGACTCTTTGGCCTGAATGCCAAGCGTCATGTCTGGAGGAAACCTTGCACCATCCCTATAGTGAAGCATGGTGGTGGCAGCATCATGCTGTGGGGATGTTTTTCAGCGGCAGAGGCTGGGAGACTAGTCAGGATAGAGGAAAAGATTAACGGAGCAAAGTACAAAGGGATCCTTGATGAAAACCTGCTTCAGAGGTCTCAGGACCTCAGACTGGGGCGAAGGTTCACCTTCCAACAGGACAACGACCGTAAGCACACAGCCAAGACAACGCAGGAGTGGCTTCAGGACAAGTCTCTGAATGTCCTTGAGTGGCCCAGCCAGAGCCTGTACTTGAACCCGATCGAACATCTCTGGAGAGACCTGGAAATAGCTGTGCAGCGACGTGCCCCATCCAGCCTGACATAGCTTGAGGGGATCTGCAGAGAAGAATGAGAGAAACTCCCCATATACAGGTGTGCCAAGCTTGTAGCGTCATACCCAAGAAGACTCGAGGCTGTAATCGCTGCCAAAGGTGAACTTGATCATGTGAACTTCCGTTTTTTTATTTGTAATAAATGTTCAAACATTTATAAAAAAAACGTTTTTGCTTTGTCATTATGGGGTATTGTGTGTAGATTGAGGGGAAAAACGATTTAATCCATTTGAGAATAAGTCAGTAACGTAACAAAATGTGGAATAAGTCTAGGGGTCTGAACACTTTCCGAATGCACTGTAATTGTATGTGGGGTACAGAGATGAGTCATTCAAAAATCATGTTCAACACTGTTAATGCACTTATGTGACTTGTTAAGCAAATCTTTACACCTGAACATATTTTGGCTTGCCATAACAAAGGGGTTGAATACTTAGTGACTCAAGACATTTCAGCTTTTCATTTTAAAGTAATTTCTAAACATTTCTAAAACCAAAATTCCACTTTGATATTATGGAGTATTGTGTAGACCAGTGACACATTTCAATTTAATCCATTTTAAATTCAAGCTTTAACACAACATAATGTGGAAAAAGTCAATGGGTGTGAATACTTTCTGAAGGCACCTATGTATATATCTACCTCAATTACCTCGTACCCCTGCACATTGACTCGGTACTGGTACCCTGTGTATATACCCTAGTTATCGTTACTTATTATTGCATTATTATTTTTCTATTATTTCTTGATTTTCTTTCTATTGTTGGAAAGGGACCATAAGTAAGCATTTCACTGTTAGTGTATACCTGTCTTACGAAGCATGTGATGAGTAAAATGTCATTAGATTTAAATGAACAGCTAATTTACATACACTGAGGGAAAAAAGTATTGGATCCTCTGCTGATTTTGTATGTTTGCTCACTGACAAAGACATGATCAGTCTATCATTTTAATGGTAGGTTTATTTGAACAGTGAGAGACAGAATAACAACAAACAAATCCAGAAAAATGCATGTCAAAAATGTTATGAATTGATTTGCATTTTAATGAGGGAAATAAGTACAGTGGGGAAAACATTTATTTAGTCAGCCACCAATTGTGCAAGTTCTCCCACTTAAAAAGATGAGAGAGGCCTGTAATTTTCATCATAGGTACACGTCAACTATGACAGACAAAATGAGAGAAAAAAAATCCAGACAATCACATTGTAGGAATTTTAATGAATTTATTTGCAAATTATGGTGGAAAATAAGTATTTGGTCACCTACAAAAGTTTCTCAATACTTTGTTATATACCCTTTGTTGGCAATGACACAGGTCAAACGTTTTCTGTATGTCTTCACAAGGTTTTCACACACTGTTGCTGGTATTTTGGCCCATTCCTCCATGCAGATCTCCTCTAGAGCAGTGATGTTTTGGGGCTGTCGCTGGGCAACACGGACTTTCAACTCCCCCCTCCAAAGATTTTCTATGGGGTTGAGATCTGGAGACTGGCTAGGCCACTCCAGGACCTTGAAATGCTTCTTACGAAGCCACTCCTTCGTTGCCCGGGCGGTGTGTTTGGGATCATAGTCATGCTGAAAGACCCAGCCACGTTTCATCTTCAATGCCCTTGCTGATGGAAGGAGGTTTTCACTCAAAATCTCACGATACATGGCCCCATTCATTCTTTCCTTTACACGGATCAGTCGTCCTGGTCCCTTTGCAGAAAAAACAGCCCCAAAGCATGATGTTTCCACCCCCATGCTTCACAGTAGGTATGGTGTTCTTTGGATGCAACTCAGCATTCTTTGTCCTCCAAACACGACGAGTTGAGTTTTTACCATAAAGTTATATTTTGGTTTCATCTGACCATATGACATTCTCCCAATCCTCTTCTGGATCATCCAAATGCACTCTAGCAAACTTCAGACGGGCCTGGACATGTACTGGCTTAAGCAGGGGGACACGTCTGGCACTGCAGGATTTCAGTCCCTGGCGGCGTAGTGTGTTACTGAGGGTAGGCTTTGTTACTTTGGTCCCAGCTCTCTGCAGGTCATTCACTAGGTCCCCCCGTGTGGTTCTGGGATTTTTGCTCACCGTTCTTGTGATCATTTTGACCCCACGGGGTGAGATCTTGCGTGGAGCCCCAGATCGAGGGAGATTATCAGTGGTCTTGTATGTCTTCCATTTCCTAATAATTGCTCCCACAGTTGATTTCTTCAAACCAAGCTGCTTACCTATTGCAGATTCAGTCTTCCCAGCATGGTGCAGGTCTACAATTTTGTTTCTGGTGTCCTTTGACAGCTCTTTGGTCTTGGCCATAGTGGAGTTTGAGTGTGACTGTTTGAGGTTGTGGACAGGTGTCTTTTATACTGATAACAAGTTCAAACAGGTGCCATTAATACAGGTAACAAGTGGAGGACAGAGGAGCCTCTTAAAGAAGAAGTTACAGGTCTGTGAGAGCCAGAAATCTTTCTTGTTTGTAGGTGACCAAATACTTATTTTCCACCATAATTTGCAAATAAATTCATTAAAAATCCTACAATGTGATTTTCTGGATTTTTTTTTCTCAATTTGTCTGTCATAGTTGACGTGTACCTATGATGAAAATTACAGGCCTCTCTCATATTTTAAAGTGGGAGAACTTGCACAATTGGTGGATGACTAAATACTTTTTTCCCCCACTGTATATGCCTATTTCATACCAGGGTCTGGGAAGGACATTTAGGGTAAGGGTTATGACCGACTGAAAGAGATGGACTGTGGAAGACCTGGGTTCAATTTCAAATAGGCCTAGTAGCCTATTTGTTTTCTTCTTTCAAATACTTTCTTCGAGCATTTGATTTGATCGGGCCTGGAATGCCAGAAATGGATGGGGTAGGTTTGCACTTTTGGGTCTTCTATTGGTTCCATAATTGTGCCAGACAAGCTCAGTCAATGAAGCATAGCTAAAGTAGGCTATATTGAAAACTCATGGCCTTCTCTTTGCACCCAGAGTGGTATACTACGACGCTAGCTAGATCTATTCAGGATTTTCTAAAGCTAGCCAGCTTCAGTTAGCTTTACATTCCAACTTAGGCTTCATCCATGTTATGAAGGTCGATATTGATCCTGCACCTGCTGCTAACTCAAGCCAGGCTTGTAACTGCACTTGCAAGTCTCACCTCGTGGATAACCAAGCGAGTCGAACGCTGAAACGGCAATCCGTGGGCGAGTCAGTGCCACATTTTTCATTTTTACATTCATCAAAATGTAAGAAAAGTTATCTTGCAAATTCAGGCTGTGGTGGAAAATAGGCTGTTAGAAGTGCCGTGTTTTCTTTTATTATGTGTATCGTTAATGCTGTCTTTGTTGTGCTTATCAAAGAACAAGCACCCTTTTCCCACTCCTATCAATTAAAATCATTTTATGAAGTTGTAACAATCAGATTGGATCTCAAACCATGCTACAATATTAAAGTTCAAAGAAATACTGTGTTTTATATGAGGGTGACCAAAGCAAGACACAAAAGGAACCAATCCACTTTCTTTCAAATAAAGTTAATCAAGTCCAAATCCCAAATAGAATACCAATACAAAAATATTGATGTAAAACATCAATATGGACGTCCAGAATCCCACCCCAAAATAGTACCAAAGTCAATCAAAAAGCAAAGATGAGCAATCCCCAACAGGATAGATCTCACCAGATTGTTGTAGTAGAGGGAAATCCTTCCTGGAGGAGATTTCCTTACAATAGCTCGATGTTCATGGAATCCTCCAAAACCAACAACATAGGAAACCTTTGTAGTTGGGCTAACAATCCACAATAATGAGCAAAAAGTATTGACTTGAATGGTTAATTCTAGGCTGCTTTGGTACACACCAAACATTTCCCCAAAAATGCTACCTTTTTCTTCCTTTATTCCAGAATAGGCCTTCCCTAACGGAAATATGCAAATGCTGTACATACTAGAAAGTGCTAATAGGATCTCGCTAGCTCGCGATTGGCTCTGCCCACCTCCTTGCTTGTTCCGGTCACTGTGCTTTATTTGCTCCCATTGGAAACGACACCATGTGGTGTATCTTGGGTTAGTTATACAAATCTTTGCAACTATTAGTGTTTTTTCAAGATATTCAGTATATTGCAATACTCAAAAGTATCATGGCAAAGAAACAAAACATGAAGCAGACTGGATTTCCTGAGGAAAACAGACAATCCTGATGTTGGAAACAAACAGCCTGACTCTGTCACCCTGATGGTTGTCACTGAGTTACAATGTTTATTTCCCAAGCTATAGGCTAGTTCCCAATATTTGCATAGGCCTACAGCAGCAGGTTCTTAAAGGACCATAGAGTTCAGTCTTGCCTTGTGTTTTCTTCTTTTGCTATGTTAAAAAGTTGTATTAGGTGCCTAGTTAGTATTGTGACAACACTAGCCTAAATAATGCTGTAACATGAAGGGGCTTAGAATGCTGACAATTGGCCTTTTTCTCTTAGTGTCCTCCAGTATTTCCCCTAGATTTTTTTTCAGCAGCTGTGGCAGAGGTAGGGGGAGGAGGGGGGGGGGCTCGCTCTTGCTGGGGTCTTCCTAGGGCATACATTTATTAATGGTGTTGGCTACACTTCCAGGATTACAAGTTATTGCCTTGGAGGTTTCTCGGATGATCTGATGTTGTAATGTGTCACTGCGAGTCTCCAAAAATGTTTTGCGGCTTAGCACCACTGCTAAATTAATATAGGGGAAACACTGTGTCCTCTGTCCTAATTCGGTTTCCTGTGCAGCTTGAGCGTCTGTTTTTGATGTTGGGAGTGTCTGGCTGTGTGTAGGCCTATGACATCCTAGTTAGTTTTTTTGTAAACTTCAATATGTGAGTGCACATTTGACACCTAGGCCTATGTCTGTTTATTGAATTGAGCTCATACATGTGTGTAGTAGGCTACATGTACCAGGGTTGGGGTAATTTCCATTTAAATTCAGGACGTAGGCTAAGATATTCCAATCCAAATTGCACATTTTTGTAATGGCGAACATGCATAACGATGGCAGAATACCGTTATGAAGGCATTGTTTTATTACTATTGACATACGTCTACTTTTTAATCTATGGCGTGCGACATGGTTCATGGCGCCCATAAATCGTCATAATCTACTTTTCAAGTTGACGATGTCTTAAAGCTAGAATTGGGATTTTAAAAATCTGCTAATGAAGATAGCGAAGTCACGGAGAGAACGGTACAAAACCGCAAACTATGCATTTGTGGTGGGAAAGGTGCATGGAGGCCGCCATTTTTATGCACGTGGACTCCGCTATTGAAAGGCTTTGAGGAAAATTAGAATTTCAGTTTACTTCCTGAATTGAAATGGAATTCACCGCAATCCTGACGTGTAGGCTACATTTCAATGCAGACAAACTTAAGCTCATAGCCTCATACCTCTGTGTGTGTGTGTGTGTGTGTGTCTTCAGGCGCTGGCCATGCCGTCAAGTGTGCGGACCGGGAGCCTGAAGGACCCGGAGGTGGCTGAGCTCTTTTACAGAGATGACCCTGAGAAGCTGTTCACCGACCTACGGGAGATCGGCCATGGCAGCTTCGGAGCCGTCTATTTCGTAAGAAGGCTGGGGATCTGTGGACTTGGCTAAAGTGGGCAAATGGATGCATCTCACTCAGTAGTTTACCGTTTATTTTATTGTGTCCCCTTTTCGGAGATGATTTCTCAGTATGGATGAGCCGTAGTATGGAGATATTTGTTACTTGCTGCTCCATACATTTTTACTTAACAGTATGTCCTAGTACAGTATTTGGTACTTAGTAAACACCTGTAGTATGGGAATTCAGGCACAGTTTCAATTATGGGAACTGGGAAGAGAGATGGAATGGGTAATGAAATGGTGTTGATGAAGGGTGAAATGATAGAGGGAGCCGTTAAGCTAGGTTAAAGACAAGTGAAGGATGAAAGGTAGGAGGAGGTGGTTAGTAACTGGTTAAAAGGTAGCACAGGACAAGAGATAATGGGGTAGTGAAGGATGAAAGGTACTGTTAAATGAAGGGTGAAAATTGGCTACTGAAGGATGGAGGGAGAAAGGAGAGTGTGAAAGAGGTGAAGCTTTAGTTTAAAAATTAGTGTGTGCTTGCGCTTGACGATATGTGTGAGGCAAGTGGCCACTGTTGTCAGCATGATTAGAATAGATTTGTGAATCTCTTTATTAATTTTGTGCTCCCGAGTGGCGCAGCGGTCTAAGGCACCGCATCTCAGTGCTAGAGGCGTCACTACAGACCCTGGTTCAATTCCAGGCTGTGTCACAACCGGCCGTGATTGGGAGTCCCATAGGGCGGCGCACAATTGGCCGAGCGTCGTCCGGGTTTGACCGGTGTAGGCCGTCATTGTAGATAAGAATTTGTTCTTAACTGACTTGTCTAGTTAAATAAAGGTTAAATAAAATAAAAAAATAAAATTAATTTTGTACCTTTTTCTTACCACCTATTCTTTACATTAGGCACATGACATCCGCACCAATGAAGTGGTGGCCATTAAAAAGATGTCCTACGGTGGCAAGCAGTCCAACGAGGTAGGAACACTGATCGAGCAATGGTCAAATGTACCTTGCTACAAAACTTCCTCACATTTGCTTTCTGTTGCGATGGTGTAGGCCAAGTTTTCAATGTGTTAAAGCTCTGTCTTTCTCTCTTATGAAGAAATGGCAGGATATCATCAAAGAAGTGAAGTTTCTCCAGAAACTGCGCCACCCCAACACGGTGGAGTACCGAGGCTGCTACCTGAGAGAGCACACAGCATGGGTAAGTGCTTCTTTAACTCAAACATGGGTTGCTTCCCAAATGGCACCCTAGTCCCTACAGTGTACTACTTTTGGGAACCATAGTGCTCTGGTCAAAAGTAGTGTACTATATAGGGAATAGGTTGCCATTTGAGACTCACTCACACATGGTTAAAGGTCCCTGACAAACTCACTCGTTGGTTGTTAATGTTTTTAGTCAGCCCCAATTCACTCACTATCCCTTCTCCTTGTCCCTAACCCTTCAGTGTTGGCAGATCTGAAGGGTCTGGATAGGTATAAGCAGTGTAGTGGAGGAACTTCCACCATATTTATTCCACCTTACAGATATGCAAACATTGAAGTGGCCAAGGGGAAGGTGTAGGGAATTAATTTTGACTGGCTCTCCATCACGTTGTCCCTCTGGCCTTCTCGCTCCATATTTTTACCTCTCATCTCTCTCTCCTTCATTCTCTTAGCTAGTGATGGAGTATTGTTTGGGTTCGGCCTCCGACCTACTGGAAGGTGAGTAGAAAACCAGAGGGTTCAAGTTTACGATAAAAAATTTTTTGCCTAACAAGTACTTTATGTAATGTGATGTTTTTACATGATGAGGAACACTGGGGTGGTGAAGGTAAACCAGGGTTGTGTTCATTAGGCATGAAACGGTAGAAAACGGACTGAAACGTGGAGGGACTACCTGGACTTCCAAAAAGAAACACTCATTTCCATTCTATGTTGCGAAATGTTTTCTGTTGTGTTCTTCAAAGAATTAGGGGTTGTTACGGTAACATAGCTATGTACAAGTTGCGCATGGTGTTGAATTCATATAACCACCAAAAAGAGGGATACTAAACAATGTTTTGTCATTTTCTCTGAATAAAAATATATAACTGTCCGTTTTGTCTCCCTCTGTGTGCGTAGTCCACAAGAAGCCCCTCGAGGAACAGGAGATAGCAGCCATCACCCACGGTGCATTGCAGGGCCTGGTGTACCTACATTCTCACAACATGATTCACAGGTGAGTGAACCTCTCTCCACCGCCACACGTTGGGACGGGACGGGAAGGGAAAGAAAGGAAATCTAAACAAAGGCTCTCATTGTTGAAGGGGAGGTGTGTCATGGATGTTGTAAACCTCTTTCTAACTCATCTCTCTGTCTTTCGGTCTCCTCTTTCTTACTCTTCCTCACTCTCTCTCTCTCTCCCTTCCCCTCTCCCTGTTTCTCTCTCTCTCTGTTTCTCTCCTCTCTCTCTCCCCCCCGCTCTACCCTCTCTCTCTCCCTTCCCCTCTCCCTGTTTCTCTCTCTCTCTCTGTTTCTCTCCTTTCTCTCTCCCCCCCTCTCTACCCTCTTTCTCTCTCTCTCCGTCCCCCTCTTCCTCCAATTAAAAATGCTTTATTGATATAGAAAGTGTTATCACATACATTGCCAAAGCGAACATATAAAAATAAATTAAGTCCATGATGACAGAAATAAATAATAACAACCACAATACTCAATGAATATAACGGTCTCTCTCTTCCCCCCCCCTCTCTCTCTCTCTCTCAGGGATGTGAAGGCTGGTAACATCTTGCTGACGGAGCCTGGCCAGGTGAAACTGGGCGATTTTGGCTCCGCCTCCATCATCGCCCCGGCCAACTCGTTCGTGGGAACACCCTACTGGTGAGACACTGGCCTCCTGTTGTTTCTGTGGTCATTATTGTAAGATTGTCAACTCTATTGAGAACAAAGGGGATATGATCCACAAGTAGGACAAAAGTCCAAGGCTGTGTCCCAAATAGCACCCTATTCCCTATATAGTCCACTACATTTCACCAGAGGCCCTGGTCAAAAGTAGTGCACTATATAGGGAATAGGGTGCTATTTGGTACGAACCCAAACTCACTTTGTTGGTAAACCTATCCCTACCGGTAGGTTTTCATGTTTTTGTATTATTTCCTTCACTCCTTCTGTGCAGTGTGCACATTCACCTTTACACACACAAGCCCCTGCCACTGTCACCCACAACAACAAAGATGAGAGATCACTTCTTCCTCTGACAAGCGGTTTCAACTCACTATTTGCATTTAAGGTTTTGTCCAATAGAATCGGTCACATGGACACCAAAACACATTGGGACTTTATTTTAATGTAATAGTGAAGGTAACCTTTGTACCGATACCATTTTTATGTCTCAAATCTCCAAACTGCATGAAGAGCAGACACCACTAAAACGGGAGTATCAATGAACGTTGATTCTGGAAAATGTAATGCTCAGTTTGTCGCGTGCGGCATTGCAGTACCTCTAGCAGCATTTAGCCAAAGACTGTTATACTAGCTGTCTAGTTTGTGTTTTATAAATGTGCAATAAGCATAAAACACAATTCTATAAGGAATTGGCAACTTGTTTTCATTATGAGAAATAAGGTAAACCACTTGATTTCAACATGAACAAAGTGGACAGGCTAGCATGCTGTTCAAACAGTTGGAGATGGACAGAAGGGTGTGTTCATAACAATTCAACTGTTCTGCCTTGTTAGCGCGTAAATAAATCCAAGTTGGCTAAACTTGAAATATAAAGATTAGCTGGCTACACACTAGCAAGTGGGCTTGTGCTTGAGAGATTGTTTATGAGACCTTTGTTAATTTTCTATAATGCC
This sequence comes from Coregonus clupeaformis, assembly GCF_020615455.1. Taxonomy (NCBI): domain Eukaryota; kingdom Metazoa; phylum Chordata; class Actinopteri; order Salmoniformes; family Salmonidae; genus Coregonus; species Coregonus clupeaformis. The sequence goes on from NC_059222.1 coordinate 2,997,834, forward strand.
TGCTACAATAAGGTAGTAATTATTAGTGAATGTGCATTATGCATGGTTCTGGTTAAATTAGTAACAAAAAGGGCATTTTCATAGACCAGAAGCCAGATCAGTTATTATTATTATTATTATTATTATTATTATTATTTGTTTAGGGGGTAGATCAGCTTTAATACTGCAGATAGATTGTAGCTTCCATCAATGTAATTGTCTGCATCATTTCCCCCATATATGTTTTGGTAAATATATTTTCCTTTATTATGTTCCCCTAACCCTACCACCCCTCCCCTAATTGGAGTAAACTAATGGACAACAACACTTAGGCTTCTACTTCCAGCTTATACATACTATATACATTTTACGGACACAATGTATTTTATAGTTAATCCCATCTTCAGCTACCATCAACCCCTCCCATCTATCTCTGAAGACCATCCAGTTCTATTTTGGCATATATTTTTTACTGTGATCAGTGATTTTTGCAAAAAAAAAGCAGGTTAAGGTATTTTGATAAAATGATTAAATTATTAGTGGGTCATATCGTTGTGGAAGGCTTATACTTAGCCTAGGTATAATTTCAAAAGCCCTGAATTCATTAGAGTACTGCTGACTGTTTGAAATGCAGTGCATTTTACCTTTAATTGTACAACAAAGCTTGTTTAGAGAATTTTTTTTATTTTTAATCAAGATATATATATCATGAATAGCCCAGATAAGTTTAAAAATAATCTAGATGTAATTTTTAGGCCGTATCGTCCACCCTACCTACAGGGACTTGGTCAGCTGACAGAATAGAATCGCCATTGAGAAAAGGAATGCAGTTGGTCGGAGATCAAAGGATTACAAATTGCACTTGTATATATTGCACCCGTAAAAAAGTAGTGCACTATGTTGGGAATAAGGTGCCATTTGGGATACAGACAGTGTCTCATGCTTGCGCCATTGTATTTTTCCTCCATACAGGATGGCTCCTGAGGTGATCCTGGCCATGGACGAGGGACAGTACGACGGCAAGGTGGATGTGTGGTCACTGGGCATTACTGCCATAGAGCTGGGTAAGCTAAGCACAGCCCATGTAATACACACGTTCACATTCATACAGGCTTTTAAGATGGATGTATCCCTAGTATGATATCATATTTTAGCCTCATATCCCTAGCAGCATTTTTTTTTTCTTGCCAATACTTTATCTGTGCTTGATTGAGCTTGCCTGGCACGATGGAACCAATGGCATAGTCCCGCAAGTGCCAACCCCGCCCATGTGGCACTCTGGGTAGGCTCAATCAAATGCTCAAAGTATGTATGTACAATACAGTGTCATGGTTGTTTTAACTGCTTTTCCTGTGTTTTATATTGGAAATCTGGCCTCAAGTGTATTTGTTGCTCTATGTCTCCTAAACCTTGTCTCTGTCTTTTTCTCTGCAGCGGAGAGGAAGCCGCCTCTGTTCAACATGAATGCTATGAGTGCCTTATACCACATTGCCCAGAACGAGAGTCCCGTTCTGCAGTCCAATCACTGGTGAGCAGTGGTCTGAGCACAAAGGAGGGACTTTTTTGTGTCAATGTACTTTCTGGGTAGCCTGGTCCCAGATCTGTTTGCTCTGTATAGCCACCTCCTATGACAATGACCTTAGGACTTGGCTATACAGCACAAACAGATCTGGGACCAGGGTACTTTTTGGGGACATTCAAGGTTCCTTCTCAGTACCATTCTCTACATCAGTGTTTCCCAATCCTGATCCTGCCCTAGCACTCACAAACCTGATATTAATCAAAGGCTTGATAATGACTTGATTCAAGTGTGTGCGTGCTAGGGCAAAAACAAATATTTGCACCCCTTTGGATCCCCCTGACCAGGATTAAGAGACACTGATCTAATTTACAATGACCTATCTACACCAATATGAGCCATTGGTGTAGATGGATAATGACCATAGTAAAGTGTGACGGAACAGTTTCTCATCGTTTGGTTTCTGTCCTATCCAGGTCGGATTATTTCCATAACTTTGTGGACTCATGTCTGCAGAAGATCCACCAGGATAGACCTACCTCTGACGTGCTGCTGAAGGTAAAAGCTCTCTCTCCGTGTCCGTTCCCTCTGGAAAAACAAAGTTATTCATAAAGTCTAAAGAACAACAGACAAACTGTTGTGTAGTGCCTCATTTAGAAACCAAGGAATGGTCATGAACTCTTTACCTGTTAGTAATATCGGAGGTGGCCCAAAGAGGTGCTGTGAGTCCTTATTCTCATAATGGCAAAGAAGCATCTCTTTAATGGCTCCAGGTTAAAGTGACGCTTAACTCTCCAACAGCTCCAAGTGGGACCATCTGTTAGAAATGACGTTCTTACATCCAGAATTGGTTGAACGTTGTAATCCGGTTTCAAAGATGGTTGATGCATTAAACCAAAAAAGATGGCATTGCTTGACATGGCGTCATTACAACCAGAAACTGGGTGAAATGATGTAATTCCAACATAATTCCGACCAGTTTTGCCTGCTGGGATAACCTTACCGCCCATTCTCCCTTCCTCTCCCCCAGCACCATTTCCTATGCAGAGAGCGTCCCCACACAGCGGTGATGGACTTGATTGCGCGCACCAAGGATGCAGTGCGGGAGCTTGACAACCTGCAGTACCGAAAAATGAAGAAGATCCTCTTCCACGAGGCCCTCAACGGCCCACAGCCCGAGGGAGGGGAGGAGGAGGTATGGACTTAAGGGGGGGGTGAATGGGGGGGGAGGGTGTTGATAAGGATGGGGGGGGGGGTGTAAGAGAGGTGGTAGAAAGAAGGGGAGGCAGGTGGAGGGGGGGAGGAGGAGAGTAATTGCATATAGACAAAAGGAGGTAACAAGGGAGAGGGGAGTAAGTGAACTGGGAGGAGAGGAGGTAGAAAGGGACGGACAGGTGAGAGGAAATAGCAGTGGGGGAGCGATAAACTGGGGTGGACATGGAGAAGTTACAGAGATGAAGAAAATGAGGCGGCAGGAAGGAGGAGAGTGGTAGGAGTTGGCCACATAGCCATGGAGTCGAGGATGGTGTAGGACCAGAACCAAAATAAACCTTCCATCAATGTAATTGTCTGCATCACTTCCAATCCCCCATATGTTTTTTTTTCTCGCAAATAGATAGATATATAGATAGATATATGTACATACATACATATACACGTACATACATACATATACACGTACATATCCTTAAAAAATATATATTTCCCTTTATTACTTTCCAACCCCACGACCCCTTCCCTAAATGGAGTAAACTAGTGAACAACAACGCATCCGTCCTGTCTTTGTATAGCGTACATCACCACGGTGTAGTCCAACATTGTGTGCCTCATTGACCTCTCACCCCCTTCCTCCCAGTACAAAGGACTTGAATCCTTTCAGGATCTAATTGTGTTCCACCAGTGCCTTGCATAGAAATCAAAGGAATGCCCTGTTATGAATTTAGTGTGTGACTGTTTAAAATGCATCTGAGAGATGTTGGTGTAGTTGTTCTTTAGGGGTGCGTGTACATGCAAGGTTTGTGTGAGTGTGTACACACATTCTCGGTATGTGTTTGGGTGTTGATGTGTATAGGCTATATAAGTATTGGTAACACTACCTATGTGTATGTAGGCTAGCTATACGTTTTGAGCATGTGTCATCGCCACTACTCCTAACCACCTTCCTTCTGCCCCGGTCCTCTGTCTCCAGGACACGGAGCAGTACATGCTGCAGACGGGCACGGTCAACAGCATGGAGAGCTCCCATTCGCTGCCTTCCATGTCCATGAGTGCCAGCTCCCAGAGCAGCTCGGTCAATAGCCTGGCGGACGGCTCGGACGACAGCGGCGAGATGGCCATGATGCAGGAGGGCGAGCACACGGTCACCTCCAATTGCTCTGTCCTGCACACACCACTGGTCAGTTGGGACTCACCTTTAGTCAATTGTCACAGCAGTGTTTCCCCTAGATTATTTTTCCCAAGGCGGAGGGGGGCATAAGATAAGACCCCCAATTTGCCCAAAGCTTCACCCAGGACCTATTTCACAATTTATTCACAGTATGTAAACACTGTGCCAAATGACGGGGGTAAACGGTGACTATTTAGCAGCTAGATATGACCATTGTAAAATACCAAAGGTGAACTATTTTGTTGTTCTTATTCTAAAATCTGTTTTATTGAATACTTGAATTTAGTTTGCCAAATAAATGTCTCACTAGTGGCTAAGTAGCTACTATTTACCCCACCCACCCCGCCACCGTATCGATCCCACAATGCAACACATGATTTACACAGCAACGATTTTTCGCTCTCATCAGAGCCATGACAACATCTACGACGACCCCTACCAGCCCGAGCGGGACACCCAGCAGCAGCCCCCGTCGTCGCGGGGTGAGGGAAGAGGAGGGAGACGGAGAGGACACCGCAGCCGAGACCACTTCGCCACCATCCGGACGGCGTCGCTGGTGACCCGGCAGATACAGGAGCACGAGCAGGGGTCGGCGCTGAGAGAGCAGATGACGGGGTAGGAGAGCTTTTATGGAACGACCAATATAAAGAGGTCTCCTGTAGCTCAGTTGGTAGAGCATGGCGCTTGCAACGCCAGGGTTGTGGGTTCGTTTCCCACGGGGGGGCCAGTATGAAAAATGTATGCACTCACTAACTGTAAGTCGCTCAGGATAAGAGCGTCTGCTAAATGACTAAAATGTAAAGAGCCCATCTGGAATTAAACAGCGAGGGATTGGCTAGTCCATAGAAATGAAGATATATAATTATATAGTATTTTTATGAGGTACTCACTACTAGATGGCCATGCTAGGACGAACAAAAGTGGAGACCTAGCGGCCATAACTGGATGAAATTACATAATTACAACCAAATTACAACATTTTCGTTGTAAACTGGTTGTTGACATCATTTCAACCAGCTTTGTCCACTGGTAGTACATGTGCTAAATAGTCATTTGTGGTTAGAAAGCAGTAAATGCTGTTAAAAATGACGGGCACAGTTGGCTGTACTGGTGGTTGACAAGGGCTGCATTTACACAGGCTGCCCAATCCTGATCTTTTGCCCAATTATTGGCAAAAGATCGGATCTGATTGGTCAAAACACCAATTAGTGGCAAAAAATCTGAATTGTGCTGCCTGTTGCCGCATTCACATGCTCTATGGAACATCCCATTTCATAGTTGTGATGTCGGAAATACGACTGTTTCATTCATGTGCTTTTTGGTAGGATCAATTCTTCAACCAATAAGATTTTAGCTAGTGTGATAAGCTAGCTAGCTAACGTTGCTAATAATCAAGTTTGCTAGCTTGCTTACAATATGGGAAAACTAGCTATATTATCCATATTGGTAAGGTTATAGTTGTCCAAAACTGATTTGTCATCTTTTGGTTGAAAAAGTAAAAGGTCAGTGGTGCATCAACACAACTCTGCATCAAAATGTATTTCCGACACGGAGGGTCGTTCAAGTAAAACTTCTCAGTCAGAACAAGGAATTTCAATAGCACATGAACGCGGCATATGTAAACGCAACCATACTCTTTTATCCATTGCTTCTTTATCCATTTCTATTTAGCTGTCCTGGATCGATACTCTATCTCCAATCATTGTTAATTTTTTTGTACTTTTACCCCTTTTTCTCCCCAATTTCGTGATATCCAATTGGTAATTAGTCTTGTCCCATCGCTGCAACTCCTGTATGGACTCGGGAGAGGCGAAGGTCGAGAGCCATGCGTCCTCCGAAACACGACCCTGCCAAGCCGCACTGCTTCTTGACACACTGCTTGCTTAACCCAGAAGCCAGCCGCACCAATGTGTCGGAGGAAACACCCTACAAAAGGCGACCGTGGTCAGCTTGCAGGCGCCCGGCCCGCCACAAGGAGTCGCTAAAGTGCGATGGGACAAGGAAATCCTGGCTGGCCAAACCATCCCCTAACCCGGACGACGCTGAGCCAATTGTGTGCCGCCTCATGGGTCTCCCGGTCACGGCTGGCTGTGACAAAGCCTGGGTTCGAACCCGGGGCTGTAGTGATGCCTCAAGCACTGCGATGCAGTGCCTTAGACCGCTGCGCCACTCGGGAGGCCGTCCAATCATTTTTTTACCCATTCCAGTTGGCTGTACTGGTTTTTGACATGGCCTTCTCATGTCTAATCTTCCTTTACCCCATCCCAGGTACAAGCGCATGCGGCGGCAGCACCAGAAACAGCTGATGGGCTTGGAGAACAAGCTGAAGGCGGAGATGGACGATCATCAGCTGAGGCTGGACAAGGAGCTGGAGAACCAGAGGAACAGCTTTGGAGGGGAGGGGGACAAACTGAGTAAGAAGCACCAGGCCATCCTGGATAAGGAGGTGAGGAAGGGATGGATGGAGGGAGGGAGGGAGGGAGGTGGGGGAAACCTCAGCAAAAAGCACCAGGCCATCCTGGAGAAAGAGGGGTGGAGGGATTGAGGGAGGAGTGTGAAAGGGATGGGGACACACTGAGCAAGTTCAAGTTTCAACTTGATTTATTCCAGAGAGACATATACCACCAAGCCATCCTGGAGAAAGAGGTTAGGGAGGGGGAACGGGATAGGAAGGAAAGGAGGAGTGTGAGGGGGGGGAAGGTGGGGAAAACCTTAGCAAGAAGCACCAGGTCATATTGAAGAAAGTGGGACGGATGGGGTTAGGGGTGGACAGGAAGGGAATGAGATGGAAGTAAAAGTCGAAAGAAAAGAGGAGCGCGTATTGGCCATGGCGATATGGTGAGGCTATCCCAGGATCTCAAGGTACATTTGTAGGCCAAAGTTCTAAGTAGGTAGTCAAGCCCAATAGAAAGTCTAGATTTTGAGGGGTTTATTCTTACCCAGCTATGTCCTTGTGTTGTTGGTTATCAGTCCAAGGCAGCCCTGGCTGAGGAAAAGAAGTTCCAGCAGCACATCCTGGCCCAGCAGAAGAAGGAGTTGACCAGCCTGCTGGAGTCCCAGAAACGCCAGTACCGCTCCCGCAAGGAGCAGCTCAAAGAGGTACAACCACACTGGAACCATACTGTAACTACTCATCAACTATACCGCAACTACACACCAACCATACCGCAACTACTCGCCAACCAATAATCCATATACTCACCAACCCTACTGAAGACATACTATAACTACATTTACGTCATTTAGCAGACGCTCTTATCCAGAGCGACTTACAAATTGGTGCATTCACCTTATAGCCAGTGGGATAACCACTTTACACATTTTTGTATTATTTTTTGGTGGGGTAAGGGGGGGGTTAGAAGGATTACTTTATCCTATCCCAGGTGTTCCTTAAAGAGGTGGGGTTTCAAGTGTCTCCGGAAGGTGGTGAGTGACTCCGCTGTCCTGGCGTCGTGAGGGAGCTTGTTCCACCATTGGGGTGCCAGAGCAGCGAACAGTTTTGACTGGTCTGAGCGGGAACTGTGCTTCAGCAGAGGTAGGGGAGCCAGCAGGCCAGAGGTGGATGAACGCAATGCCCTCGTTTGGGTGTAGGGACTGATCAGAGCCTGAAGGTACGGAGGTGCCGTTCCCCTCACAGCTCCGTAGGCAAGCACCATGGTCTTGGAGCAGATGCGAGCTTCAACTGGAAGCCAGTGTAGTGTGCGGAGGAGCGGGGTGACGTGAGAGAACTTGGGAAGGTTGAACACCAGACGGGCTGCAGCATTCTGGATGAGTTGTAGGGGTTTAATGGCACAGGCAGGGAGCCCAGCCAACAGCGAGTTGCAGTAATCCAGACGGGAGATGACAAGTGCCTGGATTAGGACCTGTGCCGCTTCCTGTGTAAGGCAGGGTCGTACTCTCCGAATGTTGTAGAGCATGAACCTACAGGATCGGGTCACCGCCTTGATGTTAGCGGAGAACGACAGGGTGTTGTCCAGGGTCACGCCAAGGCTCTTCGCACTCTGGGAGGAGGACACAACAGAGTTGTCAACCGTGATGGCGAGATCATGGAACGGGCAGTCCTTCCCTGGGAGGAAGAGCAGCTCCGTCTTGCCAAGGTTCAGCTTGAGGTGGTGATCCGTCATCCATACTGATATGTCTGCCAGACATGCAGAGATGCGATTCGCCACCTGGTTATCAGAAGGGGGAAAGGAGAAGATTAGTTGTGTGTCGTCTGCGTAGCAATGATAGGAGAGGCCATGTGAGGATATGACAGAGCCAAGTATCTTGGTGTATAGCGAGAATAGGAGAGGGCCTAGAACTGAGCCCTGGGGGACACCAGTGGTGAGAGCATGTGGTGCGGAGACAGCGTCTCGCCACGCCACTTGGTAGGAGCGACCGGTCAGGTAGGACGCAATCCAAGAGTGAGCCGCGCCGGAGATGCCCAGCTCGGAGAGGGTGGAGAGGAGGATCTGATGGTTCACAGTATCAAAGGCAGCAGACAGGTCTAGAAGGACAAGAGCAGAGGAGAGAGAGTTAGCTTTAGCAGTGCGGAGAGCCTCCGTGACACAGAGAAGAGCAGTCTCAGTTGAATGACCAGTCTTGAAACCTGACTGGTTTGGATCAAGAAGGTCATTCTGAGAGAGATAGCAAGAGAGTTGGCTAAAGACGGCACGCTCAATAGTTTTGGAGAGAAAAGAAAGAAGGGATACTGGTCTGTAGTTGTTGACATCAGAGGGATCGAGTGTTGGTTTTTTGTGAAGGGGTGCAACTATCGCTCTCTTGAAGACGGAAGGGACATAGCCAGTGGTCAAGGATGAGTTGATGAGCGAGGTGAGGTAAGGGAGAAGGTCACCGGAGATGGTCTGGAGAAGAGAGGAGGGGATAGGGTCAAGCGGGCAGGTTGTTGGGCGGCCGGCCGTCACAAGTCGCAAGATTTTATCTGGAGAGAGAGGGGAGAAAGAAGTCAAAGCATAGGGTAGGGCAGTGTGAGCAGGACCAGCAGTGTCATTTGACTTAACAAACGAGGATCGGATGTCGTCAACCTTCTTTTCAAAATGGTTGACGAAGTCCTCCACAGAGAGGGAGGAGGGGGGGATTCAGCAGGGAGGAGAAGGTGGCAAAGAGCTTCCTAGGGTTAGAGGCAGATGCTTGGAATTTAGAGTGGTAGAAAGTGGCCTTAGCAGCAGAAACAGATGAAGAAAATGTAGAGAGGAGGGAGTGAAAAGATGCCAGGTCCGCAGGGAGTCTAGTTTTCCTCCAGTTCCGCTCGGCTGCCCGGAGCCCTGTTCTGTGAGCTCGCAATGAGTCATCAAGCCACGGAGCTGGAGGGGAGGACCGAGCCGGCCGGGAGGATAGGGGACATAGAGAGTCAAAGGATGCAGAAAGGGAGGAGAGGAGGGTTGAGGAGGCAGAATCAGGAGATTGGAGGGAGAAGGATTGAGCAGAGGGAAGAGATGATAGGATGGAAGAGGAGAGAGTAGCGGGAGAGAGAGAGCGAAGGTTGCGACGGCGCATTACCATCTGAGTAGGGGCAGAGTGAGTAGTGTTGGAGGAGAGCGAGAGAGAAAAGGATACAAAGTAGTGGTCGGAGACATGGAGGGGAGTTGCAGTGAGATTAGTAGAACAGCATCTAGTAAAGATGAGGTCAAGCGTATTGCCTGCCTTGTGAGTAGGGGGTATGGTGAGAGGGTGAGGTCAAAAGAGGAGAGGAGTGGAAAGAAGGAGGCAGAGAGAAATGAGTCAAAGGTAGACGTAGGGAGGTTGAAGTACCCCAGAACTGTGAGGGGTGAGCCATCCTCAGGAAAGGAACTTATCAAGGCGTCAAGCTCATTGATGAACTCTCCAAGGGAACCTGGAGGGCGATAGATGACAAGGATATTAAGCTTAAATGGGCTAGTGGCTGTGACAGCATGGAATTCAAATGAGGAGATAGTCAGATGGGTCAGGGGAAAAATAGAGAATGTCCATTTGGGACAGATTAGGATTCCTGTGCCACCACCCCGCTGACCAGATGCTCTCGGGGTATGCGAGAACACATGGTCAGACGAGGAAAGAGCAGTAGGAGTAGCAGTGTTTTCTGTGGTAATCCATGTTTCCGTCAGCGCCAAGAAGTCGAGGGACTGGAGGGTAGCATAGGCTGAGATTAACTCTGCCTTGTTGGCAGCAGAACGGCTCCAGAGGCTGCCTGAGACCTGGAACTCCACGTGGGTGGTGCGTGCAGGGACCACCAGGTTAGAGAGGCAGCAGCCACGCGGTGTGAGGCGTTTGTATAGCCTGTGCGGAGAGGAGAGAACAGGGATAGACAGAGGCATAGTTGACAGGCTACAGAAAATGGCTACAATAATACAAAGGAGATGGGAATGAAATGAACTAAACAGGTCAACTACTCACCAACCATAGTGTAACTACTTACCAACCATACTTTAAAGACCCAGTCCAGTCAAAATTCTGTTTTTCATATTGTACATCAGCTGACGAAACGAACACTGTAAAAGTGTGAAAAAATGTGATCAGTGTTATTTCCTGATATTTGCTGGTTGAAAATACAATTGAAACAGGACCTTTTAATCAGCAGGTTTTGCATGGGTGGAGTTTTGGCTTGTGTGGTGCCATCTCCAGGCAGTATAAGTTAATAGACCAATAACAGAGTTCCAAACCACTGCCAATAACAGCTGGTTTTCAGGTTACATATCCCTCCCATTAGTCCCCTCACTCAGACCACTCCCAGACAGTCCTAGCAATATTCTTGCTTGTGAAATTGTTTTTTTTTACAATTTTAATGGAAAACTATCATAGTAAGGTACTTAATTGTTACCCAGAAATGATTTGATATTGAGATAAAAACGTCTGCATTGGGCCTTTAACTACTCACTAACCATAGTGCAACTACTTACATACCGTAGCCATACTGTACCAACTCACCAACCATACCACAACCCCTCACCAACCACACCGCAACCCCTCACCACCCACACCACAACCCCTCACCAACCACACCACAACCACACTGCAACTACTGACCAACCATACCGTAATTACTCACCGACCACATCGCAGCCATACTGGAACTACTCACCAACCATACTTCAACCACTCATAGCTGAGAAGTACAGCTACACACCCAAAGCACCTGGCTGTTAACAATAGGCGTTAACAAAGATGAAGGCATGCAACAATATACCAACCACGTAGCAACCATTATTAACCCCTGCCGAAACACATGCCACCACTACACCTTAATCACAAATTGTTATATTGACCAATCAAGTGGTGGTGTCGTGCTCTGACCCTTCCTCCTGCTGTATTTCCCAGGAACTGAACGAGAACCAGTCGACCCCCAAGCGGGAGAAGCAGGAGTGGCTGGTGCACCAGAAGGAGTGTCTCCAGCAGCTGCAGGCGGAGGAGGAGGCGGGGCTCCTGCGCCGCCAGAGGCAGTACTACGAGTTCCAGTGTCGCCAGTACAAGAGGAAGGTCCTGCTGGCGCGCCACAACCTGGAGCAGGACCTACTCAGAGAGGTATAGTACATCAACATTACCAATAGCAAATCCATCTTTCAGGTGACCTAGCAATAGAGATGTTTCGGAGTTGGTCAAGGCTCTGGTCTTCTTCTCATCATATAATGCTACCTCCCTGTGATGTTAAATGCACTGAGTGTACAAAACATTAGGAACACATGCTCTTTCCATGACATAGACTGACCAGGTGAATCCAGGTGTAAGATATGATCCCTTATTGATGTCACTTAAATCCACTTCAATCAGTGTAGATGAAGGGGAGGAGACAGGTTGAAGAAGGATTTTTAAGACTTGAGACATTCAGAGGGTGAATGGGCAAGACAAAATATTTAAGTGCCTTTGAACGGGGTATGGTAGTAGGTGCCAGGCGCACCGGTTTGAGTGTGTCAAGAACTGCAACACTGATGAATTTTTCACACTCAACAGTTTCCCATGTGTATCAAGAATGGTCCACCACCCAAAGAACACCTTGTAGAATCCATGGCCTGACGAATTGAGACTGTTCTGAGGGCAAAAGGGGGTGCAACTCATTATTAGGATGGAGTTCCTAATGTTTTGTACACTCAGTGTAGTACAGCACTAGTGCATAATACCCAGCAGGCCAGATTTGGCATGTAACGTCTAAATTATGTAATTTGGTGGTTGTTAACTGGTTGTCTGGTTGAGAAGACGTCACATAACCAGATTACAACCAACTGGTCTCTGCTACAACCAGGAAAGGACGTATTTCTCATGACGAGATCAAGACGTTGTGGGAAATATGTCTAATTTGGGGTATTATCTGGTCAGATAACCGGATTCTCCATCTCTCCCTCCCTCTTTCCCTACCCTCCTGTCTGACTGTGTCGGTCTGTCTCTCTCTTTCTCTCACGCTCTCGCTTTCTCTCTCTCTTTCTTTCTTTCTTCCTCCAGGACCTGAACAAGAAGCAGACGCTGAAGGACCTGGAGTGTGCCATGCTGCTGCGCCACCACGAGTCCACCCAGGAGATGGAGTTCCGGCAGCTGGGCTCAGTGCAGCGCACACGGGCTGACCTGATCCGCACGCAGCACCAGTCGGAGCTCACCAACCAGATCGAGTACAACAAGCGACGCGAGCAGGAGCTGCGGCAGAAGCACACTGTGGAGGTCCGCCAGCAGCCCAAGAGCCTCAAAGTGAGTGAGAGGGAGACCCCCAGCACCCAGAACCAGCCACCTCCAGAGGAGGACAGGGGGGAGGAGGGCCAGGAGACAGGGGGGCGAATGGGAGCCCAGGCTGGGGCTGAGGGGGTGAAAGAAGAGGTGGGGGCGGTGGAGGAAGGGGAGAAGGGGGTGGAAGAATGTGAAACCAAAGAGGAAATGGAGGGAAACAAAGGAGAGGTTGGAGAAGGTTTTGAAGGAGGGATAGAGGAGGTTGTGCGAGACCAAAGTGGAGATGGAAGGATTGAGAAGGAGGTGGGAGATGGGGATGAGGTTTGCTCCCATTTAGAAATAAAGAATGATGTAGAGGAGGAGAAGGAGAGCGAGACGAAGCTTGAGGACGAGGGCGAGAAAAGCAGGGATGACGAAGGACAAGAAGCCGAGGAGCGGAAAGCGGGGGAGGGAGAAGGAGAGCTGAGGCAGGTGGAGGGAGTGCAGTGGGGGGAGGAAGAGGGTGATGAGGAAGACGAGGTGAGATATGTTCTTGATAATGATGATGACGATGAGTTGGAGGGTAGAGGTGTGGCCGACGGCTGTCCGTCTGAGCTCATCACCTCCCCGTCCCTGGAACGGAGGCGTATCTGCGAGCAACGCAATGCAGACGAGCTCTCAGAGTTCTACTTCCCCGAAACCCTTGAGGAACTTGAGCCCCTTCCCCACTCCGCCCCTCCCTCCGTCCCCTCCTCCTTTCCCTCCCTCTTCTCTCACACCATCTGCCTCCTCCTCTCCCTCTCGGCCACCACCCAGCCCTCCAACCTCACCCTCCTCCTCCTCTCAGTCTTCCTCCTCTCCCTTCGTCGCTCTCCCCCCCTCCCCTCGCTGGCCTCCCTCCTCCTCTCGGGCGAGCTGGCCCTCCTCGCCCTTTTCTTCTCTTACCTCTTCCTCCGCTCCTGCTGCTCCCTCTCTCTCGCCACCTACCTGTCCCTCACTCTGTGGGCGTGCGGCCTCTTCAGCCTGGGCCTCTCGCTGAGCCTGGGTCTCTATTACGTCCCTGTGGCCCTGATCTCTGCCTCCTTCCTCAGCTCGCCTTCCCTCTTCCTCTCCCTCTACCTTGTGGTGGTGCTGGTGGTGCGGCCGGCGCGCGTCTTTCTCCAAAACGCCCCCCGGAAACTCAACCGCCTGTGGATGAGGTTCCTCTTCCGCCTCCCCCGCCCACTCTTCAACATCTGCCAGTCTCTCCTTGGGGGCCTGGCGGAGCGTAGCCTCTATGACATGTTCCCTAAGGCTGGCCGCAACTGGGGCGGGCGCCAGTCCAAAATCCCTGTGCCCCTAAAGAGTCTTCCCTTAGAGAGCCAGGCGGGCAGGAGCCACGTCCGCTCACCCCTTGCCACGTGCCTCCTCTGGGTCAGGCGCTTTGTCAGACGCCCCCTAGGGGTCCTCGCCGACCTGGCCAACTCGGTCGTGCTGAGGCTGGCTAGCAGGGTCCTTAAAGAGCTACCCCCCGAGTGCCTGAGCAGACTTCGTACATTCGGTCTGCTGAGAGAGGAGAAACCTAGCAGGCTCCCCAGGCTACTGCCCAGGGAGGTCAGAGAGCAGAGACAGAGGGAGAGGAGGAGGAGAGAGAGAGACCGGCAGAGGAGGGAGCAGAGAGAGCGTATGTTCAGAGACGAGGGGAGGTGGGAATGTGGGTTGAGGCGAACTTTATCCGGGCGGAGCGTGAGGGCTAAAGTGAGACCGTGGAGATAGTAAGAGAGGGAAAGAGTGAAGGAGTTGGACAGGGTGTGCGTGTGTTTACGTGTGTGTTCCATCTATCACTGTCTGACTGTCGTGTGTTTATTTTCATTTGGGTCCAGATGTTTTTATTCCTGCATAGTTTTTGGGGTCCAGTTTCAACCCTCCCAAAGATGGGTAGACCTATGATGCACACAACCGAACACTGTTTGCATTGGCTGAATGTGATTGGCCGTTTTAAAGTACTGTATCGCCAAAAGCATCCAGCAACTCCTGTCTTGTCACTGTCGTCTTATACCCCAGTGAAGTTTAAGCGTTTGTCACTCACTATTGTGCTTTTTGTAAAAGTTTTTCTTTTTCTTTATTTTATTCTTAATTCGTAAGACAATATGTTTATGGTTATTGTTGAGACCATGTTTGTGCAATCTATTCTTGTGTTTCTATTGAAGTCCTAAGATTTCAGAAGATTATTTTTTGTGTGCACTGTTTGTGCACATTGAATTCCTTGTCAGTGCACAGTGGCTATCATTAATGGCCACTATTGATAGATATCATTCGCCGTGGATTGACCACAAATCAAGCATTTCACCCCAGTATAATACTAAAATACTGTGAAAGAAGTAGGCCGACATTCTGATCATTTCACTTAACCGCCTCCAAGAAACACTACTAGATCATTGATATAGTGCAATAGAAAATCAACCACACAAACTTCCAGAACAAGGCTGCTTCAATCCACAAAGCGAACTTTAACATGTTAATGTTACGTTCAAGCTTAAAAACGAAATGTGTTTAATACATCAAACTTGATGTAAATGCGCTAAACTGGAAAATTATTTCCCAAAACGTGTTTTTGTTCCAAAGATGCAGTACTGTACCTCTCAGTCATCTGAATATAGGATACAGTATACCATGTTATTATACCCAATTACCAGTTAGCCAAAGTTTTGTGGCTATTGCATATTAAAGGGGTGGTTGTTGCTTAAATGTCTTGTATTTTGCTGGGTAGTCAATATTGCTCAAAGTGGAAGAGTTCATACTTTGTAGTAAGACCCCAAATGTTAATGCATGGAGAGCAGTGGAAGCTGGTGAAATGGTTATTACGTTATTACATTTTAAACTTCTAGTTAAGTAGATTAATTATTCATTATTGTGCTATTGGCAATAATCTTATATTACGAATGATTTACAATGTAAACATTTAGTTTTTCTCCTTCTGTTCGACTGAAAGTGTTTGAATGACTGTCTATGTTCTGTTATACAGCCACAAAGGTTAGGCTACCTCCAAATTCACAAAAAAACATATATCATTTTTGTTCGTTTTAGTAGGACTATACTTTGAATATTATTTTATTACTATTTAATTGGCATATTGTAATGTCGTTCAAATGTGTTTTTAAAGCCAAAAAGAAAATATTTTGTGCTCATAAGTAATTGAAAATTAAGTCCAAAGATTGACGGGACCGCTGAATGTGAGAAAAATGCAATACTCATGAAGAAATTAACAATCGTTCAAATTGTTGCAGTGTCCTAGATATATTTTAATTCAAAAGACTTCTCAACACTGCGAGAGTAGGCTGTTGCCAATGGGTTTTAACTAGTCTAAAATGATGCAAAAGTGTTTTTTCCAAAAAGGGCTGAAAATTACTGTTCAGTTTGTTACGCAAATTCTGTTGAATTATTATATGTATCAAATTATATACACACACACACACATACAGTACCAGTCAAAAGTTTGGACACACCTACTCATTCCAGGGTTTTTCTTTGTTTTTACTATTTTCTACATTGTAGAATAATAATGAAGACATCAAAACTATGAAATAACACATAGGGAATCATGTAGTAACCAAAAAAGTGTTAAACAAATCAAAATATATTTGAGATTATTCAAAGTAGCCACCCTTTGCCTTGATGACAGCTTTGCACACTCTTGGCATTCTCTCAACCAGCTTCATGAGGTAGTCACCTGGAATGCATTTCAATTAACAGGTGTGCCTTGTTAAAAGTGAAGTTGTGGAATTTATTTCCTTCTTAATGTGTTTGAGCCAATCAGTTGTGTTGTGACAAGGTATACAGAAGATAGCCCTATTTGGTAAAAGACCAAGTACATATAATGGCAAGAACAGCTCAAATAAGCAAAGAGAAACAACAGTCCATCATTACTTTAAGACATGAATGTCAGTCAATCCGGAAAATTTCAAGACTTTGAAAGTTTCTTCAAGTGCTGTCGCAAAAACCATCAAGCACTATGATGAAACTATCTCTCATGAGGACCGCCCCAGGAAAGGAAGACCCAGAGTTACTTTTGCTGCAGAGGATAAGTTCAATAGAGTTAACAGCCTCAGAAATTGCAGCCCAAATAAATGCTTCACAGAGTTCAAGTAATAGACACATCTCAACATCAACTGTTCAGAGGAGACTGCGTGAATCAGGCCTTTGTGGTCGAATTGCTGCAAATAAACCACTACTAAAGGACACCAATAAGAAGAGACTTGCTTGGGCCAAGAAACACAAGCAATGGACATTAGACTGGTGGAAATCTGTCATTTGGTCTGATGAGTCCAAATGTGAGATTTTTGGTTCCAACCATTGTGTCTTTGTGAGACGCAGAGTAGGTGAGCGGATGATCTCAGAATGTGTGGTTCCCACCGTGAAGCATGGAGGAGGCGGTGTGGGGTTGCTTTGCTGTCTGTGATTTATTTAGAATTCAAGGCACGCTTAACCAGCATGGCTACCACAGCATTTTGCAGCGATACGCAATGCCATCTGGTTTGCGCTTAGTGGGACTATCATTTGTTTTTCAACAGGACAATGAACCAACACACCTCCAGGCTGTGTAAGGGCTATTTGACCAAGAAGGAGAGTGACGGAGTGCTGCATCAGATGACCTGGCCTCCACAATCACCCTACCTCAACCCAATTGAGATGGTTTGGGATGAGTTGGACCGCAGAGTGAAGTAAAAGCAGCCAACAAGTGCTCAGCATATGTGGGAACTCCTTCAAGACTGTTGGAAAAGCATTCCAGGTTTATGCTGGTTGAGACAATACCAAGAGTGTGCAAAGCTGTCATCAAGGCAAAGGGTGGCTACTTTGAAGAATATAAAATATTTTGATTTAACACTTTTATCGTTACTACATAATTCCATATGTGTTATTTCATAGTTTTGATGTCTTCACTATTATTCTACAATGTAGAAAATGGTAAAAATAAAGAACAACCCTGGAATGAATAGGTGTCCAAACTTTTGACTGGTACTGTGTGTGTGTATGTATATAGATAGATATTATACTTATAACTACGTTGAATGATTGCTTGGTCACCCGTTCATTGAGTTGCAGCCGGTTGTTTAAATGGGTAGTTGGCCATTGAAGAAGAGCCAGGGTAGATTGAGGACTAATTTAGAAGGATAAAAATGTCTGTTAAAACTTTAGCAAAGAATAGATTCTTAATTTAAATATATACAGTGGGGAAAAAAAGTATTTAGTCAGCCACCAATTGTGCAAGTTCTCCCACTTAAAAAGATGAGAGAGGCCTGTAATTTTCATCATAGGTACACGTCAACTATGACAGACAAATTGAGGGAAAAAAATCCAGAAAATCACATTGTAGGATTTTTAATGAATTTATTTGCAAATTATGGTGGAAAATAAGTATTTGGTCACCTACAAACAAGCAAGATTTCTGGCTCTCACAGACCTGTAACTTCTTCTTTAAGAGGCTCCTCTGTCCTCCACTCGTTACCTGTATTAATGGCACCTGTTTGAACTTGTTATCAGTATAAAAGACACCTGTCCACAACCTCAAACAGTCACACTCCAAACTCCACTATGGCCAAGACCAAAGAGCTGTCAAAGGACACCAGAAACAAAATTGTAGACCTGCACCAGGCTGGGAAGACTGAATCTGCAATAGGTAAGCAGCTTGGTTTGAAGAAATCAACTGTGGGAGCAATTATTAGGAAATGGAAGACATACAAGACCACTGATAATCTCCCTCGATCTGGGGCTCCACGCAAGATCTCACCCCGTGGGGTCAAAATAATCACAAGAACGGTGAGCAAAAATCCCAGAACCACACGGGGGGACCTAGTGAATGACCTGCAGAGAGCTGGGACCAAAGTAACAAAGCCTACCATCAGTAACACACTACGCCGCCAGGGACTCAAATCCTGCAGTGCTAGACGTGTCCCCCTGCTTAAGCCAGTACATGTCCAGGCCCGTCTGAAGTTTGCTAGAGTGCATCCAGAAGAGGATTGGGAGAATGTCATATGGTCAGATGAAACCAAAATATAACTTTTTGGTAAAAACTCAACTCGTCGTGTTTGGAGGACAAAGAATGCTGAGTTGCATCCAAAGAACACCATACCTACTGTGAAGCATGGGAGTGAAAACATCATACTTTGGGGCTGTTTTTCTGCAAAGGGACCAGGACGACTGATCCGTGTAAAGGAAAGAATGAATGGGGCCATGTATCGTGAGATTTTGAGTGAAAACCTCCTTCCATCAGCAAGGGCATTGAAGATGAAACGTGGCTGGGTCTTTCAGCATGACAATGATCCCAAACACACCGCCCGGGCAACGAAGGAGTGGCTTCGTAAGAAGCATTTCAAGGTCCTGGAGTCTCCAGATCTCAACCCCATAGAAAATCTTTGGAGGGAGTTGAAAGTCCGTGTTGCCCAGCGACAGCCCCAAAACATCACTGCTCTAGAGGAGATCTGCATGGATGAATGGGCCAAAATACCAGCAACAGTGTGTGAAAACCTTGTGAAGACTTACAGAAAACGTTTGACCTGTGTCATTGCCAACAAAGGGTATATAACAAAGTATTGATAAACTTTTGTTATTGACCAAATACTTATTTTCCACCATAATTTGCAAATAAATTCATTAAAAATCCTACAATGTGATTTTCTGGATTTATTTTCCTCATTTTGTCTGTCATAGTTGACGTGTACCTATGATGAAAATTACAGGCCTCTCTCATCTTTTTAAGTGGGAGAAATTGCACAATTGGTGGCTGACTAAATACTTTTTTTCCCCACTGTACATCTACCTGGGAGGTCAGGGGACATTTTATTTAAAGTGCAGGAATACTACTTAAAACGCAGGTCACCCAGAAAATCGTCACATGCATTTTACAGGTGAGCCATTGAGGTGGAAGGGTATTACTGAGTGTGATGCGGTAGGAGGAGCACTCCCTCTCTCCTGCACTGTATTCTAACACAAAGTAAACTAGGGCATTGCTTTCTGTGTGACCTGCATTGGAGGGAGAGTTAAAGAAGTCTTAAACTAATTTAAGGGTGATATATTATAGTGCATTTGGAAAGTATTCATACCCCTTGACTTTTTAACGTAACAAAATGTGTCTGAATACTTTCTGAATGCACTGTACATTACATTCTATTCTGTCTTTAAAAAGAGGCATATCTTGTGTGCAGTTTTTTCACCCTTTGTTTTTTAAATGTAATTTATGATTTCAAATGATTTGTGTCAGTATATTTGTCTTATTTTTGTATGTATGTTTCCACAGTGTTTTATCTCATCAAGTTTAAATGAATATTTAATATATGCAGTATTTACAAGGTTAGTACTGCATTCTGTGTTCAGAAGACGTTTTGTTTGCATTTCATCCTCATTTTGAGTGCACGAGTGGTGGTGTATTGTATGTCTGTAAGTATACGCAGCATTTTGGCACACTTACAGGGTGTTTCTTCTCCATACAGAAATAAATTCTTTTTTTCTTAAAATCATGTTTTGTTCATTGCTATGATTTACATCTTTGTTTTCCATAATTTCCATATTGTTATCATTTCCATTTCTTTATTCATTCATTCAGTTCATCAGTTTACCAAACATTGAGAAAAATAAATGAACCTAAGTTGAATATTCCTCCAATTTACATGTATCCTCACTCATTTTGTCTCATCACATACAGTGCCTTCAGAAAGTCTTCAAACCCATTTACCCTTCCACATTTTGTTGTTTCAGCCTGAATTTAAAATTGATTCAATTGAGATTTTGTGTCACTGATCTACACACAATACCCAATAATGGCAGTGAAGTTTTGTTTGTAGAACATGAAACTTGAAATGTCTTGAGTCAATAAGTATTCAAGCCTAAATAGGTTCAGGAGTTTAAAAAAATCTTAACCAATTGCCTAATAATTATGCATGGGCTCATTCCGCGTTCAATAATAGTGGTTAACATGATTCTAAATAACTACCCCATCTCTGTACCCCACACATACAATTATCTGTAAGGTCCCTCAATCGAGTAGTGAATTTCAACCACAGAGACCAGGGTGTTTTTTTTTAATGCCTCGCAAAGAACAGCACCAATTGGTAGATTGCTCAAAGTGCTGAATATCCCTTTGAGCATGGTGAAGTTATTAATTAGGCTTTGGATGGTGTATCAATACACCCAGTCACTACAAATATACAGGCGTCCTTCCTAACTCGGTTGCCGGAGAGGAAGGAAACTGCTCAGGGATTTCACCATGAGGCCAATGGTGATTTTAAAACAGTTAGAGTTTAATGGTTGTGATATGAGAACTGAGGATGGATCAACAACATTGTAGTTACTCCACAATACTTACCTAAATGACAGTGAAAAGAAGGAAGCCTGTACAGAATACAAATATTCCAAAACATGCATTCTGTTTGCAACAAGGCACTTAAGCAATGCTGCAAGAACACATTTTACATTTGTCATTTATCAGACACTCTTATCCAGAGCGACTTACAGTTAGTGAGTACATACATTTTCATACTGGCCCCCCGTGGGAAACGAACCCACAACCCTTGCGTTGCAAGCGCCATGCTCTACCAAACAAATCCAACACAGCACATCACTGAGTAGCACGCTTCATATTTTCAAGCATGGTGGTGGCTGCATCATGTTATGGGTATGCTTGTCATTGGCAAGGACTAGGGATACTAGGATACAAAGAAACGGAATACAGCTATAAGCACAGGCAAAATCCTAGAGGAAAACCAGGTTGTCTGCTTTCCAATAGACACTGGGAGACGAATTCAGCTTTCAGCAGGATAATAACTTAAAACACAAGGCCAAATCTACACTGGCGTTGACATTGAATGTTCCGGAGTGGCCTAGTTACAGCTTTGACTTAAATCGGCTTGAAAATCTATGGCTGTCTAGCAATGATCAACAATCTACTTGACAGAGCTTGAACAATTAAACAAATAATAATGGGCAAATATTGTCCAATCCAGGTGTGCAAAGCTCTTAGAGTTCTTGCCACATTGCTTTAATCTATCCAATCCTCTCAGATCTGCAGTGGCTCGGGAGTAGGAGTAAGGGATCAATTTGGAACTGAGAATATAATCAAATTTTTTGTGACTTTGGTTATTCTTATATGTGGGGGAGTGCTTAGGGAAGTCTTAGTCGATAGGAGTTTGGTTATGCTTTATTATTGATGATCAGCAATACCTTGAGCCAACTAGGTGTAGGAAGTAAATTCAGAAAATGAATGAAAATTCAAGAAGGGCCCAATTCAGACTTAGGAAATCTGTTCCTTTTTTTCACGTTTTGATATAAGCAATTCTCAGTAGTTGGTATTCAGACTTAACATATGCAGGTGCATAACGGGCTCTGCAGGTGAGGCTCCCTTGTATGCACTGAATAAATGTAATTAAACCGCTGAAAACCCTCCCACGTGCTGGCCAACAGATTTTCTTGTGGAGTTTTCATTCAATAGTGTTTTCATTACATTTATCTAAAGCCATCCCTTTAATTACGGTGTACCTTTAACAAAAAATTTATCGACAGACTTCGGAAAGTATTCAGACCCCTTGACTTTTTCCACATTTTGTTACGTTACAGCCTTATTCTAAAATGGATTAAATAAATAAAAAAATCCTCAGCACTCTACACACAATATCCCATAATGAAAAATGTTGCGCCGCCCTAAAAACCCTATTCAAATTCGACACAAACCTTCAAAAAGGTATGTAATGAGACATTATATAAACTCTTTATAGTGTTTTATTTACATTTTAGAGGTGATAAGTTGGACAAATCAGGTGAAAAAAGCCGGTTACACTTTCACTATCACGCAGTAGCTTTCGCTTCCCCACCCGCCATTTTTAAAAAGACCCGGCGGAGCTCCATTGCTTTCTTCAATCATGCAGAGACGGGCAGCATGAAGGTCTCGTCATTGATTTTGCTGGAAAGGGGAGAAATTGTGCTTTACAATGGTATTCATATTACAGTTGACCTGGAAGTATTACATTTTTGGGGCGCTAAAATAAGGTCAAATGTATGGAACAGCGCGATGTACAAAAGTACGTTAGCTAACGTTATTATTATTAATGTGGCTTGCGTACTAATTATTTTGGACTTTTTATTATTATTACTCTTTAGCACGCTACTCCTCTTACACTGTTTAAACTAGAAACGCCATTCAAACTTTAATCTGAACTGGATACAACTTTTTGATATCTTTTCTACTTTTTAAACTATTAAACATTTGTCCTTTTTGTCCTCCATCCACTTTCATGGCATTTCTAAAGGGCCCATTGTGACACCATGACGTCCAACATTCTATTCTATTCATTGTAAACAATGTTACTTTTGACACAAATCACCTACTTTGACCACTTTCCCAACAAGTTAGATAAAAAGGTTAAAACTGAAATTTGGACCACTTTCCCAGCACTTTAGACACAAACTTGGTGGGTATGACATATTGGTCTTCTTCTCTGCTAGTCAAATCTGAAGTTGGAATAAACATATATCCTACCGATCAAACGTTACAGCTTTATTAGTAACCGCATTAACCAAAAATATTAGAAACTGAAATTTGGACCACTTTCCCAGCACTTTCGACACAAACTTAGAGGGTATGACATCTTGGTCTACTTCTCTTCAATTCAAATCTGGAATCAGGACAGCATTTTCTACATCCAATCAATAGGTACAGCTGTTTTAGTAACCGCATCACCTAATTTAATTAACTTCCCACTGTTGAATTAACTGCCATGGAATCTTTCAGAACTTTCTAATTATAACAAGACTTATTATGCCACACAGCTCACTCCGACCCACTAAACTAACCTACCACTGTTTGTCTACATGTAGTTATCTTTTACCTTAAGTACAGGTTTGTAGGCTGCCTTGCACAGTAGTAAACTCCCACCCAGCTGGTGGTGCTGATGTGCAATTCAGTGCTCGCCACCCACGAAAACCAAGGAGTTTTCTAAAATTCCTGAATTAGAACTCGGAAGTAGAATTTTTTTATTTTCCAACATTCTTTGTGTGGAGTTAGGAAAGACATATTGACTTACACAACACATTCACAACTCTCATTCAACCGAAAATGTCAATTCATCCATGTTCCATTACTTCCTTTATCTTTGCATTGATCCCTTCATCCCTCCATCCATTAGGTCTTTCATCCTGTGTCCTTACTTTATTTATCTATCCATTTATTTATATATCCTATTTATTGATCTATCCTTCAGTCATAACTTTCTTTTAGCAGATTTATCATTTGATTAAGAAATAAATGTATGGTTGAAGGAAGGTTACTATAGCTAAAACAAACTTCTACATTTCTTCCACTTGAGGCACCATCAATTATTGATGAAACACACAACTACTGACCACAACCACATAGCTACTGACCACAACTACTGAACCACACAACTACTGACCACAACTACTGAACCACACAACTACTGAACCACACAACTACTGACCACAACTACACATCTACTGACCACACAACTACTGACCACAACCACACAACTACTGACCACAACTACTGAAAACAACCACACAACTACTGACCACCACAGCCACACACTACTGGCCATAGCCACACATATACTGACAAAAACTACTGACCACAACTACTGACCACACAATTATTTAACCAAAAAACTACTGACTACAACCACACAACTACTGACCACAACCACACAACTACTGACCACAACCACATAAATACTGACCACACCTAATGACCACACAACTACTGACCACATAACTACTGAACCACACACGTACTGACCA
The DNA here is from genome assembly GCF_020615455.1 of Coregonus clupeaformis. Taxonomy (NCBI): domain Eukaryota; kingdom Metazoa; phylum Chordata; class Actinopteri; order Salmoniformes; family Salmonidae; genus Coregonus; species Coregonus clupeaformis. The sequence goes on from NC_059222.1 coordinate 3,022,100, forward strand.
CAATCACACAACTACTGACCACAACCACAGACCACACAACTAATGACCACAGCAACACAACTACTGTCCACAACCACACATCTACTGAACCACACAACTACTGACCAAAAGTACAGACCACACAACTACTGAACACAACCACTGAACTACTGACCACAACCACACAACTACTGACCACAACTACTGACCACAACCATACAACTACTGACCACAACTACTGACAGCAACTACTGACCACAACCACACATGCCTATAGTATTTTCATATTTTGTTATACACTTTCATATTTCATGTGAAATACCTGTTCCTTTTCGATGATTTCCCACCAAAACAAGGGTTGTTTTCCTCAATTTCAACAGAGCTTCAAGCGTAGGCTACCACGAGACTTTAAAATTCAAAGCCTGCATATTTCAGCTCCTTTCGTCCTTATTGTACTTTTTGTGACCCACAGAAAAAACTTAGAAGAGGGACCACTGAAACACAAAATCTACTAAAGTTGATACAAGGAAGCAACACAAATGTATTTTATGCCAGAATTTCCTAACAAAATTAGGTTCGCTCACATTATGAACCTGTTCCTGGGTGGAAACGCTTTAATGCAGGATCATTGTGGAACGGATACACAAACGTGGTTGTTTGAACCTGTTAAGACAGCGATGTGCACATTCCAATGATCTAATTATCCAATACGACAGTCTAGATGGGATAAAACACTTTTTAGAATGACATAACATCTTTGGAGCATTGTTCATTACCTCTGCCACTGTCTGCGTTCCCACTTTGTGACAGTGTCATTGTAAAAATGTCCCTATTGTAAACAATATATGGTAACCTGACAACATTGAGTTAAAGCAATCAAATCCAATGTCTTTTGACCGTCCGTAGGAGGTGCCGCTAGTTTTTAGGCTTATATACAGTTGGGGAAAAAAGTATTTAGTCAGCCACCAATTGTGCAAGTTCTCCCACTTAAAAAGATGAGAGAGGCCTGTAATTTTCATCATAGGTACACGTCAACTATGACAGACAAAATGAGAAAAAAAATCTTGAAAATCACATTGTAGGATTTTTTATGAATTTATTTGCAAATTATGGTGGAAAATAAGTATTTGGTCAATAACAAAAGTTACTCAATACTTTGTTATATACCCTTTGTTGGCAATTACCAAAAATATTACAAACTGAAATTACGTTATGTTTGTAATTTCACTTCACCAATTTGGACTATTTTGTGTATGTCCATTACATGAAATCCAAATAAAAATCAATTTAAATTACAGGTTGTAATGCAACAAAATAGGAAAAACGCCAAGGGAGATGAATAATTTTGCAAGGCACTGTATATCCTAGACCAAACAATTGCAGTGACCCACCCATCACTATAGTAGGATCCCTGTTAGCCCCCTGGTGTATTAGAGGAAATGGGAGTAATCATTTGGGTGAAAATGTCTGTAACTGTACTATGTTGGTTAATGGTAGCAATACCTGTTCTCTTGTAGTACGTGATTCTGTTACAGGAGCACCAGGTAATGTGAGTTATACATTTTCTATCTACAATAAGTCTATAGCACTGAAAGGAGCCCCAAATGGTACCTATTGGTTGTGTGGCCGATTTGCTTATTATAGGTTACCACCTAATTGGGGAGGGACGTGTACTGTTGGGTTTGTGGTGCCGGCCATGAGAGTCCTTCGAAACACTGAAACAGAATTGAGGGTTCTGTTCAGGGACCATCATCAGGTGACCCCTCGTTTTAAAAAGCGATCCCTTGCAGATGTCACTCAGGTGCAGACATTCTTCTCCCGATTCGCTGGTGTTTTTGTTTCTGTGGTCAGTAGTTGTGTGGTTGTATTGCAGGTTCTTTGGGCTCTACAGTATGGACGTGGTCAGTAGTTGTGGTCTTAGGTGCAGGGTTGAGTAACCGGGTGGTAGCCGGCTAGTGACTAAGGGCAGGGTACTGGGTGGAGGCCGGCTAGTGATGGCTATTTAACAGCCTGATGGTCTTTAGATAGAAGCTGTTTTTCAGTCTTTCGGTCGTAGCTTTGATGCACCTGCACTGACCTCACCTTCTGGATGACAGCAGGGTGAGTAGTTTGTAGTTGAGTAGTTGTCAGTAGGTGTGGTCAGTAGTTGTGCCATTAAGCCATGGAGACTTGAGTGTTGGCAGTCTAAAATGGTGGATTTAGACCGCACGGGCCAAATGGTGTGTTTTTACATTGTCCCATAGTGAAAACGTAGTTGGTATTCCTGGCTTGCTAGTCACATAGCCAGCTATATTTCTAGATTAGATTAAAGGATGCCATACTAGCCAGTTAGTCTCTATTTGTGAAAAGACAGAGCTAGCTAGCTAGCTAGCTAGCTAGCTCAAGACATAAGAAACTTGCTAGCCAGCTAGCTAGCTAGCTACTTTTTCGCTAGCACTAGTGATATTGGCTATCTTATATAGGAAACATCAGGTATTGAATTTACAAGTGTTATTTTGACAACATTTGCGTAATTCATCTTATAAAACGACTTACTTGTTGATATAAAACTGATATAAAAGTTGAATATTGTAAAAGGTATAATAGTTATCAGAATACTTTTTTACAAGGTTTGTAAATTGGAATGTTCTGCACATTTTAAAGTTGAAGTGTGTATCTTACTTAATAGGTGTACAAATAGTGTATGAAAAAGTGTGCGAACAACAGTGTTCCAATAATAGCACATTTTGATCACCATAAGAGTAGACCATGTTAAAATTAGCATTTTTAGCATTTAAAGTATGATGAGTAGAAAAAAATCTGAATGTAAGCAACTGAAGTTAGACCTCTGCACGTTTATAAAGTTAAAATGGTACTGTATGTTTCGCATAAAAGCTGTAGGAGGAGTAGCGGTGGGAATAATAATAATAATAACTAGAAAAGGATGTTTCATTAATAACTTTGTGCTTGCTCAGCTGGCTGAAAGTATTATTATTAATGGTAGTGGAATAAGTTTACATAGTGAGATAGTTAGGCCTATATCTTTGAAATATCTTCCAATAAAACCAATGAAAAGTAAATATTTGGTGACAATTGAAACAAATGTTCCAATGTTGATTAATGCAACTTTAAATGCTTACAGTTTAAAAAGTATAGCCTAAAAATTCCATCTTTGGATTCAAAGGAAAAAAATATATGTATATAAATTATGATTACTGTTGGATTAAGGTTTATTTACTTAGAGTAGATTGAAGACTACTCTCTCACTCCACTGATACCACAGGCTCTTCGCAAGTCTTAGTACCCCACTGCTCTTACACTGTTGAAGCTAGGAACACCAACTTCATGATAGGCCTAATGTTCAGAAGTAGTCCTTTACACTCGTACCCGTATACGGGTTAAAAATGGCAGATTTGGACACTAAGTGACTAAATTGGAATGTAGTGGCTGTACAGGAACATGCTATATACAGTGGGGAGAACAAGTATTTGATACACTGCCGATTTTGCAGGTTTTCCTACTTACAAAGCATGTAGAGGTCTGTAATTTTTATCATAGGTACACTTCAACTGTGAGAGGTGGAATCTAAAACAAAAATCCAGAAAATCATATTGTATGATTTTTATGTAATTCATTTGCATTTTATTGCATGACATAAGAATTTGATACATCAGAAAAGCAGAACTTAATATTTGGTACAGAAACCTTTGTTTGCAATTACAGAGATCATACGTTTCCTGTAGGTCTTGACCAAGTTTGCACACACTGCAGCAGGGATTTTGGCCCACTCCTCCATACAGACCTTCTCCAGATCCTTCAGGTTTCGGGGCTGTCGCTGGGCAATACGGACTTTCAGCTCCCTCTAAAGATTTTCTATTGGGTTCAGGTCTGGAGACTGGCTAGGCCACTCCAGGACCTTGAAATGCTTCTTACAGAGGCACTCCTTAGTTGCCCTGGCTGTGTGTTTCGGGTCGTTGTCATGCTGGAAGACCCAGCCACGACCCATCTTCAATGCTCTTACTGAGGGAAGGAGGTTGTTGGCCAAGATCTCGCGATACATGGCCCCATCCATCCTCCCCTCAATACGGTGCAGTCGTCCTGTCCCCTTTGCAGAAAAGCATCCCCAAAGAATGATGTTTCCACCTCCATGCTTCACGGTTGGGATGGTGTTCTTGGGGTTGTACTCATCCTTCTTCTTCCTCCAAACACGGCGAGTGGAGTCTAGACCAAAAATTTCTATTTTTGTCTCATCAGACCACATGACCTTCTCCCATTCCTCCTCTGGATCATCCAGATGGTCATTGGCAAACTTCAGACGGGCCTGGACATGCGCTGGCTTGAGCAGGGGGACCTTGCATGCGCTGCAGGATTTTAATCCATGACGGCGTAGTGTGTTACTAATGGTTTTCTTTGAGACTGTGGTCCCAGCTCTCTTCAGGTCATTGACCAGGTCCTGCCGTGTAGTTCTGGGCTGATCCCTCACCTTCCTCATGATCATTGATGCCCCACGAGGTGAGATCTTGCATGGAGAATCAGACCGAGGGCGATTGACCGTCATCTTGAACTTCTTCCATTTTCTAATAATTGCGCCAACAGTTGTTGCTTTCTCACCAAGCTGCTTGCCTATTGCCCTGTAGCCCATCCCAGCCTTGTGCAGGTCTACAATTGTATCCCTGATGTCCTTACACAGCTCTCTGGTCTTGGCCATTGTGGAGAGGTTGGAGTCTGTTTGATTGAGTGTGTGGACAGGTGTCTTTTATACAGGTAACGAGTTCAAACAGGTGCAGTTAATACAGGTAATGAGTGGAGAACAGGAGGGCTTCTTTAAGAAAAACTAACAGGTCTGTGAGAGCCGGAATTCTTACTGGTTGGTAGGTGATCAAATACTTATGTCATGCAATAAAATGCAAATAAATTACATAAAAATCATACAATGTGATATATATACATACGCACACATATCCTTTTTTAAATTATATTTCCCTTCATTACTTTCCAACCGCACCACCCCTTCCTCAATAGAGTAAACTAGTGAACAACAACACTTAGGCCTCTACTTCCAGCCCATACATACTATATACATTTTATGGACACAGTCAAATTCTACAATAATTATATTATGTTTGTTTTTACACCTGAACACCTGAACCATTTTCATGATGTCCATCTGGTTTGCTTCTATATGCCATATTTTTCTAACTGTGCTCTTTCACAAAAGTTCTCAACCTATAACCTATATACTTATTATGGACACAGTATGCTTTACATTAGTTATCTTGTTGTTATTAGTTGTTGTTATTAGTCCCATCCTTCAGCTCCATTCAACACCTCCCATCTATCTCTTAACACCATCCAAATTGGATTTCTATTTGCAGTATATTTTTCAACTGTACTGTGATGTTTTACAAAAGTTCTGAACCTTTCTATTCTCATTGTTTCTACAGATCGTAAATTGAAAATAAACATTTTTGCTAAAAGTATTATTATATTATTGATCGATTGACTATGACTTTTCAGATCACCCAGTAATGCTATCTGCAGGGTTAGCTCCAGGTAAATAGTGCAGTCCTTTTAGCCATTCCTGGACCTGTGTCCAAAAACAAGCTACAAATGGACAGTACCAAAACAAATGATCTAATGATTCTGTCTCTTCGCAGCTAAATCTGCAGAGCTGGGAAGATTGTATCCCCCATATAAATAACATTCTATTGGTAGCAAGAATTTTATATAATAATTTAAATGGAAAAATCCTAAATTTTGAATCTGGCGTCGTTTTGCGTATCAATTCATAAACACTATGCCATGGAATCGGTACGTCAAAAATCTCTTCCCAACTATTTTGCAATCTATATGGGACGGCTGTCAATGAAACTGGTAAACTTTTTTATTCATCACAATTTTATTTAACCAATTATATCCCCCCCCAATGATGATTAAGAAAAAACAGGTTTTTAGACATTTGTGAAATGTGTTACAAATAAAAAACGGAAATATCACATTTACATAAGTATTCAGACCATTTACTCAGTACTTTGTTGAAGCACCTTTGGCAGCGATTACAGCCTCAAGTCTTTCTTGGGTATGACGCTACAAGCTTGGCACACCTGTATTTGGGGAGTTTCTCCCATTCTTCTCTGCAGATCCGCTCAAGCTCTGTCAGGTTGGTGGGGAGCGTCGCTGCACAGCTCATTTCAGGTCTCTCCAGAGATGTTCGATCGGATTCAAGTCAGGGCTCAACTGCTGCATTGTCTTGACTGTGTGCTTGGGGTCATTGTCCTGTTGGAAGGTGAACCTTCGCCCCAGTCTGAGGTCCTGAGTGCTCTGGAGCAGGTTTTCATCAAGTATTTTTATTTTTTATTTTATTTCACCTTTATTTAACCAGGTAAGCCAGTTGAGAACAAGTTCTCATTTACAACTGCGACCTGGCCAAGATAAAGCAAAGCAGTGTGATAAAGACAACAACACAGAGTTACATATGGGGTAAAACAAAACATAAAGTAAAAAAAAATTCAACAGAAAATATATATACAGTGTGTGCAAATGTAGCACGTTTTGGAGGTAAGGCAATAAATAGGACATTGCAAAAATAATTACAATTAGTATTAACACTGGAATGATAGATGTGCAAGAGATGATGTGCAAATAGAGATACTGGGTTGCAAATGAGCAAAATAAATAACATTATGGGGATGAGGTAGTTGGGTGGGCTAATTTCAGATGGGCTGTGTACAGGTGCAGTGATCGGTAAGGTGCTCTGACAACTGATGCTTAAAGTTAGTGAGGGAGATAAGTGTCTCCAGCTTCAGAGATTTTTGCAGTTCGTTCCAGTCATTGGCAGCAGAGAACTGGAAGGAATGGCGGCCAAAGGAGGTGTTGGCTTTGGGGATGACCAGTGAGATATACCTGCTGGAGCGCATACTACGGGTGGGTGTTGCTATGGTGACCAATGAGCTAAGATAAGGCGGGGATTTGCCTAGCAGAGATTTATAATGGCCTGGAGCCAGTGGGTTTGGCGACGAATATGTAGTGAGGACCAGCCAAGAAGAGCGTACAGGTCATAGTGATGGGTAGTATATGGGGCTTTGGTGACAAAACAGATGGCACTGTGATAGACTACATCCAATTTGCTGAGTAGAGTGTTGGAGGCTATTTTGTAAATGACATCGCCGAAGTCAAGGATCAGTAGGATAGTCAGTTTTACGAGGGCATGTTTGGCAGCATGAGTGGAGGAGGCTTTGTTGCGAAATTCTAGATTCTAGATTTAACTTTGGATTGGAGATGCTTAATGTGAGTCTGGAATGAGAGTTTACAGTCTAACCAGACACCTAGGTATTTGTAGTTGTCCACATACTCTAGGTCAGACCCGTCGAGAGTAGTGATTCTAGTCGGGTGGGCGGGTGCCAGCAGTGTTCGATTGAAGAGCATGCATTTAGTTTTACTTGTGTTTAAGAGCAGTTGGAGGCTACGGAAGGAGTGTTGTATGGCATTGAAGCTCATTTGGAGGTTTGTTAACACAGTGTCCAATGAAGGGCCAGATGTATACAAAATGGTGTCGTCTGCGTAGAGGTGGATCTGAGAATCACCAGCAGCAAGAGCGACATCATTGATATACACAGAGAAAAGAGTCGGAGTCTGAAAAACATCCCCAATGAATGATGCTGCCTCCACCATGCTTCACCGTAGGGATGGTATTGGCCAGGTGATGAGCGGTGCCAGGTTTCCTCCAGTAGTGACACTTGGCATTCATGCCAAAGAGTTCCATCTTGGTTTCATCAGACCAGAGAATCTTGTTTCTCATGGTCTGAGAGTCCTTTAGGTGCCTTTTGGCAAACTCCAAGTGGGCTGACATGTGCCTTTTACTGAGGAGTGGCTTCCGTCTAGCCACTCTACCATAAAGGCCTGATTGGTGGAGTGCTGCAGAGATGGTTGTCCTTCTGGAAGGTACTCACATCTCCACAGAGGAACTCCAACCCTTCTGCCCCGATTGCTCAGTTTGGCCGGGCGGCCAGCTCTAGGTCTTGGTGGTTCCAAACTTCTTCCATTTAAGAATGATGGAAGCCACTGTGTTCTTGGGGACCTTCAATGCTGCAGAAATTGTTTGGTACCCTTCCCCAGATCTGTGCCTCGACACAATCCTGTCTCGGAGCTCAACGGACAATTCCTTATACCTCAAAGGGTCTGAATACTTATGTAAATATGGTATTTCTGTTTTTTATTTTTAATACATTTGCAAACATTTCTAAAAACCTGTTTTTGCTTCATCATAATGGGGTATTGTGTGTAGATTGATGATGAAAATCATGTATTTAATCAATTTTAGAATAAGTCTAATAAGTCTAATAAGAAAAAGTGACAGGGTTTGAATACTTTCCGAATGCACTGTAGGTCATAGCTCTTATAAATGTATAAATTACAATGCATGGAGATTGGTTTCATTTCTATCGGGAAAATGTAAAGTCAATGTTTTTTCACTTGGAACTGACAGGTTGCTCGACCTTATTCATGTTTTCCTCATGCGTAAAGCTGGTGGAATTATGAAGGTCAGAATACGGCGGATCTGTAGACACGCCTTCATTTATTTGATCTCCACCCCAAACGAATGGCTGGTGAATAGTATGCTATTCTCATGTTTAATTTCAAGGTCAGAATACGTGTAGAGAGAAAAGTGCTTAAAAAGGGAATTACGTTCCAAAATTACGCATGCTTAACTCGAGTCAGAATTTCCCCCCAAATGGATCAAAAAGTATTTACCGGTATAGGCAGTAGTGGACAATGTTCAATTTGTTGGCCAAATTATTAATCAGGACGTCTTTATTTGATATGGAATGAACCCTAACATACCTAGAATGAGGTGAAAACTAGGAGATACAAGATCAAGCTAATGCCTTTTTTAGCTGAAGTTGTCGCTTATTATACTCGCACTTACCCTCTAGGTAATTTTAAGAAATATTTGACAACTTAAGTGGATATGAGAAGTTGTATCTTGCAGGTAAGTTAATGTGAAATATTAATGAGAAGACATCTTTTATCCAACAGATGTCTCATGGTGTCTTGTAGGAAAACAGCACTTTTTTATTCACAACAAGAGAACAGGATACATACTGAATTGATAGTGAATAGGATAATGAATTGATTATACACATATTACATACTCCACCTCCCGGCCCCACCCCACTTGAGAAATTATTAAGGAATGCACAACCTATTATAGATAATAACCGTTTATGAATTTATAACTTTCATTTGTATATGTTTGATACCATTCCATTTGATACTGTTCCATTCATTCCAATTCAAACATTACAATGAGCCTGTCTTCCCAAATTCTGCCTCCACCAATGCATACATAGGGTTTAAATCAGGGGGAAAGAGTTCCACCACTTAGGGTTGTGACATAGTATACAGTAGGCATTCAATAGATGTACTTATTTTTTAACTCCCATGGAAAAGCAATTGCTTGTGGGGTCACTTCCACCATGTACAACATCCAAATGCACACTCCACAGCCCTATATCGCCTATACACATACTGCATCTTCACATATACAGAAGACCACATTCAAGCACATCAGCCAAAACAGTTGTATATCTCTCTCTCTGTATTGGTAAGGAGACAGCCAAGACAACATTATGTTAACCTCAGAACAGCTTTATTAAGCTTCTTTCTCAATTCACCTTTCCCCGCATCCTCTGTCCTCGCCTCCTTCTCAAAATCCATTGGAGAAGTTGGTCAGAGGGGAGGTACCTTGGAACTACAATACAGAAGGAGACGAGGAGATAGGATGTGAGGAATCACAAAAATACAAATTGAGAAAGAACTTAAGAAACCATATATGTTACAAACAAAACATTATGGGTATTGTAGTATGTCATGCAACACTCTCTCTCTCTTCCAGTCCAAAGAACTCCAGGTCAAGCGTCAGTTCCAGGACACGTGCAAGATCCAGACGCGACAGTACAAGGCCCTGCGCAACCACCTGCTGGAGAACACGCCCAAGTCGGACCACAAGGCAGTGCTCAAGCGCCTGAAGGATGAGCAGACGCGTAAGCTGGCCATCCTGGCCGAGCAGTACGACCACTCCATCAATGACATGCTGTCCACACAGGCTGTGAGTAAGGCAAGGAGACATCATTCACACTTTGCACCGCACCACCTCCAACCCACCGTAGCACCTTACCCACCCCTGCCTTGGCATGTGAGGGCATGCGAGCCAGCTGCCTGCACTCCTGCCTGTCCCTTGACTTGACACCCTCACACCACTTTCTTCGTCCTCACTTACAGTGCATTCGGAAAGTATTCAGACCCCTTGACTTTTTCTCTAAAATTGATTAATGTGTGTTGGCGAATTACAGGTGGATATCCTTGATCTAGAAAATGTGGTAAAGATCTACACTGAAACAAATAATGCTTTGTAAATTATAGACATTTTATCATAGGACTGGATGGTTTCAAATACTAATGTTAATTAGCTAGCTAGCTAGTTATTCTACTCATCAAGGCCTTTTAAAATAGGAAGTCAACTTGGCTGTTTACAGCTAGCATTAGACAACTAGCTAAGAATAGTAGCTAAGACTTGAATGTCTCTCTGTTTGATAACATTAACTAACTAGGTCAAAGCAATGTATAGCCAGATATTTCTGGCATAGTCGTAAATAGCTAGCTAGCTAAATAACGGGCTAGGCAGCTAACGTTATAACTTTTAGGACCTAGATATTTTCGTTGACAGGAAAAACGATTATTAGTAATGTCAGCTAACAGGATAGCCTCTTCACCCTGGGAGACCTGTAAGTTACACGTCATTGGTGTATCCAATGTGTACTGGGAGTGAAGAGGCTACTAGCAGGAGGAATGAAACGCTAACTAGCAAGCCTGTAGCTAGTTAACAGTGTTGCATTACCGAATGTTCAAGTCTGTAGCTAGCTGGCCAAGTAGCGACCTTTGGCTAGTTTGGTTGTCTGTGACCTAACGTTAGCTAACTAGATAGTTAGATAATTTGCTAGCAAAGGTAGTGTCCGTTAATATCTGCAATACAATGGTACCATTCGCTAACTTAACTAGCTAACATTGCCTAGCTAGCTACAACGTTAACGTAGATTAAAAAGGGAATACAATGATTTATTTGGTTACAATTACTGAAAGCTCTATCAAACTAGCTAGCTGTATACACTAAATATACAAAAGTATATGGACACCCCTTCAAATTAGTGGATTTGGCTATTTCAGCCACACCCATTGCTGACAGGTGTATAAAATCGAGCACACCACCATGCAATCTCCATACACAAACATTGGCAGTAGAATGGCCTTACTGAAGAGCTCAGTGACTTTCAACGTGGCACCATCATAGGATGCCACCTTTCCAACAAGTCAGTTCTTCAAATTTGTACCCTGCTAGAGCTGCCCCGGTCAACTGTAAGTGCTGTTATTGTGAAGTGGAAACGTCTAGGAGCAACAACGGCTCAGCCGTGAAGTGGTAGGCCACCCAAGCTCATAGAACGGGAGCGTAGAGCATAAAAATCGCCTGTCCTCGGTTGCAACACTCACTACCGAGTTCCAAACTGCCTCTGGAAGCAACGTCAGCACAAGAACTGTTCGTCGGGAGCTTCATGAAATGGGTTTCCATGGCCGAGCAGCCGCACACAAGCCTAAGAGTCAGCTGGAGTGGTGTAAAGCTCGCCACCATTGGACTCTGGATCAGTGGAAACGCTTTCTCTGGAGTGATGAATCACGCTTCACCATCTTGCAGTCCAACGGACGAATCTGGGTTTGGCGTATGCAAGGAGAACGCTACCTGCCCGAATGCATAGTGTCAATTTTAAAGTTTGGTGGAGGAGGAATAATGGTCTGGGGCTGTTTTTCATTGTTCAGGCTAGGCCCCTTAGTTCCAGTGAAGGGAAATCTTAATGCTACAGCATACAATGACATTTTACACGATTCTGTGCTTCCAACTTTGTGGCAACAGTTTGGGGAAGGCCCTTTAATATTTCAGCATGACAATGCCACCGTGCACAAAGCGAGGTCCATACAGAAATGGTTTGTCGAGATCGGTATGGAAGAACTTGACTGGCCTGCACAGAGCCCTGACCTCAACCCGATCTAATACCTTTGGGATGAATAGGAACGCAGACTGCGAGCCAGGCCTAATCGCCCAATATCAGTGCCCGACCTCACTAATGCTTGTGGCTGAATGGAAGCAAGTCCCTGCAGCAATGTTCCAACATCTAGTGGAAAGCCTTCCCAGAAGAGGGGAGGCTGTTATAGCAGCAAAGGGAGGACCAACTCAATATTAATGCTCATGATTTTGGAATGAGATGTTCGACGAGCAGGTGTCCACATACATCTTATGGGGGGATAGTTATATCTTATGAAATAGTTAGCTATCTAGCTATCAATGTTCAGCTAGCTAGTACCGCTATGTTCGATGTTTAACATTGTTAGCTAGCTAGACACAAACAGAACGATGCATAGAATGATCTGCACAAAAAGGCAACCAAACAAGATCTATATGCTAACTACAAACCCCTTTGGTCTGTTTTAACTAACGTTAGCTATCTAGCAAGCTAATGTCACTGCCCAGAGACAGTTTCAATAAACAAAGCGTCAACTTTTTACCTTAGATCATTATTACCTTAACATAATAGCTAGTTAGTAGTGATGTTATGTTTGATACCGGAGCTCCGAGGCATGCGTCGAAATCACTAAGCAGCTAACTTTGAAGCAGTGTGCCTTCTTCTTCGTGTGGCTTTCGGGCAGACTAGATGCTGTGTTGTGTATCGCTGCCTTTTGCAGGTCGCAGTGCGGATTGCACATTTTGGTCACCAAAAACAATGGAAAACAGGAATGGGAAAAACTTTAATTGCACCACCATCTAACCCTGCACCTATACACCAGCCCCAAAAACCCACCACCCCATCCCACAACTTGGCCCTAAACGATTCTACACCAGGCCGTTGGCCTGGGAGGATGGAACCCCCTCTCTCAAAACTTCCTCTAGATCTTCTGCACTAAAATCTCTCACACCCAAATATTTGTCTTCTGCTGCAACTACCACATCTATCTTCTGTGATTTCCACTCCATCAGTGCAGTGCAGTTAATCACCATGGCTATAAATGCAAGAAATCTAACCTTGCAATAAATCTCATCCTCTCTGGCTCTCTCTCTTCAGGCCTACTCACTGGGGGCCTCCCAGTCTTCTCACTCACCGTTGGGCTATCCTCTACACTCTTCACTGCCTCAGCATAGGAAACGTTCTGCCCCACTTGAACTCTGGCAATCTCAACCTGTCTCTCTCTCACAGGGCACTTCGGACCCGAGCTGCATGGACACCCCCAGATTTGACACACAATGCTTTCTCAATTCCAACTGTACACTCCCTCTGACTATGCCCTCCTGCACATTTCTCACATCATGGGATCTCCCTTCTACCCACTGCTGCGTGTCCGAATCCTTGGCACCTAAAGCACTGAAGTGGGTTCGGAACATAGGCCCTCACAGAATAGCAAATATAACCTAACCTGACCTTATCAGGTAGAAACTCTGTGTCAAAGCTCAACAAGACAGACGGGGTATTCTCAGTCTCACCATACGACGAGAATCACAGACTACACTCAACTCTACCCCACTGATCACCCTTTTTAGCGGCGCCCTGCTCCGGAGAGCAAAGAACACTACACGTTGAGCTCCAAGCTACGTGACTCGAAGCGCCCGCTTCCTCTGGGAGGTGGATACACACAAAATCTAAACAATTCCACTTCTCGAAATGCCGCCGCCTACTGTAATGGCGTGTGTAGTCAATCAAAGCTTACAGACTAAATGAATAAAGAAACCAACATTAAGAAAAACAAAACCCTCCTACCTAATCCTGTTCTACTAAGAAAAAGAAAAAAAAGAGCCCTACTGACTTCTAACAAACCCTCACCCATCCCCCATCTTGTTCACGGACAAGCTAAACACCTTCTTCGCCCGCTTTGAGGATAACACAGTGCCACCGACGCGGCCCGCTCCCAAGGACTGTGGGCTCTTGTTCTCCGTGGCCGACGTGAGAAAGACGTTTAAGCGTATTAACCCTCGCAAGGCTGCCGGCCCAGACGGCATCCCTAGCCGCGTCCTCAGAGCATGTGCAGACCAGCTGGCTGGAGTGTTTATGGACATATTCAATCTCTCCCTATCCCAGTCTGCTGTCCCCACTTGCTTCCAGATGTCAACCATTGTTCCTGTACCCAAGAAAGCAAAGGTAACTGAACTAAATTACTATCGCCCCGTAGCACTCACTTCTGTCATCATGAAGTGCTCTGAGAGGCTAGTTAAGGATCATATCACCTCCACCTTACCTGACTCCCTAGACCCACTTCAATTTGCTTACCGCCCCAATAGATCCACAGACGATGCAATCGCCATCGCACTGCACACTGCCCTATGCCATCTGGACAAGAGGAATACCTACGTCAGAATGCTGTTCATTGACTATAGCTCAGGCTTCAACACCATAGTACCCTCCAAGCTCATCATTAAGCTCGGGGGCCCTGGGTCCGAACACCGCCCTGGGTCCTGGACTTCCTGACAGGCAACACCTCCACTTCGCTGATCCTCAACACAGGTGTCCCACAAGGGTGCGTGCGCAGCCCCCTCCTGTACTCCCTGTTCACCCATGACTGCATGGCCACACACGCCTCCAAATCAATCATCAGGTTTGCAGACCACACAACAGTAGTAGGCCTGATTACCAACAATGACGAGACAGTCTACAGGGGGAGGTGAGAGCCCTGGCGGAGTGGTGCCAGGAAGATAACCTCTCCCTCAGGTGGAAAGCTTCAAGTTCCTCAGCATACACATCACTGACAATCTGAAATGGTCCACCAACACAGACAGTGTGGTGAAGAAGGCACAACAGCACCTCTTCTACCTCAGTAGGCTGAAGAAATTCGGCTTGGGCCCTAAGACGCTCAGAAACTTTTACAGATGCACAATTGAGAGCATCATGTCGGGCTGTATCACCGCCTGGTATGGCAACTGCACCGCCCGCAACCGCAGGGCTCTCCAGAGGGTGGTGCAGTCTGCCCAACGCGTCACTGCGGGAACACTGCCTGCCCTCCAAGGCACCTACAGCAACCGATGTCACAGGAAGGCCAAAAAGATCATCAAGGACATCAACCACCCGAGCCATGGCCTGTTCACCCCGCTATCACCCAGAAGGAGAGGTCAGTACAGGTGCATCAAAGCTGGGACCGAGAGACTGAAAAACAGCTTCTATCTCAAGGCCATCAGACTGTTAAATAGCCATCACTAGCCGGCTACCACCCAGTCACTCAACCCTGCACCTTAGAGGCAGCTGCCCTATAAACATAGACATGGAATCACTGGCCACTTTAATAATGGGACACTAGTCACTTTAATAATGTTTACATACTGCTTTACTCATTTCATATGTATATACTGTATTCTATTCTACTGTATTTTTGTCAATGCCACTCTGACATTGCTCGTGCTAATATTTATATATTTCTTAATTCCATTAATTTACTTTTAGATTTGTGTGTATTGTTGTGAATTGTTAGATACTACTGCACTGTTGGAGCTTGGAACACAAGCATTTCGCTACACCCGCAATAACATCTGCTAAATATGTGTATGTGACCAATAAAATTTGATTTGATTTGATTTTGATTTGCTAGCCAACCAGATGTAATGATGAGCAAACACCACCTCTTCCTTCCTAATCTGACCTTTGAATCTTGGTCCACCGACCTTTCTTTGGAGGGCATATAAATGCCGTCCCTTGGGCTCGCTTTTCCACCTCTTCTGCCACACATACAGTATATCATAATGGCTCTAATCTTACATTTGTATCGAACTTGACTGTATATCAGGGTTCCCCAAATGTATGCATTTTTAAATCATTATATAGTTCATAAACTGGTTATGTAATTGTAAGATCTTTTTACAGTTGGGCTATTGTCTGTAACTTAAACTGTTAAGGAGCTGTACCATTTTGAAAAACAATCACTTTAGGCAGCCATTGATAGCAATGTTGTTTCCTGTCATTTTAAATAGTTATAGTGCAATAATAATGTTTGGTGGCAGGATATGTGCTATTATCAGACCTTCCAGGAAAAAACCCTGTATTATTAATTTTTTAAACTACGTTTTAAGTGAAATATTAGCTTTTGTCTGAAGCCTAAAAAGACAGGAAATTCAAAAGATAATTTGTCCTGTGCACTAACAATGTTTTTCAGCATAAGCAGCTTGACTACTGCTAGAGTACTGTAGCTTTATTGTTGTACTGTACTTCAACAACAGATGTACTCACATTGGATGGGTTGATTAGGATTAAAACCTCCTCTCAAACAGCCTAATACATACTCTTAGAGTAGGTTTACGCCATTAATGTACTTGGTAATGTAAGAAAGACATCATCCCATTTCACTCATTTAAACATTATGGGGAGGTTTTCCCGGACACAGATTAAGCCTAGCCCTGGACTAAAAAGCAAGATCAAAGGAAAATATATTTGTATTCTATTTATACACTACATGACCAAAAGTAACCTGCTTGTCGAACATCTCACTCCAAAATCACGGGCATTAATATGGAGTTGGTCCCTCCTTTGCTGCTATAACAGCCTTCACTCCTCCGGGAAGGCTTTCCACTAGATGTTGGAACATTGTTGTGGGGACTTGCTTCCATTCAGCCACGAGCGTTACTGAGGTCGGTCACTGATGTTAGGCAATTAGGCCTGGCTTGCAGTCAGCTTTCCAATTCATCCCAAAGGTGTTCGATGGGGTTGAGGTCAGGGCTCTGTGCAGGTCAGTCAAGTTTTTCCACACCAATCTCGATAAACCATTTCTATATGGACCTCGCTTTGTGCACGGGGGCATTGTCATGCTGAAAGAGGAAAGGGCCTTCCCCAAACTGTTGCCACGAAGTTGGAAGCACAGAATCGTCTAGAATGTCATTGTATGCTGTAGCGTTAAGATTTTCCTTCCCTGGAACTAAGGGTCCTAGCCCGAACCATTATTCCTACTCCACCAAACTTTACAATTGGCACTATGCATTCGGGCAGGCAGCATTCTCCTGGCATCCGCCAAACCCAGATTCGTCCGTCGGACTGCCAGATGGTGAAGCGTGATTCATCACTCCAGAGAACGGGTCTCCACTGCTCCAGAGTCCAATTGCTGTGAGCTTTACACCACTCCAGCTGACGCTTGGCTTTGTGCATGGTGATCTTAGGCTTGTGTGCGGCTGCTCGGCCATGAAAATCCATTTCAAGAAGCTCCTGGCAAACAGTTATTGTGCTGACGTTGCTTCCAGAGGCAGTTTGGAACTCGGTAGTGAGTGTTGCAACCGAGGACAGACGATTTTGCTTCAGCACTCGGCGGTCCCGTTCTGTGAGCTTGTGTGGCCTACCACTTCGTTGCCGAGCCGTTGTTGCTCCTAGACGTTTCCACTTCACAATAACAGCACTTACAGTTGACCGGGGCAGCTCTAAATTTGACGAACTGACTTGTTGGAAAGGTAGCATCCTATGACGGTCCCAAGTCACTGAGCTCTTCAGTGAGGCCATTCTACTGCCAATGTTTGTCTATGGAGATTGCATGGCGGTGTGCTGGATTTTATACACCTGTCAGCAACGGGTGTGGCTGAAATAGCCAAATTCACTTATTTGAAGGGGTGTCCACATACCTTTGTATATATAGTGTATGTGCAGGTTACACCCCATACACCCCATACCGACTAGTAGGGCACAACATTGTGCAATATTCAGATATAAATATATGATGGAGAACAAATACTCCTCTCTGACATTCAGAAAAAGGAATCTTGTCACCTCTATTCATGACATTTCTATCTGTAAGGTTCCACAGCGTTGCACCCTCCTGAACAGACCCCGGTTCCGTGCATCTGTTAGGTCCTCATGTAGCACCACCACACGTCCATGGCACTCAAACAAGCCAAACCCCCTTTCTCTGCCCCCACACGTCCTCACATCTGCTGGAAAATTACATAACATGTCTTGTGTCCTCAAATAGCAGATACGCAAGTCACACCTTCCTGTCTGTCCCCACATTCAGTGGCACAGATCTGCCATCTGTCATGTCCTTGTGTAACACCTCACATAGGCCACACACACCCCTGTCCCTATCCTCACCACACTCCTCCAGTTGGTAGGCTCGTAGCCAAAGGCCTATTCACAAGCTATACCCAGCGCTATACAGTCTACTGTTTCTATATTATCTCTACTGTATCTCTATCATCAATACCACAGCATGTATCAAACAAACTATGACACCCTATTCATGTCACACAATACAACACTGTTATTTCCCCATCACACACTCATGGAAAGAAGTCGAGGGCACTCAGCCATCACACACTCAACCACATTCACTCACAAACCACTACCTCGTCAATAATATTTACCCAAAACATGTCACATTTTAATTTAGTAACTAACACACCTTCCTCATACTAAGATAGACATCCCATTCAAATACGCCACATCCCCTGTCCTGACCCTCTGTCTCCCTATACCCTATTCCTAAGTAACTCCCTTTTCCACTTCCTCCACCTATCTTTATACTGACACCCCACCCTATTTGCCACTCTGTCTCCAGCTCCGATTGGATGAGACACAGGAGGCAGAGTACCAGGTGCTGCGGATGCAGCTGCAGCAGGAGTTGGAGCTGCTAAACGCCTACCAGAGCAAGATCAAGATCCACACCGACTCGCAGCATGAGCAGGAGGCCAAGGACCTGGAGCAGAGGGTGTCCATCCGCCGGGCACTGCTGGAGCAGAGAGTAGGTGTAGGGTGAAGTTGCCCCTAGACGCTGATCTGGGGTCAGTTTTGCTTTCCACCCACAAATGGTTAGAGTTAGGGGAGGGGAAACTGGTCCTAGATCTGTACCAAGGGGAAACATCACCCCGGAGCCAGGGGTGGAGAGATACAGCCGGTCCAAAATCGCTCCCTATCCATCCCCTTAACCCTTTCGATGTTAGCGTGTCTGAAGGGTCTGGATAGGTATAACCAGTGTGGTGGAGGAGCTTCCACCATATTGCTTCCACCTTACAGATTTGCAAACATCAAAGGATTAGGGCCAAAAGGAGGGTTAGGGAGCGAATTGGGTCCGACTGAGAGAGTGTGGCTTAATTCCATATCGACCGCCTAGCCCTGGACTTTTGTCTTGGATGTTAAGAGATGTCTTGGATGTTTGTCCAAAATGAAAATCCAAGGTTACATATCTGGCCCATTGAAAATGTAATCCCAAACTCTAACCCCCCTACATCCTAGGCACTCCTGTAGATCTGACCGAATTGGATAATATAATAAATAATATGCCATTTAGCAGACGCTTTTATCCAAAGCGACTTACAGTCATGCGTGCATAATTTTTTTTGTGTATGGGTGGTCCCGGGGATCAAACCCACTATCTTGGCGTTACAAGCGCCGTGCTCTACCAGCTGAGCTTGTGGAAGCAATATTACAACCAATCAGAGGCTATTACCAGAATGCTTATACTGTATCTATCCAATCCTCTCAGATCAACAGGACCGGGTGTTTGAGTTTGGGATTTAAAAAAATGACTTTTTGAATGGGCCAGATGTGTAGCCTTGGAGAGATCTCAGAGTGTGTTTGTGTGTGTGTGTGTACTTGTGTGTGTGTTTATGGGTGTTTTCTCACGTTCAACACTTCTGTGCCCCTGTTCCCCCTATTACCCACAGATTGAGGAGGAGATGCTGTTGCTGCAGAACGAGCGTTCAGAGCGCATCCGCACCCTCCTGGAGCGGCAGGCCTGTGAGATCGAGTCCTTCGACTCGGAGAGCCTCCGTCTGGGCTTCAGCAACATGGCCCTCACGGGCATCCCCAGCGAGGCCTACCCCAAGCAGGGCTACCCCAATGCCCCACCAGGGTCCCGCTCTGGCGGGGGCCACTGGAGCGACGGCATGCACCCCCAGATCGCCCAGTCCCAGCCGCACTCGCGCCGCAGCCACAACAGTAGTAGCAGTGGAGGGGGGAGCAGAGGAGATTCTTCTTCTCACGGCATTACTCTGGGGTTGGGTCTGGAGAGGGATGGGAGGGAGGTGCATCATTTGTCTCACTCGTCAGCTTCCTCTTCCTCCTCCTCGTCTTCCTCCCAACAACACCACCACCGCCATCACCTGCCGCAGCACTACCACCACCAGAGCACGCCCCAGCTCTACCGGGAGAGGGATAGAGAGAAGGAGCGGGAGAAGGAGAGGGACAGGGAGTGGGCCGGGGCCCGGGGCGGCGGCGACCTGGCCCACCCGCAGCACCCCCACATCTTCTCCCACCACCTGCCCTCGCGCTCCTCCTCTCAGTCCCTGGCCCTGCTGCCGCCGCCTCCACACACTCCCCCCTTCATCTCGGGGCCCTCCTCCTCGTCCTCCTCGCAGGGAGGGGTGTACGGCGGGGGCGGGGGGCTGGCCGTCAGGGGCGGTCCCAGTCTCATGGCCCTGAGGAACAGCCCCCAGCCGCTGAGGAGGACGGCCTCCGGAGGGGGACCCGGCGGGGCGGGTGGAGGCGACGGGGTGCTGAACCGCAGCACCTCGGTCACCTCGCACATCTCCAACGGCTCTCACCTCTCCTACTCCTAGAGAGAGGGGAGGGGGGAGGCGGTGGAGGGTGGTCACCTGAGAGAGAGAGGGCGGGAGGGGTTTTTCACTGTGACTTGAGAGGGGAGGAAAGACGGGAATGAAGGAATATAGCTACCTGTTTTACCATTGAAGTGGGTGAGGGAAAGTGATGCAGAGTGGGTGGTGGCTGTTTACTATTTTCTCAGGTGAGGCAGGGGGATGGAAGGGGGTGGGAGTTGAGAGTTGCCCTTCAGGCAGAGAAACGTGGAGGTAGCATGTCTTCTTTTTCTATGATGTTCTATGTTGGAATGGAGGAAGAGAGAGAATTGGGAGAAAAGTGGACAGAGAAGAGACGAAGACAACAGACCTGTATGTGTGTGTATGTAGTGTGTGGTGTCCTGATAATCTGGCAAGCACTTGTGTTGTAAGGCTTCAGAAAGGGAAGACATAGAGAACAATACAAATTCTGCTTTTAGTCTACGTTCAGAAAGGTTGCTATTGTTCGAAACACATTTTATTGTTATTTGCTGACATTGTTTTTTTGTTTATTGTGTAGAAGTGTTAAAAAACAACAAGTGGCTCAGAATGTCACCAATGCCTTTGAGAAGTCTTAAAGGGAGGCTTCGATGACTGCGAGAGAATTGCGGCTGATGTAAACTAATATGAATACACAGAATGTTTATAAAGGCAACAAACAGACTTGGTTTCCTTCAAAATAACAAAAGCACCTGGAATGGAGAGAGACATTTGTGAGGACATGTGAAAAAACAAAACAACAAGATAAGCTTTTCCGTCATCCATTACATATTTAGTATCTTTAAAAAGGACATAGGTGTCTGTGGGACACCTCCAATGCATGAGATACATTTACAAAACCTTTGAAAACATGACCAAAACCACATTTGAGTTTCACTGGCATTTAAGATCACTAGCTGTCCCACATTTCTTGACCTTTATTGTAAATATTTATGGGAATATAAACAAAAATGACGATGATCATAGTAATTTTGATACATTCAAAGTATTGAACCCAGGATTTAGAGCAAAAAAGCAATAGGTGTGTCAGTCAGTATTACCATTACTAATCCATTATTATTTATATATAGTTGTTGTAATCATGTACACATTTTTCAAAATCTCGCAAGAAAAAGGCAATTTTTGACTATGGGAAAGGTTGGAAAGTAATTTTTTTTTATTGTCAGGTATGGTGTGTGTAACAGGTAATAATGATTATTAATAATATACAGTCTAGTTATATTGCCACTTTTGTAAACAAACATATATAACTTTAAAGACACTTGTGTGAACCTTATAAAAGGTCTGACCCAACTAAAAAAGGAACGTGACATATCCAAAAGAAGCAACATTGGTTCACATGAACATGATTCATCTTTCTGGATTGCATTGTCATCTTGAAAATAACACTATTGTTCATGTTTATTTGTTGGATTTTGAAATGAAAACGTTGGGTGAATTTTCTAGGGATTTCAAGATGATGCTTTCTGCTACTGAGCCCTCACATACTCTAGCATGAAGAATAAAATGTAGTTCAAAGATAAAGTATAGTGCACAATCTTAGATGATAATCTCACAGTGCACACCATCATTGCAAGGTGCGAGCCACTTGTCAGGGCATTTGTGCTGCAACTTTAATTACACATTTCTCGACAGACTCACTAATATATCAAGACAACGGTTTTGAATATTAGGGATCAATGAAAGAAAGCCATCAAAATATATATTTTTCTTGGTTTGGTTTGATAAAAAAGTAGTCTGATCTTGTAGATTATTGTTTCGCAAACTATGATGACAACGGTCCAGTCATGGTGAACCGTGCTCCAGGCTCCAGGTTTAAAGTGCCGTGTTTGGTCTGTGTTCCATAATGATTCATATAGGCTACATGTCCCAAATTATTGCACAACTTGTAATTCAATATTATCTGCTATTGCTAGCGACCCTCAGCAACAAACACACGGACATGACAGAGAAAGAAAGGGAAACTAACACTGTAATGGAGTGATGCCAAATGTAGGCTACAAATTGAAGGGAACTAACACCTAAATATTCTAAAGGGGGCACAAAGTACGTGAGGATGGCTGGGGCGTGGTCCGTAGGGGACTAGGTCCCTTTTTTTTTTTATGGAGAAATCTTATTTTTTAAATCACATGAAACAGCTTTTTCCTTGCAACCTAGAGCCATAATCATTATGCTCATTCTATAAAAAAAATTATAAAAAAAAGTATATATTTTTTTCTGCATGATTAAGCATACCTATTGAGCTGTCTGTATCCTCCTGACTGGTGTTTTTTTTTTTTTTAAGAAACGAAATATGCTTCTCTGCATCTTCGCTCAATTCTGGGCAAAAGATTGAAATGAATGTGGGTCTTATTCAGTACATTTAGTTATTGCTTGCTTTTCTATAGTCTACCAACCTTGCCAGCAGGCATGCCAGCTAAGATAGTTAGACAAGCTAGCTACTCTAACTTGATTGATAGCCTGAAATGGCTTCTTGGTAGCTAGTTATGAGGTTGGGAGCTTGGGAACCTATCTGGGCTAGCTAAAGCCAACTTTATTAAATTGCTAAGTGGCTAGTAGTATTACAGATAATTTTTTAAAACATTTTAATTTTTTTAAAACGTTGTAAAAAAACAGAACAAATCTGAGGGGGCACGTGCCCTTGTGCCCCCTATGTGTGGGTATTACTTACAGTGGCAACCAATAGTGGGTACTATTTAACATAATACAAATTGTCTGGGCAGAGAAAAGTCTGGGCTGAAATTAAAACATGGTAGAACTCACAAAGGTTACATTTTGCCTGACTGTCACTCTGCATGGATTTGGCTTGCGTCTCCAACATCTCTGCAAGTTATAAGGCCATACAATTAAAATTCTGCATAATGGCACAGCATTTCAATATAATTCACTGTGTGAAAGGGGCACACATAGGCTACTTTCATGTTGATATGCTTCAGTTTGCTGCCATATGACTGGTTTCACATTTGTCTCCAGCGATCATAAGGTAAAATAGATCTAAAACAATTGCCATTTATATTTACAATCCCCTCATCCAAATGGATTACTCATTTACCTATCTTTTATCAATAGCTCTTATCAATTGATAAATTACAGTGCATGGAGAATGGTGTTATTTCTATCGGGAAAAAAACAATTAAATGTTTTTCCACTTGGAACCAACAGGTTGCTCGACATGATTCATTGTTTATTCATGTGTAAAGGTGGTGGAATTATCTGGGGAATCAAGTCAAGGTTAGAATAAGGCTTTAGACACACCTCCGCCACACCTCCATTCTTTGATCTCCACCCCAAATGCATACCTTGCTGGCACTGGCTTTTCCCCATGTGTGAGTTCAGGGTCCGAATATTCAGAGAGAAAAGTGTATAGAAAGGGAATAAAGTTCCATTTACGTGCATTTAACTCGGGTCTGAATTCCCCCTAGTGAATATGACCCATGGCTGGCCACTCAGCAGGTTCCAGACAATAAAGTTATTTAATGAGACAAATCAGAATTTCATGTGAGTATAGTCACGTTTGAGGTTTAAGGGGGACATTCAGTATTTTAAAGACATTTTAAAACCGAACCATGGATTACAGTTTCTCCTTGCCCATAGACTACTTTCAGGGTAAGGAACCATCTAAGATTAAGTTATAAAATACTTAACTTCCTGTTTTTTTAAAGGGGTTTGCCTCGTTCAGTTAGGTAAGACCGTTTAAATCCAGTGGCGACCCGTTATTCAGGGCAGGTGGGGCAGAGCCCCACCAGTTTTGAGCCCCACCTGTTTAGCAAAAAATACATGTATATACAGTTGAAGTCAGAAGTTTACATACACCTTAGCCAAATACATTTAAACTCAGTTTTTCACAATTCCTGACATTTAATCCTAGTAAAAATTCCCTGTCTTAGGTCAGTTAGGATCACCACTTTATTTTAAGAATGTGAAATGTCAAAATAATAGTAGAGAGTGATTTATTTCAGCTTTTATTTATTTCATCACATTCCCAGTGGGTCAGAGGTTTACATACACTCAATTAGTATTTGGTAGCATTGCCTTTAAATTGTTTAACTTGGGTAGAACGTTTCAGGTAGCCTTCCACAAGCTTCCCACAATAGGTTGGGTGAATTTTGGCCCATTCCTCTTGACAGAGATGGTGTAACTGAGTCAGGTTTGTAGGCCTCCTTGCTCGCACACGCTTTTTCAGTTCTGCCCACAAATGTTCTATAGGATTGAGGTCAGGGCTTTGTGATGGCCACTCCAATACCTTGACTTTGTTGTCCTTAAGCCATTTTGCCACAACTTTGGAAGTACGCTTGTGGTCATTGTCCATTTGGAAGACCCATTTGCGACCAAGCTTTAACTTCCTGACTGATGTCTTGAGATGTTGCTTCAATATATCCACATAATTTTCCTTCCTCATGATGCCATCTATTTTGTGAAGTGCACCAGTCCCTCCTGCAGGAAAGCACCCCCACAGCATGATGCTGCCACCCCCGTGCTTCACGGTTGGGATGGTGTTCTTCGACTTGCAAGCAACCCCCTTTTCCTCCAAACATAATGATGGTCATTATGGCCAAACAGTTCTGTCTTTCATCAGACCAGAGGACATTTCTCCAAAAAGTACGATCTTTGTCCCCATGTGCAGTTGCAAACCGTAGTCTGTCTTTTTTATGGCGGTTTTGGAGCAGTGGCTTCTTCCTTGCTGAGTGGCCTTTCAGGTTATGTCGATATAGGATTAGTTTTACTGTGGCTATAGATACATTTGTACCTGTTTCCTCCAGAATCTTCACAAGGTCCTTTGCTGTTGTTCTGGGATAGATTTTCACTTTTCCCACCAAAGTACGTTCATCTCTAGGAGACAGAACGCGTCTCCTTCCTGAGCGGTATGACGGCTGCGTGGTCCCATGGCTGGCCACTCAGCAGGTTCCAGACAATAAAGTTAATTAATGAGACAAATCAGAATTTCATGTGAGTATAGTCACGTTTGAGGCTTAAGGGGAACGTTCAGTATTTTAAAGACATTTTAAGAAAACCGAACCATGGATTACAGTTTCTCCTGGCCCATAGACTACTTTCAGGGTAAGGAACCATCTAAGATTAAGTTTTAATCAGAACGCGTCTCCTTCCTGAGCGGTATGACGGCTGCGTGGTCCCATGGTGTTTATACTTGCGTACTATTGTTTGTACAGATGAACGAGGTACCTTCAGGCGTTTGGAAATTGCTCCCAAGGATGAACCAGACTTGTAGAGGTCTACAATTTTTTTCTGAGGTCTTGGCTGATTTCTTTTGATTTTCCCATGATGTCAAGCAAAGAGGCACTGAGCTTGAAGGTAAGCCTTGAAATACATCCACAGGTACACCTCCAATTGACTCAAATGATGTCAATTAGCCTATCAGAATCTTCTAAAGCCATGACATCATTTTCTGGAATTTACCAAGCTGTTTAAAGGCACAGTCAACTTAGTGTATGTAAACTTCTGACCCACTGGAATTGTGATACAGTGAATTATAAGTGAAATAATCTGTCTGTAAACAATTGTTGGAAAAATTTGATGCCCTAACCGGCTTGCCAAAACTAAGGTTTGTTAACAAGGAATTTGTTGATTGGTTGAAAAAACGAGTTTTAATGACTCCAACCTAAGTGTATGTAAACTTCCGACTTCAACTGTATTATATATTTTTTGCCTGTTTTGCATGTTATTTTGGCATTAATACGTGTCACATATCAGTTTGCAAACAATGTAAAAAAAAAAATACAAAACATGAATTAAGTTAATAAAGCCGCATACAAACATGGTCTCTTTTTTGCTTTCTTGAGTAAGGCAGCTCCAAAATACAGGTGTTTCATCCTAGCTCAGTGCTTTCTGTGGTGGTGGGACAGCCAGCGGAAAATACGGAGGGTAGGGGTTGGTAATGTTCTCTAGTTGTGCCGTGATTGACTCAGTGTTCTGTCACTCATGGGACACTACGTCACCGCAAAATCTACGGGGAGAGCTCGAAAATTCAAGCCCCTTGGGTGCTGCCATAGAGTTACATTAGAAGTGCCCATCCAAGAAGGCTCAAGGTCATTGGCCACAGATAAAATGACGTCAAATCACGTTATATCTACAGTAGCTTTGATTGGACTGATCATGTCAACATCATACTTTCAAAATCTTAGTTAGCAGTCATCATGAATCAAGTCGACAATCTACTGGCAAATCCTTTTCAATCATTGTCACACAGAAATTATGAAGAGAAATTATACATAAAGCATATCGGTGCTCATCGGCTATTGGACATAAACATTACACAACAAGTTGGAAACGCAAATTCAACAATGACTGGTTTGGAAGGAATCAGTGGCTAACTGCAAGCATTGCAAAGCAATCACTAGCCTGCTATTCAGTGGAGTGGATAGCCTCTTTCTCGAGCTCCGACCTGAAGATCACTAACGTCATGATTCAACCTTGTTTTTTGCCGAGTTCCCAGTTGTCTTGAAAGCACCACCAGACTGATGTCAAAGTTTGATGACAGAATTTGCCCACGAAGGACCACCGTGCCACCTTCCTGTTCAAGTGAGCACAGCACAACAAGGTGAGTCCAAAAATGTATTGTATGCTGTGGCATAAATGATGTAATATGCCAGGGAGATATGTATACTGTAGCTAAGAAAGTAATACTAAGTGTATGTTGTGTAGTAAGCTGTTAGTAGCCCATGTGCCTCACCCTAATCATTTGTTCCCTTTTCCCCTCATAATTTAGCCTACTGTTCTGACTTGGTGGTGCACATGTAGCCTGTAGCCTGTTTTAGAGAAATGTCTGGAGAACCCTTTTTGATCCATGCCTTGGTGTGGTTGTCCCCCAGGCAGTCATGTTTACAATGTCCCAGTGTCCATGTGTGCTCATTCACCACATGGAAAATAACACCTCCACAGGTCCTGAAACACACAATCACAATGCATGCATTTTTTCAAAAATCTGTGTCATTCCCCACTTTGCCTATTGCAGATATGATTTCAGCAACTCAGGGACGAGTGCTAGCTCACAAAGAGAGGTTTTGAAAGCCTTATTTGACCAGGGAATGACCAGCAGAGGGTCGCCTCTGCTGGCTGAGGCATCCACCAGAACTAGACTGTCGGAGAGTGTGGTGGAGGTGAGGGTCATTAATGTTCTGTTTTATATTCTGTGAACATAAGAAAGGGTTTAGTCTTTTTGTAATATCTCCCTGGGTTATGGGCAAAACATTTGGCTTAGGACTACTTAGGAAACTTCCTATGGCCTTACTGATGATTCACCTTTTATATAAGACATTAATTGAAAGCATCCCAACCTTCTGCTTCCTTAGGTGGTATGGTTCGGTAGCGTCAAGTCTCAAAGCATCCCATCACACTACAAATCAAGAACTATCCATAAATCCAGACAATTTTACTAAGACACACCCACTATACAACCAGTACCAACTGCTGCTGTCAGATCGAAGGTTCAAAACCCCACTCTGTAGAACAAACAGGGCACACAAGTCATGCATATCAAACAACATCAGGTTCCTAAATACAGGAAGACTAAACCGCACCTACAGTATACCTCTATCTATTTGTCTGTCTGATCTTGTCTTGTGAAGTATGTCCTGTGATATTTATGTTGTATTTAAGTGGTGTTGAATGTCCTGTGATTTGTTACATGTGTGCCATTGTTCCCATTATGGAACAATTAAGTATTCATTCATCCATTGTTGTCGGGCTATTGGATTCCCTCACCGGGTCCCAATAAACTCCCTACCCCTTCCCCTTGACAAGCTATCAGAGGGTTATGACTTCAAATTCATGAAAAAATAACATGCAAATCCTGGATCCTATCCTCTGCTGTTGTGATAATAATGTTGATTCTTATGTTATTTAAACTTTTTCCAGTAGCTATTTGTGTTTTGCCTCTAGTTTCATATTGCCTGGTAAAACCCAGATTAAAAACACCTCTCACTGCCCCTCTGGTTGTGACACAATACAGATAATTCATAGTATATAAGGACTCCTTTTTCAATCATCTGCTAGATAAAAAGCTGAGTTGGTGGAGCAATATTTTTGTATAAAGTATTATGTGCAATTACTCTGATTTGAAAATGTGATGCAGTATTCTTTACTATTGTGTTGTCTTCCTATTGTTTCCTCTAGAATCAAGCTGTCCCTCAAAACGAAGCTCTATGTTATGATGAGTTTCTTGGGTGTCAAAGAATCAAGGATGCAAGGATATACTTAGACACTTTGTAGACAGTTAATGTAAAGGTTTAATGATCGGTACCGGGTTCATTACAACAATGACCAGAGCTTTGCCCCCTTGGTGTTACGAACTAACTTGAACAAAGAAAACACTCTACCTTATATACCCTTTATTACCCTCTTCCTGGCATACATCTGGCAAGTCTCCATGGGCACTCTCTGTCTTTGATGTTCATCACTCTTTACCCCAAGTCAATATCCTGCCCATCACTCATGCTATCCTAAACATCAGTAATCTTTGACATAATGGAATGCAGACTTTCTGTCTCCTAACCCCTTATCTAGTAACTCTAACCTGTTCCCCACGATACTATGACATGACATCATTATACCATAAAAACATCATATCACTCTACAAACGTAATGTGTCAGCTTACAACCTGTTTATGAGGGACCACCTTAAAGCTAAAGATTTGTACAGGTTTGGCTTTTATTACCTGTTTGCAATTACAAGAGCAAGGCTGGCATTCAAGTATTGTGGACTATATGCATTTCTCAATCGGAGTGTCTTTGATGTAGGTTAATTATGATTCTTTTTAGATGAATTATCAGAGGGGTTTCTCTTCAGAACTTTATGGGTCTAACAACCAATTCTAAAGTCTACTGACTCCATCTGACACATATTTGTATTTTGTTTCAACAAGTAATGTTTTGTTGTAGTAATGCCTTGATAGAATAGATAGATAAAACAATGTCACTGACATTGTCATGTTTTCTGTTCTATTTGTATTTGTATTTATTATCGATCCCCATTAGCTGCTGCCAAGCTATTCTTCCTGGGGTCCAGCAAAATTAAGGCAGTTCATATAATTTTAAAAACATTACAATACATTCACATATTTCACAGCACACTGTGTGCCCTCAGGCCCCTACTCCACCACTACCACATATCTACAAAATCCATGTGTGTATAGTGCGTATGCTACCGTGTGTGTACGCATGTGTCTGTGCCTATGTTTGTGTTGCTTCACAGTCCCCGCTGTTCCATAAGGTGTATTTTTGTCTGTTTTTTAGATCTAATTTTACTGCTTGCGTCAGTTACTTGATGTGGAATAGAGTTCCATGTAGTCATGGCTCTATGTAGTACTGTGCGCCTCCCATAGTCTGTTCTGGACTTGGGGACTGTGAAGAGACCTCTTGTGGCATGTCTTGTGGGGTATGCATGGGTGACCGAGCTGTGCACCAGTAGTTCAAACAGACAGCTCGGTGCATTCAACATGTCATAAATACAAGTAGTGATGAAGTCAATCTCTCCTCCACTTTGAGCCAGGAGAGATTGACATGCATATTACTATTATTAGCTCTCTGTGACATCCAAGGGCCAGCCGTGCTGCCCTGTTCTGAGCCAATTGCAATTTTTTGTGGCACCTGACCACACTACTGAACAGTAGTCCAGGTGCGACAAAACTAGGCCTGCCTTGTTGATAGTGCTGTTAAGAAGGTAGAGCAGTGCTTTATTATGGACATACTTTTCCCCATCTTAGCTGCTGTCGTATCAATATGTTTTGACCATGACAGTTTACAATCCAGGGTTACTCCAAGCAGTTTAGTCACAGTTTAGTCACCTCAACTTGTATGTTAGGAGTTATGGCAGGTACAGAGGGTAAATGGCAGGCATTACCACCTGCCACAATAGCCCATTACAGTGAGGGGGCAGACAAGCTACAGACAGGTCAGGAGTTGAAGGGGAACCTGAAGGCATTCAAAGTCAAAGATGATTTAAGACAGTTGAAATCAATGGTGGCAATATATATATATTCATGACATTTTGAAACTTTTACTTAAAAAAGTAATGGATTTGGATTTGATAGTTGGAGTTAGATTTGAGATACAGATTTAAGATGAAGAGAACAGGCATTTTTGTTATGGAAGGATTTCAGTCTTAATTTATTTAGAAATTTCATTTATTATTTATCTTGACTATTTCTACATAATTTCTTGTTAGGTTATGGAGTTGGAAGGTATGGGGGTCAACACAGCATTCCTTGTCCACAACCCTGAGGACCCCATACCAGTCAGCACAGCCTCCTCTGGGAGGGGAAAGGAATTTGTTGAGGGCCAGGAGCTGATTGCCAAGTTTTCTGTACACTTTTCTGGTCCACATATTTTAAAAATAACTTTGGTTACGCTTAACCTTAAGCATACAGATGTAGCATCTTAATTTGATCACCCTGTTTCAGGACAACTTTTCTGCAATGCAGGACATTTTTAACTTGTAGCGTATTTGAGGTTTGAAAAGGCTTCTGAAGTTTGTAATTTCCACTTTGGAATTGATTTTCCCGAAAACTTTATCAACTCCTGATAAAAATGTCAATTTATTATAATCCACATAACAATTCATATTTCCTGTTACTGCAGAATTATTTTCCTGCTGTAGCAAACTGACTCAAATTAAGATCCTACATCTATACTTCTATAATGCCTTTAAACACACTCATACAGTACTGTGCCTCTTTTATTGTTAGGCAAACCTTCAGCTTCAGTCAAAGTTTAAGGGTTTGACAAGGCT
Source organism: Coregonus clupeaformis (assembly GCF_020615455.1). NCBI lineage: Eukaryota > Metazoa > Chordata > Actinopteri > Salmoniformes > Salmonidae > Coregonus > Coregonus clupeaformis. Next base: position 3,053,428 of record NC_059222.1, read on the forward strand.
ATGGTGCAAGGAGTACAAGCCTTATTCAACCAGAAGTATAGTATGTGTCATTGCATTTGAAATAACTATTCAAATGTAATCTATATCTGTGATTCAACAATTAAATAACGGTCCTCCGCCACTTTTAAGCAAGCTTAAAAAATGTAACCACTAAAATTCACAGGCAGAGTTCTGGATACAAGGGCTGACATTTGATTTATAAAAACATATGTGGTAGCTGGGCCTTGTTGGTTTACATTGTTGATATTCAAGTAAGCAGATTTCTGGATCACTGGTAGAAGCTTGGAATAATGTGTACACTTGATCTTCCTTCACTAAAGCCTTATTTCTGTTTCTGTTTAGATGAAGCAGGTGGACATGGCAGAGTTCCATTTATGGCTGTGGCTGCCAAGAAGGTGGTCATTGAAGTAGAGGGCATGCCAGGTGGGATAGAGTTACAAAAGCCCTCCCACTATGGCACGGACCAACTACCTACCATTTTGAAGCAAGCCGTGGCATCAAGTTCACAATAAGTAAGATGCAATGCTCTCTACAATGTTTCAATGCAGAATTGTAATGTCTTGGTCATTGAGATTAACAACATTGATGTACAGTACAGGCAGTGACTTGACCCATTACTTTAGACAATCAGGACATTCCCTTTGAACAGATACCCATTGTGGCCACTGCTCTCACTAAAGGTCAACGGTGGGCTTTACTATATATGGCCATCCACCACTTGTTATTGTTTTTTTCTGGGCCAATGTGTCTGCTGATTATGAAAAGATACAGCAATTTTTGGATTTTAGAATATCTGTTTGCAGCTTGGGGTGGTGCTAGGCCTAGAGCTGGAGCTGGAGATGGGAGTGGAGCTGGGCATGGAGATGGGAGTGGAGCTGGAGATGGGCATGGAGCTGGGCATGGAGCTGGGCCTGGAGATGGAGATGGAACAGGGCCTGTAGTTGGTGCTGGGTCTGGGCCTTTAACTGGAGCTTGGGCTGAGGCTGGAGCTGGAGATTGGGCTGCACCAGCACGTGTCTAATTCCCCGAAGGATGGAAATAATATATGCATATACACTGAGTGTACAAAACATTAAGGACACCTGCTCTTTCCATGACATAGACTGACCAGGTGAATCCAGGTGCAAGCTATGATCCCTCATCGATGTCACTTGTTAAATCCACTTCAATCAGTGTAGATGAAGGGGAGGAGACAGGTTAAAGAAGGATTTCTAAGCCTCAAGACAATTGAGACATGGATTGTGTATGTGTGCCATTCAGAGGGTGAATGGGCAAGACAAAATATTTAAGTGCCTTTGAATGGGGTATGGTAGTAGGTGCCAAGCGCACCGGTTTGTGTCAAGAACTGCAATGCTGCTGGGTTTTTCACACTCAACAGTTTCCCGTGTGTGTCACTACTCCCGAGTGGCGCAGTGGTCTAAGGCACTGCATCGCAGTGCTAGCTGTGCCACTAGAGATCCTGGTTCGAATCCAGGCTCTGTCGTAGCTGGCCGCAACCGGGAGACCAATGGGGCGGCGCACAATTGGCCCAGCGTCGTCCAGGGTAGGGGAGGGAATGGCCGGCAGGGAGGTAGCTCAGTTGGTAGAGCATGGTGTTTGCAACGCCAGGGTTGTGGGTTCGATTCCCACGGGGGGCCAGTATGATAAAATAATGTATGCACTAACTGTAAGTCGCTCTGGATAAGAGCGTCTGCTAAATGACGTTAAATGTAAAACGAATGGTCCCCACCACCCAAAGGACATTCAGCCAACTTGACACAACTGTGGGAAGCATTGGAGTCAATATGGGCCAGCATCCCTGTGGAAAGATTTCGACACCTTGTAGAGTCCATGCCCTGACAAATTGAGGCTGTTTGGAGGGCAAAAGGGGAGGGGGGTGCAACTCAATATTAGGAAGGTGTTCATAATGTTTTGTAAACCTTCTACGTTATGTAGCTACAGTATGTATGTTATGAATGATGCTTGGCTTAGTTCAATACTCAATTCCAGATAAACAACAGTGCACTGCACCTGACTTTGCACAGCAAATGTGTACTGCATGATAAAAGAGTAATTGTAGTCAATGACCAGAATCTTTGCTGGTGTAGAAAGAGTCAGTTCAGAATTAGAAATGGGGTAAATGTGTGCAAACTCATTTACCACACTACATAATGGATGAGGTGTTTCAGTGCAGACACTATATTAAACACACATCTGTTTGAAGTGTACTGTGAATGTAGCCAACAAGTCAACCTTTATTTTGTCTTTGATTATTATTATTATTACCTCTCCGAGCTGGGCATCTCCGGCGCGGCTCACTCCTGGATTGCGTCCTACCTGACAGGTCGCTCCTACCAAGTGGCGTGGCGAGAAGCTGTCTCCGCACCACGTGCTCTCACCACTGGTGTCCCCCAGGGCTCAGTTCTAGGCCCTCTCCTATTCTCCCTATACACCAAGTCACTTGGCTCTGTCATATCCTCACATGGCCTCTCCTATCATTGCTACGCTGACGATACACAACTAATCTTCTCCTTTCCCCCTTCTGATAACCAGGTGGCGAATCGCATCTCTGCATGTCTGGCAGACATATCAGTATGGATGACGGATCACCACCTCAAGCTGAACCTTGGCAAGACGGAGCTGCTCTTCCTCCCGGGAAGGACTGCCCGTTCCATGATCTCGCCATCACGGTTGACAACTCCGTTGTGTCCTCCTCCCAGAGTGCGAAGAGCCTTGGCGTGACCCTGGACAACACCCTGTCGTTCTCCGCTAACATCAAGGCGGTGACCCGATCCTGCAGGTTCATGCTCTACAACATTCGGAGAGTACGACCCTGCCTTACACAGGAAGCGGCACAGGTCCTAATCCAGGCACTTGTCATCTCCCGTCTGGATTACTGCAACTCGCTGTTGGCTGGGCTCCCTGCCTGTGCCATTAAACCCCTACAACTCATCCAGAATGCCGCAGCCCGTCTGGTGTTCAACCTTCCCAAGTTCTCTCACGTCACCCCGCTCCTCCGCACACTCCACTGGCTTCCAGTTGAAGCTCGCATCTGTTACAAGACCATGGTGCTTGCCTATGGAGCTGTGAGGGGAACGGCACCTCCGTACCTTCAGGCTCTGATCAGTCCCTACACCCAAACGAGGGCATTGCGTTCATCCACCTCTGGCCTGCTGGCTCCCTTCCTCTGCGGAAGCATAGTTCCCGCTCAGCCCAGTCAAAACTGTTCGCTGCTCTGGCACCCCAATGGTGGAACAAGCTCCCTCACGACGCCAGGACAGCGGAGTCACTCACCACCTTCCGGAGACATTTGAAACCCCACCTCTTTAAGGAATACCTGGGATAGGATAAAGTAATCCTTCTACCCCCCTAAAAAAAAGCAACATTGAACTGCACTGGTTGGGCGTGACGGATAGAAGTTGTCACTACAAGCCTTACATCAAAGTTGCCTGAAGCTGAATGGAAAGTGCTATGCCCTGACCAGTTATTCAGAAGAAAATCCTTGTGTCTAATTTACATAAGGTTGGTTAACTTACCGGCGTGGACTGAAAACAAACACATTCATAAACTACCTTTTAAAAGTTTTATTGCAACCATGGTGTTCTTTTTTTACTAAAGCGTATACAGTATATCAAATAACGTGACTATGATCCACATCATATGGGTCAGACGGTCCTATACCACTTTGCCCAACACGTTATACCCCAGAGGTTGTAAATAAAACCTTTAAAGGTTAGGGCTTTGAAACCCATAGCCAAATGGCTTCAGACTGAGCATTTCACACTTGAAATGGCTACTGACAGTGAACACAAGTTAGGGTTAGATTTCATGTCAGATGGTCCTATACCACTTTGCCCAACATGTTATACCCCAGAGGTTGTAAATAAAACCTTTAAAGGTTGGTATGACTTGTTTTATTATGATAGGGTACTAAAAGCTATTAGCCGAATGGCTTGAAACCATGCTTGAAACGGAGCAAGCCATTTGGCTATATAAGTTATGGTGTAGTCTACAATGCACTGCTGGAATGGGTTAAGTGTATAGTCGATTCATTAAATGATTTTCATTGATACACTGGGTCACATTTATTTGGATAGTCTGGATTTTCTATCTGTAGATGCTCTACAGATGGTCATACTATTGCTATGGTTAGAGTTAGGTTTAGAATAAGTTTTAGGGTTAAGGTTAAGGTTAGTAAGCTTGGCTTATATGGTGTCGAGTAAAGCTTAAACCATGTATTTAGATTGTAGGTAGGTAGGTATTGTAGTTAGGTATTGTAGGTAGTGTATCTAGGTAGTTTTGTAGGTTATTGTAGGTAATTATTGTAGGTAAGTATTGTATTCGACTGAGCCCGGTGAAGCACGAGGCTAGCTAACTCACAACCTGGACCAATAAAGCTAGCTAGCTAGCGGGTAGCTACTGGTAACTATTAGCAACTGTGGATAGTTGTTTCCAATGTTATTTCATGCTTAAGAGTACCTGTAATTATGCCAGCTAGCTACCTACCATTCAGCTGTTTTTCTAACCTCATTATCTGAAGCGTTAACGTTAGGTAGTTAGTAGCTACTGTACTTAAAATGTAGCTAGCTTGTTGCTACCTGGATAGCTAACTAAACAATAGCTGGAACGACCTAGCTTTAATATTTGGAGACGCTTTCTCTCCGTTGGGACAGACGCGAACTGACTGAATCGATTCAGTGGCTAGCTTTGCACTTAACTGGCTAACAGTAGCTACTAAGGGTAAGTTATAACCTACATTTATTTTTGTTTTGTTTTTACATTGAACCGCTGTAGTTTACAACAATTATAATTTCTAAAGTGGAAGTTGGGAGAGTTATATTTGAGTGTTTCAGTGAAACGTAAGTAAGGGAGGCCCCGCTCTCTCGCTTTCCCAGATGTTTAGTTCATTTCATTCCGATCTCCTATGCATTATTGTAGCCTTTTTCTGTAGCCTGTCAACTATGTGTCTGTCTATCCTTGTTCTCTCCTCTCTGCACCACGTGGCTGTTGCCACTCTAATCTGGTGGTCCCTGCGTGCATGACCCACGTGGAGTTCCAGGTCTCTGGCAGCCTCTGGAACTGCCGTTCTGCTGCCAACAAGGCAGAGTTCATCTCAGCCTATGTTACCCTCCAGTCCCTCGACTTCTTGGCGCTGACGGAAACATGGATTACCACAGAAAACACTGCTACTCCTACTGCTCTTTCCTCGTCTGACCATGTGTTCTCGCATACCCCGAGAGCATCTGGTCAGCGCGGCGGTGGCACAGGAATCCTCATCTCTCTCAAGTGGACAGTCTCTCTTTTTCCCCTGACCCATCTGTCTATCTCCTCATTTGAATTCCATGCTGTCACAGTCACTAGCCCATTCAAGCTTAACATCCTTGTCATTTATCGCCCTCCAGGTTCCCTTGGAGAGTTCATCAATGAGCTTGACGCCTTGATAAGTTCCTTTCCTGAGGATGGCTCACCCCTCAAAGTTCTGGGTGACTTTAACCTCCCTACGTCTGCCTTTGACTAATTTCTCTCTGCCTCCTCCTTTCCACTCCTTTCCTCTTTTGACCTCACCCTCTCACCGTCCCCGCCCACTCACAAGGCAGGCAATACACTTGACCTCAACTTTACTAGATACTGTTTTTCTACTAATCTCACTGCAACTCCCCTCCAAGTCTCCGACCACTACTTTGTATCCTTTTCTCTCTCGCTCTCCTCCAACACTACTCACTCTGCCCCTACTCAGATGGTAATGTGCCGTCGCAACCTTCGCTCTCACTCTCCCGCTACCCTCTCCTCTTCCATCCTATCATCTCTTCCCTCTGCTAAATCCTTCTCCCTCCGATCTCCTGATTCTGCCTCCTCAACCCTCCTCTCCTCCCTTTCTGCATCTTTTGAGTCTCTATGTCCTCCCCTCCTGCTCCGTGGCTTGACGACTCATTGCGAGCTCACAGAAGAGGGCTCCGGGCAGCCGAGCGGAAATGGAGGAAAACTAGACTCCCTGCGGACCTGTCATCTTTTCACTCCCTCCTCTCTACATTCTCTTCCTCTGTTTCCGCTGCTAAAGCCACTTTCTACCACTCTAAATTTCAAGCCTCTGCCTCTAACCCTAGAAAGCTCTTTGCCACCTTCTCCTCCCTGCTGAATCCTCCTCCTCCTCCCCCTCCCTCCTCCCTCTCTGTGGATGACTTCGTCAACCATTTTGAAAAGAATGTTGACGACATCCGATCCTCATTTATTATGTCAAATGACACCGCTGGTCCTGCTCACACTGCCCTACCCTATGCTTTGACTTCTTTCTCCCCTCTCTCTCCAGATGAAATCTTGCGACTTGTGATGGCCGGCCGCCCAACAACCTGCCCGCTTGAACCTATCCCCTCCTCTCTTCTCCAGACCATTTCCGGAGACCTTCTCCCTTACCTCACCTTGCTCATCAACTCATCCTTGACCGCTGGCCATGTCCCTTCCGTCTTCAAGAGAGCGAGAGTTGCACCCCTCCTCAAAAAACCTACACTTGATCCCTCCGATACAGACCAGTATTCCTTCTTTCTTTTCTCTCCAAAACTCTTGAGCGTGCCGTCTCTAGCCAACTCTCCTGCTATCTCGCTCAGAATGACCTTCTTGATCCTAACCAGTCAGGTTTCAAGACTGGTCATTCAACTGAGACTGCTCTTCTCTGTGTCACGGAGGCTCTCCGCACTGCTAAAGCGAACTCTCTCTCCTCTGCTCTTATACTTCTAGACATACCTTTGATACTGTGAACCATCAGATCCTCCTCTCCACACTCTCCGAGTTTGGCATCTCCGGCGCTGCTCACTCTTGGATTGCGTCCTACCTGACAGGTCGCTCCTACCAGGTGGCGTGGCGAGAATCTGTCTCCGCACCACGTGCTCTCACCACTGGTGTCCCCCAGGGCTCAGTTCTAGGCCCTCTCCTATTCTCTCTATACACCAAGTCACTCGGCTCTGTCATATCCTCACATGGTCTCTCCTATCATTGCTACGCAGACGACACACAATGAATTTTCTCCTTTCCCCCTTCTGATAACCAGGTGGCGAATCGCATCTCTGCATGTCTGGCAGACATATCAGTGTGGATGACGGATCACCACCTCAAGCTGAACCTCGGCAAGACAGAGCTGCTCTTCCTCCCGGGGAAGGACTGCCCGCTCCATGATCTCGCCATCACGGTTGACAACTCCATTATGTCCTCCTCCCAGAGTGCAAAGAACCTTGGCGTGACCCTGGACAACACCCTGTCGTTCTCCACTAACATCAAAGTGTTGACCCGATCCTGCAGGTTCATGCTCTACAACATTCGCAGAGTACAACCCTACCTTACACAGAAAGTGGCACAGGTCCTAATCCAGGCACTTGTCATCTCCCGTCTGGATTACTGCAACTTGCTGTTGGCTGGACTCCCTGCCTGTGCCATTAAACCCCTACAATTTATCCAGAACGCTGCAGCCCGTCTGGTGTTCGATCTTCCAAAGTTCTCTCATGTCACCCCGCTCCTCCGCACACTCCACTGGCTTCCAGTTGACGCTCGCATCTACTACAAGACCATGGTGCTTGCCTACGGAGCTGTGAGGGGAACTGCACCTCCTTACCTTCAGGCTCTGATTAGACCCTACACCCAAACGAGGGCACTACGTTCATCCACCTCTGGCCTGCTAGCTCCCCTACCTCTACGGAAGCACAGTTCCCACTCAGCCCAGTCAAAGCTATTTGCTGCTCTGGCACCCCAATGGTGGAACAAGCTCCCCCACGACGCCAGGACAGCGGAGTCACTGACCACCTTCCGGAGACACTTGAAACCCTACCTCTTTAAGGAATACCTGGAATAGTATAAAGTAATCCTTCTACCCCACCACCCCACCCCCTCCCATAAAAAAAAAAAAAAAAGTGGTTGTCCCACTGGCTATCATAAGTTGAATGCACCAATTTGTAAGTCACTCTGGATAAGAGCGTCTGCTAAATGATGTAAATGTAGATAATTACTTAAAATATTCCTGATAGTCCATCTGTAAATGCTCTACAGACTATCAAAATAAAGTGTTACCATACACTGTAAACTGATTCATTTAGGCAAACAGAGAGACAAGTGATACTGTAGTAGGATGTCAATGGGATAGAGTAACATACAAAAGCATGCTCCTGGTCGCTCCGGGGTGTTTTATTACAGTTTTTTCAGTATGTGGTACATTTTCACAACTATTAGCACATAAATCAACAGATCATCAAAATGGGACGTTTCAAAACAAGTACATTTTCAATTGACTGAGTACAACAAAGAAATTCACAAAGTCACTTGTTCACTGCACCAAATCAATCCTACAATTGGCATACATATTACATCCAAGTATCTGCTTTTCACAATGCATTATTCACATAACTTTTGATATGATTTTCTTGTATTTTTTAAAAATACATTCTAAATATGATTTAATAATCAATTAGCGCAAATCTGATAACTAGTAAAACAAATTGTATAGTGTATAGTTTACACACACAGTGTACAAAACATTATGAACACCTGGGCCCAGATTCACAAAACACTTCTTACGCAAAAACTTAAGCTTCTTAAGAAATAAAAAAATAATAATAATAAGATAGTTCGTAAGTGCAATTCCTCAACAATATCTTAAGATGTAATGATTTTCTTACGAACTTCTCAAATATCTTCTTTACGAATCTTCTTAAGATGTTTGTTGCTAAGCAACTGATTTAGCTAGCTATGTAGTTAGCAATGCCAATCATGTTAGCATATTTCGTACTGAGATTACTGTTCTAAAACATGTTCTTGGGTTTAAAATAATCAATACTGACATTTTCAGATGAAGTTTGTGAGTGAATTAAACATGTTCAATTGCTTTCATGAGCTTATTCTCTCACTGCCCAGAGTTTAAGACAAGGGTTTAGCTATCTTGGAATTAAGAACAAATCCAATAACTTTATTTTCAAGAATCAAATTTTTTCTTAACTTTCTGCTTAAGGAGAAACATAAGAAATTGTGCAAGAACATTTCCAATAACCTTGATGAGGAATAGCAATTTAGCTTAACTGTCTTCACAAGTCTATAGTTAAGGAAAAAATGGCAGTTAAGAAGACATTTCTTCTTAAGGTTTTGTGAATCTCGGCCCTGCTCTTTCCATGACATACTGTAGACTGACCAGGTGAATCCAGGTGAAAGCTATGATCCCTTATTGATGTCACTTGTTAAATCCACTTAAAATCAGTGTAGATGAAGGGGAGACCAGTTAAAGAAGGATTTCTAAGCCTTGAGACAATTGAGACATGGATTGTGTATGTGTGCCATTCAGAGGGTGAATGGGCAAGACAAATTATTTAAGTGCCTTTGAACGGTGTCAAATGGTGAGGTGTATGTGGTGTGGAAGTCAGGCGCAGGACACCGAGGCTCAGTCCAACAGAGTTTACTAATAATCCCAAAAGGCAACGATACAAAATACACGGCCTCAACGACAAACAGAGGCGAGCAATTACGCAACAAGCGTAATAATAAAAACAGAGAACAAACACGCAGCACTATGGACAGGCGAACAACAACACACAATCTAACCAATACAAAACAGGGAACTTATAGGACACGTAATCAGACACAAACAGACACAGGTGTGACAGACCGACAGACAAAAGCAATCACACATAGAAACATTCAACGGTGGCAGCTAGTACTCCGGGGACGGCGAACGCTCCAGGACCAGCCTATGGATTGTGGCCAGCAGACAGCGAGTCTTCTTAGTCTGCAGTACAATCTGGTTTCTCTTCTCCATGGTCATCAACCTTTTCTCCAGGCTGAAAAGTGAACATTTATGTTAAAAGGTTTCCAGTGGGACAAATATGATGGAGGCAACATCCTAAAAAAGCAATTTACCTTTCAAGCTGAGTAGTCAACTGAGCGTTCCTATCATCGGTGATTGACGAGGACATCATGTCAGACCTAGAAAATATTATACAAATATATAGCGAAAATATAACAGTATGAAAGCATCTCAACATAAAACTAACCAGTTAGGAAGGCAAAATCCATTTGAGTGTAGAGTGGATTATGCAGCGTGAAGTGTTGGCACACAGGTCAGAAGACTTAATGTAGAATAGATTAAGCAGGGGAGGGGGGAACTCGTGTTTCTGGGATATGTAGTGGAAAGGGTCAGGTGACAGCAGGAGGTGGTGATAAGAGTATAAAGTAACAGGGAGTAGCTATGCAGATCCAAGAGATGGTGGGTCCAGGACACAGCACACAGTAGGGTATAGGAATGTGGCAGTCATGACTTGTAGGGCTAAGCCAGACAGAAAGGGGTGTTTAGTGATGGGATAAAACCTTAGGTCAGATATATAGCAACTACTTACGCGACTTGCTGTTGCTCTGCGAGAATTTCCATGTATCTCTCCTGCCAGGTAAGGAACAACGTCCTCTTGTCTGTGAGGGTCTGCTTTATCTGACGGGTTCAAACGTCCACGTCCGACTGTGTGCTGCCTATGACATAATCAAGGGCCTAATTAAATCTATATCAGAACAAAATAAACTACACAGGCAGTTATGCTGAGTTCTACATGTGCAATGCTCACAAGTTAGAGAAAAATATCTTATGGACAATATTAGGAATTTTACTAAAATATCAAATTGTCATTGAAACCACAGCAAGGATTTCATCATCAAATGTATTTTATAAAGCCCTTTTTACATCAGCAGTTGTAAAACAGCATCACAAAGTGCTTTACAGATACCCTACCTAAAACCCCAAAGAGAAAGCAATGCAAAGGCAGAAGCACAATACAAGTGGTTCACGGTGTGCATGCTTGTCAGACTGATGGATAATCAGAACAGGATAGAGCACACAAAAACAATTTCAAATGTTCATAGATGACCAGCAGGGTCAGGTAAAGACCATAATGGCTATAGAGGGTGCAACACATTTCAAGACTCTAGGCTCAGATGGCTTTCAGGTTTAAGGAAGTCAAGGTTTATGGGTGGGGTGTGTTGTGTGTGGGGGCTAGTACCTTTCTGTTCAACCTTCCCACCTATGGGCCAGACTACACTCAATCATAGGACTGACAGAAGAGAGAAGTCTTCAGTCTAGACTTGAAGGTTGAGACCGAGTCTGATTCTCTCACATCGGCAAACCATTCCATAAAGAGGAGCTCTGTAGGAGAAAGCCTTGCCTCCAGCTACTGAAGCCCTGCAGGGTCAGGTAAAGACAAAGGAGAACTGGGAACAACAGCCCAGCCCCCACAACACTGTCATAGAACACATTTGAGAAATGAGAGAACGCATAAACAGTGTAATGCCAATTGTGAAGGAACATTTACAACATTCCCAAGAAGCCCAGAGTCGAGTGTACAACTGTCCCGCTCAACCCCGAGAGTTCGGCCCAGGGGATTTGGTTATGATGTTAGTACCCATGACGGAATGTAAATTCCTGGCCACATGGCGGTGTCCCTACGAGGTGCTGCAGAAAATGGGGGCCTGTGAACTACCTCATTTGTCAGCCAGGGAGAAGGAAGCCATAACAGGTGTATCATATTAACCTGTTAAAAAAGTGGGTAAGTCAAGAAGCACTGGGGGGGACGGGGGGGACAAAGATACAGACTTCAGTACTTTCGGCCACTTCCTCTTTTTCAGAGAACCTGCTGGAAGAGATTACCCATGGAGATGTATCGCTGTCCCAGACGCCTCCGGGGATAAGGGTCCATCAAAAACCTTACCGGGTGCCAGAGGCAAAGAGAGCGGCAATAAAACAAGAAGTGGGGAAGATGTTGGAGCTGGATGTCATTGAAGAGTCACACAGTGCGTGGTCCAGCCCGATAGTCCTGGTGTTGAAACCAGATGGTACAGTACGATTCTGTAATGACTTCCGTAAATTGAATGCCTTTTCAGAATTTGATGCTTATCCCATGCCGAGAATAGATGAGATGATTGAAATAATATTAATAATAATATGCCATTTAGCAGACGCTTTTATCCAAAGCGACTTACAGTCATGTGTGCATACATTTATGGGAAAGACTGGGAAATGCCCGGTTCATCAGTACACATGACCTAACCAAGGGGTATTGGCAGGTTCCTCTGACCCCTGCAGCTTGTGAGAAGAGGGCATTCTCCACTCCAGACGGTCTGTTCCAATATGTGTGACTGCCCTTTGGACTTCATGGCGCCCCCGCCACATTTCAAAGGCTGATGGACCACATTCTGCGCCCACATCAATCCTATGCTGCAGCCTACCTGGACGATGTGATAATCCACAGCCACACGTGGGAGGAGCACCTAATCCGATTAACAGCGGTCCTCGACGCCCTTCGGCAAGCAGGACTCACGGCCAACCCAAAGAAATGCACGCTGGGGATATGTGAAGCAAAGTATCTGGGCTATTCCATAGGTCGAGGGTTGATCAAACCACAAGAGAATAAGGTCACTGCAATCCAGGATTGGCCTCGACCAGTGAATAAGAAACAGATACGGGCTTTCCTGGGAATAACCGGTTATTGCAGATGTTTCATCCAGGATTATGCAATCATTTCAGGACCCCTGTGTGACCTGACCCGGAAGGCCAAACCTGCCATGGTACAGTTGTCCCCTGCGGCCAAAGAGGCATTTCAGAAACTGAAAACGGCCTTATGCAATGCCCCTGTGTTGTATTGGCCGGATTTCTCGAAACCTCTGATTGTAGACAGATGCATCGGACACTGGAATTGGAGCTGTACTCTCGTAGGAAGTTGATGGAAAGGAACATCCTGTGCTGTACATTAGCCGTAAGTTGATTCCCTGTGAAACCAAATATGCAACAGTGGAAAATGTGTGTTTGGCAATCAAATGGGCTCTGGAGTCCTTGAAATATTATGTTCTGGGCCGAAAGTTTGTGTTGATGACAGATCACGCGCCCATTACCTGGATGAAGCAGAATAAGGATACTAATGCCCGGATCACCCGGTGGTTCCTCAGCCTCCAGCCTTTCCACTATCGGATCGTCCACCATTTGGGTTCTAAACATGGTAATGCTGATTCCATGTCCCGTATGCATGCCATGTTTTCGTCGACCGCTCTGACCACAGGGTCAACACTGAGGGGGAAGGTATGTAGCGGTTTCAGGGGTTGTGTGGTGAAGGGACGGTATGTGCCTGTGACGTTTCTTTGTTTTCTGGCACGGACAGCAATGTGAAGTATTCCCCAGAGGCAGGACCATGGACAGCTCAGGGGAAAACTTCTAGACTGCAGCAGAACAGCCACACCTGTCTCCAGTTGTAATCAGAGGCAAACTACAGACAGGTGAAACCAATCAGGGCCTCTACTTAACCGCGCCCTGGGTTTTCTTTTTTTGTCTTTTCTTTGACCCCGGCAGGTGAAGGAGTAGGAGGTTATTGGGGAGACAGAACGTACGGTGGAGAAGGAAGATTAACGGAAGAAAGGAACTTATGATTTCAACACAGATTGAACCCCCAAAGACCAAGATTGGAGGACCGTCCTCTGGTGACGAAGTGTTTAGTCTGTCTGTTCTGAGTTTGGTATATCAGGAACGCTGCCGAAACCTGATAGTAATAAACCGGTTGAACCCTTCACTTGGACTGGTGGTGTGTGTTTGTATGTGTAAACCCTGCCTTACAAAGATCTTGGTGCGGAAACCGCCACAATAGATTGATCTATCAACTTTACCTGTAAATGAGGCTTCAGCTGGCATGCAATGTCATAGCGAAGAAACGTTGTGATGTTTGGTCCCTGTATTGCTTTCAGGTACCCCAGCAGGAACACAGCATTTGCAAGCCTGAAATGACAGTTCAACATCAGTCAATGTTATATATAATTAAAATACATCAGCTATACATCTGAAACATCCATCCATCCACATGCATCCATCAACATGCATACATCCACATACTTTGCTCCTCTCTTCAGGTTCAGGAACTTCAGCGGATGCTCGTGCCTGCACGTCATCCCAAACACACCAGTTATGTCCAGTTTCTGGGTTTGGATCGCAGCGCATCCCCGGCTTCACATCCCGGGTACCCCTGTAAAATGAAGTGAATAAGTATGAGTGAAAAAAGTCACATTCACTGAGCAGTTCATGTTTCATCTAATCTGTTCAATTTAAAACATTTTTATGGACAGAATAGTCCAATGCTAGTCACATCACAAAAGAGAAATGGCTTCTCCTGATTTCAATCAAACCTTTTAACTTCTCCAACATTAGCCCAGTTGTTGGTTATACACACACAATCACACGTCACACAGACGAGGGCTAGTGAATCTAACTGATTATGAGATACAGCGGCAGATGGTGGCAGGCCAGAGTCTGTGGCGGATCAGGGTGACAGGTTCCAGCTCACAGCTGCAAAACTGCAGCCAGACGTCATGAGCTCTTCCTGAAATGAGGACGTTTCGTTGCATTGATAAACATTACATCCAATGTTGGTGAGATGCATGTTTCTTAAGAACTTTCGAAATGACTTCATATTTTCATCATAACAAGAGTGAACAGGGTTATGGTAAACTAGATAAATTGAAATCAAAATCAAAGTTGTCATTTGTGCAGGAATACAGCCTAGTGTGCACAATACAATGAAATAAGTAGATAACTACAGTACAGTCTTGGTGAAAAGTTTTGAGAATGACAAGTATTGGTCTTCACAAAGTTTGCTGCTTCAGTGTTATGAGATATTTTTGTCAGATGTTACTATGGTATACTGAAGTATAATTACAAGCATTCCATAAGTATCAAAGGCTTTTATTGACAATTACATAAAGTTTATGCAAAGAGTCAATATTTGCAGTGTTGACCCTTCTTTTTCAAGACCTCTGCAATCCGCCCTGGCATGCTGTCAATTAACTTCTGGGCCACTGATGGCAGCCCATTCTTGCATAATCAATGCTTGGAGTTTGTCAGAATTTGTGGGTTTTTGTTTGTCCACCCGCCTCTTGAGGATCAACCACAAATTCTCAATGGGATTAAGGTCTGGGGAGATTCCTGGCCACGGACCCAAAATGTCGATGTTTTGTTCCCTGAGCCACTTAGTTATCACTTTTGCCTTACGGCAAGGTGCTCCATCATGCTGGAAAAGGCATTGGTCGTCACCAAACTGTCCTTGGATGGTTGGGAGAAGTTGCTCTCGGAGGATGTGTTGGTACCATTCTTTATTCATGGCTGTGTTCTTAGGCAACATTTTGAGTGAGCCCACTCCCTTGGCAGAGAAAATGACTTTACCCCAGTCCTCAGCAGTCCAATCCCTGTACCTTTTGCAGAATATCAGTCTGTCCATGATGTTTTTCCTGGAGAGAAGTGGCTTCTTTGCTGCCATTCTTGACACCAGGCCATCCTCCAAAAGTATTCGCCTCACTGTGCGTGCAGATGCACTCACACCTGCCTGCTGCCATTCCTGAGTAAGCTCTGCACTGGTGGTGCCCTGATCCCGCAGCTGAATCAACTTTAGGAGACGGTCCTGGCGCTTGCTGGACTTTCTTGGGCGCCCTGACGCCTTCTTCACAACAATTGAACCTCTCTCCTTGAAGTTCTTGATGATCCGATAAATGGTTGATTTAGGTGCAATCTTACTAGCAGCAATATCCTTGCCTGTGAAGCCCTTTTTGTGCAAAGCAATGATGACGGCACGTGTTTCCTTACAGGTAACCATGGTTAACAGAGGAAGAACAATGATTTCAAGCACCACCCTCCTTTTAAATCTTCCAGTCTGTTATTCTAACTCAATCAGCATGACAGAGTGATCTCCAGCCTTGTCCTCGTCAACACTCTCACCTGTGTTAACGAGAGAATCACTGACATGATGGCAGCTGGTCCTTTTGTGGCAGGGCTGAAATGCAGTGGAAATGTTATTTTGGGATTAACTTCATTTTCATGGCAAAGAGGGACTTTGCAATTCATCTGATCACTCTTCGTGACATTCTGGAGTATATGCAAATTGCCATCATCAAAACTGAGGCAGCAGACTTTGTGAAAATTAGTATTTGTGTCATTCTCAAAACTTTTGACCACGACTGGACAGTAGTTGCCATAGCAGCAAAGAGTCAGTTATACCTCTAACGCCTACCTCTAACGTCAACAACAGCCAGAAGATTGTTGTACTGGCTGTGACAGTCATGGTCATCTTGTCTCCTCCACTCCCATCGTAGGCCCACCGGAACACATGGGATGAACTGCCCTGACTAAGACAGACAGGCAGACACAAAGTTGTTGTAGAACAGACTACAGTAGCTGCAGATTTGAAACTACACTATTAGTGGGATATTTCATTGCACAAGTTATTAGAGAACTCCAAATCAACTCTATGCTTGGCACAGTTTTTGTCACATGTACCTTACTGTTGCAAGGAACTGTAACTTTTATAGAAACTGAACTGTATGTACATGATTAGGGCTGTTGCGGTGACCGTATTACCGCCACACCGGCGGTCTCGAGTCATGGATAAGAGCATCTGCTAAAATGACTAAAATGTAAAATGTAAATGAAGGCAGTCAAATTCCACATGACCATTTAGTCACGGTAATTAGGCTTCTCCAAGCTCTGATGCTGGTCATTAGTAGCCTACCAAACGTGTTAACGGCCTGGTACTCAGCACTCTATTGTCCCTCTAAATCACTGACATCAGTGCAAATGTAATCGAAAATCTAATCAAACTCTTCATGAGAGCCCATGAGCTCATGTTGCGCAACATTTCTATAGGCCATGCAATTGCGCAAGAAAACAGAGTGATGGCCTACTCTATTTATTTCTCAACTTTCCTAATATTAAGCACAGTGCTTATATTTACAACAGGAGTATAGCCTACCTGGCTGGCATGAAAATGAACCACGGGAAAAGCGTCTACCATTCGCTATTTAAGTGCATAGGTGACATGTATTTTTTCCAGCTGCCCCTGTTTCGATACAGGTGCATGATAATGGTCCATTCTAAATCAAAACAAATTATTATTATTATTTAGTATATGGAAAGACAAGATTAAATTAAGAATAGTCTGATGGGTGACAATATTAGCCTATCACTTGTGAATGATATATTATCACTTGTGAATGATGCCCAGCATAAGAAACAACGCCTTTTTTTTGCGACTTTTTCGAATCATAGTCGCACACCTCATGTAGCCTAGCCCATAGGCCTATATGTTCTGATAAGGTTTGTATCACAACTAAAGTGGCCAAATAACTTCTTAAAATTAGGCACATTAATCAGTTTTGCAAGGGGTGTAGAGCCTAACTGGCATACATAAGCGGCGCGTGAGTTTTAAGTTTGGGGAAGATAATTTTCACCATAAAAATGCACCTTCATAATAAAAGTATTACATGCATAATTGCATTTGTGGTCACTTTTGATAATGGTGTTTTCCGCTAATGGAACATTTGCGCTTATAGCCTACTGTCGTGTGCGCATTGCTGCGCTTATATAGTGAAGAAATAGCCTAATAGTTTATCAATATTTTAAGCTAAATGTTCTGATCTGTTGCGTTAGCCACATTGCATAAAACAGGTTTTTTGATGCTAGTGCTTATATTAATTTGGGATCTATCGCATCCCACAACTGTCCCAGACTATGTTTGGAATATTTATTTCTCGCACAGAATAGGTAGACTTTTGTACTATGGGGGATAGTAGATTGACATAGGCAGGTGCTTTTTCTGTTAGTTGGGCCTACTCATCTTGTTGGCTGACGAAAAGTAAATGTGGACAGTTCTTCCAATATCGCACGCAGTTGCATCCCCGATGTGTCTGTCTTCACTTGTAGCCTGTGAGAAAGACCTGATCACGTGATGGAGAGCCATGTAAGTGATAGGTCAGGGAGAAGGGCACAACGGCCACTGGCCGCAAAAGGCATGGATTTTTTTTGGGGTGCATTACGGCCACACAAAGGGGATGCCACTGTGAAATTCTAGGCATTATCAAGTGCTTGTCAAATTGTGAATGAGTGACTGATGTGTGTACAGCCGGCGCAATAAACAAAGCAGAGTTCATGCTTTCAAGCGACTTTTTTCAAAACATCATTAGTTGCGCCATGCAGCCTTACAATGTATTAAAAATCAAAAAATATAGCCCAACGTTTGTACAACAACTACTTACATTAATAACTCTAAATTAAGCATACAGGAATACCTATTTCTTTGATAACCTCTCAACACAGAATAGCTGCATGTGCGCACTCCCTCAAATCGTTTGGAGAAAATATCCTTTCTATTTTATTCAGCTTTGTTCAATTGTATTCTTCATACTATAAAATAATGCCACGGAATTCTAAGCTAATCTTGTCTGCTAAATGAGCTATTGTAGCCCACAGCCATTTGGCATAGCCAGATCAGGACCTAACATAAGGACAACTCAGAGTATGCTATTGAGTTCTTCTGAAATAGACTACATTTTCTTCATATCATGTTCCTTTAGACCTGTGTGAGAGCAAAAATTACAAGATTATGTTATAATACTGTTATTGCATCAAATGGTTGTTTTCTGCAATAGAATATGGTTCTTAGAACTCTCATGTGTCTGTGTTGACACTGACAGTAGATTTACGATGCCTTTGGTGATAAAACCTACAGCATGCATTCCATAGAATGAGTTGGTGTTTGTGTATAATGAGGTACCAGGGAGAGATGGCTCGGGTATGGATAATGATAAGAGGAAGTTTGTCTTAGGGGCCAAACTCTGGTTTCTGTACAATAAGAACAGTCTTCACGGCAAATGCTATCTGGCTGGGGGATACTCCTTTCTCATATATCAAGTTTCACCTTGTGACCGAAAACTCTACACACACTGCATATGGTGTTGGGTGGAAGCCATTCCAGCTCCACTGCAGGCATGTGGAGTAGCTCCCTCAACCCCTTCCAGGCTTCAACATCCGCTGCCTTCCTTTTTATTTATGCTGGTGGAGGAGGTGCATCACTGCAGCTGGGCACAACTTCTGCTGCAGAGGGAACCGGCTCTGTTCTCCCAGTACTCCCTAGATAGTGACAAGTTTTACTGAGTGGACTATCCTGGTTAAATTCAGTTGAACAGAACTGAACAGAGCAATATTCTCACCGATCCATGTTGATGGCAGGGGTGTACACACTATCACGCCTCTAGTCAGGTCTCTGTAAACCAGTGTGGCTCTTTTTCTTCAAAAAGATGGCATCTATAAAGAAAAACAAGACTGACAACTAAGTTTGATTTATTCTAAATTAAGATATAATATTAATTACATTTAAATGATCTGATACATAGGACACATAATTATCTACTGTATCATAATGCATGACTAGTGGAGTTACTTTGCTTACACTCAATTATTTTCTTATAGGGAATCTAAAGACAGTTATGGGTAGGAAGTTGTGCTTCGCATGGACATTAAGTAGTTTGAAATGCCTCCAGAGACAGGTGATGACATATTTGGGCTTCAACAAGCATGGGACAGGAATATTTTGGGCATCTTGGCTAATGGATGATTATTGTTGGAATTGTTATAATGTACCATCTAATACTTGCCTAGTCCAGTGGTTCTCAACCTTTTTTTGTCATTGTATGCCCAATCACATCTTGCTCTGCCCAAACTGCCCCCAAAGCATTTTAAATGTAGGCATATCATAAGAAATTAGTCTTTCTAAGTACCCTCTTTGGATATTGGTTCCTGGTTATATGAATGGTGTAAGCATTGGCTAGAGTTTAAATCCATGT
This sequence comes from Coregonus clupeaformis, assembly GCF_020615455.1. Classification (NCBI taxonomy): domain Eukaryota; kingdom Metazoa; phylum Chordata; class Actinopteri; order Salmoniformes; family Salmonidae; genus Coregonus; species Coregonus clupeaformis. Next base: position 3,073,060 of record NC_059222.1, read on the forward strand.
GAGAAAGTGTACTAGTGCACACTTCGGGAAAAGTATGGAGATTTAAGACAGGAGACGCAGCCAAAGATGTTAGACGCAGCCTAGCACCGAAAACAGGAAATGACACCATGCTTCTTCTTCTTCTTCAGTGGGGGGGGGGTTTATCAGCAGTTGGCATCCAACGTTATGGTGCATTACCGCCACCTACTGTACTGGAGTGTGGGCCTGAGACAGGGAGAAACTAAATCCTACCTGCCAGCCCCGTTGCTCTTAAAAAATATTAAATATTTAAGGCTATATCTAATGACGTTCTACTCGATATACTCTTTAAACTAATTTCCTGTATCCCCTTCTCCCTCATACTAGATCTCAGCCTCTCTCTTTCCCTAATACTGCCCACACTGTAGCAATACATGCTCCACGGTCTCTGTTTCCTGGCAATAATCACACTTTCCTGTTGGATGATTTCCTATCACATTTAAGGTCTTATTCAACTTGCTGTGTCCCACCCTTAATCTTGTAAAAATAGCCTCCTCTCTTCTGTCCCTTCCTGCCGTCCTCCCCGACTTTCCTCTGTACTTGAAATAAATGCCTGCCCTTAGGATCTCTCCACCATCACTGTCCATATCAGGCTTTTTGCCTCTGCCTTGCTCATTGAAACTACAATCTCAAGATGCCCACTACTAAGTGCTTGTTCAGCCAGCACATCAACTGCCTCGTTCCCCTCCACCCCCACATGGGCTAGGACCCAAGTAAATCTTCTCTGTATACTCATTTGTCTAATCCTGCAATGGGTTTGTAGCACCTCGTAAAGCAGGTCTTGTCTGCTACGTGAGCTAAAGGACTGGAGACTCATTAACACTGCACATGAATCAGAGAAAATAACTACTCTGTCTAGCTTGACTTCCTCCTCCCACTGCAAGGCCAACAGTACAGCTATCAGCTCCGCCGTATATACAGCCAGATGATCTGTAATACGTTTCCTGACTGCCACCCCACATTCCTGCACTACAAATGCTGACCCAGTACGTCCTGTCTTTGGATCTTTTGAACCATCTGTGGATTCCAAGATGGCATAGCAGTGCGGTCGTGTATTCTGTAGTGTGCTCGTGTAAATAGCCATTTTTTTTTTTTTTTTTGTCTTTTTCGTATATATTTCTCAATCTCACTTTTCATCCTTCAACTAAATATACTTTCCTGCAACCCGCCTCACACAATGTGGAACGGATTCTATTTTTCTTATTCCTTTTTATCAAGAACCTCAGTCTGAAACTAGCCAGCCAGCTAGCCAGCTAACTATCTACTTGCTAGCTACTTGCTATTAGCCACCGTTAGCGGTTTTCACCATTGTCCGTGGCCTGCACTACCTACCAGCCAGCTCTAGCCTGGACAATTATCAGCCAGTCTGCACAGCGCGCTATCGACCCAGAACATATCGGATTTTCTGCAAGAATCACTGGACCTTTAACACCGGATCATCGCAACTAGCTAGCTGCAAACGAATGGAAGTTGTTGTTGGCTAATCACCACTGCCCCGAAACAAGCACCAGTTAGCCTTGAGCTAGCCTCGAGCCAGGCCCATCTCCCGGCTATCTACCTCTCTGTCAACCGGACGGGACCTCCTAGTGTCGACACGGAGCCCCGCCGATCCATCACGGCTGGTCTGCCGACGTAATTATCGTAAGTGGTTTCAACAGGCTTCCCGTTGCGACGACCACGAAGATCCATCTGCTAGCCCCGGCCCGCTAGCACACGCAATCAACAGCCGTGCCTCCTGCTAGCCTGTGCAATAGCAGCCATCGAACTGCTCCCAGACTCTCCTTTTGCTGTTCACTGGACCTTATGATCACTCAGCTACACAGCTGATGCCTGCTGGACTGTTCCTTTACACGGTACCCCATCCTGTTTATTTGTTTAGCCTCAGACCAAACTTCGTCGCCATTACCAGTTGTTGTCTTAGCTCTCTCGAATAACACCTGTGATTGCTTTATGCCTCTCTCCCATGTCAATATGCCTTGCTTATTGCTCTTTTGGTTAGTTCTTATTATATAATTTCACTGTAGAGCCCCCAGTCCTGCTCAACCTGCCTCAGATAGCTCCTTTGTCCCACCCCCCATACACGCGGAAACCAGCTCAATCGGTGCCTCCAGTGATGCTATCTCTTTCATCATTACCCAACGCTTAGGTTTACCTCCACTGTACTCATATCCTTGTCTGTACATAATGCCCTGAATCTATTCTACAACGCCCGGAAATCTGCCCCTTTTATTCTCTGTACCCAACGCGCTAGAAGACCAGTTCTTAAAGCCTTTAGCAGTATCCTTATTCTACTCCTCCTCTGTTCCTCTGGTGATGTAGAGGTTAACCCAGGCCCTGTAGCCCCCAGTATCACTCCTACTCCCCAGGCGCTATCATTTGTTGACTTCTGTAACCGTAAAAGCCTTGGTTTCTTGCATGTTAAAATCAGAAGCCTCCTCCCTAAGTTTGAGTTATTCACTGCGTTAGCACACTCCGCCTACCCTGATGTTCTAGCAGTGTCTGAATCATGTCTTAGGAAGGCCACCAAAACTTATGAAATGTCCATCCCCAACTACAACATTTTCCATCTAGATAGAACTGCCAAAGGGGGCGGAGTTGCAATCTACTGTAGAGACAGCCTGCAGAGCTCTATCATACTATACAGGTCTGTGCCCAAACTGTTTGAGCTTCTACTTCTAAAAATTATTATTATTATTATTATTATTATAAAAATCCACCTTTCCAGAAATTAGTCTCTCACTGTTGCTGCTTGCTACAGACCCCCAACAGCCCCCAGCTGTGCCCTGGACACCATATGTGAATTGATTGCCCCCCATCTATCCTCAGAGTTCGTACTGCTTGGTGACCTAAACTGGGATATGCTTAACACCCCGGCCGTCCTACAATCTAAACTAGATGCCCTCAATCTCACACAAATTATCAAGGAACCTACCAGGTACAATCCTAAATCCGTAAACATGGGCACCCTCATAGATATCATCCTGACTAATTTACCCTCTAAATACACCTCCGCTGTCTTCAACCAGGATCTCAGCGATCACTGCCTCATTGCCTGTGCCCGTAATGGGTCCGCGGTCAAACGACCACCCCTCATCACTGTCAAACGCTCCCTAAAACAGTTCAGCGAGTAGGCCTTTCTAATTGACCTGGCCCGGGTATCCTGGATGGATATTGACCTCTTTCCATCAGTAGAGGATGCCTGGTTGTTCTTTAAAAGTGCTTTAAATAAGCATGCCCCATTCAAAAAATTCAGAACTAAGAACAGATATAGCCCCTGGTTCACCCCAGACTTGACTGCCCTTGACCAGCACAAAAACATCCTGTGGCGTACTGCATTAGCATCGAACAGCCCCCGCGATATGCAACTTTTCAGGGAAGTCAGGAACCAATATACACAATCAGTTAGGAAAGCAAAGGCTAGCTTTTTCAAACAGAAATTTGCATCCTGTAGCACTAACTCCAAAAAGTTTTGGGACACTGTAAAGTCCATGGAGAATAAGAGCACCTCCTCCCAGCTGCCTCGCCTGGTTCACCAACTACTTCTCAGATAAGAGTTCAATGTGTCAAATCGGAGGGCGAATTGTCTGGACCTCTGGCAGTCTCTATGGGGGTGCCACAGGGTTCAATTCTCGGGCCGACTCTATTCTCTGTGTATATCAATGATGTCGCTCTTGCTGCTGGTGACTCTCAGATCCACCTCTATGCAGACGACACCATTTTGTATACATCTGGCCCTTCATTGGACACTGTGTTAACAAACCTTCAAACGAGCTTCAATGCCATACAACACTCCTTCCGTAGCCTCCAACTGCACTTAAACGCTAGTAAAACTAAATGCATGCTCTTCAATCGAACGCTGCTTGCACCCGCCCGCCCGACTAGAATCACTACTCTCGGCGGGTCTGACTTAGAATATGTGGACAACTACAAATGCCTAGGTGTCTGGTTAGACCGTAAACTCTCCTTCCAGACTCACATGAAGCATCTCCAATCCAAAGTTAAATCTAGAATCGGCTTCCTATTTCGCAACAAAGCCTCCTTCACTCATGCTGCCAAACATGCCCTTGTAAAACTGACTATCCTACCGATCCTTGACTTCGGCAATGTCATTTACAAAATAGCCTCCAACACTCTACTCAGCAAATTGGATGTAGTCTATCACAGTGCCATCCGTTTTGTCACCAAAGCCCCATTTACTACCCACCATTGTGACCTGTACGCTCTCGTTGGCTGGCCCTCACTACATATTCGTCACCAAACCCACTGGCTCCAGGTCATCTATAAATCTCTGCTAGGCTAATCCCCGCCTTATCTTAGCTCATTGGTCACCATAGCAACACCCACCCGTAGTATGCGCTCCAGCAGGTACAGTGGGGAAAAAAAGTATTTAGTCAGCCACCAATTGTGCAAGTTCTCCCACTTAAAAAGATGAGAGAGGCCTGTAATTTTCATCATAGGTACACGTCAACTATGACAGAAAAAATGAGGAAAAAAAATCCAGAAAATCACATTGTAGGATTTTTTATGAATTTATTTGCAAATTATGGTGGAAAATAAGTAATTGGTCAATAACAAAAGTTTCTCAATACTTTGTTATATACCCTTTTTTTTTGGGGGTGGATCAGCTTAATATTGCAGATAGATTGTATCTTCTATCAATGTAATTGTCTGCATCACTTCCAATCCCCCATGTTTTTTAATATATATATATATATACTCCCCTTTATTACTTTTCAACCCCGCCATCCTTTCCCTACTTGGAGTAAATTAGTGAACAACAATGCCCAGGCCTCTACTTCCGATCTATACTTACCATCTACACCTTATGGACAGAGTTAATTTTACAATAATTATATTATATATATATGAACTTCTTCTACTCTCAACCTCTCCGATCATTTTCATGATGTCCATCCGGTTTGCTTCTATATGCGGTTTGCTTCTATATGTCTAACTGTGCTCTTTCCCAAAAGCTCCCAACTTACAACCTATATACTTATTATGCACACAGTATGCTTACATTATTAGCTATCTTTGTTATTATTTGTTGTTATTTGTTATTAGTCCCATCCTTCAACTCTATTCAATACCTCCCATCTATCTCGTAACACCATCCATATAGGATTTCTATTTGCCATATATATTTCAACCGTACTGTGATGTTTTACAAAAGTTCTGAACCTTTCTATTCTCATTGCTTCTACAGATTGTGAATTAAAAATAAACATTTTTACTAAAAGTATTATTATATTATTGATTGATTGACTATGACTTTTCAGATCACCCAGTATGCTATCTGCAAGGTTAGCTCCAGGTAAATATTGCAATCCTTTAGCCATTCCTGGACCTGTGTCCAAAAACAAGCTACAAATGGACAGAACCAAAACAAATGATCTAATGATTCTGTCTCTTCACAACAAAATCTGCAGAGCTGGGAAGATTGTATCCCCCATATAAATAACATTCTATTGGTAGCAAGAATTTTATATAATAATTTAAATTGAAAGATTCTAATTTTTGAATCCGGTGTCGTTTTGCGTGTCAGTTCATAAACACTATGCCATGGGATCGGCACGTCAAAGATCTCTTCCCAACTATTTTGCAATCTATATGGGACAGATTTTTAATGAATCAATTTGCAAATTATGGTGGAAAATAAGTATTTGGTCAATAACAAAAGTTTCTCAATACTTTGTTATATACCCTTTGTTGGCAATGACACAGGTCAAACGTTTTCTGTAAGTCTTCACAAGGTTTTCACACACTGTTGCTGGTATTTTGGCCCATTCCTCCATGCAGATCTCCTCTAGAGCAGTGATGTTTTGGGGCTGTCGCTGGGCAACACAGACTTTCAACTCCCTCCAAATATTTTATATGGGGTTGAGATCTGGAGACTGACTAGGCCACTCCAGGACCTTGAAATGCTTCTTACGAAGCCACTCCTTCATTGCCCGGGCGGTGTGTTTGGGATCATTGTCATGCTGAAAGACCCAGCCACGTTTCATCTTCAATGCCCTTGCTGATGGAAGGAGGTTTTCACTCAAAATCTCACGATACATGGCCCCATTAATTTTTTCCTTTACACAGATCAGTCGTCCTGGTCCCTTTGCAGAAAAACAGCCCCAAAGCATGATGTTTCCACCCCCATGCTTCACAGTAGGTATGGTGTTCTTTGGATGCAACTCAGCATTCTTTGTCCTCCAAACACGACGAGTTGAGTTTTTACATTTACATTTTAGTCATTTAGCAGACGCTCTTATCCAGAGCGACTTACAGTTAGTGAGTGCATACCTTATTTTTTGTATTTTTTTTCATACTGGCCCCCTGTGGGAATCAAACCCACAACCCTGGCGTTGCAAACGCCATGCTCTACCAACTGAGCTACATCCCTGCCGGCCATTCCCTCCCCTACCCTGGACGACGCTGTGCCAATTGTGCGCCGCCCCATGGGTCTCCCGGTCGCGGCCGGCTACGACAGAGCCTGGATTCGAACCAGGATATCTAGTGGCACAGCTAGCACTGCGATGCAGTGCCTTAGACCACTGCGCCACTCGGGGAAAAGTTATATTTTGGTTTAATCTGACCATATGACATTCTCCCAATCCTCTTCTGGATCATCCAAATGCACTCTAGCAAACTTCAGACGGGCCTGGACATGTACTGGCTTAAGCAGGGAGACACATCTGGCACTGCAGGATTTGAGTCCCTGGCGGCGTAGTGTGTTACTGATGGTAGGCTTTGTTACTTTGGTCACAGCTCTCTGCAGGTCATTCACTAGGTCCCCCCGTGTGGTTCTGGGATTTTTGCTCACCGTTCTTGTGATCATTTTGACCCCACGGGGTGAGATCTTGCGTGGAGCCCCAGATCGAGGGAGATTATCAGTGGTCTTGTATGTCTTCCATTTCCTAATAATTGCTCCCACAGTTGATTTCTTCAAACCAAGCTGCTTACCTATTGCAGATTCAGTCTTCCCAGCCTGGTGCAGGTCTACAATTTTGTTTCTGGTGTCCTTTGACAGCTCTTTGGTCTTGGCCATAGTGGAGTTTGGAGTGTGACTGTTTGAGGTTGTGGACAGGTGTCTTTTATACTGATAACAAGTTCAAACAGGTGCCATTAATACAGGTAACGAGTGGAGGACAGAGGAGCCTCTTAAAGAAGAAGTTACAGGTCTGTGAGAGCCAGAAATCTTGCTTGTTTGTAGGTGACCAAATACTTATTTTCCACCATAATTTGCAAATAAATTCATTAAAAATCCTACAATGTGATTTTCTGGATTTTTTCTCCTCAATTTGTCTGTCATAGTTGACGTGTACCTATGATGAAAATTACAGGCCTCTCTCATCTTTTTAAGTGGGAGAACTTGCACAATTGGTGGCTGACTAAATACTTTTTTCCCCACTGTATATCTCACTGGTCATCCCCAAAGCCAACACCTCCTTTGGCCGCCATTCCTTCCAGTTCTCTGCTGCTAATTACTGGAACGAACTGCAAAAATCTCTTAAGTTGGAGACTCTTATCTCCCTCACTAACTTTAATTATCAGTTGTCAGAGCAGCTTACTGATCACTGCACCTGTACACAGCCCATCTGTAATTAGCCCACCCAACTACCTCATCCCCATATTGTTATTTATATCTTGGCCAGGTCGCAGTTGTAAATGAGAACTTGTTCTCAACTGGCCTACCTGGTTAAATAAAGGTTTAAAAAAACTATAATAAAATGGCCACAAAATCCTGATACACAGTATCCAGACGTCTCTTAAACAAATCAGATTGATCAACACCCTCCCTATCTTTCTGTAGTCTCTCCAACACTTCTAGATCAACTACTAGAGGCGGGAGTAGCCATGATGGATTTCCAGGAATAACTACCGTTGGACTAAACTCCCTTCCATACAGTCCCATCTCCTTCGCCTGGGTATTACCCACCCACACAAAGCTTGTGTTCTGTCTTTGCTCATGTTCCCAGCATGCCTGTAAAATCCCTTTCGCAGGATGAGACACCCCATGTCCTTGTTGGTTGACCCAATAATTAATTGCCAGCTGCTGTCTCCTAATCTGCAATGGCATATCCCCCATCTCCACCTGTAATGCAGCCAAAGGGGACGTCCGAAACACCCCACTACATATTCTGAGTCTTTGCCCCTGTATGACATCTAATCTTTCCAATGAGGTCCGGGCTTCTGAACCATACGCTATACTGCCATAGTCTATTACAGATCGGATCAATGCAACATACATGGTCCTCAATGATGAACGCCCAGCCCCCCACTCCTTCCCCGTCAGACAGCGCATCACATGTAGCACCTTTTTACACTTTCCCACCACTCTCTCAATGTGTTCTGCCCAGGTCAGTCTAGTGTCAAAGTATACCCTAAGGAACCTGAAGGCCACACCCTCTCAAAGTTTCTCCCATATAACCTCAAGCATACCTCATCTCCCACCTTCCTCCTGGTAAAGAACACTGTCTGAGTTCTCTCTACAGAGAACCTGAATCCCCACATTAATGCCCACCTCTCTACCTCATCAATTGCTTCCTGTACCTTCCTGACTATGTATGGCACATTTCATCCCCTCTTCCATAAGGCCCCATCATCTGCAAATAACGACCTCCCAATATCTGGCCGTTCCTGAGGGTAAACATAATTGAGAACAACAGAGGACTAATCACGCTCCCTTGTGGTGTACCCTTATCCACTAGGTAGCTGCCTGATAGACTTCCCCACCCTCACCTGGATTGACCTTCCAAACAGGAAATCCTTTATCCAGTTATACGTTCTTCCTCCTAACCCCATAACATCAAGCTTGATTAACAACCCCTCCTTCCATATCATATCATATGCCTTCTCCACATCAGAAAAGACAGCTACAACAGTCTCCTTGCTCACCTGAGCCTTCCTGACCTCTGCTTCTAAGCAGAGCACTGGATCCATAGTTCCCCTACCTTTCCTGAACCCACTCTGATGTGGCGCTACTAGCCCCCTGCTCTCCAGGAAGTAAGTTAGCCTCTCCGTAATCATAAATTCCATAATCTTACATTCATGTGATGTTAAAGCTATTGGCCTCGTTGGGTCCTTCCCTGGCCTCTGGATTGGTACCACTACTGCCTCCTTCCAGCTGCCTGGTAGTTTCCCCTCCTCCCACAACACCAATACCTTATCCAGTGCCTCATCACTAAGATTGCCCAACATAACATAGCACACCTCATCTTTCCCAGGTGAAGTTAACCCAGCCTTACCTATTGCCCCTTTCACCTCTGCTATGGGACAGTGAGGGAAAAAAGTATTTGATCCCCTGCTGATTTTGTACGTTTGCCCACTGACAAAGACATGATCAGTCTATAATTTTAATGGTAGGTTTATTTGAACAGTGAGAGACAGAATAACAACACAAATATCCAGAAAAACACATGTCAAAAATGTTATAAATTGATTTGCATTTTAATGAGGGAAATAAGTATTTGACCCCCTCTCAATCAGAAAGATTTCTGGCTCCCAGGTGTATTTTATACAGGTAACAAACTGAGATTAGGAGCACTCCCTTTAAGAGTGTGCTCCTAATCTCAGCTTGTTACCTGTATAGAAGACACCTGTCCACAGAAGCAATCAATCAATCAGATTCCAAACTCTCCACCATGGCCAAGACCAAAGAGCTCTCCATGGATGTCAGGGACAAGATTGTAGACCTACACAAGGCTGGAATGGGCTATAAGACCATCGCCAAGCAGCTTGGTGAGAAGGTGAAAACAGTTGGTGCGATTATTCGCAAATGGAAGAAACACAAAAGAACTGTCAATCTCCCTCAGTCTGGGGCTCCATGCAAGATCTCACCTCGTGGAGTTGCAATGATCATGAGAACGGTGAGGAATCAGCCCAGAATTACACAGGAGGATCTTGTCAATGATCTCAAGGCAGCTGGGATCATAGTCACCAAGAAAACAATTGGTAACACACTACGCCGTGAAGGACTGAAATCCTGCAGCGCCCACAAGGATGCACATATACATGCCCGTCTGAAGTTTGCCAATGAACATCTGAATGATTCAGAGGAGAACTGGGTGAAAGTGTTGTGGTCAGATGAGACCAAAATCGAGCTCTTTGGCATCAACTCAACTCGCCGTGTTTGGAGGAGGAGGAATGCTGCCTATGACCCCAAGAACACCATCCCCACCGTCAAACATGGAGGTGGAAACATTATGCTTTGGGGGGTGTTTTTCTGCTAAGGGGACAGGACAACTTCACCGCATCAAAGGGACGATGGACGGGGCCATGTACTGTCAAATCTTGGGTGAGAACCTCCTTCCCTCAGCCAGGGCATTGAAAATGGGTCGTGGATGGGTATTCCAGCATGACAATGACCCAAAACACACGGCCAAGGCAACAAAGGAGTGACTCAAGAAGAAGCACATTAAGGTCCTGGAGTGGCCTAGCCAGTCTCCAGACCTTAATCCCATAGAAAATCTGTGGAGGGAGCTGAAGGTTCGAGTTGCCAAACGTCAGCCTCGAAACCTTAATGACTTAGAGAAGATCTGCAAAGAGGAGTGGAACAAAATCCCTCCTGAGATGTGTGCAAACCTGGTGGCCAACTACAAGAAACGTCTGACCTCTGTGATTGCCAACAAGAGTTTTGCCACCAAGTACTAAGTCATGTTTTCCAGAGGGGTCAAATAATTATTTCCCTAATTAAAATGCAAATCAATTTATAAAATTATTGACATGCTTTTCTGGATTTTGTTGTTGTTTTTCTGCCTCACACTGTTCAAATAAACCTACCATTAAAATTATAGACTGATAATTTCTTTGTCAGTGGGCAAACGTACAAAATCAGCAGGGGATCAAATACTTTTTTCCCTCACTGTAAATGGTGCATTCAATCCATTATTTACATCCTCCCTCCTATCCAGCACTCCAGGATGCTCCTCTCCCATCTCTCTCTCCCCCTCTGACAAATTTGCCGAGCTATGCACTTGGACAAACGCTTTGGCCATCATCTCTGTCTTCTCACCTGTTACTGCCACATCCTTCCCACTCGTCAACACTGGCTAATCCCACTCCCTTGTAACCCCACTCATCCTCTTAATCATCCCCCACACTTCTCCCACAGGTGTCACTCTTCCAATGGTGTCACAGAACCGACGCCAACATGACCTCTTTGCCTGACGGATAGTTATCCTCATCAGGACCTGGGCCTGCTTATACTGAATCAGAAGTTATGCATCCTTTTTTCAAGTACTCTAAATACTCTGTTCCTACTCCTCACCATTGCCCCACCCTCCTCCGTCCACCATAGGACTGCTTTCCTCCTCCTCCCTGAACTCTTAGGTATAGCCTCAGTAGCTGCCTCCACTAACGCTGTTCTCACCCAGTTATTCATACGATCCACATCCCCTCATATCCACCCGAGCCATCACCTGCTCACTCAGCTCCTGAAACTGATCCCACTTTGCCCTTCCAAACACCCACCTGCCTACTCCATCCACTGACACCTCCTCCACCCTCCGGCCTACTGTGCATACTATGGGGTAATGATCACTCCCTACTGTCGACTCCTCCCATACCTCCCACTCACAGAGCATGTTGTGGGGGCAGCTACTGAGGCTATACCTAAGAATTCAGGGAGGAGGAGGAAAGCAGTCCTATGGTGGACGGAGGAGTGTGGGGCAATGGCGACTCCTCCCACACCACATTCCCTTACTTCTATCCTGGCCCTCTACCCTCTCCTGCACTTCCAGGTCCAATATCTGACACGGATTATAGTAGTTCACGACCACAAGCACTCCTCCTCTCAACCACACCATCCGCACTGAGCTAAAGGGTAGAGCTGCCGCTTTCAAGGAGCGGGACTCTAACTCGGACGCTTATAAGAAATCCTGCTATGCCCTCCGACGAACCATCAAACAGGCAAAGAGTCAATACAGGACTAAGATTGAATCGTACTACACTGGCTCTGACGCTCGTCGGATGTGGCAGGGCTTGAAAACTATTACAGACTACAAAGGGAAGCACAGCCGCGAGCTGCCCAGTGACACAAGCCTACCAGACGAGCTAAATCACTTAAGAGGCAAGCAACACTGAAGCATGCATGAGAGCATCAGCTGTTCCTAATGACTATGTGATCACGCTCTCCGTAGCCGATGTGAGTAAGACTTTTATGCAGGTCAACATTTACAAGGCCGCAGGGCGAGACGGATTACCAGGACGTGTACTCCGAACATACGCTGACCAACTGGCAAGTGTCTTCACTGACATTTCTAAAATGTCCCTGACTGAGTCTGTAATACCAACATGTTTCAAGCAGACCACCATAGTTCCTGTGCCCAAGAACACTAAGATAACCTGCCTAAATACATACTCAGATGTCTCTCAGCAGCTTTCACTATTAGTTGAATCCTCTGTTTTAGACTCTACTTCATCAGTGCTATTGATAGCTCCTGCTATGAACGTCACCAGCTTTCTCTTTTCTATGTATAACATATCGCTGCCCAACTGCTCCGTTATCCCCGGTCTAGATGCTCCTACCCATCTCTCCCTTGAACCTGTATCTCCCTGGACCTGGACCACCCTTACTGCCTCAGCGTATGACACCCTCCACTGCCGGCTTCATTGTCTCACACCCACTATATGCTACACTATGAGCACCCCCACAGCTGCAGCACTTTGGGTGTCCACCATCTCCACACTTCCCATACTCATGCTCCCCTCCACACCCAGCACACCTATTTTTCTCTTTACAGACTGTTGCCACATGCCCAAACCTCTGGCGGTTATAAGATCTTAAAGGCTTCGGTACATAACCCTCACATAATAACTCATATATCCTACGGTTACCTTATTTGGCAGTACCTGGTCCTTGAAATGTAACAGAATACACAAGTTTACGCGCTGTATCCCGGGTGGCGCCATAACTCTACACAAATGCATTTCATTTCCGCCGGAAGTTGTTTGAACAACGTCTGCCGGTGTAAACACAGCGATGACGACGCTAGCTTGGGAACACGGTTCTACTAACACAACAGGAAGGATCTCTACCAGCCGCCACCAACTTCACCGCCATCCTCTACCACTCCAGAACCGGCACAGGAGGTGACACTCTTTAGGACTCATGAAGAGTGGAGGAAGAACGCACTTGCCTCAAAATGGCAGCACTTTTCAATTGCCCTGGGAATAGCCTCCTGCAGCTCTGCTTTAATGCTAATACCTCCTCCATCACCGAGCCAACACCATGTCCACACCTCCATCTCCTAAACCATGATGAGCACCACACACCACTGGCTTGTGTAAAATGCAGAACCTTCTATGATGAATACATTAACATGTCCACAGCCCAGCTTGAGGAGATTGAGAAGGCTACAAAAGCACAGAGCAAAGAACAGGTCTGGCATGATGCGCGGAGAGTGCGCATCACAGCGAGCACAGCTAGAAAGGTGCCCATTCGCTCAACCACGGCGCCTGACAAGTTTTTGTCAGAACACTTACACCCATCCTTCCGTGGCAATGCCGCAACCCGTCAAGGAGCGGAGGGGGAGGAACTTGCAAGGGACTATTTGGAAACTCTGGGCAACAGCATTGAAACCAAAGGCTTAGTGGTGTGCGAAAAGGAACCGTGGCTGGCAGCATCTCCCGATGGAGTGATAAACAACGACATTCTGTTGGAGATCAAATCACCTGTGATGGGAAACAAGTCACTTGCAGAATTTTTGGCAACAAAGAACTGCGAAATCACAACTGTGGCAAACGGAGATAGGGTAGATTACCATATTGCCTGCAATGGTCCAAAAGGCTACTACATGCAGGTACAAATTGGGATGCACTGCACAGGGCTTCAGCACTCCAAGTTGGTGATCTGGAACAAAACTGAGCACCTAGAAATCGAAGTACCCTACGACCAAGGCTTTGTCCAGGGGCATATCATAAGGCTGCGCACATTCTACTTTGCCCACATGCTCCCGAAAATTGTTGATGATTTTGTTGAGGGAAGGTTACAGTTCTGCAGTAAATATCTCAGCATTTTAAAACCAAAATAAACTGCCTTATTTAGGTCATGCCCACAGGAGCCAACAGATGTCCATTGTTTATATGATCTCTTTATGCTGTGCAATATATCAGTGTGCCTACTGTTTGAGTGAAAATAAAGTTTGATGTAATTTCAATCCTTAGAGTGCTACAATTTATTTTAACACAGTTCATAATTCATAGTAAGCTCATACTGTACATAAATAACACTGGATTAATTAATTGTTTTGAGGAAACTAAACAAATGGCTTCAACAAGAAAGATTGCGTGTTTAATCTTAACAGGTATTAAAAAGTAAAATACAAAAGCAGCCCACACAATTACATCACTATGAAAATATTCATATATAATATTAAAAAATACAATGCACGCAGTATTTGTTGTGTTTATCTGTATTTAATGAACAACATGGCTGGGTGTTGGTAGACAGGGACACAGGGCAAGATTCTAAACCTCACTGATCAGTGGACTCTTCAGGTTAACTAGGCCAGCACAGATGGTTAAGATGTTGTCCAGTTTCGATGCCATGCTGATGGGAACATTCTGGGATAAAATCTTAAACACCTTCAGTCTCTGGATTGCTCTTTCCACATGTATGCGGACATTGGCTACTCGCCTGGTGCGTGTCGTCTCCTCATTGGTCAACTGATTGCGCCTGTAGGTGAAAGCAGGGATGTTCAAACTGACCCTTCTCTCATCAAGCAAGTCTCGAATGGTGAACCCACGGTCCGCCATGACCTCATCACCAGCCCTCAGATAGTCTAGGAAGCCACTGTCCATGGTGATAAACTTATCGCTGCTTCTGCCAGCATAGGCATCAGATATAAACATGATTAGCCCATTAGGGGCCACAGCGACGAGATATTTCACAGTGTTGCGTGATTTAAACTGGCTGAAAGTGTCACTCCTTGAGTCGTGGTTTGTGGCTCTCTGCATGGCACTTTCGGCACAGTCAATGATGCAGGTGGTTCGAGGGTAGTTCCTCTGAAACGACAAGGGCATGGTGGCACGAATGGTCTCTCTTGGAAGCCAGGGGATCAGGACTTTGAACTGTTCACCCATCACGTCAATCCAGTGACTAATCACAATGCTTGCCATGGATGTAGACACATTGAAGCGGTGAGCAATATCTCCTAATATTAGGTTTAGTTTTAGTTTCATCAACGTCATAAGTATTTGGTCAACAACAGGAAGGGTAATTGATGGCTTACTGAAAGGCAACAACACCGTCACCAGGGTGAAGAATTGAACCATAAGCACTCCTGTATACAGCCGGGACCTAGCATCATCAATGACCGTGGTGCTGGTCACAGTAGGACCCATTTCTGCCTCGCACTGTGTGGCCTTGTCTACTTTAACAGACTGTGTTGTTGAACAGTAAATGTGATCAATATGTGACGGATCCTCCCATTGGGTCTGGGCATCTCGAAATTTTGGTGTAGCAGGCTCGGCCTCACAGACAGGCTGACAGGTTTCTGGAGCATCTAAAAAGGGGAAGAGAAAACATGGATGGAGCTAAATTAATGCAGGCATAGAGTCCTCTCACTACAAACATCACAATGGAAAAATGTGTACTACAACATTGCACTCACACACACAATCATCATCACAACAGCCTGCCACCTTGCATTGTATTTATGATGTAGACTAAGGCACACGCAGGCAGGCACACACACACAATTAATGATGTAGCTATCGTGGGCATTGTTTGTCCCATCTCCAAAACAATCAACTGCCTTAGCAAAATACCGGTAGCAATGTTAATGTATGACAACTTCTTCATAATTAACAGTATTGTCAGCTTCATAGCTAAAGTTGCTGAACTTACCCTCAGATTCAAGTCTGCGTTTCTTTATCTGGGGGGAGGCAGTGGTCCGCTGGGTGAGTTGACGCCTCTTTGGCTGGGGAGGGCGATTGTATCCCAACCACAACTCTGGGAAAGGATTATCCTTGGTAGGTTTTTGGTCAACAAAGTGATAGGAACAAACAAAAACGTTGAGGGGTGGTTTCTTTAGATTCAATGCCTTCAGCCAGGTCCTTGATTCCGAGTCGGTATCAGGCTTGCGAAAAAATGTAAACAATGGAGCGCATGGACATTGCCTCTTCGTAGCTGGTTTGTGGTCATAGCACTCTCTATCTAACCACTCGTTCAGGTGCTTTCTCGAGTTTTTGCAACCAACTACCGCACACGTCGTTCCCGAACCACTTTTCTTCATGTTGTAATTGTAATTTTTATATCCTCTTTGTCACTGCGATATCAGTGCTTTGTCGGCACAACGGAGCTAGCTAGCAAAACAAACCCAGCCCGGCAGAACGGAAGTGGATTGCATTGACGGGAGGAGTTCAGGAAGTAGAGCGGAAACGGCTCAAAAACTTGTGTATAGACGTGCTATCTACCCTAACTCCACCCCTTATTGCTTGCAAATGTTTTGAACATTCACTAGAACGCCTCCTCTCAAATTGTCGCTTACCTCTTTAGTGCTAACACTCACAGGCACTCCTGTTATCACCCCTTTAATCCACTGCTTCCCTGCTTGATCAGTCCAGCTGCTCGACACCACCTTACACTTCCCTATTTGCTTCACTCTGAGAGCTTTTTCCCTCTGCACCATGTCCTTACAGAATAAAAACAAGCTCCCATCTCTTAACACTTTAGCATTGACAACTTCCCCAATCAACTATTTTATCACAGCCGTCAACCTTATGGGACTCATCGCCCCAACTCCCCCTGGCTAGCCACAGGTTTCAGCCTCTCCCTCACTTCTGTCATGACACCATGCCATGGTTCCCGTGAAATTTAAGCCGAAAAGACTGCTAATGCAAATTTGCAAATCCTTTTAAATTGATAATATATTCAGATCGAATTGCACTCAATAAATGTTATTTCCTACTATGGGTCATATTAGCGGGCTATCCCGGGGTAAAAACACGTTTTATAATCCATTACATCAGTTTTGTAAATCAGTTTAAAAAAAGAGCACGATTCCCTACCTTTGACGAAGGGAAAGGACGTCAGAAGATCTTCTTCTAGTTTTAGTTACAGCACAATAAACATGGTCATTACCGCCACCAACGTATACCGGGTGTAATAACAGCCGTGGTTGATGCTTTTTGCTTAATCGGAAATTACGATATAAACCTTACCAACTAGTGGGTCAGGCGGCGCCCCACTGTCTAATTCATATCGCGTGATTTCTGATGATAGTTCTTGATTATATCGACTGATTGGTTCTGTATGGGGTGTTTTGAAACACTATCATTCCACTATTACTGCAGATATATTATGTAATTTTTACGACATTATAAGGCAAAAATTATACATAATGCTCCTTTAACACAGGTTTAGGATATTTTATATGTTGTGTTCTATGAGATAATAGCATTCAGTTAACATGACCGTTATGAGATTTATGTTTTTATTATTACAAAAATACTTCCAACATTCACTAAAAGTGACGTTAGCTTATGAAGATTATCTAATAGAACAAAACGTATAAGATCTCCTAAACCTGTGTTTACCACAGACCTTATTTTCGGCGTTTATCCAAAACCCTACAAATACGCCATTCATTTTCCTCATAGGTTTTGTCCAACGAACATGGCGTAGTTAGTGCCTTCACATTTTTTTTTTTACTATTTCTCTCTATAGCAACGATAGAGATCTCTTTATGATGGTCTGAAAAATACTGTAGTGCAATTTCTGTCGGCCGAAATCCCGAGTAGGAGGGGGCAGAAAGGAAATGCTCCATTGAGGGAGACGGAAATGAAAGAGGGTGTCCAACGAAGATAAATTATATCCCTTTAAGAGCAACTGGGACATAGCGGTGCAAGAAAAGGAGAGGAGGGGGAGAAGAAAGAGGAATTAAAAAAGAAAAGGAAGAACGATACAGGGAGGGAGGAGGGAGAGCGAGCAATAAAAAAAGAAAGATGACATCCTCGCAATTGAACAGCCGAGGTGGAGCGATAGGCTGCGTCCCGGCGCGATCGCTCTTTGCCAGGGTCAGGGCTTGAATACAACAACGAGGCTTCGACAAACACCCGATAGGCCTATTGGGGGAAATCGGAAGAATAGATTCATAAATTAAAAGCATTAACTGCTACTCTTTCAAATGCGTTTATTGTAACACTGATAGTAGTTGTCATTGTGTGTAAAATGCATTCATTTAATTTTAAGATCTAGCTATTATTATGTATGACTACGGCTATGTAAATAACATTGATTTTGTGCGAAAGATATTTGGTTTCAAAGTCATCAATGCCAAGAGATTTGCGTTCCTTATGCTTTGATAAAATTAAAGTTAGAAACCAAAGTCAAAGATAAATAGGCCACTATTGGAGCTGGCAATTCCACTCATGCAGTCAGCCTAGTCGAAACGTCTGCTTGAATTTGAATAGCTTGAATACTTCTGTTATAGAAATATTTTTACAAAGTACATTTTTGATAGTTGCATGTCCCTTTCAGATGATCAATAGCCTACTCTTCTTGCTGTATTTCAATACTGTCAACATAGATCTTCTCGCCTCAACCATCAACAGGGCTATTAAATAATATGCCAACGGTTCACTGTCGAATCGCCATCAGGTTACTTAGCTGACTTTATACTCTTCATCGCTTTGGTGCAAAATGGATGCTGCTTGGAGCAATTTTCTCTTCCAGGTAAGTTTTAATTGACATTCTTTCTAGTCGTGTGTGCGCTTTTCTGAAGAACGGCTTTAGAATATTTTCTTTGTCTGCAGCCCCAGGGCTTGCCCATTTCAGTTAAACAAAGTAGCGTATAGTCTAGACAATGCAGCGATTTTCTGCTGATGGCTGTGTTTATCTCTCCAGACTACTCCCACCCAAAACCAAGTGGAGGGGACCCTCCAATCAGAACTCTTACCAGTCCATATAGCCTCTCCTCAGACCCCTCCCACAGAGCACATAGCCCAGCCTCCTTCCACGGTGGACACTGCTGCCCTCAATGAAGAACCCTTACCCGGTGAGAGAATCATGGGTTGTGAAAATACATAGAAATACTATTGCTTTTTCAGCAGTTATCAGCAATTAAGTTGAAAAGGAGGTAATGTAGATTGCTAAACAAGTGGTCTGTTATCCTGTTATGAGTATAATGTGATAGTATTCATACTATTATATTTTGAATTGATAGGGATGTTATTATTATTAATGTGCATATCCTCTCCCATTCCCTCTCTTCTTCCTGTCTTCCGTGCTACAGTGAAGACGGTGTCCCGGCCTGCCCGTGTGCCCCACATCTGTGCAATATGCAGCAAGCAGTTCAAGAACAACTACAACCTGCGGCGGCACCAGTCGGTCCACACCGGGGTACGCATGAAGCGAGCAGGAGCAGGGGAGCAGGAGGAGGGGGCAAAGGAGGGTGGCAATGGCGCCGGCCCAGCGCAGCTGGTGTCGGGAGGGAGGGCGGAGAGGCACACGATCCCCCTCTCCCTGCTCCACCTCTCCGTTCCTCCCCCTCTCCCCCCTCCTAGCGTGCTGGCGTCCCAGCAGCCAGCTCTGGGTAGTCAGGATGGCGGAGAGGTTGCCATGGCGAGCGTAGTGGCTAGCGTTAACCCCCATGCTCCTCCTGCTGCTGTTGACATGGCGGCGGGGGCAACAGTACAGGTGGGTCAGGGTGCTTCTGGAGGTTGTTGTTGTCGTCCGTGAAAAGGAAAAGAAGAATTTAGGTTCCTCTTGCATGGTCTTTATGGAGATTGTGGAAAAGCCTTATTTTCAATAGAGGGAATTCAGCATGTTATGCAAATGGTCCAGAGAAATTATCTAGGTGTAGCGAGCCATGTGTGTCTGCGTGGTTCGGAAAGACACAGAGAATCGACAATATGATATGTCAATAATCAACACAGAGGCATGTGTAATTGTCAAGTCCGACAATACATAAAAAACAATGTTTGTACTATAAGCGCGTCTCTTTCTCCTCATCCCCCTCAGCGGCCATCAAACCCGAACCCTGTGCGGAAGAACCACGCCTGTGAAACATGCGGGAAGGCCTTCCGAGACGTGTACCACCTAAACCGACACCGTCTCTCCCACTCGGATGAGAAACCCTTCTCCTGCCCCATCTGCCAGCAGCGGTTCAAAAGGAAGGACCGCATGAGCCACCACGTGCGCTCTCACCAAGGCGGTGTGGAGAAACCCTACGTGTGCCCCCACTGTGCCAAGGCTTTCTCCAGGTGAGAGGGTCACGCTATAGGCCAGAAAGCAGGGTTGTGTTCATTAGGGCAGGCAATAGAAAATGTTTGCAGATATTGCCTCGCCAGGCCGCTTTCTTACGCTTTGTGTCTCAGTGATACACTGAGCTTAAAGAGACGTTACACTCCAAAAATCAAAGTTCGTCAGATGTTTTAGACCTCAAAAGTAGTCGATAAGTCCACATCCCGTGCCATTGGTTGTGTAGATGCAGCTGTATGGCTAAACCCAAAATGAACAAAACATTTAAGCACCACAAATCTTATATTTTTCATTCATATTGGTTTGTGGCATATACAGTGGGGAGAACAAGTATTTGATACACTGCCGATTTTGCAGGTTTTCCTACTTACAAAGCATGTAGAGGTCTGTAATTTTGATCATAGGTACACTTCAACTGTGAGAGACGGAATTTAAAACAAAAATCCAGAAAATCACATTGAATGATTTTTAAGTAATTAATTTGCATTTTATTGCATGACATAAGTATTTGATCACCTACCAACCAGTAAGTATTCTGGCTCTCACAGTCCTGTTAGTTTTTCTTTAAGAAGCCATCCTGTTCTCCACTCATTACCTGTATTAACTGCACCTGTTTGAACTCGTTACCTCTATAAAAGACACCTGTCCACACACTCAAACAAACAGACTCCAACCTCTCCACAATGGCCAAGACCAGAGAGCTGTGTAAGGACATCACGGATAAAATTGTAGACCTGCACAAGGCTGGGATGGGCTACAGGACAATAGGCAAGCAGCTTGGTGAGAAGGCAACAACTGTTGGCGCAATTATTCGAAAATAGAAGTTCAAGATGACGGTCAATCACCCTCGGTCTGGGGCTCCATGCAAGATCTCACCTCGTGGGGCATCAATGATCATGAGGAAGGTGAGGGATCAGCCCAGAACTACACGGCAGGACCTGGTCAATGACCTGAAGAGAGCTGGGACCACAGTCTCAAAGAAAACCATTAGTAACACACTACGCCATCATGGATTAAAATCCTGCAGCGCACGCAACGTCCCCCTGCTCAAGCCAGCGCATGTCCAGGCCCGTCTGAAGTTTGCCAATGACCATCTGGATGATCCAGAGGAGGAATGGGAGAAGGTCATGTGGTCTGATGAGACAAAAATAGATCTTTTTGGTCTAAACTCCACTCGCCTTGTTTTAGGAAGTAGAAGGATGAGAACAACCCCAAGAACACCATCCCAACCGTGAAGCATGGAGGTGGAAACATCATTCTTTGGGGATGCTTTTCTGCAAAGGGGACAGGACGACTGCACCGTATTGAGGGGAGGATGGATGGGGCCATGTATCGCGAGATCTTGGCCAACAACCTCCTTCCCTCAGTAAGAGCATTGAAGATGGGTCGTGGCTGGGTCTTCCAGCATGACAACGACCCGAAACACACAGCCAGCGCAACTAAGGAGTGGCTCCGTAAGAAGCATCTCAAGGTCCTGGAGTGGCCTAGCCAGTCTCCAGACCTGAACCAATAGAACATCTTTGGAGGGAGCTGAAAGTCCGTATTGCCCAGCGACAGCCCCCCGAAACCTGAAGGATCTGGAGAAGGTCTGTATGGAGGAGGCCCAAAATCCCTGCTGCAGTGTGTGCAAACCTGGTCAAGACCTACAGGAAACGTATGATCTCTGTAATTGCAAACAAAGGTTTCTGTACCAAATATTAAGTTCTGCTTTTCTGATGTATCAAATACTTATGTCATGCAATAAAATGCAAATGAATTACTTAAAAATCATACAATGTGATTTTCTGGAATTTTTTTATAGATTCCGTCTCTCACAGTTGAAGTGTACCTATGATAAAAAATTACAGACCTCTACATGCTTTGTAAGTAGGAAAACCTGCAAAATCGGCAGTGTATCAAATACTTGTTCTCCCCACTGTAGCTGTATCTACACAACACATGACCTGGGACTTGAACCTATCTCAAAAGTTTGAATTTGGAAGTTCACATTTTCTGTTGGAGAAAGTGTATAACAAGGTATTGTGGTCTCACCCCTTTCTGTCTCACTTCTTTCAGGCCCGACCATCTCAACAGTCACGTCAGACAAGTCCACTCTTCTGAACGACCCTTCAAGTGTCCGGTAGTTGATGTTTGTGCTACAGTCATTGTTAGCCATGGTTTTGCTTCTCTGTACCTTAAATCCTTCGTACCATAACTATCCATTGTAATAAAATCGGGGTTGGGATCAATTCCATTTAAATTCAGTCAATTCAGGAAGTAAACTGAAATTCAATTTTTTTTAGTTTACTTCCTGAATTGACTGAATTGAAATGGAATTTACCCCAACCCTGAATTAATAAAATGAATGTTTGTTTTGCTATTAACCCTTAGTCTACAATTTCCGCTCCACCGTGGAAATCAATTCACATAATACAAAAATCCCCATCAAAATCTGTCTGTTTAAGCTAAAGATACCAGTTTTTTTGCATGGGCTGCGTCTCAATCCACCACTTCCGCTGATATCGCCCTTCCGCATCTGCGGTGGTGGCAGAGCTAGAGCGGTGTTTGTCAGACCATGAGACATCCCGAAAATTGGTCTGTAGCGTCCAAACGGTTTGCCCTACAATGTATTATGACTACTATATTGAAAGATGAGACTCTCACGAACACGATGGTGTTCTCCGTTTTGCTCTAGGATGCCCACAAGCCTCACAAGACTCGTCTGAAGGTCCCCGGTACCAGTAAAAAAAAAAAAATGGAAGTACAGTGCATTCGGAAATTATTCAGACCCCTTCACCTTTTCCACATTTTGTTACGTTACAGCCTTGTTCTAAAATACACACAATACCCCATAATGATAAAGCAAAAACAGGTTTTTAGAAATGTTTAAAAAAAGAAACTGATATCACATTAACATTAGTATTCAGACCATTTACTCAGTACTTTGTTGAAGCACCTTTGGCAGCGATTACAGCCTCGAGTCTTCTTAGGTATGACGCTACAAGCTTCGCACACCTTATTTGGGGAGTTTCTCCCATTCTTCTCTGCAGATTTTCTCAGGCTCTGTCAGGTTGGATGGGGAGCGTCGATGCACAGCTATTTTCAGGTCTCTCCAGAGATGTTCGATCAGGTTCAAGTCCGGGCTCTGGCTGGGTCACTCAAGGACATTCAGAGACTTGTCCCGAAGCCACTCCTGCGTTGTCTTGGCTGTGTGCTTTGGGTCATTGTCCTGTTGGAAGGTGAACCTTCGCCCCAGTCTGAGGTCCTGAGCGGTCTGGAGCAGGTTCATCAAGGATCTCTCTGTACTTTGCTCCGTTCATCTTTCCCTCGATCCTGACTAGTCTCCCTGCCGCTGAAAAACATTCCCACAGCATGCGTGCCTTTTACTGAGGAGTGGCTTCTGTCTGGCCACTCTACCATAAAGGCCTAATTGGTGGAGTGCTGCAGAGATGGTTGTCCTTCTTGAAGGTTCTCCCATCTCCACAGAGGAACTCTGGAGCTCTGTCAGAGTGACCATCGGGATCTTGGTCACCTGCCTGACCAAGGCCCTTCTCCCCCGATTGCTCAGTTTGGCCGGGCGGCCAGCTCTAGGAAGAGTCTTGGTGGTTCCAAACTTCTTCCATTTAAGAATGATGGAGGCCACTGTGTTCTTGGGGACCTTCAATGCTGCATAAATTTTTTGGTACCCTTCCCAAGATCTGTGCCTCGATCACACAATCCTATCTTGGAGCTCTACGAACAATTCCTTCGACCTCGTGGCTTGGTTTTTGCTCTTACATGCGCTGTCAGCTGTGGGACCTTTATATAGACAGGTGTGTGCCTTTCCAAATCATGTTCAATCAATTCAATTTAACAGTGGACTCCAATCAAGTTATAGAAACATCTCAAGGATGATCAATGGAAACAGGATGCACCTGAGCTCAATTTCGAGTTTCATAGCAAAGGGTCTGAATACTTATGTAAATATTTCAGTTTTTTTTTTAAATAAATGTGCAAACATTTCTTAAAACGTATTTTCGCTCTGTCATTATGGGGTATTGTGTGTAGATTGATGATGGAAAATAATAATTTGATCCATTTTAGAATAAGGCTGTAACATAATACTTTCCGAATGCACTGTATATCTGGAGATAGTTTAGTGCCTAAAGTAAGGGGATAAATATATGTAAAAAAAATAATATAAAATAGTTTCCTGATCTTCCTTATATCTCTCAGATTTAGGACAGACACTTCAGAACAAACTTCCTTTACATTTTTATATCTGTTGTTCCATGTAGTGAATCTGTTATTCAATGCTAATAGCAGTAATGCCAAATTCATCCAATAAAGTTTTTATATATATTTTTGGATACCTTAAGGGGTCTTAAAATTCTAAATCAAATAGCTAAATGATCCTTGGTATGACCATCTTTCTCTGTATCTTTATTGATAACCAATTTTTACTCATCACTCTTGATGTGTTTAGACGTGCGAATCCAGCTTCGCCACGAGGGACCGGCTACGTGCCCATATGATCCGCCACGAGGAGAAGGTCCCGTGCCACATTTGCGGCAAGCTCCTGTCGGCCGCCTACATCACCGATCACATGAGGGTGCACAACCAATCGCAGCACCACGCCTGCCATCTCTGTAACCGCAGTGAGTGTCTGTCAACACCCCAGATTGTTTGATGGGTAACACAGAAAGGGTTCATGAATAGTTTATAAGACGCTAACAAACATTTTGAGTTCATAAGTGGTTTATAAGATCTAAATAAACATTCAAAGTTTATAAATGGTTTATTTGGAGTTAATAAACATTTGTCAACTACC
Organism: Coregonus clupeaformis; assembly: GCF_020615455.1. Lineage (NCBI taxonomy): Eukaryota > Metazoa > Chordata > Actinopteri > Salmoniformes > Salmonidae > Coregonus > Coregonus clupeaformis. The sequence continues at coordinate 3,098,061 of NC_059222.1, forward strand.
GAGACAAGTCCTGGCACACACACACACACTTGGTAAATAATCAGTAAACAATTAAAGGGCAATCTGCAGTTGCTACTTCCATTTTTGGACATATACACTGAACAAAAATATAAACGCAACATGTAAAGTGTTGGTCCCATGTTTCATGAGCTGAAATAAAAAATCCCAGAAATGTTCCATACACACAAAAATATTATTTCTCTCAAATGTTGTGCAAAATATGTTTATATCCCTGTTAGTGAGCATTTCTCCTTTGCCAAGATAATCTTTAGTCATACCACAGATTCTCAATTGGATTGAGGTCTGGGCTTTGACTAGGCCATTCCAAGATATTTAAATGTTTCCCCTTAAACCACTCAAGTGTTGCTTTAGCAGTATAATTAGGGTCATTGTCCTGCTGGAAGGTGAACCTCTGTCCCAGTCTCAAATCTCTGGAAGACTGAAATAGGTTTCCCTCAAGAATTTCCCTGTATTTAGCACCATCCATCATTCCTTCAATTCTGACCAGTTTCCCAGTCCCTGCCGATAAAAAAACATCCCCACAGCATGATGCTGCCACCACCATGCTTCACTGTGGGGATGGTGTTCTTGGGTGATGAGAGGTGTTGGGTTTGTGCCAGATATAGCGTTTTCTTTGATGGCCAAAAAGCTCAATTTTAGTCTCATCTGACCAGAGTACATTCTTCCATATGTTTGGGGAGTCTCCCACATGGCTTTTGGTGAACACCAAACGTGTTTGCTTATTTTTTTCTTTAAGGAATGGCTTTTTTCTGGCCACTCTTCCGTAAAAAGCCCAGCTCTGTGGAGTGTACGGCTTAAAGTGGTCCTATGGACAGATACTCCAATCTCCGCTGTGGAGCTTTGCAGCTCCTTCAGGGTTGTCTTTGGTCTCTTTGTTGCCTCTCTGATTAATGCCCTCCTTGCCTGGTCCGTGAGTTTTGGTGGGCGGCCCTCTCTTGGCAGGTTTGTTGTGGTGCCATATTCTTTCAATTTTTAAATAATGGATTTAATGGTGCTCCGTGGGATGTTCAAAGTTTTGGATATTTTTTTATAACCCAACCCTGATCTGTACTTCTCCACAACTTTGTCCCTAACCTGTTTGGAGAGCTCCTTGGTCTTCATGGTGCCGCTTGCTTGGTGGTGCCCCTTGCTTAGTGGTGTTGCAGACTCTGGGGCCTTTCAGAACATATGTATATATATACTGAGATCATGTGACAGATCATGTGACACTTAGATTGCACACAGGTGGACTTTATTTAACTAATTATGTGACTTCTGAAGGTAATTGGTTGCACCACATCTTATTTAGGCGCTTCATAGCAAAGGGGGTGAATACATATGCACGCACCACTTTCCCGTTATACATTTTTTAGAATTTTTTGAAACAAGTTATTTTTTTAATTTCACTTCACCAATTTGGACTATTTTGTGTATATCCATTACATGAAATCTAAATAAAAATCTGGTTATAATGCAACAAAATAGGAAAAACGCCAAGGGGGATGAATACTTTTGCAAGGCACTGTAGTTTCTAGATGTTGGGCCAAAGTAACAGTGTGTTCCCTTCTTTCTGTTCTTCTATCAGTTCTTTCCCTGAGAGCAAAGTCACAGAACATCCTAACACAATAACAAGAAACAATACGCTACATGTAGTCACGCATTTGCAGAGACACAGAGGACACTAAAAATGTCCACTACACTCCTACTTTTATCACCATACAGTGAGGGAAAAAAGTATTTTATCCCCTGCTGATTTTGTACGTTTGCCCACTGACAAAGACATGATCAGTCTATAATTTTAATGGTAGGTTTATTTGAACAGTGAGAGACAGAATAACAACAAAAAAATCCAGAAAAACGCATGTCAAAAATGTTATAAATTGATTTGCATTTTAATGAGGGAAATAAGTATTTGACCCCTCTGCAAAACATGACTTAGT